>NC_080572.1:275647682-276258944 GCF_030247185.1 Malaya genurostris | reverse complement strand
TGCGCAACCTCATAGTTCAAAACTACCCAAAGTATTTCCGAATCGTGGAGGTACTATTATAGCTAAATTTTTCAAAACGATCGAGGATGATTTCGAAGCAGACAAACGCGAATCCGTTCCCAAAGCAAACACAAAAGTTCAACGAAAAGCTACCGCGCGAAAACCTCGGACCGTTCGTAAACCGAAAGCTCAATCCGACATTCGTAAGGTTTTCCAGAAATATCAAGATAATGATGAGAAATTGCTCAACAATTTGATGCTGGAGCATACCGTGGCAGATCGGCTAGATCCGGAGCAGTTTCAACTGGCGTTGGCCATGTCTCGATCGCTGGTCGATCAAGGAGGATCACAGCAAAGCGATAGTTTGGCATCGTTGGATAATGCTAAAGCTTCCAATAGCAGCAGCTCGGTGTCATCGGAAGAGCGACGAATTCAAGGCATCCGGGCAACCCTGGAACAGTATGGGTTCAAGTGTAAAAACAGCTACCAGGATTACGATTTGAATGTAATGTTTGGTAATAATACCACAGCGATGAAGCATTCCAAGAAGGGTAAATACCGAAGACCAAGCTTTCTTGTTCGAAGAAATCGAGAAGACTTGAAGGCTTTCATGAAGGCACAGTGCGAGCGGTTACTGAAAGAGGAATTAAACCAGCCTTTGGTGGAAAGCACTAACGTAAATTGTGATATTCGAACCTACGGCAGTGACACATTCTGGATGAATCAAAATACGGAGAAGTGCGATAGTGGTATGACAGATTACTATGTGGATGGTTTGGTGGAAATGAATGCTGTCGGAGCAGGTTATCTGTTGAAAAGCTGGAGCAGAATCCCGGGACGAGAATGGACTCCCGAGCGATGTGAGAAGCCTTCCGATCCGGAGCCCATATGCGAAATCGACATTCAACCGGTTGAATTCGAAGGTTACGAGTTGATTGAAAACCCGGAAGATTCTCTCCTGGACATGAATACAGTTCCGGAAGAGTATCGGAAAGAGTATAACAATGAAGCACCGGTGTATGTTCGGCCGGAACGATCGCATTCTCCGGATCTCTTTGCTTCGGATAGTGGTGGGGAAGCGGACGAGAATCCTAAACCAGTGGAATCGGTTGAGGTCCGTGAGACTCCCAGTGATGACGATGAAAGCGATTTGGGTGCGAATAAAGAAGAGAATAAGATATCTGCTCTGATGTGCACCAGCTCGGAAAATATTTTCGATGATTGCGAACCGATTCTAGACTGCGACATGTACTCCAGTGAGGAAGGTAACTGTTAATCATATTTTCCTTTAGAGCTTTAAGTTATTGTTTCTTGTTTGAATAATATTATTGGATTGATATGGTGGTTGTTTACTTGTTTTTGGCAATGTCTCGTGAATCCCTTACCGGGCGGTGCATGGAAGAGCTTGTGTACAAATTCTTAACAACATTTGCTAACAAATACCTAGGTACAATCATAAACAGCATTCCTCTTTCCTACACTTGTTGTTCAAGATAAAGCTGCGATGCTTTAGTTTTATATTGAAAATATATATTTTATTAAAAAGACTAAAATTGATTCAAATCGATTAACGTTGATTAGACACCATTTCTATCTATCAGCCATGTGCCCCGTTTTGTACCGAACGCTCGTGACCCTCGTGACACGCATCGACAAATTTAGTTATTTCCGGTGTAAATAGTGGTCGTCTTTTTGAGATTTTTGCTCATTTAACGAAGGGGGCCCGTTGTGAAATCCCTCCGAGCCCGTTTTTTTTTCTCTCGGCGTTTCATCGTCGATGTTCCTCTCAGGTAACGTAAGAGATGCTTCACTACTTCCCGGTGCTTCGGTCCAGGATTATTGTTGAACCTACTCAGAAGGTTAACAGCAAACAGGATATCGGGTCTAGTGCACTGTGAAAGATACATCAGGAATGTTCTTCATCTTCTCAGTTTCCTCCGGTGTCTTTGGTGACAATTCCTTCGTTAGCTTGTCTTCGGTATTCATCGGTGTGGTGACAGCTTTCGCATCTTGAATGTTGAAGCGACGCAAGATGGAATTGATGTAAGTTTCTTGATCCAGCATAACAGAATTCTTTTTGCGAACGATCCGAATACCCAAAGAGCTTGCAGCAAGTCTCAAATCTGTCAAGGATGAATGCTTGTTCATTTGTAACGTCATGATAAAAAATCTAATTAGGTTTTTTATCGTGACGACACAAATGAACAAGTATTCATCCTTGACAGTTCAGCGGTACTGTTTACAAACAAGCTTAAACAAAAATCTAAGAGCACATCTAAAACAATCATCTTTACACTTTGCAACTAGTCTTTTTTATTTAATAAATAACAAAAACGAAACGTATTCAATCGTGAACAAATGTTTTAAAACTTTATTTAGGTGATACGGACCGTAAATGGACTGATCCAATTTGTCAATAAACAAACAAAAGAAATTTCTGTTTACAAACAGTACTGCTGAACTGTCAAAATGTGTTCATCCGATTGAGGTTAGCAGTGACGGTAAAAAACCTAATTAGGTTTTGCACGAACATGCCATAACCTCACAAAATGAACTTTTTTTGACAGTCGACGTGTACTTGTTTACAGTTTATAAGTTCATCGTTGGAATGTAAAAATTGCAAGTCGCTTCACACTCAACTGATTCATACATATATCACTCCTTGAAGCTGGAAACACATACAGGGCAATCTTTTTATTTATTTTCTCTGTAGATTCCGTTTTTAACAGGCACTTTTTCGTCATTTTTCAATTTTTAACATGCAGTCGCAAAACAAAACAAGTACACTGCAACTGTCAAAGATGAACTTGATTCATCGGCAGTTCATTTGTGTCGTCATCGTGCAAAACCTAATTAGGTTTTGCACGAGCATGACATAACCTCACAAAAATGAACAAAATGAATCCATTTTGACAGCTATCAGTGGTTTGTTTATGTGTTCATTCTAATTTGAATACGAGTTAATAGATATGTAAACAAACCACTGATAGCTGCCAAAAGGATAAACTTGATTCATCGGCAGTTCATTCGAGTGGTCATCATGCGAAACCTAATTAGGTTTTGCACGAACATGACATAACCTTACAAAAATGAACAGAATGAACTTTTTTTGACAGTCGACGTGTACTTGTTTACAGTTTAAAAGTTCATCAGAAGTTCATCGTTCGAATGTAAAAATTGCTCACACTCAACAGATGCATACATATATCGCTCCTTGATGCTGGAAACACATGCAGGGCAATCTTTTTAGTTATTTTCACTGTGAAATACGTTTTTAACAGGCACTTTTTCGTCATTTTTTTCAATTTTAACTTGCAGTTGCAAAACAAAACAAGTACACGGCAACTGTCAAAGATGAACTTCATTCATTCATCAGTTCATTTGTGTCGTCATCGTGCAAAACCTAATTAGGTTTTGCACGGACATAACATAACCTCACAAAAATGAACAAAATGAATCAATTTTGACAGCTATCAGTGGTTTTTTGATGTGTTCATTGCGTTCATTCTAATTTGAATTCGTGTTAATAGATATGTAAACACACCACTGATAGCTGTCAAAAGGTGAACTTGATTCATCGGCAGTTCATTCGAGTGGTCATCATGCGAAACCTAATTAGGTTTTGCACGGACATAACATAACCTCACAAAAATGAACAAAATGAATCAATTTTGACAGCTATCAGTGGTTTTTTGATGTGTTCATTGCGTTCATTCTAATTTGAATTCGTGTTAATATATATGTAAACACACCACTGATAGCTGTCAAAAGGTGAACTTGATTCATCGGCAGTTCATTGGTGGTTCATTCGAGTGGTCATCGTGCAAAACCTAATTAGGTTTTGCACGAACATGACATAACCTCACCAAAATGAACTTTTTTTGACAGTCGACGTGTACTTGTTTACAGTTTAAAAGTTCATCAGAGGTTCATCGTTCGAATGTAAAAATTGCAAGTCGCCTCACACTCAACAGATCCATACATATATCGCTCCTGTTAAAAAAGTATTCCACAGTGAAAATGACTTAAAAAGATTGTCCTGTATGTGTTTCCAGCATCAAGGAGCGATATATGTATGAATCTGTTGAGTGTGAGGCGACTTGAAATTTTTGCATTCGAACGATGAACTTCTGATGAACTTTTGAACTGTAAACAAGTACACGTCGACTGTCAAAAAAAGTTCATTCTGTTCATTTTTGTGAGGTTATGTCATGTTCGTGCAAAACCTAATTAGATTTTTTATCGTGACGTCACAAATGAATAAGCATTCATCCTTGATAGTTCAGCGGTACTGTTTACAAACAAGCGCAAACAAAAATCGAAGAACACATCTTAAACAATCATCTTTACACTTTGCAACTAGTTACTTTTATTTAAGAAATCTTAAAAACAAACCGTATCCAAACATGAACAAATGTTTTAAAACTCTATTCAGGCCATATGGACCGTAAATGGTCTCATCCAATTTGTCAACAGACAAACAAAAAAACTTCTGTTTACAAACAGTACTGCTGAACTGTCAAAATGTGTTCATCTGATTGAGGTTAGCAGTGACGGTAAAAAACCTAATTAGATTTTTTATCGTGACGTCACAAATGAACAAGAATTCATCCTTGACAGTTAGGTTTTGCTCGAACATAACATAACCTCACAAACATGAACAAAATGAATCAATGTTGACAGCTATCAGTGGTTTGTTTATGTGTTCATTGCGTTCATTCTAATTTGAATTAGGTTTTTTATCGTGACGACACAAATGAACAAGTATTCATCCTTGACAGTTCAGCGGTACTGTTTACAAAAAAGCTTAAACAAAAATCGAAGAGCACATCTAAAACAATCATATTTACACTTTGGAACTAGTCACTTTTATTTAATAAATATCAAACACGAACCGTATTCAATCGTGAACAAATGTTTTAAAACTTTATTTAGGCGATACGGATCGTAAATGGTCTGATCCAATTTGTCAATAAACAAACAAAAGAAAATTCTGTTTACAAACAGTGCTGCTGAACTGTCAAAATGTGTTCATCCGATTGAGGTTAGCAGTGACGGTAAAAAACCTAATACATGTTAATAGATATGTAAACAAACCACTGATAGCTGTCAAAAGATGAACTTGATTCATCGACGGTTTATTAGGTTTTGCACGATGACGACACAAATGAACTGCCGATGAATCAAGTTCTTTTTTGACAGTTGAGGTGTATTTGCTTTGCAAGTTAAAAATTGAAAAATGACGGAAAAGTGCCTGTTAAAATCGAATTCCACAGTGAAAATAACTAAAAAGATTGCGCTGTATGTGTTTCCAGCATCAAGGAGCGATTTATGTATGAATCTGTTGAGTGTGAGGCGACTTGCAATTTTTACATTCCAACGATGAACTTCTGATGAACTTTTAAACTGTAAACAAGTACACCTCGACTGTCAAAAAAAGTTGATTCTGTTCATTTTTGTGAGGTTATGTCACGTTCGTGCAAAACCTAATTGCTAGTTTATTCGAGTGGTCATCGTGCAAAACCTAGTTCAGCGGTACTGTTTACAATCAAGTTTAAACAAAATCGAGAAACACATATCAAATAATCATCTTTACACTTCACAACTTCACTGAAACGAATCGTTAACAAATGTTTGAAACTCTATTTAGCTGATATGGACCGTGAAAGTTCTCATCCGTGTGTCAACAGACAAACAAACAAAAAAGTCTATTTACAAACAGTACCGCTGAATTAGGTTTTTTATCGTGACGACACAAATGAACAAGTATTCATCCTTGACAGTTCAGCGGTACTGTTTACAAACAAGCTTAAACAAAAATCGAAGAGCACATCTAAAATAATCATCTTTACACTTTGCAACTAGTCACTTTTATTTAATTAGGTTTTGCACGATGACGACACAAATGAACTGCCGATGAATCAAGTTCATCTTTGACAGTTGCCGTGTACTTGTTTTGTTTTGCGACTGCAAGTTAAAATTGAAAAAATGACGAAAAAGTGCCTGTTAAAAACGTATTCCACAGTGAAAATAACTAAATAGATTGCCCTGTATGTGTTTCCAGCATCAAGGAGCGATATATGTATGCATCTGTTGAGTGTGAGGCGACTTGCAATTTTTACATTCGAACGATGAACTTCTGATGAACTTTCAAACTGTAAACAAGTACACGTCGACTGTCAAAAAAAGTTCATTCTGTAAATTTTTGTGAGGTTCTGTCATGTTCGTGCAAAACCTAATAAATATCAAAAACGAACCGTATTCAATCGTAAACAAATGTTTTAAAACTTTATTTAGGCGATACGGATCGTAAATGGTCTTATCCAATTTGTCAATAAACAAACAAAAGAAATTTCTGTTTACAAACAGTACTGCTGGACTGTCAAAAAGTGTTCATCCGATTGAGGTTAGCAGTGGCGGTGAAAAACCTAATTATCAAAATCAGCCATTATTTATTGATTATCTACCTTAAAACGGAAATCACTGATAAATATTATTTGTTGTGTTGATGAATTTGGTGGACAGAAATAAATGCAATCAATCAATCATCAATCAATCTGACATCACTTAGATCGTATGGTGACTGGCGCCATCTATTGAAGAGTGGCCGATATCTATTTTTGTACTCAAGACATTATTAGCTGTGCTATTTTTGTAAGACTATTAGAATTTGTTGTTCGAATATAGTTTTTAATAGAATTTTGGTTGTGTATTTTAGGCTAGCATATTCAATAGTATAATATATATTTTTAGGCACACTGCTTAAGCTCTAAGATGCCAAGGGTATTTCCTAATCTTAATTAACGACTAACTTAAAACTAGAATAGTATCATTAGATTATGTCGTCTAGAATTTTTGGAAAAAGCTTAGGCTAGCATAGTAAAATAGTATATCGCAAAACGTTATCTCATTTTGTTCCATTTTCTGTTCAATGTTTTATCGTCAGTAAAGATCTGCACTGTTGGAACAAGCGAAGCATGTGATAAAAGTAACTCCCCACCTGGAAGAACACCGACCAAGACCAATGCGGAAATGGATGTCGAACAAGACCACGTGATTTTGATAAGTTCAGAAGAAAACAGTAATGAGAAGATAGAGCCTACGCTGACCGAGGCTCTATTTCCTTCCCCTCCTAAAGATCTGTCCTTCCATGCGTTGGCTATCCAGGACAGATTGAGTCGTGCGTCAATAAATGAGATGGAAACGATAGAACTTCAGGAAGATATTGACGATGCTGAAGATGTCACCCAGGACGACGACGACGACGACAGGCCATCTCAGTCGATCGAAGAAAACAACGATAAACAGCAAGTATCAAATCATAGTAAAACATCACTGCATTCCATTCAAAACGAACTCGATGATGAAGTACTGGTAATATCGGATGACGAAGTGAATTATTCTATGCAGCAAAATGATTCTTTGCTTTACAATGTATCTCCCATAGCTTCCGAAGCTTCGGTTGGTGATGTTCCGCCGAATTCGAACGGAGAGCAGAAGGTTGCTGCTGAACCAGGCTTAGATCTGAACGTCACAACTGTCTATTTTAACGCAGATGAGTTCAAAGAATTGAAAGCAATTGAAGGTGGGTGCAATGAAAATGTCTGCTGTATCTCTTCCGACGAGGAAAACGATAAAAATTCGAATGGAAAGTCTGTGGCAGCCGATAATACTATGGCATTTTTGGATGAACTGATTCAAAAATATAACCTACCTCCAAGTCAACCAAACTGTGATAAACCAAATCAATCCGAACTGACAAACTATTTAGATAATTATGAAATACCCGATTTTCCGGAGGAAACAGAAACTGAACGAGAAAACAAATCTGTTCGTAGTTCACCCGTTTCCCCAAAGCAATTCGTTCCATCGGAGGAAATCGATCGAGAGATCGAACAAATTTTAAGTCAGGCAAAGCAAACCTGTACTCAACGGGGGCCAACTGAACCGCGAAGCAAACCAATCAAGCGTACCATTTCCGATTCGGCTTTGTTGCGTCAAAACAAACGAAAACCCCCCAGCGTACCTCTCGGTGCTGAGAAGCAAGATTCTTTCCAAACAAAATTCAAACAGCTTACCGAAGAACCAGAACCGCCGCCCGCTAAATACCAGATCGTCTTGGACGGTGTGAGTCCTCGACCGGATTATGACGGAATGGTTTCACCGGCGTTGCACCGGGAACTGTTCAAGTATGGACTGAAACAGTTGAGTAGACCGAAAGCGGTGAAGATGCTCAATCATATCTACGATCAGCTGCATCCGTTGGTCGAAGTTTACGAGTCGGAGGAGAACGATGAAGTAAATTCGAGTCAGACGACATCAGATAACAATGTTTCTGCGGTCGTAAAAAAGATTGCCACTACCGATGCGTCATCGCAATGCAATATGGACTCGTTCAGCGCGGAACTCCCCGACGAAGAGTACATACTGCCAGCGAAGCCACGGAAAAAGGTAAAATTGGATTATTATGATTTGCCCTCATATTGAATTTCTATTCCAACAGACATTCTGGTGCGCTGTCCCGCTGAACATCGCTTTCTACAACATGGTGAAGTTTAATCAATCGCTGCTCCGACAGATATTGTGCTATCAACCGATAGATTTGGATGCAATCTACGGTCAACTGAAAGAGATTGGTTTGCGGTATGAAACGAATGTGAGTGTTGATTATTGATCTGATTGGTGAACGTAATATTGTTTGAATCTACTCCCACAGGACCTGATTGCCTTCCTGGACAAGCGCTGTATCACTTTTCGGACAGCGCAGGGAAGTGGGAGTCGAACTAAGAAAAGCAAAACCAGCTAAAAGCTAAACCCAAAAATATAAACTTTGCGCTCGACAAAATAAAAATGAGGTTCCCAATCTTTATTGTATCTATTAGTAAATAAATTCAAGTGCATCGACTTTAGACATTATCAGGGACTTTACATAGACCGTCAGTATATGAAATCACAAAGAAAAAAAATTATTTCCTCCCAATTTCCTAGAATCGAAAATCGGTACCTTGTCTGTCCAAACCTATCCTTATCAGCGCCGACAAATATAAAATCATTGCGTTGATGCATTATCACTTCATTCGCCGGTCGACTGTCTCCAGTGAAAGAACATTTGTTCGCAAAAATTTCTGTTACGCTTTGGCGGTCGCGTGTGCAACAACGCGGCTCGGTCGTTCTGTTAATTAATTTGATTGTTATAACACCCGCTACAAAAGGGTCGGGCCGTATCGTAACGTACCGTGGTTCGTTGTTCTGTATTATAATATGTCGTACACTAGGAAAGTGACTACGGTTAGGACAGGATGCAATGGGTAAGACGCTCGAAATGGAATGGAATGGTACTCGGAAGCGACCTGATTAATTTAAATTGTTAATTTTCAAAGTGAAAGAATTGTGACCACCACCCAGCAGCTCAGTGGAGGCTGTGTTAGCAATTCATCATGGTTTCAGCAACAGATTCAACAACCATTCGAGACCATGGTCAACCATTGTTCGAACGAAAATCCTATCGAATCACATTCCATCGAATCTACGTCAGCGTCGTCGCCGTCGTCGTCCTTCGAGGAAGCTGTTTTGGAGGAACACAATCGGCTACGTGCTCGTCATTCAGCAGCTCCGCTCAGGTTCAATTCAGCGATGAACCAGTACGCACAGGAATGGGCCAATGTAAGTGGAGACGCTTGGTATGTGGGCGGAAGAGCGTTATCATTTAGGAATTTATGTTTGCCCAAAAGTATCTGTGCAAATATGAATTTCTACACGCTTCAGTGGAGTAGCAGCTCACCATATCCACCCGAAATGAGATAAGCTTGAGTGCACAGTACATGTTGGGGCAACCGTTGTTCCAACGGTGATGACTAATGTTCATTGTTTTTTCTTTTGCTTTTATTCAAACACAGAATTTGGCCAGGCGAAACACGATGCAGCACCGGTCGAACAATAAATACGGCGAGAATCTGTTTGCCAGCTTCGGTAAGGCGGACGTCACCGGTGAGGAAGCGGTTCGCGCGTGGTACAACGAGATAAAGGATTATCGATTTGGGCAGTCCAATCCGGGCAATTTCTCCCAAGTCGGACACTTTACTCAGCTGGTGTGGAAGGGTTCGCGGCAGCTTGGCGTAGGAAAGGCCAGGAATGGGTAAGCGTAACATTGTCAAAATTCTCAAAACATGTTTTTCAATTAGTTTGTATCATTCGTTTCAGAAATAACATTTATGTTGTGTGTAACTATGATCCACCGGGGAATTATTCGGGTGAATATCCTGCCAACGTTACGGCCTCTTGAGTTAATTCAATAACTCATACTATTAAGCAATGATCGATTATCAAACAATCAAAGCGATGTTCATAAAAATAGTATTATTCAAAATGTTTTCTCTCACTTTCTTCTTCTAATAAAAGCTTCGAATAATATTGAAAACGATAAATTTATTGGGTCTATAAGACTATAGTTATAATTTTCTCGAAATCGTGACATTAAAAAGGGTGATGAAATTGATGAAATCTTTATTGGAATTGATAGAATGATCAATATAAATTAATGTTCGAAGATGATTAAATGCAAATGTTGGCCACGGCTCCGCATTAGATTTTGGAACACTCTCTCCAACATTTCGTCCAGTATTTCAAGAATAAATGCTTCAATATTGGCTTCCAGTGCGTCAATCTTTGCTGGCTTATCCTTGTAGACATAAACCTTAACATTGCACCACAAGAAATAGTCCAAAGGCGTTAAATCACACGATCTAGGCGGCCAATTGATGGACCCAAAGCGTAAGACAAAGTGTTCACCGAAGGCGGCTATCAATTTGGTCTTTGTTTCGCGTGTCGTTTGGGATGTGGCGCCGTCTTGTTGAAACATCATGTCAGGCATGTCCAATTCTTCCCTTTTTGGACAGAAAAAAATCGTCAATCATACGGTAGCGTTCGCCATTCACCTTTCCGCCAATCGTCTTTGAAGAAGTACGGCCCGATGATGCCCATAATCCACACCAAACAGTGACTTTTCTGGGATGCATTGGTAGCTCTTGCAATCCTTCTGGCTGGTCTTCACTCCAGATGCGGCAATTTGGCTTGTTGACGTATCCATTTAACCAGAAATGAGCTTCAACACAGCTGAGCACAATTGTTGGAAAAAAGTGCTTCTTTCTCTAACTTTGCCAGCGTCCATTCATGATAAAATTTTTGACTAAACGACGATTCATGATTAAATTATAGACCAAACTGAATATGTTTGATAATGACATAAGACACGATTCACGCGTGATCAGTCAAAAACCGTGTTGCTGAAAAGAAACCAACAAAAAATTACCCAAGAAATTGGTACAAAGAATTTTTTTAAAGTACTACCCATCGATATCTATAAATATAACCTCTAAATTAGGTGGTTCGGAATCTTTCCATGAGTCGATTCCATTCCATAATTTTTCGTATAAAGTGAACCGTTGCCTAGGCTGTATGGTGGGTGAGATAACACTTCACATTTCAGCGTTTGGAGGTAAGTTTTGACAACGCTTGCAATGTGCGGTGAAGTAATTTGACTTTGTCTTCCCTTTTGCTAGTTTCCGGTCAATTCTTGCGTAATGTTTGACTCAAACACATCAATCGGCGACGTTAGAATTCCACTGTGATTATTCCGGACGGTCTTAGCAACTGATAATAGATGGCACCTTTCTGGTTCAACCACACTCATAATAGGATGTCCTGGTAAGTTTCAGTACGATGAGCTTAGTTTTTGAGTAAATTAAATTTAAATGTCATTGACATTTCCGAGATTCATTTAATTGTACCACAAGAAGCCGACTTTTGATGTTGCGCTGCTCATAAGCCGTGGCATGTTTCCGCAAATATGCCTTTGTCAGGATCCAGAAAGTTTTAATTGGTATTTATTTACGTAACTTCTAATCAAAGACATCATATTAACAAGATATCCAGCTATCACATTTCCCGAGCAAATCGTTGGCAACATCCTTTTTTGAGAGCATAGTACCCTCAGGCGAGTTCGCATCGTATCTTATGTCGTTTTCGTTTTTAAATTGCACTACACTGGTGTAGCGAAAGCTGCACTGAAACCGTTCGTTTTTACCAATTACACTACACCAGTGCTACACTTTTTCTGCACCGATGCCACTGGTGTAGCACTCATCAAAAGTTTGGTGTAGCTCTGTGCAATGGAATCGTCTATTGTAGTCAATGGTTACTGTTAATGTTTTCGTCATTTTTGTTCGTTTATTAATACCTCAGTGTAGCACTGCACCGGTGTAGTGCAAATTAAAAACGAAAACGCCATTAGTACATAGAAGTAGGGGAGAGAAATGTCAAATTCGTGCGCGCAAAAATAGCAGCGCAATCGACATGATATGTTGAATTATATGCCGTGCGATGGCGTTGCTGAACTGAAGATTGATTTCGCTCTTAGCTGGTAGGGTATGTTATAAGTTACATGCATATCAGAGAATGCTTACATAATATTCATCGTTGTCAGGTGAATTATCCGCTCAAAACCAGTTTACGAGAAATTTCAAGTGATTTAAACGTGGAATTTTTGTTTGATTACATGATGAATTTCCGCACAATATTATAATTTTCACTGGCGGTCAACTGGCGATGCGACAAGATAGCGACAAAATGCCGCAAAGATAGCAAAACTGTCATTCGCATCGATTCGACCCCTTCGAGACCACAAACCAGCAAAATATGTTTCCTAATTAACCGTTAAATACAAAGATAAACTTAAGATTGCGAAGTCCTATATAAATCAAAGGAAAAAACTTGTTTAGTAATCGTGAACCCGAGATGTCTGTAATAGTATATTATTATTATGATTGGCTCCTTGTTAAAAAGCGTCGATAAACATAGAAATGCATTGCAGAAATACCATGGTTATCGGTACAATACCGAAAGAAAATAAACAAAAGTTTACAAGTTTTACATGAAAGATTTTTTTGATCTGATTGCTTCTTAAGTGAATTAAACCGTCTTAAACTCTTTAAATAATAAGGTAGTTGAATATAATAAATTACTTCTACATTCGAATACAAAGAACCGCGGAAAGTGCTGCGACATTGTTCGATATCATACGATTTGTAATTCAGTCGTCTTTGACAGATACATACTTGTTGATACTTTTAGTGAACAACCAAACAATTCTTGTCGCTAAAGAATATTACCTTTTGAATCTGTAATTGACTTTAATCCACCAGACTATTTAAAAAAAAAAACAACTGTCCAACTAAGTAAAATTTTCAAGTCGGCATACTAAAAATCCTCCAAAGCAATCGTTAAATGACGAAAAAAAAACAAACAAGAAGCCTCACACAATTTTAAATGTCTGTAAACTCGACGATTGTATCGCTATTCTGCGGTGATTTCGTCCCAATCTATGCCCCGCTGAAAATCACAATAGTTTATCGTATAATGTTCAATTCAGACTGTCCGTATCCTTCCGTCACCGTCACCGGAATGTCAGCTTCCGTCAAAATTAGTTTTTTTTTATTCAAGAATATAATGTTTAAGGCACACTGCTTAAGCTCTAAGATGCCAAGGGCTTTTACTAATTTAAAATTTACGACTAACTTAAAACTAGGGTTGTATCATTAAGTAATGTCATATTTGGGTCGCAGTGGTTGACTTTGGCAGATCCAGCCTTCATGTGGTGATCGGCCGGTGAATTGAATATTTCATGAGAGTCTTCTATATGGCGTTGGTGAATATTCATGTTGGCCGCATTCTTCGGTCCGTGTGGGTCCGCGGGAAACACCCCCAGGTTACGAATACCCGGCGGGTGGCCCGCATACTGTTAATAAGTTTCCGTGGGCGATGATGGTGTTGTTACAGAAGAAAATGAAAAAAAAAATATAGCGAAGTAAATATTGCGGATAACGGAGTAAAAAGGGGATATGGGAATGAAATGACTAAAACGACAGAGATCTAATTAGTTGACATCGAGATGGTGAAGAGACGGGGAGGGGGGAAGCGCAGGTTAGTGACAGCAAAAAGATCTTGTTAGTTCCGATGAAGATGGTGGACAGATGAGGAATCGGGATAATCGGCGGAAGTTAGTGTCGAACCTGCAGTTGAGAAATAATTCTTAGCCACAGTTGAAACAACGTCGATAAATAGGAGGAACTTTCTAAGCCAGATGTAACAGATTACACTTGTATATTAATGTGTTTGAGAAACTGGTATATGAGAAGCATATATGAACTATCCCGACTCGCCAACACATCCCGAACCGGAACCTCAGGTGGTCTACCTCGGGCCCTGAGGGATTCCAGTAGCTTCGACCTGGCGTCGCGATACTCTACGCACGACCACACGACATGCTCGATGTCCTGATAACCGTCGCCACAGGTGCAGAGCCCGTTCTCCACGATCCCGATACGCCGGAGATGTGCGTTGAATGTATAGTGATTTGACATGAGCCGTGACATAACGCGAATGAAATCACGACTCACGTTCATCCCCTTGAACCAAGGTTTCGTCGATACCTTAAGGATAATGGAGTGTAGCCATCGTCCCAGTTCGTCATTGCTCCATGAAGTTTGCCAACTTTCGAGAGTTTTCTGACGAGAGATACTGAAAAATTCATTAAAGCAGATTGGTCTTTCATAAATATCACCTTCTAATGCGCCCACTTTAGCCAATGAGTCTGCCTTTTTATTACCCGGAATGGAACAATGCGAAGGGACCCAGACTAACGATATTAAATAAGACCGTTCAGATAAAGTTCGCAAGTGTTCCCGTATTTTCCCCAGGAAATATGGGGGATACTTTCCTGGCTTCACTGCGCGGAGAGCTTCTATTGAACTAAGACTGTCCGTGACAATGAAGTAATGGTCTTTGGGCAAGGTTTCAATGATCTCGAGGGTGTACTGAATAGCAGCTAATTCTGCGACGTAGACTGAAGCCGGATCACTGAGTTTGTAAGAAGCGGTGATGTTTTGATTGAAGATGCCGAAGCCTGTGGACTTGTTAATGTTTGATCCGTCAGTGTAAAACACCTTTTCACAGTTGACTGTTCTAAATTTATTATAAAAAATATTTGGGGCCACTTGAGGGCGCACGTGAGCCGGAATTCCACGAATTTCTTCTCTCATGGATGTGTCGAAAAACACAGTAGAATCAGAAGTATCCAAGAAATGAGCACGGTTGGAAACAAACGAAGAAGGATTAATATTCTGAGCCATGTAATCAACATACAAGGACATAAAACGGGTCTGAGAATTGAGCTCGACTAGCCTTTCGAAGTTTTCAATCACCATCGGATTCAAGATGTCGCATCGGATTAGCAATCGATATGAGAGATCCCAGAATCGATTTTTCAACGGTAAGACGCCCGCGAGCACTTCGAGACTCATCGTATGAGTCGATTGCATGCAACCCAAGGCAATACGCAAACAACGATACTGAATTCTTTCCAGCATGATGAAATGAGTGTTCGCCGTGGATCGGAAGCAAAAGCATCCGTATTCCATCACGGACAATATCGTTGTTTGGTACAGCCTGATCAGGTCTCCTGGATGGGCACCCCACCACGACCCGGTTATTGTACGAAGAAAGTTGATTCTTTGTTGGCATTTTCTTTTCAGATACCTAATGTGACATCCCCAGGTGCCTTTGGAGTCGAACCAGACCCCGAGATATTTAAATGTGAAGACCTGAGCTATGGTTTCACCCCCTAGTTGAAGCTGTAATTGTGCTGGTTCTCGCTTTCTCGAAAATACAACCAGCTCAGTTTTCTCCGTAGAGAACTCGATACCCATTTGAATAGCCCATGTGGATAATTTGACAAGAGTATCTTGTAACGGCCCTTGCCAGCTTTGGGTCCTATAATAGACACAACGCTGTCGTCGGCAAGTTGTCTTAGCGTGCAAGATGTGTTGATACATTTATCGATGTCGTTTACGTAAAAATTGTATAGAAGGGGGCTTAAGCATGAGCCCTGAGGAAGACCCATGTAACTGAATCGTATTGTCGACAAATCACCATGCGCGAAATACATGTGTTGCTCAGACAATAGATTATGTAAAAAGTTGTTCAAAACTGGCGAAAGACCATGCTGATGCAGCTTCTCAGATAGGATATTTATAGAAACTGAGTCAAAAGCCCCCTTAATGTCTAGGAAAACTGACGCCATTTGTTCTTTACGAGCAAATGCCATTTGAATTTCGGTTGAGAGCAACGCAAGACAATCGTTCGTTCCTTTGCCCCTGCGGAAACCAAATTGTGTATCTGAAAGTAAGCCATTAGTTTCGACCCAATTGTCTAGACGGAAGAGAATCATTTTTTCGAACAATTTCCGGATACAGGAAAGCATAGCAATCGGCCGATACGAATTGTGATCGGAGGCTGATTTTCCTGGTGTTTGAATGGCGATCACTTTCACTTGTCTCCAGTCATGTGGAACAATGTTGTCCTCAAGGAACTTATTGAATAAACTCAACAAGCGCCTTTTGGCGGGGTCTGGCAGATTTTTCAACAAGTTGAATTTTATTCTGTCTAATCCCGGGGCTTTATTGTTACATGACAAGAGTGCAAGTGAGAGCTCTACTATCGAAAACGGTGTTTCGTTTGTATTTGGTGTCGCGGCGCGGGTGATCTTCTGTTCCGGAACAGAGTCTGGGCATACTTTTTTTTAGCGAAATCGAATATCCAGCGGTTGGAATATTCCTCGCTTTCATTCGTGGTGTTATGATTGCGCATTCGTCGGGCTGTGTTCCAAAGAGTACTCATAGATGTTTCTTTCGTTAAGCCGTCTATAAACCGACGCCAGTAAACGCGTTTCTTGTCTCTAATCAAGTTCTTAGTTTTAACGTCTAACGCCGCGTAATTCCGGTAATTATCAGGTGTTCCATTTTTTCTGAATATTTTATACGCGGAGGCTCTCTCCGCGTTTAAATTTGTGCAATCTTTGTCCCACCACAAGTTGGGAGGACGGATGTTAGTTTTCGCGCCGGGTACACGTTTCGTCTGAGCTTGAGTCGCGGTGTCGAGAATCAAGTCAGCCAAAAACGTGTACTCTTCCTCCGGAGGAAGTTTTTGAGTTCTTTCAAGTTTCTCAGATATCGAGGTCGCATAGCTATTCCAATCAATATTTCGTGTGAGGTCATACGAAACATTGATTGTCTTCGATGGTTTTGAGCCGCTGGTGATTGATATTACGATCGGTAGATGATCGCTACCGTGGGGATCAGGAATTACCTCCCACGTGCAATCCAACCGTAGCTATGTCGAGCAAAGGGATAAATCCAGCGCACTTGGTCTTGCTGGTGGTGCAGGAATCCGTGTCATTTCTCCCGTATTCAAGATTGTCATATTGAAGTTGTCGCAGATATCATGGATCATAGTTGATCTGTTATCATCGTGAAGACAGCCCCATCCCGTACCGTGAGAGTTAAAGTCTCCTAAAACCAACGTCGGTGCAGGAAGGAGCTCTACGATATCACTGAGCCACCGATGCCCAACCGAGGCTCTTGGGGGAATGTAGATGGAAGCAATGCAAAGGTCCTTACCTTTGATTGTAACATGACATGCGACAACTTCAATACCTGGTATCGAGGGGAGGTTAATGCGATAGAAAGAATAGCACTTTTTGATCCCCAAAAGTACTCCTCCATAGGGATTATCTCGATCCAGACGAATAATGTTAAAATCGTGAAAGTTTAAGGGTATTTCAGAAGTTAGCCAAGTTTCGCACAATGCAAATGCGTCACATTTCAGATTGTTTACTAGAAATTTAAATGAATCTATTTTTGGGATAATACTTCTGCAATTCCACTGTAAAACAGTGATTAGATCCGTGACCTCGGTGGATGATTTAGCCATCGAAAGATACAATCGCTGAAAGAAGGGGCCAATTTGCAGTCAACTGCTTCAAATATGTTTTTACTGTTGGCATGAAAGCAATTAAAATGCTTCTAAGAGGGTCTGAAATATTGAAAGTTGTAAAAATCCAGTCCACAACATCAGAGAACTTTATAAGTCCAGCACCTAGTTGGTTCTCTGGTGGATTTTCAGGGACGCTTGGGGATTTTTTAGTCCCTGGAAGCGGTGGGAATTCCATCTCGGAATTGAGTTTTCCAAGACCAGGAGCTTTTTGCTTCGGTGATTTTTCCCGATTCCCGTTAGCTGTAACTTTTCGAAGCCCTTCGGAAGACACCTTCGAACCCTTACTAGGTAGCTTATGAGAAGATTTATTCATTCTTTTCCTACAGCTATGAGGGACCGCTGAAGATGGACCTTCCAAAGGGTCGTCAGAATCGCTCTCGTCAGTTGACAAGCAGGCATATGGATTCGTTGCCTGTTTAGGAGGGGTGGCACTCTTAACCATCTCGGCAAAGGAACGCTTGGAGTGTTCCTTCAGGGAACGCTTCATCCGATCTCCTCGCAGTTTGTAAGCGGGACAGTCAGAGAGGTCATGCGGACCCTCCTTACAGTAGAGACACTTTTCAGCATCCTTACCGCAAGAGCCGTCCGCATGAGCTTCCCCACAGTTAGCACAACGTGGCTTATTGCTGCAATGGGTAGCTGTATGCCCCAGTTGTTTGCAATTGGTACAATTCATTATCCGGGGTACAAATAAACGAACAGGCAAACGAACCCGGTCCAAGAGGATGTAGTTGGGCAATACCGAGCCGGCGAAGGTCACACGATAAGAGTCTGATTGGGGATAAGACTTTGTTCCATCCTCGGCGATCGATACTGAATGCAATCGCTTGCAATCCAGTATCTTGACATTCTTAAGTGAGGGGTCTTTAAAACAACCCGCCCCGTACTTAAGAATATCCTCGCAAGTCAAACTCGAATCGGTGACCACACCGTCGATTTCGACTTCACGAGCTGGCACGTAGACGCGGTACTCCAGCGTAAAAGGATCCTTTTGAACAAGCTCATTAGCCTGTTTTGAGCTGGTAAACAGGACCCTGAGCTTGTCTGGCCGTATTCTATATATACTTTTTATGGTATTATATCGCGAATTCAGGTCCCGCGATATTTTTAAAATATTCAGTTTTTTTTCCTTTGATTTGGTCCGGAAATAGACCGCGTAAGGCCCGGCCGGTAGTGCGAGCCCATCAGGATAGCTCAAAATTAGTTCGATGCTTTCGTTACCGGAAAGTTCACACGTTCCGTCTGTCAAGACGTTCCGTGACGGTGACGTTGTGTGTGAATGTCTCCATAAGAGCGCATGTAATTCAATTTGACGGTGACGGTGACGGACGTCTGAACCGTACTTAACTTAAAAGTCCCGTAGTTTGACAGATGCGGTTAATTTCCTCTTCTTCTGGGCATTTTCTGCTTCTTGAAAATTTTCAGTCCATTTTGTGTCGTGACTCATTCGACGGCACTCTTGGAGGTTCCCAGCCTTTTGGCCATGTCGCGTACGAAAGCACTCCTTTTACGGATGTAAATTTGCTAGATTTTCTGGTCCAGGTTTTGAATGCAACGGCACTTAAGAGTTTTAGATTGATATGTCTACAACTATAGACACTAAATGGCGGCTCAATTTGAACAGCTTCAAGCACTGATGAGCCGAAGGCGAAACGCGAAGAAATCGAAACGTCTTGGGACCGTAGATATTGTGCTTCGATGTTCATGGTAACCCGATGACCTTTAATCCTACAATCGTCGACGTTTGGAACTGTCGTAAAAGACGTATTTTTCATCCGCAGTCATAATACGAAGCAAAATGTCCTTTCGATTCAATCTTTCAGAGAGCAATTCATAAGAGAAAAAACATTTTTAAATTTGGCGAGTTGAACAGAGAATCTTTCGTAAAAGTGCGTCCATTGATCGACTGAACCACATTGACATACTTGATAAAAAGTTCGGTACCAAAATGACCAAAATGTGAAAGGGGCATAAAGCACAATGAGCCCTTGCAAACAAAACGAAAAGACAATTACTCACCTTTTAGACATGGAATTCAAGCATATTGTGCATAATTTCGTAGATTGGGCTTTCATTAGAGATGTTCGGGTTTTTTACCAGGAACCCGACCCGAACCAGATTCGTACGATAGGCCCTAATTACATGTTGGTACCGAATTGGTACCAGGGATACCAGGTTCACAGATCAATATGTTCTTTACAGATTTTCAACTTTCTGCACAGATTTGGAAAATGACACAGATTTACACAGATGTCTGAAAATGATCAGAGATTTGCATATTTGCACAGATTCTGCAGATTTTTGAAAATCGATAACAGTTTAGCACCAAAATGTACAGAGCGGTTGGAAATAATCAGACCTTTGTTTTGCTCACCAAAATGATTCTGCTAAGCTATTATGGTACGGGAAACGTGTATAAAGGTTTTGCACAGACAGGTTTTTGGCTTGATCACAGATTTTTGAAAAAAAAAGACCTGGCATCCCTGGTTGGTACATAAAAATTCAAACAGTTTCACTTGAATACAATGTTTCCCAGGCGGACTAAGTAATGAATTCTCGTTCCGATTGAAACTGACATTATAAATGTCATTAAATTTCCGCTATGGCTGAATTTACCAGGATTTTTTTTTGGTATACTGCCAGAATTTCGACAGCAATGCAAAAACCGTTCTTGTCAGAAAAGAGGTTATTAACAGTTCTATTCCCGCCGAGGATTCCATGTGGAATTTGGTATGAAATCCTATTCAACGCGGACTCCAGTGCAACCAAAAATAAACTCCAGATGGAATAGTCTATGACTTTTCATGTACCATTCATATAGGAAGCAAGCGTCGAACCCTACATGCGTCATTACTATGACAATGAATTAATCTTAAGTTGCAATATGAAAGAAATCGCGGTATTTTGCTGCATATCGAGTGGATGTTGAAACAGAAAAGTAAGAATCAATTAGAATTATTACTAAGAATCTATGTGATTTGTTGTATTCTTATCTTATGAGTGAATTAAAGTGCATTAATGTGAACGGAAGTAACAGTGTGCGGTATGTTTACAACCCTCCAAACTTGTGTTGTTACTATGGAATTTTACCGACGTTTTCCAATGTTTATCGACGCTTATTAATGGAGGGTCAACAAAGTTGCATTATTACCAAGCTCACTGGTTCACGGTTACAGGTTCAACATTTTTTGATGGATTGTATAGGACATTGTAACAAAGATAAACTCAAAAAACAATGTCCAATACGATTCATTAAAAAATGTTGAGTCAGTAATCGTGAAACAGTTGGTTCAGTAATAATGTAATGTTATTGATCCTCCGTTAATAAGCGTCGACTAGTTCCGCCAAATTCCATGGAAACAATACAAGTTACAAAGGAAGCAAACATATGTTTACATTCAGCACATAATGATTTCTTGCAACAACTGACTTTAATGCTTCATGGGATGAGCCAATAACAAGCTAAATAAGTTCTAGGCAATGGTTCTAAGTAGTTTTTACTTCTTTATTGTTAGAATCACTGCATATAGGGCAAAATTGCTCAATATCGTTCATACTGTAACTTAATATTTTTCTAAACATAAACAATCATTGTCATAGTTACGACGCATCTAACGATCAGACTGAAACTGACAGTGAACTGAGCTTATCGAGGGGTCCTATTCAAATGATACATAAGAAATCACAGACTACTCCATCTTGAGTTTATCTTTGATTGTAATCTTGAGTTTATCTTTGGTGCAACAACCCATTGTGAATGAACTTTGCCTCCAGCTGATTGGTTTGGAAATCTGTCGGAATTGAGTGAAAGAACTGAATTGTTAACTCGTTAACGCTGTAGTGTAATGAAATTCAATGACATTTATAATGCCACTGTCAATAGGGTTGATCGAGTTCTCAGAAACGAATTCATTACTCAGTCCTTCTTTGGGATAATGTGGGAGTCATTCAACGGGTTGTGATAAAATTTGAACGGGTGAACATTCAAATTCTTCAAATTCTAACGACATTCGACATTTACTATTAGTGTCAGTCAAAACTGCAAACAATTACCTGCTCAAAACTAAAGATACTGTTGAATTATTCGATTAATTCTTTAATTGTCATTCAAAATGTATGTTATTTAATTATTATTGAAACATATTATTATTGAAACATATTCTTCATATTTTCAGATCAATTTCTAATAACATGCTGTTTTATCGAAACTTCCTTTCCATTTTTCTCAAGCTGTCACATTTCGAGCGTATTGGTTCTTAAAATTCCCAGCCGGATCATAGTTGCACACCACGTACACGTTGCTTCCGTTGGTGGCCATTCCCACCCCGAGCTGTTTGGATTCCTTCCATACGAGCTGGGTGAAATGACCGACCCGGGAAAAGTTCGATCCCGGATCTGGTTGTCCGAAGGTATAATCCTTTTTCTCGCTGTACCAACTTTGTACTGGTTCCGCTCCGGTTATGTTGGTTTTGCCGAACTTGGCGTACAGATTCTCACCGTACGTGCGCTCGGTACGATGTTGCAACTTGTTACGACTCGCAATGAGCTGGGCCCATTCCTGAGCGTATTTACAGAGCGATTCGCTTAGCTGCAGTGGAGATGCCGAGTGCTGCGCGCGTAGTCGGTTGTGTTCGCTTAGGACTTCACGATGGAATTGACTGGATGATGAATATGATATGACCTGGGTGTCAAAAATTGGGTAACCTATATACTCACTTGGACATGGTGGATTTAGACGCTTGGCGAAAAGTGTCCCAGTGTACCTGCGTAGCTGGACTGAGTTTTCATGGCAACTTTCCATGAGTTTTAAGTGATTCAGACTGCTAGATGAGGCCACCACCATCGACAAGCTTTAGGGTAACTAATTTTCAAGCTCCCAGTATGTAGCTTCCAGATTCATTAAAACAATTGTTCATTTCCGTCCAAAGTAGAATGAGTAATTTTCTTCAATGGACTTAACAATCATCGCCCCGCGTTTGAAGGTAGTTTTTATTAGGTGTTGTTTTCTTTATTAAAAATTTTATTACTTCAAATTGATAGCGTTGTGCAAAGACGTTTACGGAATGAATACATTTTGTGCACCAGGGGAGATTGGATACTTCCAGGAATTTTAGTTTCTGGTTAAGAGGAGGATTGTGATTTCAATTTAAGATGTGGTGGTCATTCCCCAATGCCAGAGCAGCACAATTTTCAAATATGGAATAACGAGAAGATTTTGTAGTGCTTTTCGCTTAAGTTATGATAAGCGAACATTAACGACCAAAGCAACAAACTACACTTCAGTCATTTGATAAAACATTTGTGAACCCGAAGCGACTAACAAAGACCGTTATCAACCGGAACTAACTACGTTATTCGTCACATTATTGTCCAGCTTTGGAACTATGATTAACCATTTCTTGAACGGTGTTAGTTAAAAATACCCTCCGGCACTTCCCAGAATGATATCAAACATTGGGACGTGTTAAATTATCAGAACAAACGAAATCAGTGATAAGAAAATAATTGACAAAGTGCAATTAACTGAAGGCATGTCAGTAAACAAATCTTATGCGGCAACTGATAAGAACGTGAAGTGACAATAGGTTTGATAAGCAGTCAGCTGAAAGCGAAAGCCGACGTGGGAAAAATCATTACAGTAAAATCTGGTTTTGCACGGATTTTTGAAAAATCCAATTAGCGTGTTTATCACGAGGTAGTAAGATGGTATTGCTTATGACCAATCCCGTGTATTTTGGAAATTCTGGATGAGTTTTTCAATTTACTTGAGTTTGAACGGTTGCAGATGGTAGAACCTTACAAATATGGTCGAAACATGACTATTTATGTAGGGGAGACCGGGGTGAAAATGGCCACTCACAATAATGTCACATTTATCGGTTAAGTCTTCTATACGTGGGCCCGAGCATTAGCAATAATTGGCTTGTGTCCACTCAGTTGAGCCTCAAAAGTCGAAAGAAAAATTTGCTAGTTCCAGGTTTGGTTTTGCTTAACTTTTGGGTTGTAGAATATGTTGCCAGGAACAAATATCATTTAGTGAGTGTTGTTAGCTAATTAAGGTGCTGATATTTTTGGTTTTCATGATAAAATGATTTATGTTTTATGACTACCCAAAATCGAAACGAAGCGTTGGAGCGAAAATGGTGAAGCAAAAATGACCGCTAGACTCGGTCTGAGTTGTGACTTTATTGTGGCCTTTTACAAAAACTTTGCAGAATTTTCAAGTAGATACTCCAAGATTTTAGTTTTCGAAGCTGGTGCAAATACGTTTTATGATTGAAGGTTGTATCTACTGAACAGTATGTAACATTTCGAGTGGAAATATTACTTTCCGCAAGGCCAAAAGTGGCTATTTTCGGTCTGCCCTATTGCCTTCAAACGTATGTCCTATTTGATTGTGATGATAAAATATACATACAATATATACACAACAAATGAATAAAATCAATTTCGGTCATAATTTATTAATCAATTTCGGGATTCAATAATAATAATAATAGTTAACATATTGTTTACTTACTATATACCCTGCACAAGAATTGATAGAACTCAATCGTGAATATCTCTTGTTGTACTTAACCCCACAACATATTATTTTCTCCATGCTACCGGAAACATGATCAGTAATTTAAGATAAAATTTTCAGTAGTATGAAATAACCACAAATAACCTAAAATTATAGTTTTCTAAAATGTTTGGTATGAACGAGCATTAAGGAGTAATTCAGTGCCAAAAAAAGGCGCACCAACCGCATGAATTGAATGGATCATCGCACAAAGCGTATCGTACAAAACGGACACACGCAGGTATACGGAATATTTGCAGTAATTCTCAATTAAAGACCCAGAAAATATGGACGCAACCAAAAACCGCTGCCATTTCGCAATGGTTCAGAATCTGTCAATTTTTATGGCTGCGTCCTGTTGTTTACACTCTTCTCTAACCACTTGCGCAGTTGTTTATTCGTTTTCATTAGTTTGTTTCGAAATGCGTGGACTTTCAGCAAAACAACGTCGAAAAATTGTGTACAAATGGTGCACAGAACGCGGTCTGTCACTGAGAAAGAGCAAAAATGGAGGGAGTAAGTGAAAAAGCCGTGCGAAATGCAATCAGGAAGTTCAGTAAGGATAACACCTTTGAGGATAAACCGAAAACGGGTCGAAAAAAAAGGTCCTGCGAACCCTCAGTTGGATAAACGTATACTGAAAGCGTTCGAGAAAAAGAAAGAGGTTTCAGTTCGGGATGTGGCCAAAAAAGTGGGCACTTCGAAGTCAAATGTTCTTCGTGCAAAAAAAAACGTTTGAATCTTCGAACCTTTAAGAAGCAAAAACAACCAAAACGTAGTCCGAAACAAGAAGCATCGATCTGGCCGGGGGTTCGAAAGCTGTACAATACGATTCTTGCTGGAAATTTGAACTACATAATCATGGACGACGAAACCTACGTGAAACTCGATTACAAATCCTTGCCGGTACCACAATATTATACGGTGCGAGAAAGGCAAGTGTGAAACCAGTCCGAAACATCGATTGAAGTCGAAAAATTTGGTAAGAAAACTATGGTCTGGCATGCAATTTGTAGCTGCGATTTCGAAACCCTTAATCACCATTGCTTCAATGTACAGCGAAATATACATCAAGGAATGTTTACAAAAACGACTTCTACCCATGATTCGAAGCCACAAGGATCCTGTTGTCTTCTGGCAAGATCTTGCCTCTTGCCACTACTCGAAATCAACGGTAGAATGGTATACTACCAAAACTGTCACTTTTGTCCCAAAAGTCATAAATCCACCAAATTGCCCACAACTACGACCAATTTAGGAATTTTGGGCATTAACGAAGGCACATCTTAGGAAACATGTCTCGGCAGCCGAAACCCTTCAACAGGTCGAAAAAGATTGGAAAAAAGTGCCAAAACTTGTCGCCAAGAAGTTTGTACGGAATTTAATGAGCAACGTTCGCAAGAAGGTGCGCCAGCTAGTCTACAATGGCTAAGTAGCAAATGTTGAGAATAATATTCTGTTGTTGTAGTCTAATATTATCATTATATCGAATAAAATTTGAATATCTTACACTTGTGAATTATTTACAGTGAAATCAAAGTGCGTCCATACTTTCTGGGACAGTCTTTAGGCGGGCTTACGACACGTTTTTCTCTTTAGTAAAACAAGCACAAACCATGAGTCAATTAAAAGGCTAAAATGAGGAAAACAAATTTGTGTGTGTTGTTTAAGATGGTCAATTTAGTCATTCAATTCATAACCAAAATGCTATATCAAAAAAATAAATCCTTGGAAATACCCTGCATTAATTGATTTTTATGATAATGTTTTCTACTTGCACTACTTAGTTTCAACCTGTTTTCTCAGGTTTTCATTTAATTATTTCTTTATTTAGGAGCAAGGGAAAAGTGCGCTGGAGCTGAAATTTTTGTTCTCCTTCTCCAACAGGCATAAAACCTTCTCATCTTTTGTATCAACAGATAACATTCGTCCTAAAAAGAAGTAATTGGAGTAGGTTAGGTTTATAGTTGAGGAAAACTGGAGTGGAATGTATTATTGATTTGTTCCATTTCATTTTATTTAAGTGTAAAATCCCTTGGTTATAAGTGAATAATATTTTACTATTTCTCATGAATTTTTAAAGGAATTATAGACACTTTTTGCGGTTTTCGGTTTGTGGGTGTTCGTTAAAATCGTTATAGAATATAGAATATAGGGTTTGAAAAGTAAGTTAGTGATGCCATATTAAATCCCTCAACTTAGAAATCCAAGAGGGCCACAAACGGTTTGCTATTTTTACCAACAGACAAGTAAAAAAATTGCGTGCAGTGAATGCGGCACCCAAATAGTGTCGATCGCAGTGACATCTGCAAGTGTTCGCCACGCTGAATGAGTAAATTTTACACACAGTTCATATGCGGGGCTGTATATCTGTACTGACACATTAATGATAAAGTTTTTTAACAAGCGGATCCTAACTAAAGGTTGTACCGACTCAAATTTCATAACTTTCAAATTGCTGTAATTTTGTACCCATTGGATTGGATTCGAATTTTTGGTGGAACCAGTTCAGTTGTCTAATGTTCATATTGTGTAAGTGCAGTAGCAGTTTTGCAATCGTTGAAAAGATGGAATCGAAAGAAGAGCAACGACGTGAAATAGTGTTGCACCTTGAAAATCCGGATCAACGGCTGGAACTAGGGAACTGCACAATCTATGGTATCTCGTGTTTTAAATCGATACAACTATTAACTGTTGAATGAAAAAAGAAATGTGGGTAGTTCAGGCTTCCAAGAGGAATCTAAACGATTCTGTAAGATATGAATGCAATTTGAGTGAAACTTTCGTGCAAGACACGAAAGAAGTACACACCGACAATATTAAAAAGCTCCTATGAGAAAATGACGTGCACGGAAGCTCTACACTCATATGCTGACAAAATCAGATTGTCTTATTATGGATGATAAGACGTACGTGGAAGCAGACTTCCGGCAGATTTCAGTGTTTCCGTTTTTCACATCTCATCATAACTTTGATATCCCAAGAGACGTTAGAAAGCAGAAGTTGTGAGAGTTTACCAAAAAATATATGATTTGGCACGCGATTTGCGCATGTGGAAAACGGAGCGCTCCATTTGGGACAACCGGTACGATCAGTAGGCACGTATACACATAAAGTGATGCCTCCAAAATCATCTACCTCGACTTTTAAGACCACACAAAGGTCCTGCGCTTTAAGGGCCGAATTTAGCCTCGTGCCATTACTCGAAAGATGTTTTGCAGTGGTACAAGGCTAATGTGGTCAACTTCGTGCCGAAGGACTTTCATCTCCTGAACCCAGCAGAAAGGCGGCCAATTGTAAAGTTCTAGACCATCATGAAGCCGGTGCCTCGGGAATATCCTAAGGAAGTAAAAACAGAGGAAGGCACGACATGTCCCGTCTGAATGTTTCTGAAGAAGAAGAAGAAGGTCGAATTATTTGCCAAGAAGTGATCTGAGGGTGCGTTAAATTCAGCATGCCATACATAACGATCGGCACCACCCTTCCTTTGGTCCCACTCTGTTTTGGTGGGATCTGGTATCGTACCATTGTGCGAAACTGGCGATGGAACTCGCCAGAACTTTGATCTATAGAAAAGTTTTGGGCGGTTGAGAAAGAAAAGCTTTCCGAAGCTTGTCCGAATGTCTTCAAAAACGACAAGGATTTAAAGAACGAGTAAATGAAAGTGTGTAAGAATGATGTCGCGAGTGTTGCACAGCATTTGATGACGAGTGGAGTTGAGTCCAAATGGCCTTCTTTGGACTTCAGTATAAAATATACCCTTTTTTTGGCGTTTTCTATCGTTTTGACTAATGTATCGGTCAATATGGCGGCGCGTTCACGTCCTATGTTGTGTTTGAGTTAAACTATTGTTTTTGGATTTCGAATAGCCCCACAAAAAAAGTCTGGTGGCGTCAAATCGGGAGATTTCGATTGCCAGTCAAAATCCTCATTTTTAGATATGACTCGTTCGGGGAACAATGGTCGTAACAAATCGATTGTTAGTCGAGCTGTATGGCATGTTGCACCGTCCTATTGAAACTTGTAGCCATTTAAACCATGATCACGAACAATGGGTATCACAAAATCATTTACCATGGCTCAATAACGATCGCCATTAACAGTTTTCGTTGATCCATCATCGTCTGGGAAAAAAAGTCACCAAGCCGAAACGAATTAGTCGAGTCACTTTGAGCCGAAACGAAACGTCATTATTGATGCCTTGAAAAAGCCGGCTCGGTAATGTCAGAGACATAACTGAACTTGAATACGATTAAAACTGGTACGCTTGTTCCACACTTCCGAATATCGGATTACGATGACATTGAAAATGCAATCTTCAAACTCATGCATCAATTGATTCAACTTTAGCAAAATACACAACGATTCGTTTGTCACCATCTAGGATTCTTAAATCTATGAATTAATTTGACAGGATTTTTGAATTATGAATTATTTTAAATTAATTAAATAAATTTATTTGCCAAACCTGTTCCGAAAATACAAATTATATAGCGATTTGACAGAATATCATCAAATCGATAGCCGCCATATTGGATTTTATGAATTCTACAACTGTATATGACAAGCGCCATCGGTGGTTTGTTCGTTATGTTTGGTGCTTGTTGTCGTGTAATGTTCAATGCGGTCAGTGTGGTGTTTCCGACACACCAGATGTGAAACTTTTCTCTTTCGACACGGTTTTCTACCCCTTAATCGAATCTATCGAGTACGCATTATTCCTTAATCTTGTGCAGAGTAAATTTTAAAAAGGTATCCCGTATCAGATGAGACGTGTTCACGTCAAAATAAATTAGCTTTGCCTGTAATAAATTGCCCAAATCTTTTTCCGCGTGCTGTTTTATAATTTCAAATCATCAAACGTTATATTACCATTGTTACAAACTATCTTTAAAATATTATAAAACACTATTTTTGAATCATAATATTATCAAACTTTATTTCCTCTGAGCTACCCCCGTGCGACATAGCTATCTTGCAACGAATTAATAATCGAACTGCCATTGAAAAATCAATCAATAATTGCATAACATAACATAACCTATGGGGAAGCATTCGCCACCGTTTGTCTTCGGTCATACCTCCAGGGCAGTCTTCAGGGTTTACGATAATCTAAAAATCGTACTCCTGCAAAGACAAAGGTGTTCAAACCCGAACCTGCATTGTTCTGGTCCGACCCAAAAAGTCGGTGCTAAAAATAATAGTCCCCTCGCCCTTGGCACGCTACTGAGCCTGCTACTGCCGCTGCTATCTATTTCCTTCTTTGTTCCACGCTAACCGACATAGCGGAACAATGCCTCGAATCGATATGCGGGTCACAATAATATATAAGTGCATGCTAATAAATAGGCCCTATGCGTTCGGGCCGTTCGTTGACCCTCAACTTCATTTTGCATTTGTCACGCCACCGTGGAACTGGGAACTGCACTTTGACCCGCGTTGCTTGCTACTCACCGTGGCTTTGACAAACGAGTAGGAAGAGTTAATTGACCTCGACACTGTGCATTGTTTTGATGGGTAGGTGTGGGAAACATTTCAATTGGCTTATCGCAGTCAGTTGTCAAACGTGAACAAACGTGACGGAATGGGCCAGATACGGAAATGCTTGGGCACGCGATTCGGCAGATCGCAGTGATTCGCTTGATAGCGGGTACATGGCGGTTGATATGCATGTGAATCGACTAGAATAATAATAAAAATAGCAGCTGGCGTCAATTGATAATAATTGAGGATTGTATCTAAGAACTGTTTCTTGTTTATCGATATGCAAACTTGAACACAATTAAAAAAAATATATATCGGATATGTTTAGATATGAATTGTGCAGAAACCAAGTGGTTCGAGTACAAAAATCATTATTTAACATGAAAGTATAGAAACTTTAGATTCATAAATACATAATTTTCGTCGAGTAATTTTTCAGTTTCACCTTCTTGCACCTCGAGAAATGATTTGTGCGTGCATACTATTATTTGTGATTTTGTCTAGTTTTGTCATTGTCTATAAATTATATATGGTAGTGTACCTTATGATAAAAACCTGTATTAATCCACCTAGTGGTGTAATGATGCCTTTCTCATGTACATATAATATTGTTGTATTCTATTCAAAATTTTTCTTTTCGATTTTTGAACGAAACTAAGAGATTGTTTGTGCATAACATACAGAATAAAACAGTGCTTTGATCGCGTAAGTCATCCTTAAAAAACGAAGTGGGTTCACTATTATATGCACTTCCGGCACCGGAACCCGAGAACCGGTATAATCAAAGGCGGTTCGTACGGCCACCAACTAACATGACATACAAAATCTATTAGTACGCACTCTAAATTACGATTTAAATGTTTGTTGCATCCGAAAATATTTTATGTGACGGTGTACAATATTGAAAACACTTTACCCTATAATTCCGGACCCGGAAGTCGGATCCGGATGAAATTCAGGAATTCCGTATGGGACCTCGAGACCTTTCATTTGAATCTAAGTTTGTCAAAATCGGTTCAGCCATCTCCGAGAAAACCTAGTGAGATTATTTGACACATACACACACACACATACATACACACACACACACACACACACACACACACACACACACAGACATTGCTCAGCTCGATGAACTGAGTCGAATGGTATATGACACTTGGCCCTCCGGGCCAATTTTCACTAGTCGGTTTTTCAAGTGATTGCATAACCTTTCTATATGAGAAAGGCAAAAAAGAACCGGAATTTTCATTTAAAATTCCCGCGCTTGTCCAATCGGTAACCTTTTATTCACTCAACGTTGGCAACACTTTTATACACATTCTGTCAAATTTTGACGCATATCGTACGATTAGTTTTTGTTTGGCGTCTATACAAAGAAGTTGAAAAATTTTCGTGTGGCGATTTTTATAATGAATAAAAATTTAGAACAACGGCTCGCCTTCGAAGCGCCATTCGGTCGATGGTTGTACGGTTTCGACGTCATATTCATAGATCCACACCTCATCATCAGTTATGATGCATTCGATGAATGTGGGGTCACTATCTGCGTTGGAAATCATCTCTTTGGCCACATCAACACGACGCTGTTTTTTAATGAAATTCAGCTTTTTTGGCACCAGCCGAGAAGCGACGTGTTTCAAACCCAAAACATCAGTTAAAATGTGTTCGGCTGATCCATAAGAGATGCCCAACAACACAGCAATCTCTCTAATCCGTACAGAACGATTTTGCAACACGATTTGTTTCGCCGATTCAATGTTTTCTTCAGGAACAGATGCTGTTGGGCGGCCAGGGATCTCATCATGATCCAAGCTTGTACGACCACCTTTGAAGCGTTTATACAACTCGTATGCCTGTGTTTTCCTAGACACGATTCACCAAAGGCCTTTTCTAACATTTTCAACGTTTCGGAACACTTAAATCCATTTGCAATACAAAATTTGATACACGCACGTTGTTCTAAATTTTCATCCATTATAAAAATCGCCACACGAAAATTTTTCAACTTCTTTGTAAAGACGTCAAACAAAAACTAATCGTACGATATGCGTCAAAATTTGACAGAATGTGTATAAAAGTGTTGCCAACGTTGAGAGAATAAAAGTATACCGATTGGACAAGCGCGGGAATTTTAAAATGAAAATTCCGGTTCATTTTTGATCATAAGGTATACAGTCTAATGAATGTAAACAGCAGTCATTCAGCTAATCCTTTTATGACAGTGATGATGTATGCGTGTTAGAGATAGTCGGGTAAGCAATCGAAAATAAAAGAAAATTTATCCATACCCGACCCGAGCCCGAGAAAAAAGTTTCTAAAACCAGAGCAAATTTTTTAATCCGTAGCCCGTATTTTTAAAAGAATTGAAAAGATCGGCACACGCACCCGACCAATACCCGTCGGGTTCGGGTCAGGCTTTGGGTACAAATACCGGTTTGGCATTTCAATCGGAGTAGGTTTGTGCAGAGTTTCAAAAAAAATTCGCACGTGTTTCGCGAAGTCACTTATATGACGTTTTAAAATTTGTGACACTCATTACCCATCAATTCCGGAACCGGAAGTCGGATCTGGATATAAATTCTCAATAGTCTTTGGGATAATATGATATTTACTTTAAGTCTAAGTCGACAACAAAGGATCGGTAGTACAGAAGTAAGTTAATTTATCTATCATTCACCAAGATCTGCAAATTGGAAGATTAGAATCAGATTATTCAATCTGTTTTATGAAATTGGTACCTATTTTCAATACCACTTATGAAAAGAAAACCTGTTTTAATTCACCTAGTAGTCTAATGGTTACTTACTCATATTACTCATATTTTCATAGATATCTGTAATAAAAACTAGAAACTTTATTTGGGAATAAGGTTATGTTAATACCTTTCCAATACAATCATCGCCCCGCGTTTGAAGGTAGTTTTTATTAGGTGTTGTTTTCTTTATTAAAAATTTTATTACTTCAAATTGATAGCGTTGTGCAAAGACGTTTACGGAATGAATACATTTTGTGCACCAGGGGAGATTGGATACTTCCAGGAATTTTAGTTTCTGGTTAAGAGGAGGATTGTGATTTCAATTTAAGATGTGGTGGTCATTCCCCAATGCCAGAGCAGCACAATTTTCAAATATGGAATAACGAGAAGATTTTGTAGTGCTTTTCGCTTAAGTTATGATAAGCGAACATTAACGACCAAAGCAACAAACTACACTTCAGTCATTTGATAAAACATTTGTGAACCCGAAGCGACTAACAAAGACCGTTATCAACCGGAACTAACTACGTTATTCGTCACATTATTGTCCAGCTTTGGAACTATGATTAACCATTTCTTGAACGGTGTTAGTTAAAAATACCCTCCGGCACTTCCCAGAATGATATCAAACATTGGGACGTGTTAAATTATCAGAACAAACGAAATCAGTGATAAGAAAATAATTGACAAAGTGCAATTAACTGAAGGCATGTCAGTAAACAAATCTTATGCGGCAACTGATAAGAACGTGAAGTGACAATAGGTTTGATAAGCAGTCAGCTGAAAGCGAAAGCCGACGTGGGAAAAATCATTACAGTAAAATCTGGTTTTGCACGGATTTTTGAAAAATCCAATTAGCGTGTTTATCACGAGGTAGTAAGATGGTATTGCTTATGACCAATCCCGTGTATTTTGGAAATTCTGGATGAGTTTTTCAATTTACTTGAGTTTGAACGGTTGCAGATGGTAGAACCTTACAAATATGGTCGAAACATGACTATTTATGTAGGGGAGACCGGGGTGAAAATGGCCACTCACAATAATGTCACATTTATCGGTTAAGTCTTCTATACGTGGGCCCGAGCATTAGCAATAATTGGCTTGTGTCCACTCAGTTGAGCCTCAAAAGTCGAAAGAAAAATTTGCTAGTTCCAGGTTTGGTTTTGCTTAACTTTTGGGTTGTAGAATATGTTGCCAGGAACAAATATCATTTAGTGAGTGTTGTTAGCTAATTAAGGTGCTGATATTTTTGGTTTTCATGATAAAATGATTTATGTTTTATGACTACCCAAAATCGAAACGAAGCGTTGGAGCGAAAATGGTGAAGCAAAAATGACCGCTAGACTCGGTCTGAGTTGTGACTTTATTGTGGCCTTTTACAAAAACTTTGCAGAATTTTCAAGTAGATACTCCAAGATTTTAGTTTTCGAAGCTGGTGCAAATACGTTTTATGATTGAAGGTTGTATCTACTGAACAGTATGTAACATTTCGAGTGGAAATATTACTTTCCGCAAGGCCAAAAGTGGCTATTTTCGGTCTGCCCTATTGCCTTCAAACGTATGTCCTATTTGATTGTGATGATAAAATATACATACAATATATACACAACAAATGAATAAAATCAATTTCGGTCATAATTTATTAATCAATTTCGGGATTCAATAATAATAATAATAGTTAACATATTGTTTACTTACTATATACCCTGCACAAGAATTGATAGAACTCAATCGTGAATATCTCTTGTTGTACTTAACCCCACAACATATTATTTTCTCCATGCTACCGGAAACATGATCAGTAATTTAAGATAAAATTTTCAGTAGTATGAAATAACCACAAATAACCTAAAATTATAGTTTTCTAAAATGTTTGGTATGAACGAGCATTAAGGAGTAATTCAGTGCCAAAAAAAGGCGCACCAACCGCATGAATTGAATGGATCATCGCACAAAGCGTATCGTACAAAACGGACACACGCAGGTATACGGAATATTTGCAGTAATTCTCAATTAAAGACCCAGAAAATATGGACGCAACCAAAAACCGCTGCCATTTCGCAATGGTTCAGAATCTGTCAATTTTTATGGCTGCGTCCTGTTGTTTACACTCTTCTCTAACCACTTGCGCAGTTGTTTATTCGTTTTCATTAGTTTGTTTCGAAATGCGTGGACTTTCAGCAAAACAACGTCGAAAAATTGTGTACAAATGGTGCACAGAACGCGGTCTGTCACTGAGAAAGAGCAAAAATGGAGGGAGTAAGTGAAAAAGCCGTGCGAAATGCAATCAGGAAGTTCAGTAAGGATAACACCTTTGAGGATAAACCGAAAACGGGTCGAAAAAAAAGGTCCTGCGAACCCTCAGTTGGATAAACGTATACTGAAAGCGTTCGAGAAAAAGAAAGAGGTTTCAGTTCGGGATGTGGCCAAAAAAGTGGGCACTTCGAAGTCAAATGTTCTTCGTGCAAAAAAAAACGTTTGAATCTTCGAACCTTTAAGAAGCAAAAACAACCAAAACGTAGTCCGAAACAAGAAGCATCGATCTGGCCGGGGGTTCGAAAGCTGTACAATACGATTCTTGCTGGAAATTTGAACTACATAATCATGGACGACGAAACCTACGTGAAACTCGATTACAAATCCTTGCCGGTACCACAATATTATACGGTGCGAGAAAGGCAAGTGTGAAACCAGTCCGAAACATCGATTGAAGTCGAAAAATTTGGTAAGAAAACTATGGTCTGGCATGCAATTTGTAGCTGCGATTTCGAAACCCTTAATCACCATTGCTTCAATGTACAGCGAAATATACATCAAGGAATGTTTACAAAAACGACTTCTACCCATGATTCGAAGCCACAAGGATCCTGTTGTCTTCTGGCAAGATCTTGCCTCTTGCCACTACTCGAAATCAACGGTAGAATGGTATACTACCAAAACTGTCACTTTTGTCCCAAAAGTCATAAATCCACCAAATTGCCCACAACTACGACCAATTTAGGAATTTTGGGCATTAACGAAGGCACATCTTAGGAAACATGTCTCGGCAGCCGAAACCCTTCAACAGGTCGAAAAAGATTGGAAAAAAGTGCCAAAACTTGTCGCCAAGAAGTTTGTACGGAATTTAATGAGCAACGTTCGCAAGAAGGTGCGCCAGCTAGTCTACAATGGCTAAGTAGCAAATGTTGAGAATAATATTCTGTTGTTGTAGTCTAATATTATCATTATATCGAATAAAATTTGAATATCTTACACTTGTGAATTATTTACAGTGAAATCAAAGTGCGTCCATACTTTCTGGGACAGTCTTTAGGCGGGCTTACGACACGTTTTTCTCTTTAGTAAAACAAGCACAAACCATGAGTCAATTAAAAGGCTAAAATGAGGAAAACAAATTTGTGTGTGTTGTTTAAGATGGTCAATTTAGTCATTCAATTCATAACCAAAATGCTATATCAAAAAAATAAATCCTTGGAAATACCCTGCATTAATTGATTTTTATGATAATGTTTTCTACTTGCACTACTTAGTTTCAACCTGTTTTCTCAGGTTTTCATTTAATTATTTCTTTATTTAGGAGCAAGGGAAAAGTGCGCTGGAGCTGAAATTTTTGTTCTCCTTCTCCAACAGGCATAAAACCTTCTCATCTTTTGTATCAACAGATAACATTCGTCCTAAAAAGAAGTAATTGGAGTAGGTTAGGTTTATAGTTGAGGAAAACTGGAGTGGAATGTATTATTGATTTGTTCCATTTCATTTTATTTAAGTGTAAAATCCCTTGGTTATAAGTGAATAATATTTTACTATTTCTCATGAATTTTTAAAGGAATTATAGACACTTTTTGCGGTTTTCGGTTTGTGGGTGTTCGTTAAAATCGTTATAGAATATAGAATATAGGGTTTGAAAAGTAAGTTAGTGATGCCATATTAAATCCCTCAACTTAGAAATCCAAGAGGGCCACAAACGGTTTGCTATTTTTACCAACAGACAAGTAAAAAAATTGCGTGCAGTGAATGCGGCACCCAAATAGTGTCGATCGCAGTGACATCTGCAAGTGTTCGCCACGCTGAATGAGTAAATTTTACACACAGTTCATATGCGGGGCTGTATATCTGTACTGACACATTAATGATAAAGTTTTTTAACAAGCGGATCCTAACTAAAGGTTGTACCGACTCAAATTTCATAACTTTCAAATTGCTGTAATTTTGTACCCATTGGATTGGATTCGAATTTTTGGTGGAACCAGTTCAGTTGTCTAATGTTCATATTGTGTAAGTGCAGTAGCAGTTTTGCAATCGTTGAAAAGATGGAATCGAAAGAAGAGCAACGACGTGAAATAGTGTTGCACCTTGAAAATCCGGATCAACGGCTGGAACTAGGGAACTGCACAATCTATGGTATCTCGTGTTTTAAATCGATACAACTATTAACTGTTGAATGAAAAAAGAAATGTGGGTAGTTCAGGCTTCCAAGAGGAATCTAAACGATTCTGTAAGATATGAATGCAATTTGAGTGAAACTTTCGTGCAAGACACGAAAGAAGTACACACCGACAATATTAAAAAGCTCCTATGAGAAAATGACGTGCACGGAAGCTCTACACTCATATGCTGACAAAATCAGATTGTCTTATTATGGATGATAAGACGTACGTGGAAGCAGACTTCCGGCAGATTTCAGTGTTTCCGTTTTTCACATCTCATCATAACTTTGATATCCCAAGAGACGTTAGAAAGCAGAAGTTGTGAGAGTTTACCAAAAAATATATGATTTGGCACGCGATTTGCGCATGTGGAAAACGGAGCGCTCCATTTGGGACAACCGGTACGATCAGTAGGCACGTATACACATAAAGTGATGCCTCCAAAATCATCTACCTCGACTTTTAAGACCACACAAAGGTCCTGCGCTTTAAGGGCCGAATTTAGCCTCGTGCCATTACTCGAAAGATGTTTTGCAGTGGTACAAGGCTAATGTGGTCAACTTCGTGCCGAAGGACTTTCATCTCCTGAACCCAGCAGAAAGGCGGCCAATTGTAAAGTTCTAGACCATCATGAAGCCGGTGCCTCGGGAATATCCTAAGGAAGTAAAAACAGAGGAAGGCACGACATGTCCCGTCTGAATGTTTCTGAAGAAGAAGAAGAAGGTCGAATTATTTGCCAAGAAGTGATCTGAGGGTGCGTTAAATTCAGCATGCCATACATAACGATCGGCACCACCCTTCCTTTGGTCCCACTCTGTTTTGGTGGGATCTGGTATCGTACCATTGTGCGAAACTGGCGATGGAACTCGCCAGAACTTTGATCTATAGAAAAGTTTTGGGCGGTTGAGAAAGAAAAGCTTTCCGAAGCTTGTCCGAATGTCTTCAAAAACGACAAGGATTTAAAGAACGAGTAAATGAAAGTGTGTAAGAATGATGTCGCGAGTGTTGCACAGCATTTGATGACGAGTGGAGTTGAGTCCAAATGGCCTTCTTTGGACTTCAGTATAAAATATACCCTTTTTTTGGCGTTTTCTATCGTTTTGACTAATGTATCGGTCAATATGGCGGCGCGTTCACGTCCTATGTTGTGTTTGAGTTAAACTATTGTTTTTGGATTTCGAATAGCCCCACAAAAAAAGTCTGGTGGCGTCAAATCGGGAGATTTCGATTGCCAGTCAAAATCCTCATTTTTAGATATGACTCGTTCGGGGAACAATGGTCGTAACAAATCGATTGTTAGTCGAGCTGTATGGCATGTTGCACCGTCCTATTGAAACTTGTAGCCATTTAAACCATGATCACGAACAATGGGTATCACAAAATCATTTACCATGGCTCAATAACGATCGCCATTAACAGTTTTCGTTGATCCATCATCGTCTGGGAAAAAAAGTCACCAAGCCGAAACGAATTAGTCGAGTCACTTTGAGCCGAAACGAAACGTCATTATTGATGCCTTGAAAAAGCCGGCTCGGTAATGTCAGAGACATAACTGAACTTGAATACGATTAAAACTGGTACGCTTGTTCCACACTTCCGAATATCGGATTACGATGACATTGAAAATGCAATCTTCAAACTCATGCATCAATTGATTCAACTTTAGCAAAATACACAACGATTCGTTTGTCACCATCTAGGATTCTTAAATCTATGAATTAATTTGACAGGATTTTTGAATTATGAATTATTTTAAATTAATTAAATAAATTTATTTGCCAAACCTGTTCCGAAAATACAAATTATATAGCGATTTGACAGAATATCATCAAATCGATAGCCGCCATATTGGATTTTATGAATTCTACAACTGTATATGACAAGCGCCATCGGTGGTTTGTTCGTTATGTTTGGTGCTTGTTGTCGTGTAATGTTCAATGCGGTCAGTGTGGTGTTTCCGACACACCAGATGTGAAACTTTTCTCTTTCGACACGGTTTTCTACCCCTTAATCGAATCTATCGAGTACGCATTATTCCTTAATCTTGTGCAGAGTAAATTTTAAAAAGGTATCCCGTATCAGATGAGACGTGTTCACGTCAAAATAAATTAGCTTTGCCTGTAATAAATTGCCCAAATCTTTTTCCGCGTGCTGTTTTATAATTTCAAATCATCAAACGTTATATTACCATTGTTACAAACTATCTTTAAAATATTATAAAACACTATTTTTGAATCATAATATTATCAAACTTTATTTCCTCTGAGCTACCCCCGTGCGACATAGCTATCTTGCAACGAATTAATAATCGAACTGCCATTGAAAAATCAATCAATAATTGCATAACATAACATAACCTATGGGGAAGCATTCGCCACCGTTTGTCTTCGGTCATACCTCCAGGGCAGTCTTCAGGGTTTACGATAATCTAAAAATCGTACTCCTGCAAAGACAAAGGTGTTCAAACCCGAACCTGCATTGTTCTGGTCCGACCCAAAAAGTCGGTGCTAAAAATAATAGTCCCCTCGCCCTTGGCACGCTACTGAGCCTGCTACTGCCGCTGCTATCTATTTCCTTCTTTGTTCCACGCTAACCGACATAGCGGAACAATGCCTCGAATCGATATGCGGGTCACAATAATATATAAGTGCATGCTAATAAATAGGCCCTATGCGTTCGGGCCGTTCGTTGACCCTCAACTTCATTTTGCATTTGTCACGCCACCGTGGAACTGGGAACTGCACTTTGACCCGCGTTGCTTGCTACTCACCGTGGCTTTGACAAACGAGTAGGAAGAGTTAATTGACCTCGACACTGTGCATTGTTTTGATGGGTAGGTGTGGGAAACATTTCAATTGGCTTATCGCAGTCAGTTGTCAAACGTGAACAAACGTGACGGAATGGGCCAGATACGGAAATGCTTGGGCACGCGATTCGGCAGATCGCAGTGATTCGCTTGATAGCGGGTACATGGCGGTTGATATGCATGTGAATCGACTAGAATAATAATAAAAATAGCAGCTGGCGTCAATTGATAATAATTGAGGATTGTATCTAAGAACTGTTTCTTGTTTATCGATATGCAAACTTGAACACAATTAAAAAAAATATATATCGGATATGTTTAGATATGAATTGTGCAGAAACCAAGTGGTTCGAGTACAAAAATCATTATTTAACATGAAAGTATAGAAACTTTAGATTCATAAATACATAATTTTCGTCGAGTAATTTTTCAGTTTCACCTTCTTGCACCTCGAGAAATGATTTGTGCGTGCATACTATTATTTGTGATTTTGTCTAGTTTTGTCATTGTCTATAAATTATATATGGTAGTGTACCTTATGATAAAAACCTGTATTAATCCACCTAGTGGTGTAATGATGCCTTTCTCATGTACATATAATATTGTTGTATTCTATTCAAAATTTTTCTTTTCGATTTTTGAACGAAACTAAGAGATTGTTTGTGCATAACATACAGAATAAAACAGTGCTTTGATCGCGTAAGTCATCCTTAAAAAACGAAGTGGGTTCACTATTATATGCACTTCCGGCACCGGAACCCGAGAACCGGTATAATCAAAGGCGGTTCGTACGGCCACCAACTAACATGACATACAAAATCTATTAGTACGCACTCTAAATTACGATTTAAATGTTTGTTGCATCCGAAAATATTTTATGTGACGGTGTACAATATTGAAAACACTTTACCCTATAATTCCGGACCCGGAAGTCGGATCCGGATGAAATTCAGGAATTCCGTATGGGACCTCGAGACCTTTCATTTGAATCTAAGTTTGTCAAAATCGGTTCAGCCATCTCCGAGAAAACCTAGTGAGATTATTTGACACATACACACACACACATACATACACACACACACACACACACACACACACACACACACAGACATTGCTCAGCTCGATGAACTGAGTCGAATGGTATATGACACTTGGCCCTCCGGGCCAATTTTCACTAGTCGGTTTTTCAAGTGATTGCATAACCTTTCTATATGAGAAAGGCAAAAAAGAACCGGAATTTTCATTTAAAATTCCCGCGCTTGTCCAATCGGTAACCTTTTATTCTCTCAACGTTGGCAACACTTTTATACACATTCTGTCAAATTTTGACGCATATCGTACGATTAGTTTTTGTTTGGCGTCTATACAAAGAAGTTGAAAAATTTTCGTGTGGCGATTTTTATAATGAATAAAAATTTAGAACAACGGCTCGCCTTCGAAGCGCCATTCGGTCGATGGTTGTACGGTTTCGACGTCATATTCATAGATCCACACCTCATCATCAGTTATGATGCATTCGATGAATGTGGGGTCACTATCTGCGTTGGAAATCATCTCTTTGGCCACATCAACACGACGCTGTTTTTTAATGAAATTCAGCTTTTTTGGCACCAGCCGAGAAGCGACGTGTTTCAAACCCAAAACATCAGTTAAAATGTGTTCGGCTGATCCATAAGAGATGCCCAACAACACAGCAATCTCTCTAATCCGTACAGAACGATTTTGCAACACGATTTGTTTCGCCGATTCAATGTTTTCTTCAGGAACAGATGCTGTTGGGCGGCCAGGGATCTCATCATGATCCAAGCTTGTACGACCACCTTTGAAGCGTTTATACAACTCGTATGCCTGTGTTTTCCTAGACACGATTCACCAAAGGCCTTTTCTAACATTTTCAACGTTTCGGAACACTTAAATCCATTTGCAATACAAAATTTGATACACGCACGTTGTTCTAAATTTTCATCCATTATAAAAATCGCCACACGAAAATTTTTCAACTTCTTTGTAAAGACGTCAAACAAAAACTAATCGTACGATATGCGTCAAAATTTGACAGAATGTGTATAAAAGTGTTGCCAACGTTGAGAGAATAAAAGTATACCGATTGGACAAGCGCGGGAATTTTAAAATGAAAATTCCGGTTCATTTTTGATCATAAGGTATACAGTCTAATGAATGTAAACAGCAGTCATTCAGCTAATCCTTTTATGACAGTGATGATGTATGCGTGTTAGAGATAGTCGGGTAAGCAATCGAAAATAAAAGAAAATTTATCCATACCCGACCCGAGCCCGAGAAAAAAGTTTCTAAAACCAGAGCAAATTTTTTAATCCGTAGCCCGTATTTTTAAAAGAATTGAAAAGATCGGCACACGCACCCGACCAATACCCGTCGGGTTCGGGTCAGGCTTTGGGTACAAATACCGGTTTGGCATTTCAATCGGAGTAGGTTTGTGCAGAGTTTCAAAAAAAATTCGCACGTGTTTCGCGAAGTCACTTATATGACGTTTTAAAATTTGTGACACTCATTACCCATCAATTCCGGAACCGGAAGTCGGATCTGGATATAAATTCTCAATAGTCTTTGGGATAATATGATATTTACTTTAAGTCTAAGTCGACAACAAAGGATCGGTAGTACAGAAGTAAGTTAATTTATCTATCATTCACCAAGATCTGCAAATTGGAAGATTAGAATCAGATTATTCAATCTGTTTTATGAAATTGGTACCTATTTTCAATACCACTTATGAAAAGAAAACCTGTTTTAATTCACCTAGTAGTCTAATGGTTACTTACTCATATTACTCATATTTTCATAGATATCTGTAATAAAAACTAGAAACTTTATTTGGGAATAAGGTTATGTTAATACCTTTCCAATTTGTAAGTAAAATTTAGTAATTTTTCCCCCTTTTTGCATCGTCGTACTAAAAGCCGGTTTGCAATTCTCAACACACTTCACCCAGCACCGGAAGTAGGATCTGGTTGAAATTCAACTGCAACATATGAAACCATAAGACTTTTCATTTGAGCCTAAGTTTGTGTAAATCGATTTTGTCATCTCTGAGAAAATCAAGTGAGATCCGTTTTGGAGTTTTGATCACTACTTCAAGGAACTTCCGAAACCGGGAACTGGGCACTCAGTTCAATATTCGGTTTCGACTGTTCGGCTTACTCGGAGAATTTGGGATGCATATTTTATCTTTTATCTGGGATTCCGTAAACAGAACATGGATCTCGATAAAATTCAATACCAAGTTATAGAATCATAAGTCCGATAATATAAACTAAAGATTTTGAAAATCGGTGAAGCCATATCTGAAAAAAGTGAGTGCATTAATTTTTTTTTATGATGATCCTGTATTTCCGAATCCGGAAGTCGGATCCAGATAAAGTTCAATGACAGACTGTAGAACATGAGACCTTCTATTTGAATAAAAATTTCTGAAAACTCGGTTCAGCTACCTCCGAGAAAATTGAGTGACTATTTTTGTCACAATTAAAATTAAATGATTCTGAGGTTTTAGTCACTTTTACAATAAATTTGCTTATAATTTTCTCATACTGCCGAGGTTTTCTTTATTCTTGACGAATCTTGTAAGATGTCAAAAATTCTTAGATAATCCACAAAAAAAAAATCAATCAAATCTAAAATTTTCAGTCCATTTTTGCTCGAGTTCTTATAATTCCATCGATCATTTCGAACAATCTGGCAACCATTTACATGAACATTTAAGGGTCTTGCTTTACTCATATAGAAAGGCTATGCAATCGCTATGAAAACTGACTTCTGAACCGAGGCCCAAATGGGCAGAGTTTCATATACTATTCGACTTAGTTCGTCGAACATGCAAAATGTCTGTGTGTATGTAACAAAATCTGCTCTCATTCTTCTCGAATATGGCAGGACTGATTTTCACAAACTTATACTGTTTGTTGTTACGTTTAGTGATCAGAGTGATCGCCCAAACAACTTTGGAGATGTTTGTTTTTGCAACCTGGGGTCGCTATAGATCGGACTCCAATCGCATAGTTTCGCTCTGAAAATTTTCTCGGGTCGCACCACGAATTCCATGTGGGTTGGTTTATTTTTTCTTTTTTTATGAGCTTTTGTTTATGGCGCGTACCACGTGCTCGTACTACTCGGAGTCAGAGTAGCCCGCGGGTAAGTTCAAAAACGAAAACGTGAAATGTCTGTTGGTCTCATAGCTTGCTATTGATTTTATTCGGATCGAACTTCAGGTTCGGGAGTGACGGGGTGAAATGTATAAAAAAATGTAAAAAAGTGCACTCGATTTTCTCAGAGACCACTTAACCGATTTTCTTCAATTCAGATTCAAATTAAAGGTCTTATATTCTCATAGTCTGCTAATGAATTTCACCTAGATCCGTCGTTCCGAAGTTACTGGATAAAAGGCTGAGGCTCAAATGATAGGTCTTAGAATCTCATATAACCCTACAGAATTTCTTCCGGATACGACTTCCGGTTCTGGAATTACAGGCTGATAAGTATAAAAATTCTATTTCCTGAGGATCGTTTTTATACATGACACGGAAAAATCAAGCCAAATACATTCAAATAGCCGCGAATTTTTTCAATTGAACAGGTTTGACGACCAAATACATTGATGTTGGGTATACCGGATGTTAGTTCCCGATTCCGGAAGTAGTAAAAAAGTGATTGTATACTCTAAGCCACTCCAATTTCTCTATTCCGGTTCCGGAAGTATCTGAAATAATGGTCAAAAACGAAAATGCTAAAGAAAACGAAGAATTCCTATAAACCTGAATCAGAACTTTTTATAAATTCGAAATGTTATGCTAGTGTATGCTCAAACGAACGCTTTTTTTATTATTCAAGATTCAAATAAAAGATTTTTGACGAATCCCTTGGTAATATTTGATAAAACATGAGTTAAATGATAGTTTATTAAAACATTTTGTTATAAAGGTGGATTACAACAGATTTGAATCAAAAGCACCTATGTATTTTCATTTTCCTCACGCTTCGCCTTTGGTTCATCAGTGATAAAAGTAGTTTAATGTTTAAATTGAATTAGCATTACCTGCAGTTCAATTTAAACTGCTAAGCGAACGCAAATTTTACACTTTGTTTGTTTTGGAAGATCCGGTTGGTTTTTGTTCGGTGTTTGCATTCAACTTTTTTTTTGTTCGGCTCTCACAAAAAAAATTTTTTTTCGATTCTTGCATTGCAAAATCCGTGTCCGGTTTTTGCTATAAATATTTTTATCCGGATTTTACATTCAAAAATACTTAAACGTGTTTTCCAAAGTAAGTTGTACTAATCTAATTTTTGTTTTAAGTTATTCAAATGGGGGGCATACTTTTTGTTCCCATTCAACAGGAATCGAGTACCATTCGCTAGGGGATGTTTTGTGTCATTTCTATCTATATTCATTATACTTCCATTTCTCAAATTCCTTCTTATAAGAAAAGCGTTGAAATAACATTTACGGTGTGGCTTTGATTGTCGAGAAACAAAAGAAATGTGCTGCCTGAATAATTGATCCATTAAGTTTTGTTTCTTGTTTTCGGATTATTACAGTTTAGAATTGCTCTTATGGGCAACGTTAACTAAGTAATACTTAGCACTTCACTCCAAATCCAAGGGAAGTGAAAATAAAAGGTATTGACCCAATGTCGCGTATGAAGCGGCCCAACTGAGTGAAATACCTTTCCGCCTTCCAATTTTAACTTCTTTCTTAGGATTTGTCTGTGGAAAATATTAATATACCATCAAAACATTTTAAACAAATTTTCGATTTGAAAATTGTGTTGATTAATTTTACTCGCATATTATATAGATTTAAATTGATACACCATGACGACTAAGTAATAGCTCAAAATTCATATTTGTTTTGTTACGTTTACTAAATATTGAAAATATAAATAAGTTTGCGCCGTTTCTCTCAAAATTTGAAACTTTGTTGACAAAAAATGGTTGCAAATACAATATTCAAGTATTGTTCATCGTTAGCCACTATTTTTTCCTTCCTTTCTGGCAATTCACGGATGCCTATTTTCAAATTTCGACCGGTTTGGCCGCAATTCTCGAATGGATCCATTTTATAACTTTATCATAACTGGAGAAGTGCTGGTCAGCCATGCGAAGCTGCATCGACCGGAACAAATAGTAATCGTAAGGAAACAAAGTCTGGGCTATACGGCTAGTTGTAGGAAATTTTATTTTTAGAAACTTTGCTGAAAAATGCACCTCTCTAGCTTTTCCTTCGATTGAGTTAAACAAATTTTGGCTCCTGAAAATTCACTTCTTTAGTTCTATCTTTTTTGTGAAACGTTCTAAGTTAGTAAAATGCAAATATTTTTATCCACATCGTGCCGAGACGCCTATGACACTGGCCCTTCTTTCTCGCCCATTTGTGTACCGAATAGCCTGTAAAAACCGGAAAACTACGCACAATGAGTTTTGGTTCGAATAAATAAATCCTACTCATTTTAACAAACTAATGATTTTTTTGGGTTTCAGGAAGAACTTTGACTTACAACAAATCTATTTTCGGCTACTAATTTAAATAACTTAAAAAATAACACCCTCCCAATTTTCTCTTAAATTTTTACTTATATTATGGCCTTTCAGGAACCGCATAGGCTACATTTTTATCGATCTGGCATCTAATGAATATTGATATGTGAAGCTTAAATAGTTTTTGATGAAAAAATAATCATAACTTTTTACTGGTAGCTCATATGAAAAAGCTTAGTTGAACAAAATTGTGCGCAATGATTAGTACAACAACTCTTCTGAGGACAACTTTTCCGTAGAACGTTTCACAAAAAAGATAGAACAAAAAAAAGTAAATTTTCAGGAGCCACCCTACTTTTATTCGGGAAAATTGGTGTAACTCGATCAAAGGAAAAGTGCTTTTTTCAGCAAAGTTGCTCAAAATAAAATTTCCTACAACTTTATTGTACAACAAAATCATTTTTGAGTTAACTTAAGAAAGTTAGATTTCAGATTTTAATCTAAATGAGGACCACCTTAGTAACATTTTTCATCAAAAGGAGCGCCATTTGATTACAAACAACTTTTGTGAAGACACACGCTAATTTCCCGTTTCGGACCACTGTGCAATGCTCGGCTCAAATGCATCAATTATAGGTTGGTGGACCCAACGCCTATTAGGAAAGGTAAATCGTTGGAAAAAAAATCAAGTTACTCCATCTGTAAGAAAACGGAGCGAACTTATTTATACACCTATTATATATTTTTTAAACTGATATACTATGATGACTGTATGTAATAGCTCGAATTTCATATCTGTTTGGTTACCTGTTTGTTATATTTAGTGAATCAAAAAAGTTTGAAGACGTCGAATTGCAAGCAATATTAGATGAAGATGGAAGTTTTAGTCAAAAGTGAATGGCAGTAATATTAAACGTTGCTCAACCTACAATTTTTGATCATTTAAAAGCTATGGGGAAAGTTAAAAAATGTGAGAAATTGGTGCCGCACGAATTTAATGAAAGACAGATGGAAAACCGCAAAAACACTTGAGAAATTGTGAACACTCTAACGACACTCGGCGTAGAAAAACCGGAAATCCGTGTGATAAAGAAATACGTACTTTCGGAAATCCGTGTGGAAAAACTGCGTAGCTTCAGAAATCCGCGCTGCTTCGGAAATTCGTGTGTAAAAGAAAACGCGAAACTTTGGAAATCCCCGTAGCTTAGGAAATCCGTGTTGAAAAATAAACCCGTCAGGAAATCAGCAGTAAAAAACCGCTTAAGCAAGGAAATCCGCACAAAAAAAGACACATATCTTCGAAAGTCCATGTGGGCAAACACGTGAAAACCTCGTAACTTCGAAATTCCGCGTAGCTTCGGAAATCCGTGTGGAAATCTTGAGATTCTAAAGTAATTTTGTTAGGTCGTCAAAAGGTGAGATATCTAAGTGCTTACAAGTTCCAATCTCATGCCTCCCCCTGTGTCTATGATGACATTTGGTCAATAGAACGGCGTCAACTGGGTGTTATCGCCTTCAGCGTTAGTAGCCTAATGAGAGGGCGCGAATTGGTTTGTATGTAATAATTCATTTAAAATGCGAGAATTAATGAAAATCATTCAAACAGGTCAAGTATTTCCGTTCTATTGCTGAAGTTTATTTAAAAACCAACATTCTGGTAATTCTTAAATTAGCATTAGCAGCAATTTATCGTTGCATATATTGACGTATAAAGATGTATACGTCTTAAGAGTTAGAATAACAGTTTAGCTATAAACAATAATTCTATTCTTATTTTGTGCGTCTATAGAAAAAACAAATGATTAGAAATGTGCAATGTCATACTATGTTCCAAAGTTGTAATTGGCTGGTTCATAAGACTGAATGTTTGGAAAATTTCGATACGGTAAGGAATGTAACATTGAGTGCAAACTCGAATATTGGTAGGACTGGAAGATGTTAATTATTCATACCAAACTGAAGAACGTCAACTAAATACGCATCGATTGCTTGCCAATTGCAAAGGATCGAAAGTCTTACTGTAATGTTTGAATCCATTTGATGAAAAAACACCTCATTCAGGCGGGGCTGGTCGATGGAACGGTAACCTCGGAACCAGAGATGCCAGATCTGCAAATTTGTCTGTAAATCGGCAGATTTCGTACATAGTTCTGCAGACATTTTTTGTTGTGCAGATTTTCGAAAATCTAGTTTTTCGCAGATTTTTGTCAAAATTTGCAACTAAGTCAGTTTAGCGTATCATACTTTATACAGAAATAAAGACATACTCGCTAACTGCAGATTTTTTTTCGGATATACAGACTTTTGCAACCCTGCCTGAAGATATTTAAAATTTTTACCTGTCATCTCTGCTCGGAACACAATTTGCTCTGTACACTGAGGTCTTTTTATGCGGTTTTTTGCGCGGCTTTTTCAAGGGGGTTTCCGAAGTTACGCGGTTTCTTGTTTTGTTTTTGAAATACATGAAACGCCGAGAGCTGGTATTATCCCGATATTTTTTAAAGTCTGTTTTGCGTTTTTTTACGCGGTTTTTCAAAGTTACGCGGTCTCAAATTCCCCAAGTCCCAAAGTTTGTTGAGATTACACCAGATCTGGACGTTTCATGCATTTCTAAGATTTGGCATCAGAAACAAATTTCTTCAGTATTGCGTATTTTTTAACCCGCGGATTTCAGAAGTCACGCGGATTTCCAAAACTACGCGGTACGTATCCCCCGCGTCAAAAGGGACCTTAGTGTGTACGAAATGGGTCATCGGAATTCGGTTGAGTCAACACCTTCCTGAGTCTTCGACTAAAGTTATTTGCATGTATAAACAAAACACATGGAAACATCTTTTTTCTGTAAATTGCTGTGAGACAGCTTAAAATAGCTTAACCAAACACACACACACATACGACAATGCAGTTGCGCATAGAACAAAACTGGTTCAGAATACCATCAACGCACTTGGTTAGGAACTGCTACTTGCATCGCCGTATTAACCAGACTTTGCTCCTCCCGACTACTAGCACTCCGATTCCTTCAAAGAAGTCGAAAATCAGGTGTCAGATTGATTCGCCTAAAAAGATGAACATTTCTATTGGCATGATATCCAGAAAGATGGTCAAGATTTGTTGAAAGCAACGATTCATATATCTGGATTTTAGGTAAAAACTATCGAATACTCGATTTGTTTATGGACTAAGGTTTCGACTTAAATTTTGTTTATGGACTAAGGTTTCTATCCATGGTTTTAAATAGGAAGTTTGTTATGGCTATAGATTGCATTAGAACATATCTACAGTTATTAAGAAAACATAAAACAGAGAAATTTTCATTCAGTGGTTAGCCAAATTTTGTGGTAGGGCACATAACCGTTTTTAATTATGTTTACGTTTCGTCTTTGACTCATCAGTTCAAATTGAACTGCTTAATGCTAACCGCTGAATAACCAAATCTACATCGGCCAGATGTGACCATGTTTTCGTGCGGCACATCAGTATAGATATTGCACGTCGGTGCAAAACAAGAGTGTTCTGCAAATAACAGAAACTTTACGTCTGCTTAGCGGCTCAAATTGAATTGCCGAGTTTAGAATTAAGTAGTTCAATTTGAACTGCTATGCATTGATGAGTCAAAGACGAAACGTAAACATGAATAAAAATTAAGCAACATTTTCTAATAGAAGTACATTGCATAATTCAGGGTCCGGCACTCGAAGTGTAACCAACTTCAGACCGCTCGCGCAGCTGACGCACGGGCATCAGCTCTCTAGAAATTTGCTAAATGACAGTTCGGAGTTGTATTGTTTACAAGCGCAAGAAAGCATTTTGCTAAAAGTGAACGCGAAAAAAAATCTTCACTTGAGAGAGCGAAGGAGTTGCTTCGTTTGGCCGAAAGCGGTCAATTTCCGAACATTGTATTTTCTGACGAGAAAATTTTTCCAATTGAGCAATTCGTAAACTCTCAAAACGATAGGGTTTACTTGCCCGACCGTTCATACGAGAATTTGAGTCATCGATTGGCCACCAGGAGGCAGCACCCGCAACAGATAATGGTTTGGGCCGCTGTAACCGCAGATTGGCGCTCTCCAATCGTTTTCATCGAGCCTGGCGTCAAGGTAAATGCGACATATTATCGGGAAAGTATTCTGGAGGTTGCTTTGAAGCCGTGGGCAGACAAACATTTCGGTGGCAGACCATGGACGTTTCAGCAGGACTCGGCACCGTCTCACAAAGCTCGAGTGAACCAAGAATGGCTGAAAAACAACGTTCCGAACTTCATCACGCCAACACAATGGCTCTCGAATTCACCAGATGCGAATCCAATGGATTATTCTCTTTGGGCCATTTTGGAGAGCAAAGTCCGAACTAAAAGATACACCAGTCTCGAGGCGCTGAAAAAAGTTATTGTCCGCGAGTGGGCCTAAATACCTGCAAGTCACATTCGGCAGCTTGCGATTCGTTTTTTGACCGTCTCAAGGCCATAGTCTAGGCAAAAGGTGGTCATATCGAGCAAAAGTGAATTTATTCTGAATTTTGTATTATTTTTACACATTTTGTACTTTGAATTAAGTAAAAGTAATTTTCCAAACTGAATTTATGGCCTTTTTAATTGTTTACACTTCGAGTGCCGGACCCTGTATTTTACCCTAGCTTGGATGCCATTCCACTAATATCGGTTTAGCTTTATAGCTTCTTCGGACAATGGCCAGTATAAAAGATGGGAGCATAACTTTTCGGAAAGGTTGGACAGCTAATAGCGAAAGTGATCCCATTTGGGTGGACTTTCCGGTAGAGAAGCCAGCGGAAAAAGGGAGTTCCATCGGGACGGACGTACTGCGGATGCGTCGTTCTGGGGTACGCTGTGAATTGTAAAATATGGTACGATGAGCACATCTCGCCATCGTCAGTGTAGTTGTTTCATTCATTCATCCCCAATTTTTACTCTACGACGGTTTGGTTTGGCAGCATTCTGCAGTTCAGGATCTCGAATGAGGGCACAAAATCGGGGCTTGAGTATGATTTCGCTTGGGTTCATTGCTTCCCTACATGCTCATCGGATCGAGATTTATTCGAATTATTCAACTATTGTTGCAGAAAAATTGATTTTGATAATTTAATTTCAAATTGAAATAGTCCGCTAATCGATAATGTATTTAAAATGTATTAAAAAAGCAGTCTGTTGTCAACAAACACTTGAAGTGGTACGAGACATGAAAATTGATACCACTTTAGTATAATCAAAACAAAACATGTACATCAGAGTTCCATTGAGCAGTTCCTCAGTACACACAGAAACGTGGAATCGGCCGATCAACGCGGTGATCAATGATACCTCCAAGGATCAAATATCCACTGTCAGCCGACGTTGTGATGACTGATTGCATCACATACCTTGCATCACATGTGAAGTACAAATATTTTTAGATTCAAAATATTTCGTATTAACGGTATAAAAATCGATATTACTCGTACCATAAAAGAAGATCCTAACGGAGCTTGATTCTGGATGAATGCTTTCGTTATATATTGGGCCAAAATTTATTTTTCCCAAGTCTAACAATATACCTACTATAAAAAAATTAATCAACTTTGAAGCATGCAGATTTATTTTCTTGTCGTTTGTTTACTAAACGAACGCTTAAATCCTGTTCACAGCTATTGTCTGTTTCGACATTACAAAGCCTACGTGAGCTGGACAATCGGGGTTAGTAAAGTTGTGCTTGTACCATTGTAATTCCGTAAAGTTTACATTTCCGACCGGATTGGACGCTTCCAAACGAACGTATAGTATTTTCGGCACTAGGAGAGAGCTGATTTGTTTCTCTCTCTCCTGAGATGGCGTTATTTTTGCTCGGCAGAAATGAGTTCCAGTCGGATGCTAGCAGTGTTTGATAAATACCTGCTGTGCAACGTTGTAGTGAGTATTTTGCAATAGTATATGTGAAGTTGATAAATAGAATAAGGATATCGAACCGAGGGATGCCACAACTGAGCTCAATTCAATGACGTTCGCGCAAATCGATTGTGGATTTACTATAGAGCGCCTTTTCAAAATTTACCCTTTGAGAGTTAGTTTTTGGACGTGAATATCTTTTGTTGTATCTAACGTATAAATATAATTTTTGCTACATGCCATCGTAAATATGATCATCAATTTAAGATAACATTTTTAGTTGTATGACATAATCACAGACAGTTCAAAATTAAAGTTTTCTTAAATGCTTGGCTTCAACGAATATCAAAGAAGAAAACTCTTGACACCTTTCTCGTACTTGGGTAGGTATAAAAGGTTAATATTTCGTTAATTCTATCCTGCGCAGTTGATTGAGCAGAAAGTAAAGTAAGTGTACCATTCCGATTGGTTCAGGTCCAGAGCTCATTTCCAGCTGCAGTATCAAGAATTTAGTTTAGTATTAAATCAATTGCGGGACATTCCCAGAGTCAGTTTCTCTCCAACGAAGATCGATTGCGTCATCCTGCTGCTGGTCATTTTTATTGGAGCAAAATACAATGGAAAATTTTTACAAAAAACAGCCTTTCTAACGATTCCAAATGTTATCTAGAGAACTATAAAGATTGCTTCTTTGCAAATCAGAGATAAAGGATCATCAGTTTAATGAAAATCTATAATGATTTGAACTTTTCGCAGTGCGAAGCTCGCACCAAACAAGCTCCAACGTTTGACTGCTTCGCGTTCAAGACAAATGTTTCGAACAGCATTTAATATCGTAGATAATTCCACAATTTGACCTTGATTAATGTCGGCAATGTATCCCGTACAGCCATTTGATAGTTTCATTCACTGAAATATGTTGATCCAAAACTCTTATCGGGCAATTTTAGAAATGAATCGTTTGCCAATTGAAAAATGACTGAGAAAGCCGTGAATAATCATTGAATGTAAATAAAAGCTTCATTCTTTTTTGTTATGTTTTATCTTTTTAAGAACAGGTTAGTTTCCCAAGTCTATTTTGTTCCCTTTTTTACTCAGCTTTAATCTAGTGATTATCTTTTAGTGCTAGCAAATATATACGTAATAATGTTTATTTCCTTTGTTCCGTTATTTGTTATTTTGTTAATCCGGAACAGGAAGAGTTTAATATGTTAATCATTTCAATCTGGGACAAGTTTCCAGTTCCGGAATTACGGAGTTATAAACGATTATAATTCCTAGTCATGTAATAACCACAAAAAAATTCAAAGATTGTTCTAATACATTCAAAAAAGATATTAAACCGATTATCAGGAGCACAAATTAATTCGGTCCATTTTCAAAAGATGGCACTGGCTGTAATGAATATTGAACAGTAACAGCAGATGTCGATAGTTACAAGAGGTTAGATATCTGTCATTAATATTCAGTTCATACTGCATTGACCTTGGTTTTCACTATGTTAAAAAACATTGTTTAAAAACTATTGAAACTTTGGGCAATTTTGTGTTAACTAAGTAGCATTTGCGAAAAGTTTGTTTTCGGTTTTAACTGGAAGTGAAGTGCATCAAATGGTCGCGGATGTTTACGGTGGTAATGCTTAAACTGATAAATCATGTAGCGAATAATTTAGACGTTTCAAGGATGAAGATTTCAGTGTTGAAGATAGTCTCTGGAACACAAAAAAAAAAGAATTCGAAGACTATCCTGCCCTTAATTATTTTCGCCAAAAAGTAGTTTTGAAAAAAAGTAATATCCTGGTTTTATTTATGTTTCATACACTTCTTGCGGAGACTCCATAGTGTGATCGTCATATTCAAGACAACAAGTTTTTTAGGTTGCATTTTCGTTATCATTACGTTGAAAAAACCTACCGATAGCTATCTGAATTAATGTAGAAATTGTATGTTATAATCTTGTAATATCTATGTTGTTTCTATATCAATTTACAGTAACGATTTACATGTACGTTTACGTGTTTATAATGGTTTCGCAACGAAAAAGTAAGCCTAAAGACTGTCCCAAAAAGTATGGACGCAACCATAAGCCGCTGCCATTTCGCAATGGTTCAGAATCTGTCAATTTTTATGGCTGCGTCCTGTTGTTTACACTCTTCTCTAACCACGTGTGCAGTTGTTTATTCGTTTTCATTAGTTTGTTTCGAAATGCGTGGACTTTCAGCAGAACAATGTCGAAAAATTGTGTACAAATGGTGCACAGATCGCGGAATGTCACTGAGAAAGATAGCAAAAATGGAAGGAGTAAGTGAAAAAGCCGTGCGAAATGCAATCAGGAAGTTCGGTGAGGATAACACCTTTGAGGATAAACCGAGAACGGGTCAAAAAAAGTCCTGCTAACCCTTAGTTGGATTAACGTAAACTGAAGGCGTTCGAGCGAAGGAAGGAGGTTTCAATTCGGGATGTGGCCAAAAAAGTGGGCACTTCGAAGTCAAATGTTCTTCGTGCTGAAGAACGTTTGAATCTTCGAACCTTTAAGAAGCAGAAACAACCAAAACGTAGTCCGAAATAAGAATCATCGATCAGGCCGAGGGTTCGAAAGCTGTACAATACGATTCTTGCTGGAAATTTGAACTGCATAATTATGGACGACGAAACTTACGTGAAACTCGATTACAAATCCTTGCCGGGACCACAATATTATACGGTGCGAGAAGGGCAAGTGTTAAACCAGTCCGAGACATCGTTTGAAGTCGAAAAATTTGGTAAGAAAGCTATGGTCTGGCAAGCAATTTGTAGCTGCGGTAAGATTTCGAAACCCTTCATCACCACTGCTTCAATGAACAGCGAAATATACATCAAGGAATGTTTACAAAAAACGACTTCTACCCATGATTCGAAACCACAAGGATCCTGTTGTCTTCTGGCGAGATCTTGCTTCTTGCCACTACTCGAAATCAACGGTAGAATGGTATACTATCAAAAATGTCACTTGCGTTCCAAAAGACATGAATCCATCAAATTGCCCACAACTTCGACCAATTGAGGAATTTCGGGCATTAACGAAGGCACATCTTAGGAAACATGTCTCGGCAGCCGAAACCATTCAACAGTTCGAAAAAGATTGGAAAAAAGTGTCAAAACTTGTCGTACGGAATTTAACGAGGAACGTTCGCAAGAAGGTGCGCCAGCTAGTCTACAATGGCTAAGTTGCAAATGTTGAGAATAATATTCTGTTGTTGTAGTCTAATATTATCAGTATATCGAATAAAATTTGAATATCTTACACTTGTGAATTATTTACTGCAAAATCGAAGTGCGTCCATACTTTCTGGGACAGTCTTTATTCTAGCTAACAACTTATTTTCAACTAGTAGCTAGAAGCATTGTTGTGATTAATGATATGTTTGGATTAAGTAACGATAGCTTATAAATTATAATTAATTCAATATAGAAAAATAACTATTTCGTAACTGTCACCTTGTTTCAACCAGCATAACATAAAAAACATGTTCGTGCTCTTGTTGCAATATAGTTTGTCGTATCACGACTAGTTGCGGATTGCAATTTGGGCATAAAACTAAAGAACATAAACTAAATACAAGTTGATTACTTGTCGTTTGTAAGAGATCGAAAGTATCTCTTTAATATGAGAACCAATGATTTCTCTTTAAATCAAATTCAAACAGAATTGCTAACTGATTCTCTGTTTCGCGAGTATATTCGATATGTGATATGCATAATGATTCCAGCCAGCATGCAACCGTAAATTATCGCGCCCCTTGGTGCTATCAACAAAGCAGTGTTTTCTTTCCCGGCCGGTCACTCACACAAATTCATGTGTGGTACGCGTTTTGATAGCAAATTACATTTCGCTCTCTATACTCTCTCTTCGGGGCCGCATTTATCTTATTTTTATTGAGAATGAGTGTCGAGCACTTTTCGCACGCTTCATTAGCCCAATCTGAAACTGCATATAGGTGCTGCTGCTGCTGGCTGATAGCACGCGCGAATCAGAGAATTGGCAAGTGAGTTCCACTAATCGTACGGGAGAGTAGCATGCGGTGCCTTTCGATGCGGTTGTACTGTGGCAGCTAGTTAGAATACATTGGAAACTCAATGGCCTCAGTGCTCACCGAGCATCGGTTCAAGAAAGGTGGCAATTTTTCCCGTCAGTGCGTGGGTCTCAGTTCGAGTGTTTTTTTTTCCACCCCTAACGTTTTAGATCCTGTGTTCTGTCTGACTGCGCCTAGCGGAGAGAAGGCCCCACATCCGCCTACTGTGTGAAAAATTGTGTAGGTGCAGTGCGGAAAATTCGCGGGTGATGAGTTATTTTGGCAGTGCTTATTCCGGTGGCAGGTAGTTGTTTTTCAGTATCCTCTCGGAACAAGCCCTTTTCGTACATTTGTGGTTTCGTGAAAATTCCAGATTTGAATATATATTTTAGCGGGCGTTGAGTCTCAAGGCTTCTCGCGTGGCCGTCGGACACGTGCCCTCTTTCGTCGGCACCGGGGGAGGCCGTAGAATTTGTGTAGACACAGGTGCAGTTCGAAGTGCAAAATACGGTAATTGTTTTAAGATAAACATTTGAGAATGTGAGCATTCGGGCAGTGTTGAGGCAATAAAAAAACAAGTAAAACGGCGATAAAGTTGTACGCTCGAGATTGGGGCATTGTCGCGCTCTGATAGTAGCAAACCCTGATGGTGAAGTTGGCCTCTAGTCTACCGCTTGGATGGTCATTTTTGACGCAGTATGATGAAGTGTTGATGATGATGATGATGATGATGATGATGATGATGACGGATATTATAAAGATAATGTGAATACCAGCAGTTTTCGTTTGATAGAAAAAAACAACATTCCGGATTTAATACAATGCACAGTGGGGAAAAATGGACCAAAAACGCGACGATTTTTTGGAGGCATGATACAGCAGACCACAAAGCACTTTTTTGGTGTAAAATGGTCAGTAATATCGATTCCATGTATTTAGAAGGACCGCACGAAACGCTATCATGTTCATTTTACCCCAAGTTCCCTTTTGATACTGCATTGTATTCAAGCTTAACTATATAACATGAAACCGAAGAACTTGCAGAAGAGCGAATAGAGAGTTTCCGATGTAAAAAAGTCTAACAAATCGATTGCATATAGTTTTATTGACAACAGAAAACTCGTTGCACCGTTTTACCCCATTTCTTTTCTAGTTAAAATATTCAGTTGAATTATGATCTACAATCCAAAAGCAGATCCAATGCGATCTATCAATATTCGTTCATAATACGTGCAAAACATCTGTGATCCAATAAAACACAATGGGAATGACAGTACTAGTCCTTTTAACCCGTTTTACCCCAATTTATATCAAAAGTCGTATTTCTATTTAAACTTTCTCTCGCATACCGAAAGCAGGCTGATTGCGGTTGAAGAAAATCGATTGATATTACGAAGAAAGACCTGAAAATAGGATTACAAATGAATTCAATGACCGCACGAATCTTGCTATATCGTTTTACCCCAATTTATTTCATAAGTCGTATTTCTGGTTAAACTTTCTTTCGCATACCGAAAGCAGTATGATTGCGGTTGATGTAAATCGATCGATATTACGAAGAAAGACCTTAAAATAGGATTACAAATGAATTCAATGACCGCACGAATCTTGCTATACCGTTTTACCCCAATTTATTTCAAAAGTCGTATTCCTGGTTAAACTTTCTTTCGCATACCGAAAGCAGGATGATTGCGGTTGATGTAAATCGATTGATATTACGAAGACAGTCCTGAAAATAGGATTACAAATGAATTCAATGACCGCACGAATCTTGCTATACCGTTTTACCCCAATTTATTTCATAAGTCGTATTTCTGGTTAAACTTTCTTTCGCATACCGAAAGCAGTATGATTGCGGTTTTTTTTGTTTCGATTATAGAGGTTTTAACCTTAAGGTCATTCGCCTCTTCGGGCCAGAAAAACTTTCTGACCCTATGTGCGGGGTTGGGAATCGAACCCAGACGGACTGCGTGAAAGGCATCGACTTACCCATCACACTATACCCGTTCCCCAATGTGATTGCGGTTGATGTAAATCGATTGATATTACGAAGAAAGACCTGAAAATAGGATTACAAATTAATTCAATAACCGCACGAATCTTGTTATACCGTTTTACCCCAATTTATCCTTTAACTGAGTCTTAAGATTTTGCTCCACATTTGAAAAATAATTTCAAGTCCTTCTTCGTAATATCAATCGATTTACATCAACCGCAATCAGCCTGCTTGCGGTATGCGAAAGAAAGTTTAACCAGAAATACGACTTATGGAATAAATTGGGGTAAAACGGTATAGCATGATTCGTGCGGTCATTGAATTCATTTGTAATCCTATTTTTAGGGCTTTCTACGTAATATCAGTCGATTTTCATCAACCACAATCAGCCTGCTTTCGGTATGCGAAAAAAAGTTTAACCAGAAATACGACTTATGAAATAAATTGGGGTAAAACGGGTTAAACAGGCTAGTACTGTCTTTCCTTTGTGTTGAATTGGATAACAGATGTTTTGCACGTAATATGAACCAATATTGGTAGGTCATATTGGATCTGCTTCGGGATTTTAAATCTGAATTCAACATAAAATTATATTAGTGGGAAAATTGGGGTAAAACGATGTAGCACGTAGCATGCGATCATGAGCACTATCTGTGAATTATTATTTGAGATTATATGCGAAACATAGAACTGTCTTGTGGAAGCAAAGTTGGTCCAAACACCGATCAGTAGAACACTTTTTTCTGTAAATTCATGGAAGAAGATGACTGGGGGTAAAACAGAATACAGTTGTTTGCGGTCAATCTTATTAAAAACAATCCATTTATCTAACTTATGAGCATGTCAGGAATACCTTCCGATTGGTTGAATTGAATTTTTTCCTGAGTTTCACAGTTAGTTTTCAAAGTAAATTCAGAAAAAAGAGGAATTGGAGCAAAACGGGCATGATAGTGAATTTTGCGGATCTTCTAACTATCATTAATCGATTCTACAGAAAAATTTGCATAAGAAATACTCATTTTGAAAATATTTGCTTATGTTTTTATGAAATTATTAAGCAAAGTCGCGTTTTTGATGGTTTTTTCCCCACTGTGCAATGAATTAGATGGTGGAGCGGCACAACAATGAGAGAGGCATTCGGCAGAAGTGTACCAATTGAACTTTGGGGATTTTCCTTTTTCGTGTTGGTTTAGTTTTAGTTTCAGTCAAGGGGTTTGTATCCATTTTATTTGATTGCAAACACTTTTATGCAGTCAGAATCAGAATGTTTATCTTCTAGGTTGATCTGGATGATGATTGTTTGAGAGGCCGGTTTTCCTTTTTCTGTTATACCAGTCCAAGTTCATGAACTCGTCAAGCATCTCGATATCGTTTTTTTTCTTTTCTTTTAAACCTAGTTTTTCTTTTATTTCGTCTTTAACGCACTTATAGCTTTCTTCGATCTTCAGTCCAATGTATGTTTCCATTATCTTCTCAAAGTCGTCTAATCTCTTAGCATGCTATTGTTCGGATTTGAGTCTAGATTCCGGAGACATGGCCAGTTGAGTTTAATCGGCAAAAAAAACCCACAATAAATCTCGACGCAGGAAGCAGGGAAATTTAAAGTAATGGAAAATCAAATTGCAAGTTCCAATGATTGATATCTAATAAAAGACCACATCATTCAGAAACCTCAGTTTAAAAAAAAAAAGGAAAGAAGGGTTCTAGAATGCCATCGGATGTTGCGTACCCATGCAGTGACTTTCCTCCAAATAAACTCCGACTTTCCGGAACAGTGCAACAGTAAATCATTATTGGATTTGCACTACAAAATGCGGCAATATAATTGTATAACAATAATTATGGCACTAGCCCTGAGAAATTGCCTTACCCTTTCGTTCTAGGCCTGGTGTCATTCGTGAATGACACTCGTTAATTATACAATCGGAATGTTACACTTTGGCATCTTTATTGGCGTCGCCTATAGTTTTCCTATTTACGCTTACTGATATAGTGCTAGATAGCGGCATTTTTCTTCAATGGTACTTAATTGGAAGCTTCGTTTTAAAGGAGATATGATAAAGATCGTCCCAAAACCAGATATATTAAACCAAATTCTGGTATTTTATTTGGTTCGATTTAATTTAATGCCTGTGTGGTCAACACAAGGATGCTTGGTTTTAAGATTATTCGAGGAACTTCGAATGTCACTAACTTAGGTTGTGAAATGAGACATATTACCGTTAGCTTTCAAGATTAATTCAACTTCAGGAAATTCCAAAATAATAATTCTCCATTCTCAACGGCTTTGTCTGGCAAACGATTAGGTTATATAAGGCTAGAGAATTTAACAGGTTCGAGTCCTGCATCGGAAGAATGTTTATTGACAAGTTTTAGTTATAGCAATATCATACAATTTACCACACTGTCCATCGTTGTTAAACTAGGTTGATTACAAACTACGTTGATTTTAAGGAAACTAAAACTTTTTTCCTCTTCCAGTGTGTTCATGTAGTTTGAACGATCACTCATCTTGGCTCAATCAGAATATTTAAAGCAGAGTTGCCAGGTTATTTTCTCAAAATCTGGCTAAATATCTGGTTAGTTTGAGTGTCTGCGAAGCAAGAAAAATTTGCATTTGCCAGACAAATCTGGCAACCTGGCAACGCCGATTTAAAGGCGGAAAATCCCACTATTATTCTTCTTCTTCTTCTTCACTTCTGGTTGGCGTCACCTCACTTGAGATGACACCGATTGATGGCACAGCAACTTTGGCTATATTGTCAGTTAATTTTCGGACTTTCTTTTCAGTAGACTACAAATGAAAACCTGGTTGCGTGACAACGTGGAGTCGCCAAAGTACGAATGAAAATCTTTTCTTTTTCGCGAAATACCCAAATTTTCACTGCACTAACACGATACAACGTGTTCACTCGTTGAGGGTTTCACCGGAAGTGAAAATCGCACTCGCTTCTATTTACATATCTCAGTCAGGGACGTCAATATTGAGGTTATGAGCGGTTTTCAAATTAATCCGTTCTGCTAGTCAACTATAAAAAATTACTACATGCAGAGTAAAAAGTAGTAAATATGGCCAAATTTATCACTATGATTTATTTTATCGAGATAGTGAGAATAGAAAACCTGGGTTTATATTGCAAACATAGTTAAAACAACTATGTTTGCAATATAAACCCAGATTTACAAAACAATTTTTTCTTAGTTTTGTTTCAATCAATATTTAGATAAACATAACAAATATTTTACTTGCGCGTTGCTGCCAATTTCATGACAAACAATTTCACAGTAAATTCAATTTGAAAAATGAGTTTCAACTGAATGAACTTTAGATAAAGTAAATATTTGTAGTGGTTTAAATTTACCAACTTTTTAGTTGAAATTAACGATGGGATATTAATTCTAAAAGATTAGTATTTTTAAGTTACGCTTTAGTTTGTTAAAATCACTATTTTTTTGTTTGTTTGAAAGAATAGAATGATTTCTTTCATACTAATTTTCAAAGTCATTTGTGATACTACTTTTATTTCGATTTATATTCGTTTTTAATATTTTCAAATGCCTTCAGCATATTGTTAGAGCTTTCTGAAATTCCCATTCGAGTGTCTCATGAAAAAAGGGCCTAATTGCAAATAGTAGTTATATAATTTTTCTTTAACGAATTACCAGATGGATTCTATTTTTTACGTTTGACACTTCGCAAAACTTTCTCGTCAAAACCAAATCAAGCTTTCGATTTTATTGGAATCTTTGAAGAAATGAAGAAGTAAACAAAAAGAGGTTCTCAAGCATTGTTGTCGTGGGACGATTCTGAGTATATGACTATACATCGTTAACTGGAAACCTGAGTAGCCGAATTCAGTTTGTTTTGGCCGTCTACTGACAATGACTACCAATTGAAGTAGATTTGAGGCTAGTTTAGAATTTAGAATTACGTGTTTTGTTTCGCCGCTTTAAGCGACACTATAAAATTTGTAATTTGTGAGATTATATGACACATACACATACACACACACACACACACACAAACACACATTGAGAGAGAAAGACATTGCCCAGCTCAACGAACTGAGTCGAATGGTATATGACAACTTTTACTTGTCGAGAAAACGTGATTTTTGTAGTAAAGTACCTTCAGGAAAGTTACTCAGAATGATGAGCGCCCTCTTTTGAAGAATAGATTTATGTAACCAATCCCCCTAAAAGTGATGAACAAATATTTTCGGGCCTCAATATAGGGGCTAAGTATCTTCAACGAAATTGCGTAGAAAGTAATTTCTAACCAATTTTCGGAGGACGTCATACCCGTAGCTCGTGTAAAATTCTAATAAAGTATTTTCTCAAAAGGATCTCTTAAAGTTAGCTTTCATAAGAAAACTTCTTTTTACTGTTGTTAACTTTTACTTATCTGTGGTTTTTTTTTATTTTCTAAAAAGTTGTTTATTATTCGAAACTGCACAGTATTTCGGAATGTTCTTTGGCTAGATTTGTTTTATTATATCCTCTTATTTTCAATTTAAGAGTTTACTAAACATATTTTGATACTTCCCAAAAGGTGCCCCTGGATACAAAATACGAATATTTTGCTTTATAAATTTAGAATATTTGGTTTCATTTCTATTTGTTCGCTTACCTTTTTTATAATAAATAGGTACATCGGAGATATCGATATTTTTGTGTTATCGATTTTTTCGCCAATATCCTAATAGCAAGAGTTTTGAACGATGCACGATGAAATGACTTTTGAAACAAAATTTTCAATACACTAAAGTTTTTTTACGCGGCGGATACACACCGCGTAAATAAAACCGCACAAAAACGCGTGTCTTCGGAAATCCGCGTACAAAAACCGCAAAACTAAAGAGTTTTTTTTTATGGTAAATGTCTTAGAAATGCATGGCACGTAAAGATTTGATGTACATTCAAAGAAAAAATTTGAAAATAATCGACTTTGGGACTTTTGAGAATCGATTTGTTTTAATGCCAAATGTCTTAGAAATACATGAAACACCGAGATCTGATGTAATAAAAAAAATTTGGAGAAAAACGTCTTTGGGACTTTAATCGGAAATCTACATAGAAAAAAAAAAAGATATTTTTAATATCTTAGAAATGCATGAAACGTCCAGATCTGATGTAACCTCGAAAAAAATTTTTTTTTCAAAAAATCGACTTGAGAGTTTTGAAATCGAATTCCAACTGCATGAAATGCATGAAACGTCGAGATCTGGTGTAATCTGCAAAATATTTTTTTTTTAATGTTCAAAATTTTATCAGAGTCAGAGAGTTGATTTCGGGACAACACTAGATCGCGACGATTCATGCATTTCTAAGACATAACAAGAAAACCGTATGATCTTGAAAACCCGCCTAAAAAAAACGCGTAGCCTTGGAAATCCGCGTAAACAAGCTGTTTAAAAAAACCGCATAAAAATTGCGTAAAAACGACCTCAGTGTACAGTAATTTCTGAGTGATTGAAAGATTGAAAGAACTCTTCAGCATAGTATTTTGATTCGGTTTGTTTTTAGCACGGTTCCTTTTTGGCAACATAATTATTCGACTCTGACGTTAAACCTTATATTGGAAATTCGGTATTATTTTCAAAATCAAATTTGTAATCCGTACATTTAAATAGCTGAATCGACTGTAACTGTCAACTATAATCACCGAAAAAAAAACTAAATTTTCATATAACTAAAATATATTCGAGAAAATGTGTATATTTATTGAATTTATACTATTTTTGCCTTTCTCATATAGGAAGGTTATGCAATCATTGGGAAAACCGACTTTTGAACCGAATATCTATACCATTCGACTCAGTTCGTCGAGTACGCAAAATGTCTGTGTGTATGTATGTGTGTATGTGCGTATGTGAGTATGTAACGTTTTTTTGCACTAATTTTTCTCGGAGATAGCTGAATCGTTTTTCACAAACTTAGATTCAAATGAAAGGTCATGTGGTCTCATACAAAATTCCTGAATATTATTTGGATCCGATTTCGGGTTCCAGAATTATGGGGTAAAATGTGCAAAAAATTGTGAAAGTAAGAGCACTACCTTTTCTCATAGATCGCGCGACCGATTTTCACAAACTTAGATTCAAATGAAAGGTCTTGTGGTCCCATAATCGTAATTTCTGAATTTAAACCGGATCCGACTTCCGTATCCGGAAATATAGGGTAAAGTGTGTTAAAAATTTTTATACCATCACTGAAAAGGGCGAAAAACCGTAAAAAGTTTTCTAAATTGACCTCAAAACTTCTCCAATTGATAGTTTTCATCAGTAGATGGTCAAACGAATCGATTTCAGTTATTCTTTTAAGAATCGAAAAAATTATTTTGAAGAATACCACTGTGCTATATAGATAGTATGATTGATATGAGAAAGGCATCATTACACCACTAGGTGAATTAAAACAGGTTTTTGAATAAAGGAATCGATTACCATACTTTCTTGTCACAATTTTTGAAAGACAATCGAATATTGACGCAGAAAACATTTGAATCGATAAAAAAGGTATCATATTACTGCTATGTGGGTAATGCACATTTGTTCTAAACGATTCGTCCTCGATTATTTAGTGCATAACAGTTCAAACTGAATTACTATTATAAATTATCTGTTCATATCGATCTGCCGAGTTTTCGTTCTATTTAAAATTCACTTCGAGACAATTACATCAGATTTTTTTTTGTTTATTGAAGCAGTCAATCGACCAATCCCGCAATAGCACAATAATCCGGAATCAACATTCGTAATTTACGCGTCCCCTTAAGGACTATTCACACATTTCAGTTCCGTGACAGTTCAGTGAATGTGCATTCAGTGCGCCGTTAGTGTTCTTTTTTTGTCGGAATCCTTCCGTTCTGTTTCCGTGCTGTATACGTTCCGGCACAGCAAATACAGTGACATACCGACTTCAGTGAAAATAAAAAAATATCGGTGACGACGAATTTGTGTTTGCCGGGCGGACGCTACACTGACGGCGAGCTGCACTGAAACGGCACGGTGCCGGATAGGTGTAAATGCGCGCATAGAAAACGAATGAAATAATATCAGTATCCGTGCACGGTGTCGTGCCGGCACTGAACCGGACCGGATATGTGTGAATAGTCCTTTAAGCTAGCTGCTGTAAATACACGAAAAATGAAAAACTATCTATAATTTGACTCATTTTGACTTGATTCTGAGTTATTTGGAATCTCTTCTTTCACTCGCTTGCTGCATTGTTGTCAAAGCACAAGGTAAGAAATCACCCAACAGAAAGATTTCCTTTCAATACGCTAAAATTAAATTAACCATATTTAACCTGAAATTGAGTCAATACGACTAGCTGTTGAGTAGATAAAAGTCAATTTTTTAGTATATTTTTGCTACTTAGAACTAATTTATCTAAAATCAGGTTATTGAACGAAATCCCAAAGTTAGGTGTAAAGTAATCAAAATTAGGTTTTTTTTTTCAGTTTCGTGTAGGCATCACGTTAATTGTCTTCCGATGAGAGTGGTCTCAATGGCTGTTTCGTGATTGTGCATCTAAAAATTTCAATTAGTCCCGATCATACTAGAGCATACTCGAGAGCATACTGCACTGTTGCAACTACTCTTCAAAGTTTGTTGTCCCACAAAAAAACACTTCCTTTCTATGTTTCCGCGTTCCTGCCATTAACAACGGCTGGTTCCAGAACTTGAGAAAGGATTAGGGGAATTTTCCTGCAAATAAGGTTGCAAGATATTTGTCGTGCTATGTTACGTGATGTGTGAAATTATATTCGACTGTATTTTTCTCTCGATAACTAAGACTATTATTGAATCCAGCTCGAAGTGATAAATTTTTTATTGCACCCCAAATTTATTTTTTTCTTCTCAACAACAGAAACGAAAACAGAGCCGCTTGCCAACAATTTTGTTTTCGCCTTTTATGCAGAGAACTCCGGTCACTGTGTGGATTTTCACGGCAGACTCCAGGAGTATTTTCTGCGGTATCTGACAGGTTGAAACGTGCCAAAAGTGTGCCTAGAGGTAGAATAAATTGTCTGGGGTTTTGTATTTGAAACCGGATTGTGGCGAGGTTGAACAGCACTTTGCATTCTCATTTTGTGTGAAAAGCTCCGGTTTTTCCGTCTGGGAGATTTTGGTCCGTTAAACTTATGAGCTGAGATAAAAAAAAATATGAGTACTGCAGAATGAACTCGGGGTGCACCGTTATTTATGGGATGACACTTTGGTGGTTTTATGTGTTTTTAATTGGAAAAGTTCTTTACGAAGATCGGGCTTTACATTAATTTGTGGCTAACGAAATGAGACTTTAATTGGGCGGAGTATTTGATTTACCATCATGTGCCATTTTCGTATGCTTGCTTGCGAATGTTGATGGAAATACACATTTTAAAGAAAAGTTGTTTGATCGATATAAATTTATGAAAACAAAACTCTATGTTGGAGGTCATCCAATCATTTAGAATAAGCTTTGAAAATAAATTTCTCCTATGAAATACTTCTAGACAATGACTATTCATGTGTTAATGTATCTTTCACACGAAGCGATTAAATATTATCGTTTCAATTAGTAATAATCGCCATCGCTTACTCATTCCCAGTGGTTTTATTTTTCACTGTATCGCGCGCAATGTCCGACATAACAGAGGGAAGGGGGAAACTTATATTCTTTGACAAATCGCTCACTATCGCGTTCTGTTTAGAGGCGTGAAAACCCATTCAGCAAATTAGAATTTATCACCGGACGGACGTACGGACTGTTCGAGGAGAAGCCACATTCCATGACCGAAAATAGTCAAACAAACAGTTGACCTTGGCCATGGCGCCGCCGAAGCGAGTTCGGACAAGAACCAAATTCTTCCCTTTGGAATCCGCCACCGACGTTCGTTACGGGGTGAGGATACAAAGGAATAATTTGAGAATAGAAATTTCTATCAACGGTTCAAATATACTATTTGAAATCTATCCACCTTAGAATCTATCCACCAAAATTCACTTTTTCATTAGCAAAACGCAATCGCGGTTTGGATACATTTTTGTTGATTTAACGTTTGAAGTTTGCGAGTGTAACTAATTGGAGAACTTCAAACTTGAGTAACGGTCTTTCGAATTATTATTGGTATCGCTTATTTAACTCCGGCTTTAACCTGTTGTGGTTATTTATTGAAAAATGTATTTTTGGTCAAGTGTTGCTTTTCAAAATATTTATTTTGCTTTAAAACTCGACGTTTCGAAGGAATATCCCTTCATCTTCAGGGATATTCTTTCGAAACGTCGGCTTTTAACGCAAAATAAATATTTTGTAAAGTAACACTTGATCAAAAAGACATCTTTAAATAAATTACAACAAAGTGATCGTACTGTTTTCATCGGTTGTGGTTTTTGGACGGAGCGGGCGTCTATACCCCGTCCAAGACAGTCCACAAAATGAACCGTTTCTGGTCGGGATGACAGAAACAATACAGTGTGTGAACAAAAAGACGATTTCGAAATGGGTGTACCAATCGAACAAAAGGCCCTGTCGATAATACGAAAAAATACCGTCGTTTAGAGATGGGCTGAGCTGTTCCAGTGAATCGAATCATAGAAGTGAGCTGACAGCTCTCATAGGGATGTCGTAATATCGATCGATTAATCGAGTAATCGATTAATAACCATGATAATCGAGTAATATTTAATCGACTAGCTTGAAACTAATATTCGATTATTGAGCTAATCGAATAATTAAAAAATATCCCATTGTAATAATCGAGTAATCGATTAATAATCCAGATAATCGAATAAATTTCAGTCGACTAGTTTCAAAATTATACTCGATTATGAAATAATCGAGTAATTCGAAATTTCCGACATCCCTAAGATCACAGTTCTTTTTAAAAGAACCGCAGCTCATCAGCTCAATCATTTGCTACCCAGTTCACCGCATTATGAAGAAGAGAAAAAACTGAAAGAGCGTGCTCTATACGAGAAGAAATCTGTATAAAATGTTCAAAACGACGTATGTAACAATGAGAGATTCTCTTTGTTTACTTTCTCTTTCGATTATTGCGAAATATTCCTGCTTTTTTCCGTAATTTCTCCAGAGCAGATTAAAAGATGATAGCTTTAGTTATTATTATCGGTAAATGATTGGAGAGAAGGAATGCTAAGAGTGCAGTAATAATCAAAAGAGAAAATAAACAAAGAGAATCTCTCATTGTTACATACATCGTTTTGAACATTGTATGCAGAAATGTTGACTCGTTCTTCCAAACGTACATCTATCTTTCTTCAACAGATTGAATGAGACATTGTCAGTAAATCTTACCTGTCACTCAGTAGGCTATGGTTCAGTCACAGTGCAGTACATAGGAGCAAAGATGCCAGGTTCACAGATAAATCAGTGTTTTACAGATTTGCATTGTACTGTCCAGATTTTAAAAATGATAAATTTTCACAGATTTTTGAAAACGATCACAGACTAGCCCCTAAAAGGACTTAAGGGGGATCCACCTATGTGATGGCGGTATATGAACGCTTTTTTTTCGGGAATTTTGTGTTGTAACTAATTCGAAAAATAGAATTAGTTTAACGTAGTTCTGAAGGTTTTAACTAAAGTTATCTTTTCCAATAGTGTAATCTGAAGGCATGTTTTTATTACGTAGGGTAGGGTCTAACGGATGAAGAAAAAAACATCATTTTTGATAGTTGTTTTGGAACTATCGTTCACTAAAACAAATTCAAATGTTTTGTATAACACAAAGCATCATTCGAACAATATTTTGTAATTTTTTCGTGGAAAAATATTGAAAAATAAGGCGGTGAAGGAGTATTTCTGAGGACGCTTTTTAGAAATCTTGATCTGCGGTGTCCACTGTATTTCAACGTAGACTTATCAGAAGTCAACGAATTAAAGCAGCATAATTAAAGTAGATTTTTTAAAACCCCAACGTTTCTTTTTGATTTTTTTTTCAAATTTTTGGTGTTTTACCTTTTTTTTATAAATACAAAAAAAAGGTACAGAATTCGCTCAAGTTTTAGACAAATTTTCCGAGGCCCGGAGGGCCGAATGTCATATACCAATCGATCCAGCTCGACGAACTGAGCAAATGCCCGTGTGTGTATGTGTGTGGGTCTGTATGTGTGTTGTCAACTAAAAGGTCGAGATCTCAAAGATGGCTAGTCGCGAATGAAAGGTCCCCTCGTCACCCTGAACGCTATTGAATGGTTTTGAGATCGAATGTTTACTTTTTGAGTTATACGAAGTTTTATGTCAAAATTTTCAGTTTTTTGACAGTGTCTGTCACACTTGAACTTGAAAACAGAATATGTTTCCAGACTTAGATTCCGCACTGTAATAAGCTATCCAACTCAAATCCGTCAATTTTCAACAGAGATATCGACATTTTTATGCAAACGACTTTTTCCCCTATTCCAGCAATAGGAGTTTTGAGCATTGTATGACGAAGCAATGCTTGGGAGCAACGTGAAACACGATTTTTTATACTGTTACATACAATTGTTTCTAAGTACCAAAAAGACTATGTACAGCATCCTTTTTCATGACATTTTGCCTCGGGCCGATTTAAGCACGGCTCGTTTTTGGCAACATAATCGTTCCAATATGACATATGGAATATGGCATATGGATGATGGCTGAATTTTCGAGTTGAAGGCAATTCCATAGTTTTATTGTTTTAAACTACTTGCAGCAATAAATGTTGGAAGAACATAACACCCATATACCATTCGAATCAGTTCGTCGAGATCAGCAAATGCGTGTGTGATAAATAATTTCATTCAATTTTTTTTCGGAGATGACTTATCCGATTTCTACAAACTCTGATTTATATGAAAAGTCGTATGCTCCCAAACAAGGTTCCTGAATTATGTTTGGTTCCGACTACTGGTTCCGGAACAACAGGATGATATGTGAAACGAAATTAAAATTGTGTAATTAAATGTAAATGTGAAACGGAATTGAACTCATTTTTCTCGTAGATGGCTGAACCGATCTAAGACTCAAATGGAATCTAAGCATCATCCAAGATTCAAGTGAAAAGTTTTAAGATTCTATAAAACATCTTGCTTTTCAGTCAGATCCAACTTCCGGTTCAGGTGATACAGGATGATTAGTATAAAAATGTCCATTTCACATAAATTAATCAGGTTTATCGGGTTAGCAGATTTGGATAGTCGATAACCAAATAAACTTATTTCATTTTTTATTGTATTCAGTTTTCGTTTCGGAAGGCACCCACACATTTAATACGCACTACGATTTCTCAAAGATGTCTACATTGATTTTCAAACATTTTGAAACAAATGTAAACTATACAGCGAATTTCGAATTCCGGTTCCAGTATCGAATCGTTTCTCAAAGCTCAATCGTTTTCTAAAAAAAAAACCAAATCGAATTTCAGAAACAAAAGTTCAAATTAAAGTAAAACCAATTTGATTCCAATTTTTAAAATTCAAACCGATATAGAAAATGATAATCCCGAAAAGCTTTAAAGTTGGACAAACGACATGATCAATATCGCGATAACCTTCATCACAAGCACAATGATTAGTCTCGGAAAGTCCGATTCGAAGGAGATGTGCATCTAACGTGTAGTGATTGGGCATGAGTCTGGACATCACACGAATGAAATCCCTACTCACATCCAGTCCCCTGAACCATGCCTTTGTCGATATTTGAGGAATAATTGAGTGCATCCACCGACCCAGATCATCTCTATCCCAAGAAGCTTGCCAGCCAGTGTTCTTTAAGGAGACGTGCTATAGAATTCGTTGAATGCAATCGGTCTCTCATAAATTTCACCCTCAATAGCACCACGTTGGGCTAAAATATCGGCTCTTTAATTGTCTGGAATGGAGCAATGAGTCGGGACCCAAACTATTGTGATTTGATAGTTAGTATTCAATATGTCGTTCAGGCACTGTTTTAACTTGCCGAAGAAATATGGCTCATTCTTGCCAGTCATGCTTGAGCGAATGGCTTCAATTGCACTCAGACTATCTGTGAAGAGGAAATAATGGTTTGGAGATAATGTGACGATTACACTCAAACTATAATGAACTGCTGCTAGCTCTGCTATATAAACAGATGCAGGTTCTTGAAGCCTAAATGAGGCCGAAACATTATTGTTGAACATACCAAACCCTGTCGCTTCTTCAATTCGTGATCCGTCCGTGTAAAACATTTTCTCAGAGTCAATATGCCTGAACTTACTTGTAAATATTTTTGGGATTTCCATCGAGCGTAGGTGTTCCGGGATTCCACGCACTTCGCGCTGCATGGATGTGTCGAAAAATAGAGTTGAGTCAGGGACATTTAGAAGGGTGTCATGGATAGGAATATATTTTGAAAGGCTGATTTCCTGTGATGTATGGTTAAAATATACAGTCATGAATCTTGTTTGAGATTGAAGCTCAACTAGCCTTTCGAAGTTAATAATGACCAGGAGAATCAGTAACATTTTCAGATTGGATAATTAATGGTTTTCATAAAATCATCATAACTTTCGCGAACGCATAAATCAATTCTTATGTATTTTCTACAACATTATAGGGACCGTATAAACCACGTAGACAAACATTTGGAACTTTTCAGTCCTCCTGTCCCCCCTCGTAGACTTTCGTAGACTTTTCCAGATAAACCCCCTCCCACCACTAACTACATAGACTGACATCATTCACTTAGTTTTATAGATTCCCTGAGAAAACTCGTGAGCACGACTGACAAAAAAGTTATTCAGTAACATTTTAATCAAGTACTTCGAGAACGATTCGAAATGGTGTAACTAATAGACATAATCGGTCAGTAATGTTAACCTTTCGTGAATATTGTCAAAAATATTGTGATAGTACTGAGCCCATCAACGAGGGGCTTTTTTTGGGTACTAGTCAGTAGCAGATCGAAAACAATATCCAGTATCCTGTGCTACGTTATTCAAATGCAATGTTTTGATTGGTGTTGGGTCTTTCATCTTCATGCCTCATGAGACAATCAAAGGAGATCGATAAAATTGGAAGTTAGTGCTTAGTATTATTAGAAATATTTAAAAGTCGTCTAGACAAATTTTGTTGTTCAACAAGATGAGACTACATGCCATACAACGAGTGCAACAATACACAATTTGTGTTAGAAGTAAGTTATGTCGTTTATTTTGCCGCGTTGTCAGCTTTAAAACTCGGTCACCGGGAGGTGCCATGAATTCTTTGTTATTACAGATACACAAGTTGTAATGATATAAAGACTGTCCCAGAAAGTATGGACGCAACCAAAAACCGCTGCCATTTCGCAATGGTTCAGAATCTGTCAATTTTTATGGTTGCGTTCTGTTGTTTACACTCTTCTCTAACCACTTGTGCAGTTGTTTATTCGTTTTCATTAGTTTGTTTCAAATGCGTGGACAGCAGAACAACGTCGAAAAATTGTGTACAAATGGTGCACAGAACGCGGACTGTCACTGAGAAAGATAGCAAAGATGTAAGGAGTAAGTGAAAAATCCGTGCAAAACGCAATCAGGAAGTTCGGTGAGGATAACACCTTTGAGGATAAACCGAAAACGGGTCGAAAAAAAGGTCCTGATAACTCTCAGTTCAATAAACGTATACTGAAGGCGTTCGAGCAAAAGAAGGAGGTTTCAGTTCGGATGTGACTAAAAAAGATGGGCACTTCGAAGTCAAATGTTCTTCGTGCTAAAGAACGTTTGAATCTTCGAACCTAGAAGAAACAGAAACAACCAAAACGTAGTAGTAAATATTATACGGTTCGAGAAGGGCAAGTGTTAAACCAGTCCGAGACATCGATTGAAGTCGAAAAATTTGGTAAGAAAGCTATGGTCTGGCACGCAATTAGTAGTTGCGGTAAGATTTCGAAATCCTTCATCACCACTGCTTCAATGAACAGCGAAATATACATTCAATTCAATTGAACACAAGGACCCTGTTGTCTTCTGGTCAGGTCTTGCTTCTTGCCACTACTCGAAATCAACGGTAGAATGGTATACTACCAAAAATGTCACTTTCGTCCCAAAAGACATCTATCCACCAAATTGCCTATAACTTAGACCAATTGAGGAATTTTGGGCATTAACGAAGGCACATCTTAGGAAACATTTCTCGAAACCATTCAACAGTTCGAAAAAGATTGGAAAAAAGTGTCAAAACCAGCCCAGAAGTCTGTATGGAATTCAATGAGGAACGTTCGCAAGAAGGTGGGCCAGCTAGTCTACAATGGCTAAGTAGCAAATGTTGAGAATAATATTCTGTTGTTGTAGTATAATATTATTAGTATATCGAATATAATTTGAATATCTAACACTTGTGAATTTTTTACAGCGAAATCAAAGTGCGTCCAGACTTTCTAAGACAGTCTTTAAAATGTTGTTTAGGAAAACACTACAATCTTAATTCGGATAAAAAAAATTTGAAAATTGAGAAAATTATTGGCAGAACAGAAAAATTTAAAATGTGTTCCGAATGACACAATCAAAGACTGTAAAGTTCGTTTTTTTGTAAAGTTTTACAGAAGTGGTCGGTTTTTGTAGGATGAGACTCGGCATTCCGCGGAACAGTCATAGAACAAATACAGGCTTTATAGTTTGGTACATAACTTGACTGCTTAATTGTCCACAAAGTGCAAATCATCATTCTTTGTACTTTTCTTAACAAAGCACCTTGTTTGGGGTAAACGTTTCTGTTATCGACAATGCTCCGAGGCAGATTGGGTTAATCCGAGGCAGATTGGGTTAATAATTTAATCAGACACCACCTTTTGCCATTTTGGATCCTCATTACAAGGTTTGATTTTTTCTCGTTACGGAAATATTGTCCCGTAAAAACTTTGATAATACCAAACAATGCCCTGGAAAAATAAGCCATATGCAAACAATCAACAAATCTCAGTGTAAAGTCAACACAGACGACGTTTCGCGCATCTCTTAAGGCTATTCAACCAGCTTGGCATGATCTTATCAGTCGTTTTATTAAATAGGACTATTCTAGATAAGTCTAGAGTCGTGTCACATTGGACTACCTCAAGCAGATTTCTGTCATCGTTTCCACAGAGAAACGCAAAACTACGACCACATACTTCATAAAAACAAAGTTATTTCATTGGACTAACACATTTTGACTTCTTCTGACAAGCCTAAATGGATCCAACACTTCATTTTTATGGCTTTCCCCACAATAGAGGTAGGAAATATTAGCATGCAAAATTTTACCGATTACATAAATTTCACATAATTTTGAGAGCGAAAAACAAAGCTTGATGTCACCTGCGGCTTAAACCGGAAGATTTCGAACGCCGGATAAGTGCCGAAAGAGTTGATATCTTTCTTGAAAAAAAAAATTGGCAAGAGACATATGTTCTCCGGGGAGCTAATGCTTCTGTTAATGCTGGATAATATTCTGATTCTGAACAACAGATCGGATACCTCTCCGGTGATGATGACATGTTTTGTTTCGAGGTGGACTCTTGTGCTACGCCTTTTTTAAATTTATCTTGTCATGCTTTTTGTGGTCTGTGCCTCGTCGACTGTCGGCTGTCAATGGTGTCACATTATTTTTGTTTTATTTTTGCACACTCAAACGATAGAACGATGGGTACTTCTGGGGGAGTCGTAAAAACCGGGCGAAGGATATAAACTTCTGGTATCACGCTTCATACAATCAGTCGTTAATATATGATAGACTGACTGGCTGACTGCCGGGAACTCCGCTCTACTGTGGGAGAATTTGCCGAATATGTTCAACAATTATTGGACAAATATTGACCAAGTTGTTTCGGTTTTACCGAACAAGACAAACGAATTTCGTTACGTTCTCGGCCTGTTGCTTGACTATTCAATGGGTAAATATTTGCTGAAGACGCTTCTTGGGTTGTTGATGTTTTCATTAGTATGCTACACGGATACCGATGCGTAATGTGCCGGATTACGGTGATTAATGTTCTTGTCTTGGGAGCCGTGCAAATCGAGAAAGCACTCAGTTAAAGTTTCCAAAACAAGACTTACTTTAATTCAACTACAGTCAGTCAGCATATTTAACGTTCCCATCGAAATGACAAACAGTCTAGTTAATGTCAACGAAAGTACTCATAAAATCAATCAAACAAATTAAAATCCCCGCGTTTAACCCGCACCGGTATCGGATTCTGATTAACCGTATCGCCCGAATCTGTCAGTGTCAGATTCTAATGATTATTAACGAGCCGACGAAAGGTAGGATTCTAGCGACAGCACCGAGAGAACGAAACCGGCTTGCTTTGACCGCTGCGGAATGGGTGACGTATTGAATAATGAGTGTCGGTTCTGCGCCACGTGTGATCGAGGCGTGCCTCCATAAATGATGCAACAGGTGACGGGCTATTCTGAAGGGCCGAAATCAAGGCATTTGTCAGTTCGCTTGTTAGGCACAGAGCACATGTACTCTACTCAGCTCGGTTAAATTGTAACACCTTCTACGGGGTTCTATTATCACACACGGCCGGCGAATCTCTGATGAACGATTCGTGATTCTTCTCCATGATTACAGGCTGTAATTTATGTTTGCATTCGATGTTTAATTATTCGTGCCGTCGGCGTTGTACGCGTCTCTTGTGTAATTATTTTCCCATGCTATCTCTGCTTGTTTTTAGCATGTATGGTGACTAATCTATTGAGATGCTACCGCGACTAGCAGGGTGACTCGACCGAAATGATTGCGCAAATAACTCTTTCATATACTTCTACAACCTTCCTGAATCTTTTAGTTTATTGGAGACTTGGAATCGATTATAATCAGAAAATCACTTAATTTTATTCAAGATTTCAATTTTATCCATTATTTTATTCGAATAAAATAGCAAAATAGAATTGGAACAAAGAGAATTGAAATTTATTATTGAATTCAAGATCTTTTTTTATACAAATGTAGCGTTTTCTTCAGACTTTTAAGAAAAAATACGGATAAAATTATTCGTCACGGTTTCGAAGGAATACTCGAATTTTTCCTGTAACACGGCTCATTACGCGGCGCACACCTTCTTCGTCCATCGTTTTAGCTATCTTATTCCACCAGGACGTAATCTGATTGATGTCTTTGACAATTTTTCCCTTTCCTCTTCATGATTGCCCAGTGTTTCTCAATAGGGCGGAACTGGGGACAGTTGGGTGGGTTAAGGTTTTTCGGAACAAACTGCACCCCTTTCTCTGCATACCATTCTGGAACGACTTTGCTGTAATGACAGCTTGCCAAATCTGGCCAAAACATTTCGGGATGGTCGTGGGATCGAATAAACGGCATTTTCGTTTTTGGAGACACTTTTTTTGGTATAGTTCCGATGTCATTGTCTTATTTGTAACGAAAACTCGTTTTTTTGCCACAGCTACAAATGCCCTGCCAAATCATAAATTTTCTTGCAAATTTGTCGGGAAAAAAATTTAAATTTGGCTGGAACATCCTCCCGAGCCGTTGCAAAGTAAAGTTTTTTACCTGTGGTTTGCCCGAAGTCAACCTTGACATAGGTTTCATCGTCCATCAGAAGACACCCGTCGAACTTGGTCAGCACCTGGTCATATAGTTTCCGAGCACGACTTTTGACCACACTATTCTGTTTTATGGTCCGATTTGACTGTTTACTAGCTCGATACGACTTGATTTCTTCCCGGAGTCGAGTTCTCCTCACGGCACTATGGGCAGCACTGAATTTTCTGGCCAAATCACACAGTCCGACAGATTAGGATTCCTCCTTATCGTCTTCAAAATCTTACCACGCAGCTTACGGTCGACAGTTCCACTCCGACGATTGGCTTGAGGCTTCCGAATCATCGTCAATATTTCCTTTTACTGTTTGATAACGCGCCATACGGTATTTCTGGGCAATTTCAGCTGTTTAGCTAGCCTAGATGCAGACCACAATGGATTTTCCAAATAACTGTGCACAATTTTTTCCCTTCTTTCGGCTACCATGTTGATTGTTTACAAAGTACAGTCGATTTGCGGATTGTCAAAAATCAGCTGACAAAATTGCCAAGAACTTCTTAATCCGTCCAGCAGGAGCGCCACAATATGAGCAAAAGTTTGTTCCAATTCTAAATGAAGCGAGCTTTATGTGCAAATCTATGTAAAAATGCGCACTCAATTTTCTGGGTAATTTCATAACCAATTTAATAAACTAATACAAATAAAAGGTCTTGAAATTCTTTGAAGGGCCCCCAAAAATTTTATTCTGATCCGACTTTCTGCTCCGGCAATGAGATAACTGAAAAATGTTCAGTTTCATGAGTATTATTTCACAATTGATGACGGAACGTGGTGCACATTTTTAAAAACTTACTGGTAAATTCATCTAATTGGCAGATCTTGTTAGTTAGTGGATATATAAATCTATTTTGGGACTACTAGTCCCCGGTTTCCGTTTTCGAAAGCACCGATAATAGTGAAGAAAGCTCCAAAAACGGAACTCACTTCGATTTCTCAGCAATGGTTAAACCGATTTTCACAAATCTTGATTCAAATTAAAGCTCTCATTGTTTCAAAAGATACTGTGCAATTTCATCCAGATCTGACTCTCGGTTCCGAAATTATGTGGCGATGAGTGTCAAAACTTTCAAATCGTCATATAAAATGTCGACACAAAACTGGTACGTGCTGGTACGGAAGAAGTCTGTGCTTTGTTCAATTTCGAACAGCGTGCAGGGTTGCCATATCTAAATCTATAATTTTCAGGCGGAAAACCTGTTTCGGGGGATCGAAATTCTATATTGAAAACCTGTATACGAGAAGGATAGGAAATTTAAGCGCCATGAAATAAAAAAGTGATGAAATCGAATCTGAAAATGACAGCAACTTTTTGTTTAAAGTTAGCGTTTATTGTAATGTAATTAGCAATCATTTCTTCATTTTGGGGTTATCCTAAGTTTGTGCTCAGGGCACATAACCGTTTTTACCTTTATTTACGTTTCGTCTTAGACTCGTCAGTGCAGAGCAGTTCAAATGTTTAAGGAGTGTATCGAAAAGTAGTTATCAACATTGATTATTGAATGAAAAAGCAAAAAAAAAAACATATTTTGACATCAGTTTTTGATATATCGTAGAAAAATTACATTTTTATGCATTTCGCTGATTATATTGAAGAAAATCCTAGTTTCTGTGAAACGCTCGCACTTTGGACTTGACATTCTTCATTAAATTCTGCACAGTTACTTTTGTGACTTTCCTGGTGGCAGCTTTTTTTAAACTCCTGCATGTTTTGGGACACTGTACCTTCCTTCCGAAAGTACCGCTTGACAATTGCCCAAATTTCAATTAGTCGAAGATCCGGGCAGTTCGGTGGGTTGATATCCTTTTCCACGAATTGTACATTATTTTTTGACAACCACTGTAGAACGGAGTTGGCGTAGTGGGCTGAAGCCAAATCCGGCCAGAAGAGAGAAGGAGCCTTATGCTTTCTGTATAGTGGCAGCATTCTCTTCTTCAAACATTCTTCCTCGTACACCTTGGCGTTAATTGTGCCCTTCGTAAAGAAAGTCGATTTTCGCAAACCACAGGTACAAATTGCTTGCCAGACCAACACCTTCTGCCCAAACTTTTTCATCGCCACCGTGGTGTCAGCGTCGTCCAGGTCATGCTTCACCGATTTCGTATAAAACTGCGGTCCGGGCAGCGCTCGAGAGTCTTCCTTGGCGTAAGTTTCGTCGTCGATCAGGATACATCCATCTTTATTCTGGAGAATCCGGTTATACAGTTTTCGCGCTCTTGTTTTGGCCTGAACTTGCTGTACCAGGAACTTTTTCGGCACCTTCTGTTTCTTGTACGTTTTCAGGGAGTTCCGAACTTTGATCCGTTGAATCATCCCGATGCTGGTGTTGAACTGCTTGGCCAAATCCCGCGTCGACGCCGATGGGTTTTTCCTGATGTATTTAACCACTTTTAAGTTTCGGCCGGGCTGGCTGGGACCCGTTTTCCTACCGGATCGGGGCAAATCCTTCATGGAAAGAGTCTTACCGAACTTCTCGATAAAATTTTTGACACTGGTGTGGTGCACTTTCACCCGTTTTGCAATTTCGTTGTACGTGACACCATTTTTGAGCACCTCATCATTGAAACGATAAACCGTACCGAAACCAATCGATTGCGCTGCTGTTATTGACATGTAAACAAACATGTCACCTCAAAACACGCTGCAAAAAACTAAGCCATTTCAGAGTAATAACTGTTTGAATGTTACTAACTACTTATCGATACACTCCTTGGTGCAAACCTAAACAGGTCAACTTGAACCGCTAAGCAGACGTAAAGTTAATGCTATTTGCAAAACACTTTTTCAATTGACACCAAAGTGCCATGTCTTTTCTAACGTGCCGCACGAAAACGTCTTTTTCGGCTAATACTGGCCGATTCAGGTATCAGGTCATTTAGGGGTTATGGTTATGTGCTCTTCACGGAACCGCCAAACAATCTGACTTTATGTACATTCCACCCAATTTGGGGGCTCCGTTCAGTAAGCTAATTTTAGGTGAAGTAGCTGTAGGTAATTTCCGTAAATCACGTGCAAAAATATGCATAAAGATGAGTTATATTTACTCTACAGTTGAGTCGTATTGACTCAATTTCTGGTTGATACGGTTTACTTAATTTTAGCGTATTGAACAAAACTCTCGCTGTTGGATGGTTTCGCTCTTCGTAATTTGACAACAATGGGAGGAGTGAATGAAAAAAAAACGATTCAAAAGAACTCAAAATTAAGTAAAAAGAAGTCAAATAATATGTAGTTTTTATTTTCCGTGTAAACAGAAACTTAGGATAACCCCTAAATGATATTCCAGTATTAGCCGAAAAAGACGTTTTCGTTCGGCAGGTAAGAAACTTCGGTGCCAATTGAAAAGTGTTTTGCAAATAGCTTTCACTTCACGTCTGCTTAGTGGTTCAAGTTGAAATGTTTAAGTTTGCACTAAGCAGTTCAATTTGAATTGCTCTGCGCTGACGAGTCTAAGACGAAACGTAAAGAAAAATCATTTCTTTTTACTATCTTACATTATGACCAATGTTACCATATTTCCATCTTATAAGAAGTTTTAATAGAAAACATAAAGAATTGCGCTAAAATATTTTCAAAGAATAATTGATATTCTTTTTAATTTGATTTGTACCCACTTGTTAGTATTATCACAAAATCGTGATATCGATTCTATTCTATGAAAGAATAGAAAGTTTATACAATCACTTGAAAAATTAAGTAGTGAAAACTGGCCTGGAGGGCTAGGTGGATTAAAGAAGGTTTTTTTTTGTATATTTAAGATGATTTTTATTAGCTTTTACTCAAGAAAAGAAAAAAATCATCTGCGTGCCGGAATCATTATGAATTATCATCACGCGAATACATGCTTTTGTCACACTTCCGAATATTGATAATTGAAACGGTTTGAATATAAGGCGGAACATGTGGAAGCATAAAATTACATGGTTTTGTAGGGGACAAGACTGATTATGATGACATTAAAAATGCGATGTTCAAATTCATTCATAAACTCACTTGAATTTGAAACATCCACTACAAATCGTTTGTGGCCTTCTAGGATTTCTGCCTCGAAAATATAAATTATATAGCGATTTGGAAGTACATCCGGAAACCGAAAGACGTCTTCTTGGAATTGAAGATTTTAAAACTATAAACTATTGATATCCACTCGCCAAGCGTGGACAGAAAGTATCTATAATTCCTTCAAAAATTCATGAGTTCGGCTGAAGTATACATCAGATATCAACAACATTCAATGGCGATCTGACTGATGAGGAGTCCTTTAATTCGCCACTAACATAGTTTGAGAAAAATCGACCCAGTCATCTCTGAAATCTCGATCTTTTTATTAACAACACAGACACACACACACACACACACACACACACACACACACACACTCACTCACGCAAGGACATTAGGTTATTTCGAAATGAATCGATTTTCTAAAGTTTTCTATACACACTTAAATTGGATTATCGATCTCAGCTGTTCAATGCTCGGTAGCTGATTTTTTCAGTAAAAATAACATTTCATCACAGCGGTACCTAAAAGTACTGCTATCACCAAATTTTTGTTCATACTGATATATCAGTAGAATAAGAATGTTAGGTAGTTCCTCAAAAGATGAAAAAAAATACCGAATGAAGTTTAGTGTGTACCTATTTTTGCATTTCTCTTATAGAAAGGCTATGCAATCACTATAAAAATCTACTTTTTAACCGAGGCCCGGGGCCGAATGTCATATACCACTCGACTCAGCTCGACGAACTGAGCAAATGTCTGTGTGTGTGTCCGTGTGTGTATGTGTGTAACAAAAATATGCACTCACTTTTCTCAGAGATGGGTGAACCAATTTCCACAAACTGAGATTCAAATGAAGGTCTTATGGTCCCACAGTCTGCTATTGAATTTCATTTGGATTCAACTTCCGGTTCCGGAGTTAAATGGTAATATGTGAAAATTAGAGAAAAATTGTGCACCTAATTTTCTTTAAAACGGCTCAACCGATTTTCACAAACTGAGATTCAAATTAAAGGTCTTATAGTTTCCTAAAAATTTGTAGAACATTTTATCCGGATCCAACTTCCGATTCCGCAACTAAAGCGTGATAAGTGGAATATTACCAATTGCATTAGTATTTTTTCACGAACGATGGACAAAAATAGGTACAAATCCCATGAAACTATCTGATAAATTCTTCGGTTTTCAGAACTTGTTAGTTTGTAAGCCTATAAACTTAATTCGGCACTACTGGTCCCCCCTTTTTTGTTCCGGAAGTACCGAGAGTGGTGAAAAAAAAAACTCCAAAAATAGAATTTACTTCGATTTCTCTGCGATGCTTGAACCGATTTTCATAAATCTTGATTTGAATTAAAGCTCATATTATCTTTAAAGCTACTGTGAAATTTCATCCGGATCCAACCATCGGTTCAACCGCCGATATAGGGCGATGAGTGTCAAAGCTTTCAAATCGCCATATAGAATGACAGTACAACACCGGTACGTGGTTGTACGGTGGAAGAAGAAAACACAGAACGAACGATGCGTGCTTTGTTCTGTTTCGTACACGCTATAAAGAAAACGAAACGGTTACGGATGTCTGCTACTAGTGTGTGATATTGGTCTGGTTTTTTTATATGTAGGAAGTGTGTGCAAAATTTGAAAAAAATTGGTGCAGTAGTTTTTAAATGACGATGAACACGGACTTTCAAAACCTGCTTCCGCGTTTAATGTTTTTTGTCTATAAAATCAATGGAAACAATTTAACAAATAATTTATTATAATGAAGCATTTCAAGAATGTTTTGTCAACTTTTGAAGTTAATCGAAGTAGAAATCTTGGGCCTGTGCGCCGAGCTCTTGCTTCTTCGCAGAATGAGATAGTCATAGATAAAGGTCCATAACTACTAGAGTTTCGTTCCAATAGGCTTGAAAATTTCACAGAATATTCTTGATATGTTTTACTATAAGAAAATATAAAGAAAATAATAAATGATTTTTCAAAAGTGTTAGACCCTACCCGCCCCTTAACAGACACATTCATCTTTTCCAATGGAACTATCATGAACTATCATGAGATAGATCCCTTATCCTTCGTGGAGAACAGAAAAAATCTTCTAAGTTTGTAAGTCATATTAATTGATGGGAACAGATAGTAGTTCGAGGAGGCCAAATCTGGTGAACAAGGTGAACAAGAATGCACAAGTAATTGGAACTCTAAACCGTTGATTTTAACCATGATAGCGATGCTCACGTGCTTCATGTAAGGCCTTTCACAGCGATTTTAGTCTTTATTGGCTTCACTAATGCACGCTAATACTTGCATTTAGGTAATCCTACAAAAGTATACTACGGCAATCCCAGAAAACTGGCATTTTCCCGACCCATTGAGCCTTCCTTCCAGGCACTCGTGTCACTTCGAAGCACGACTTCAGTCCTTTATCAGGTAATCTTTTTGTTTTCTGGAGTATAATAATGGATCCAGCCAAACATGTACTCGAATTGCACTTGCGTCTTTTTAGTCCAAAAAAGTATGTGCAGGACCCAGCGCTAGAATAACTTTCTCATTTGCAGAATCTTTCCCGACTATGGTAAGGAGTGTATCGAAAATAAGCTATCCACATACATTTGTATTGTACGCATGTATTTGTGATGGTTTTTTATGCTCAGATCACAGTATGCTGTGCGTTTGGCTGTCAGTTTTCGTTTGTTTACTTGCTTGTGCGGTTGAAATTCTGCGTTTTCAAAATGTCGCGTATTGAAAAGGAAGTGAAAATTAAGGTTCTGGACACATGGCTAAGTGAGAAGGGTATTACTATGCGAAAATTGGCGAAGCGGCTTGGAATTCATCATGCCACACGGAGAACCCTTCGATCATAAAATTGCGATATCGCAGTTTTTAATTTTTGCGATAGTTGATTTAACTAATTTCTTTTTGATTCAGCCAAAATGGTTTTTGATTTGCATATATTCAAGTAGTTGAAAAATATGTTGTTTTGAATGCTGTCAAATGCCGGAGACAGTTGAAAGCAAAACAATAATCGCAATGCAAAATCAACAACTATTTTAAGTTGAAATCTGTTCGCGTCGCTTCAAAATGTCAATGAAAACAACATCGATGTGTAGACATAAGAATGGAGGATTCCGACACGATGGTTAAAGTGTTTGGTGAAATTGTGTTCATTCGATTTAAGAATTTTACACTTGTTATCGTGTTTATCTAACAGCGGTGTTGTGGTAAAGTTAACCTCGTTTGAGATGAAAAAGATTTGGTGACAAATTAGAAAATGTTAATGAATGATCATCTCGTAATCTTTCAGGTATGCGCAAAAATTTTTTGCTTCAAATTCGATCATTATTTACTTCCAGCAGACTGTTTTACTTCCAGCTGTTTGATACCGATGATGATGTTCATGCATTAGCAATAAAACGCTTTTTGACATGAATTTAATTTATAAAAGTAACAGGAGCGAAGGGTTTCAAACGCACAGAACGCGCTGCGATTGAATGGCGCGTTTGAATTGCCGTCGCAAAATTCCAATTCCCAGCCGTTGATGTACCCAAGCTCATATAAATTGACTAAAATTATCAGTGCATAACTTTAGTTCAACCGTTTGAAGGCATCATTTTAGGTAAATTTAATAATTTCGCTAATTTATCCGCCCCTCCGGGCACTTTTGCTGATTAAAAACGTTTTTCTACATCAATCATTTCCGATCGAATCAAAAGTATTTTTTTAGAGTTTAGATCTTTACTGATCTCAAAACAAACAAACAAATAAAACCGATTTATTTTTCAACTAACAGAATTTTGTTTCAATAACAACACCAGTTATTTCAACTAAAATATTTGTTGAAATTGAAAGGTATGTGTCCTCACTAATTGACAGCATTTTTTTCTCAAACAGTTGAATTAGTTGTTTCAACCATCGTTTCTGCTAATCGAAAAACAAAAACGACAGTTTAGTTAAAACAACAATCGATTAGTTGTACCAAATTTTAACCAATCGAATTAAGAAAATCAACTAATATTCTGGTTGAAATGGGATCGCGGGTGGTTCCGTGCAGTGTTAAAACCATCATTAATAAGTTTGGGGAACACTATTCTTTGGATGAACTACCAGGAAGAGACAGAAAACTCGGTTCTTCCAACCCGAAACTGGACCAGAAAGTGGTATCTCTAATCATGAAGAACAAATCAATGTCAGTACGTGATTTGGTCAAAAAAGCAGGAACGAGTGTCGGAATGATCCAGCGTATCAAGAGGCGAAATCACCTGAAGACCTACAACAAGGGCCCGGAAATTGAATTCGCGTCTTTTGCAGTGTGCGGATGCATGCGTTTTGATGGACGATGAGACTTATGTAAAGGAGGACTCAAAAGCCTTTCCAGGTCCACAATAATTTACTGTCGTCGTTGGGGAGGATGTGAGCGATGCGAACAGGTCGATTCTAGTGGAGAAATTTGGTCGAAAGGTACTGGTATGGCAAGCACTATGTTCCTGTGGTTTGAAGTCAACCATTTTTTACACTACTGGAACTATAAATGCAGAAATCTATAGATCTGAGTGTCTCCAGAAGAGATTGCGGCCTTTATATAGCATAGCATAGCACACCTTCACTGTTTTGGCCGGATTTAGCGTCGGCTCACTATGCCAAAACCACTCTCAATTGGCTTGCAGAAATGGGTATAAATTTCGTTGAGAAAAATATCAATCCACCAAATTGTCCTCAACTTCGACCCATCGAACGTTACTGGGCAATCGTGAAGAGGGTCTTCAAGAAGACTGGTAAGGCAGCTGGGAATATGCAGGAGTTCAACAAAATTTGGGCTCAAGCGTCTGAAAAATGCGATGCAACACTTGTCCGGAACTTGATTAAGAGCGTTCGATCAAAAGTTCGGAAATTCGTGAAAGAATAACTTAAATTTCATCAGGTTTTCATTATGCTCAAATTCAACCTCGTACAATAAAGGATCAATTATCGGTTTGAATAAAATATCGTTTCTTATCATAATTTGAAAGAAAAATTTGTGGATAGCTTATTTTCGATACACTCCTTAAGCTCGGGCGGCACTTTCTCTTTCCGGTCATCCAGTACAATTTAGTGGTTTTTTATTATTGTCGTTTATTTTGCCCCGGATTTAACCTCCAATTTATTCAGTTTTGATACTATTCGCTTCGTATCAAACTTTTTTTGTTGTTTCTGTCTTTGATTTTGGGAAGGGCCTCCCCTCTGGGTATGTGCCTGAGTGAGGCCAACTATTAATAAAACAGTTTGGGTCCGAAGCCGGAAAATAAGGCCGGGCGTTCTCGTGATGGAAAACTACTAACTCGTGAGTGGTGATCGAAGTTAACAATGTCGGTGCGTGTGTATGAATGTATGTGTTTATGTGTTTGTATATATGTGTGCATTTATCAAATAAAGTTCTTTACATTCTTCTCAAAGATGACAGGACCGATTTTCGTTTCACTTCCTGATTCGAATTGAGTGTTTCAATTTATTTATATTATAGTATTCTTTACATTTCGTCTTCGACTCGTCAGTTTTCCATTCGACTCGTCAGTGCAGAGCAGTTCAAATTGAACCGCTTCCAGTTCAAACTTGAACAGTTCAACAGTTCAAGATCCGCTAAGCAGACATAAAGTTAACGCAATTTGCAAACACTTTTTTATATTGCGCCGAATCGCAATTTTTTTCCTGACGTCCCGAAGGAAACGAATAATTTTGGTTATTTAGGGGTCTGACTAAAAACAAGTGTCGATATTAAATGTGAATATTTCTTCGGGCATTTATTTATTTGGTACAAAATAGGTAAATTCCGCGTTCATTAGTTACATTCTTTTGATCGGGACATTCAATCTTCCGATGAGAAGCCCTCTCACTCTTCACCACACGGCGGGGAAACGACCAGTGCTTTCGGGGCTTGATGAGAACCGACGTGTTTAAATAATTAACAAATTGTTTATTTGGATTTCATAGTTTCTGATTGGATGCTGATACGATCTTCTCTTCGGTTGCGGTTGCAGTTTTGTTTGTCGTTGAATTTGAATTATAGTTGCCAAACAAGCGAAGACAATCGGAATGCTTATTTAGCACCAGAGCTGTTTCGCTGCTAATTAGAAGTTTAACACCGATCGTGGAGTGATATTCATCGAAGGAATAAAATAAAATTGTGTTGGATGAGGTAATCCACTGAGAATTTTTGTTTTGGTAGCTTTCTGCAGAGCGTGAAAGTTCCTAAATTTGCTCATAGAAGGAAGCCTCCCCACTTGAGCGATAATCATAAAGCATGAAATTGAAATTTACTTTATCTGGACCGGAATGGGAGGATAATGCATTCTGGTGCACTGGAATCCTCGAGCTCTAGCTGCCAAACGAGTTCTGCTCGGGGAATGTTTGTGGACGTGAGATGGGAGTTACTGTGTTACGTTGGCTGCTAGTGTTTGCGTAGTTTGCCTGCATACTGTGTTACATTTTCCACAGTCGATGTGGGATGCACACAATGATATATATAGCTAAAGTTCAAGGACACCATACATTGATAACATTTCGTTGCAGCTACAGAACAGTACGGGTATGGAATGGTTGGTGATGAAAACTACAAAATTTTGCTTCTAAGTTCTGACGCAAAATTTAACCTTTCATTACAGTTACAGACGGTGGGTCGAGTCTAAATTATACTACTAGCTTATTCTCTGATCTATCGACCCAGTTCCAGTATGGTTGGAAAGCCTTGCTAAATTTTTAATCAGACTCCTTGGCAACCCACGCGTTAAGCAAGGGTCTGACACAGATAAAATTTTGTTTTCTCTGTACTATGGATTCCTGGATTCACTGGCACTACTCATGCTTTTTACTGTGCAAGAAATTGCTCAACAATCTCGGAGCCCGCAATTATCATCACAACCCATTTTTTTGAGATCGGATGGAAATTTGTAGTGAATTACTTTAATATAAATTGTCTACAAATTTCACACACATACAACGGAATTTGCATTATTCGAGAGAAATCGGATCGCTTCGGAATACCATTCCCTACTCCGGGTAATCTAGTTCAGTGAATCTTGACAAATAATCGCTCGATGAATACAAATCAGTTCGATTATCGTTCCGAACACCCGGCTGGTAAGATACAGGAGACACGTGCTTCGAATTAGCTAAATCGTGCATATGAAGCGTTCATTTTGTAGGGGACACTCGGTACCGTTGGACTGTGAATTATTTTTGATTAAAACTCCGGGACAGTTTGATTAATATTTTTCCTATTAAGGTTTAGGTTATATTTGGAAAGCGAATCGCATGAAAATGTCACTAATGGTGACTTGTTTACATTTGTGCTGTTTGTCCCAGAAAGTATGGACGCACTTTGATTTCGCTGTAAAAAATTCAAAAGTGTTAGATAATCAAATTTTATTCGATATACTGATAATATTAGACTACAACAACAGAATATTAAACTCAACATTTGCTATTTAGCCATTGTAGGCTATCTGGCGCACCTTCTTGCGAACGTGTCTCATTAAATTCCGTACATACTTCTTGGCGACAAGTTTTGACACTTTTTTTCAATCTTTTTCGAACTGTTGAATGGTTTCGGCTGCCGAGACATGTTTCTTAAGATGTGCCTTCGTTAATGCCCAAAATTCCTCAATTGGTCGAAGTTGTGGGCAATTTGGTGGATTCTTTTGGGACGAAAGTGACATTTTTGGTAGTATACCATTCTACCGTTGATTTCGAGTAGTGGCAAGAAGCAAGATCTAACCAGAAGACAACAGGAACCTTGTGGCTTCGAATTATGGGTAGAAGTCGTTTTTGTAAACATTCCTTGATGTATACGCTGTTCATTGAAGCAGTGGTGATGAAGGGTTTCGAAATCTTACCGCAGCTACAAATTGCTTGCCAAACCATACCTTTCTTACCAAATTTTTCGCCTTCAATCGATGTCTCGGACTGGTTTAACACTTGCCCTTCTCGCACCGTATAATATTGTGTTCCTGGTAAGGATTTGTAATCGAGTTTCACGTAGGTTGCGTCGTCCATGATTATGCAGTTCAAATTTCCAGCAAGAATCGTATTGTACAGCTTTCGAACCCTCGGCCGGATCGATGCTTCTTGTTTCGGACTACGTTTTGGTTGTTTCTGCTTCTTATAGGTTCGAAGATTCAAACGTTATTTTGCACGAAGAACATTTGACTTCGAAGTGTCCACTTTTTTGGCCAAATCCCGAACTGAAACCTCCTTCTTTTGCTCGAACGCCTTCAGTATACGTTTATCCAACTGAGGGTTAGAAGGCCCTTTTTTGCGACCCGTTTTTGGTTTATCCTCAAAGGTGTTATCCTCACCGAGCTTCCTGATTGCATTTCGCACGGCTTTTTCACTTACTCCTTCCATTTTTGCTATCTTTCTCAGTGACAGTCCGCGTTCTGTGCACCATTTGTACACAATTTTTCGACGTTGTTCTGCTGAAAGTCCACGCATTTCGAAACAAACTAATGAAAACGAATAAACAACTGCACAAGTGCTTAGAGAAGATTGTAAACAACAGGACGCAGCCATTAAAATTGACAGATTCTGAACATTGCAAACTTTTTCTCTGCATTTTTGTTAGAGTGTTCAATCGATTTCTTAGAACTTCTGCTTCGACACAATTTTTCTATAAATGACAGTTTTTATGCAAAAATTTGTACACATTTGTACTGACACAAAGAATCCTTACAGGTCGGGGCTCGAACATACGACAACTGGCTTGTAAGATCAGCGTCCTATGCATTGAACCGCCAACCCGGGACGCTTGGGCACATAACCGTTTTTATTATTTTTACGTTTCGTCTTTGACTCATCAGTGCAGAGCAGTTCAAATTGAATTGCTTAGTGCTAAACTCGGCAGTTCAATTTGAAAAGCTAAGCAGACGTAAAGTTTCTGCTACTTACAGAACACTTTTTGTTTTGCAACGAATTGCAATGTCTTTTCTGACGTGCCGAACGAAAACGTGTTTTCGACTATTTCTGGCCGATGCAGGTTTGGTCATTTAGGGGTTAGCCCTAAATATACGCTATGCGCTAATCACATGTTGGTTCTAAAAAAAAGATGTTGGTGCCGAAATCTCTAATAGAAAACAAAATATGTTTTCTCGTAGAGTGGCTCGAGGTAATAATTTTACGGGGTGAAGAATGTTTGCAGGCTCAATTTAAGCGTCTGGGGTGTATTTTTTCGCAAATTTTCACCGCAGTCATTTTGTCGCCGGGTTTTGAATATGTCTTTCGTTGGGCAAAACTAAACTTAGATAACGGTTTGACGTCATAACAAATAATGAACAACTATCCTGACTGAGTTGGCAGAATTTCCAATGTTAAATTCTCTCTAAAATTTTGAAAATAATTTCTAGGATTCGTATGCTTTCGACAAACATTTTTTGAGATCAGCGAATAGTCAGTAGTCACTGGGGGCCAGATCTGGACTATGCGGTGAATGAGGAAGCAGTTTGAAGTAGAATTCGTTCAATTTAACCATCGTCGCCTACGACTTGTGAGTTGTTTTGGTGAAACAGTGGATTTTTCTTCGACATATGAGCAAAGATAAACACAAGTTAGAATTGTCTTTAAAATTTTATGTACCATTCAAATAGAAGTGATTAACATAGTTAAACCGAAACAGTAAACGTAGGTATGGTCGCTATACGTGCCGTAACTATGACAATGTTTGTTTTCATTTTAATAGCAAATTAGGTTTAAATGGCCATGATATCGAACAATCTCGCATCACATTCTTTTACGAAGAACTTGTAAACATGTTTTTTTCCTGTCTGTATTGTAATGTGACCATGGTATTTTTAGTGATGCTTTTCTATATTTATCGAGGTTTTTTTTAACAAGGGGCTGTTAAAAGCATAACATTACTGAGTTCTGCGATTCACGATTATTGTATAAGCAATTTTTACTTCGTAATGTGGAGTTTATCTAAAAACGCTATGTGGTATACGCTAGTGATTGTTTTTTTCCTTTCTCAACATATTCGATGAACACTGAAGCCATAATCTTCCCAGCTGACTGTTGTGCCTTTGGACATGAGCTTGAACTTAGCGAGGCGTCTCTCGCCGATGATATCGCAAATAGGTAAATAATTTGTTGCTAATTAGTAACGGTAATTTTGAATTGGTTGCTCAATTTTTTTAATTTTTCTGAGTACTTCGTTAAGCTTATATGAAGTTAGCGAAGCCTCCCTTCTGAATATGTTTCAAAACAAATCGAATCCTAGTGGATAGTTTGTTGCTAATTTGCTGTTAATTAGTTACGGTAATGCTTAGTTTGTTGTTCAATTTTTTTAAATTTTTTTTTGAGTAATTCGCTAAGTTCATATGAAGTTAGCCAAACCCTTCTCTCAAATATGCTTCAAAACAAATCGAAGCCCAGTGAATAATTTGTTGCTAACTAGTTACGGTAACTTCATATAAACTTAGCGAAGTACTTAAAGAAATAAAAAAATTGAGCAACAAATTTAAAATTACCGTAACTAATTAGCAACAAATTGTTCACTGGGCTTCGATTTGTTTTGAAGCATAGTTGGGAGAAGGGCTTCGCTAACTTCATATGAACTTAGCGAATTACTCAAAAAAGTTCCAATAAAAAAATTAAGCAGCAAATTAAAAATTACCGCAACTAATTAGAAACGAATGAGCAACAAATTATTTACCGGGCTTCGATTTGTTCTGAAGCATATTTGGTAGGGGACTTCGCAAACTTCATATGAACTTAGAAACGTAATAAAAAAATGAAAAATAATTATGAAGCAAATTCAAAATTACTGTAACTAAGTAGCAACAAATTAGCATCAAATTATTCACCTATTTATGTTATCATCGACGAGAGGTGCCCCGCTAAGTTCATGCTCATCCTTTGGACGCTTCGGACTTGGATCACCGACTACAGTCCACTCAGATGATGATCGTTTTGATTCCGGAATGAAGTGATGGATCCATATTTCAATCATTGTTACATATCGACGCAAAAAATCTGATTTATTACTTATGAACATGGCCAAACACTGTTCGGAATCATCAACACCTTATTGTTTTTGATCGACTATGAGTCAACGCGGCACTAAGTTTGAAAACAGATTTCTCATGGTCAAATGTCCGTGCATAATTTTCAACACACTGCCTTCTGATATCTGTACGGTCTCAGTTACTGTAAACAATTTCAATTTTCGATTAGATATAACCAATTTGTGGACTTTTTTGATGTGTATGGAGTAATCACCTCAATTGGACGACTAGACTAAGTTCATCGGTGTCCAATAAAAATGGGTCTTTTAGGTAAAGCAGAGCCCAGATAATACATTTGAAACCATTTCTGAGCTGGTACATTATTTTTGTCATCAAGATGCAATGACAATGTAACACGCAAAATTGTTTCGAATCCATTATTTTGAAAATGACAAAAGTAGCTTCACTTAAATGGCTGTCATGTCATGAAATTTCACCCATTGAGGTTTCTATGTCCTGTGCAAAATGAACGGCGACCCTTGTGAAATATGGGTGGCCAATATATTTCGTGATGAAAACTAAACTATATGTCAGAGTGATTCACACGTTTTATAAGGGGACTATCACTGGCACGGAACGATTACGGAACAACAACACTGACACAACGTCAAGCTCACGGAACATTTTGACGTCGGGTACGTAAGTAATATTCTGCAAGAACACTATTAAAATAATCTTAACGTCGATCGAAGTTGATTGATCGTCTGAATCGTGTTTAATGCAGGCGTTTCCTGATGAAAACAAACCAATCTCATTTGCGTCTGTGGTTGTAAGTGAGCTGTCAGAAAAGTCAATAGTCTTTTGAAAGTTGGTACTTCATAAACGTCATATGAATTTGAGGATTTGACAAAGATAGCGTGATCTGTATGTCTGTCACACGACTTATTGACTGATGTGTTTTTCAGTCTTGTTTTTTACGAGAAATCTTCATAAATTTATACAACTTCCATTGAAGAATCCAACCAACTCTTTTGCGATCGCTGCGCTGCCCGAGTGGCGAGCTTTGAACTACACACTTAGAAAATTTCGCAGAATTCGGTAATTTTTTACCGAATTTTCAACAGCTGAAGGTTCGGTAATCAGTTCGGTAATACAATTGATTACCGATCGTTCGGTAATTGCTGAACTGTCAAACAACTACCGTGAACTGTAAACCAAATGGATCTAACTGATTGTTCGGTAATTTGTTATTTGTTTGTTTTCCTTTGGTTAAAATTCTTTTATTTTCGGATTTCAAAAAACAACACATGTTCACAAAAAATGAATGAAGAAAATTGAATTTTTAATTTAATTCCAACCTGTTGTGGCTATGGTTTTATTCTACCTTCCAAAACACCGCACAATCCGTCGAGTCCACCAGAAATTACCCTCGAACGATTTATGTAGGGAGCAAGTGGACAAGTGATACAAAATTATTTTCTGCCTATAAGTAAACAAAAAGCTTTTAGTGATTCTAATGTTTCAAAAATTTTAACATCTGTACCTTAATCCATTCGATGAACTCTTCAAGATTTTTTTCGTTTGGTTTATAAAAAGACTCTTACTGAACATTTTATCAATTTTTTGACAGTTAGTTTTCACGACAATCAGTATTTACAGAAGTTCGGTTATTGGAAAATTATTTTACCATACGGACGGTAGAGTTTTACCGTACTCGGCGACTATTCAGATTTACCGTATGAATTGTATATCTATTCACAGAATTCGTTAATGAAAACTTGCGTAACACTGATCGTCCGGTAAAAATTTGCATACTTTTTGTAAAATGACGTTCATGTGCCGAAATATCGGAAACTTCTATTGATTACCGAAAGTTTTCGTCAAAAAAATTACCGAACAACGGAATGGAATCTTGGTGTGTAAGCGATGGTGATAATTTTCAGATTTTGCTTGAAGATTCGAACAAAATGCAGAGTTTTAATTTTTTTTCTTATGAATCGAATACTAACATACAAAAACGTGTAATAATTTGGTAAAAAAAATCGATCATTAATGATTCAGTAACTTTCCGTGTTATATTTGATTGGTATTTATGGAGAAATCGTGACATGAAATACTAAATTCGAAGAAGTGAGGTTGGGTCGACGACACGACCAGGCACTCCGAAGGAAAATCGGAATAAACTGTGTACGTGAGCGATTTACCGCCAGTTACCGCAAATATAGCGACCCCTTGTTAATGATAAAAATGAAATTCTTAAGCAACACTGTTCTGGTTGCTACAACATAGTTACCGAGGTACTCTAGAAATTAAAATTAACAAATAAATTGAGAAAGTTCGTCTGAATTCGAATATCGCAAGATTGCTTTTGGGAAGTTTTGAAGATTATTTAAAATATTTCTCATAACAAATTTATAATTTCAGTTTGACCAGATGGTGGTGTTTTGGAAGAGCCTACAAGCTTTTTAATTTAGTAAGCTTTCAAATATGAATCTCCAGAAAATATACGAAATCTAGCTGTGTATATATATCTCAATATTCGAAAATTGGACGATGTTACCATTTAATTGTTTCCTGATAAAAAATGAAGAGAGCATGTATGAATCAGCTCAAGAATACGGCCGGTTACTCACTCAAATTGTTATCTGTCCATAGAATAAATATCGATTCTACTATGACACGACCGACCGCAGTAAAATGCCTATTCATTTATTTTTCAATGAAAAACTAAAAATAGTTGTTGCAAACGTATTTTACTTTACATCTCGTTTATGGATGTTCTGTTCGTACAAGTATCGAGTGTTTGAATACGGGTGGATTATCTTAAGTATGACTCGAAAAATTTTTAATTCTGTCATATCAAAAATACTTCTTCACTAAGAATCTTGGTGAAGTTAATCTAAGTCGTCTTAATCGTTTTAATTTTTCGTCATATTTTCCCTGTATGAGTTTTTATTGATATTTTGTCGAATTGGTAACCATATTCGATAGTACCAATTTCGAGTGTTAGGAAGAAAAAGATGCTTCGATTACACCCAAATTGGAGCGAACATAGTCACAGCTACACTACACCGGTGCAGCGCTAAAAACAAAAAACGGCATTATATTTCCTCTCCTTTTGATCCTTTTTCTATCTTGACGGCTGTCCAAACTTGGATTTCGAAGCATAGGCGCATAAGCAAACGATATCGCAGCCGTTTTTACAAAAATCGTTAGATGGAATATAAGCTAACCATTTAAATTAAACCCATAATACATTTATAATTGCAATTTCGTCTTCTTCCTTTGCGACATACAATAGAACCATGGTAAAATACTTATTGATTTGTTTTGTTCTATTCATTTTTTCAATTGAACAACAAACGAATCCAAGGATATTGTTATTCTAGAATCAACAGTTTATCAACCTGGGTTGCCAGTTCCAAACATATTTACCAAGATCTCATTTTGACATTACGAGTTACTGAGGGGTAGTTAAATTTACGATACAGTTTTAAAAGCGAGTGGCAGGTCGTGTCGTCGGTTGGGTACTGTTTTCATATCTGGGATATTCTTTGTTATTTTGGTTGGATAAATTATGATCAAAAGTTTTATGACTAGTCTATTTACTCATGTTTTATCATCTAAATCAAATCTGTATGTGAACTGAAAATTTCAAATTTCATCCGAGATTGTCAAGAGTATAGGACAATTTGAAATCATATGTTTGATGGCAACACGTGAATATTCGTCTTTCTTACCCATATTTGTAAGGTTTTGCATCGGCATTCTTTCAAACTCAAGTAAATTGAAAAAGCCGTCAAAATTTTTTCTAAATACATGGGATATGTCAAAACAATCACCATAACGCTATCTCGTTGTGACCACGTTGATTGGATTGTTCAATTGTCAAGTTGCAAATTTTAATCCACTTACACACATCCGCGTTACCTTACTTTCAGTTACACACTTTTCTAGTAAAATTTATCAAAAAACTTATTCTTTTTAGCGGCTCACATACATAGGTAGCTAATTGAATTAGAATTGTTTTAATGTAGCATATTATAATAACCAAACTGCTTCCACTCTCCCCTACGCTAACTGGTAGCAGCTGGTGAAACTCGCATGGCATACTGGGACGGTTCCGAGGATTGTCGCTGATTGTCAAATCGGTACATCTGCCGAATGCTTCTTCCTAATGTCTGTCTGTGTCGTATTGAAAATTACCAATGAGACGAAGGAAATATGTAGTTAGTAAAATCCGAACACGTTTTTTCGTAGGTGGCTGCCAACCGTCAGGAAGTGAAACCGGAAACATCACCTGTGTAGTAATTGTAGTAGTAATGCGTACCGAAAAGTGTCAACAGTGGTTTGTGCTGCGGAGCAAGTGAAATTTTGGCAGATTATTCTGTTTTATTTTTTCTTTATTTCGTCTCTGTCACCAAAACCAAACAGAAAAGCAGAGAAACCGTTTGCCCGGGATACAGCGCGATGGAAGTGTGTTGCTTGAAAATGGCATCCAGATGCAGGTAAATATTAAACAGAAACAAACATTGTAATCTTTTGATATAAGTGCGAACTTGTCGTTCGCCGGACGAAGAAGGAGGCTAAGCTAGCGAATGACAATCCGGAAAGTAAACAAATGCGCTCTACTTTGTCTTGGCACTTCGATAGTTTGGTTGGTAAACGTTTTGACGATGTTCGGTGTGAGATTAATGGAAACCATAACCCGACGAATAAACAGATCATTGTCGATAGGTTGTTTGTATGTGTTTTACAGTTTGGTTTGGGTTGTAACAAGTTGGTCCAAATGGTTAAAAAATACCGTTACACAAACATTCAACTTGAGCGTGAAAAATAACGACTGGTTTAAATATAACTGGCATGGAGTCATCCGCCATAACTGACCTAGCAGATTTCCGGGAACCGGGATCGGTTATAGTAGTAATATTTCGGCATGTTCTCTATGCTTGAAATAATTGTTTTATTTTTCGCTCAATTTGACCATCCAGTAAAAAAATATCGTGTGTTATAGTATAGCAAAGTACTGACTTCCGGAGAGCTATTCCAAGGTCAGACCCAATTCACTGGAATCGGATGGAGATTAAACAAACCAACGCCAATCGTCGGCTCACACAATTCGAATGATGATGCTCATCCTCATGCTGTTGTAAAGCTCAGCATTCGATGTTCATGTCACGATAGCAGTTTTGTACCCCCTCAACCAGCTACACTGGACCACCGGTAAACCGTCCACCGATGTCTGATCGATGTCACGTTATTGTTCTTTTCCTACGAAAATGAATGGGTTTGTGTGTGGCGAAAGCCGATGTTTTTTTTGGTTACTGTGAAAACGATTCGCGACCGACTAAGTACCGTACTGTTGTGTTGTGACATTGCCGACCAGACCTGCCATTAACCTTGACATTCAATTCAATTCATGCTGGAGCTTTTCATGCCACTATTTTTTTGTTGTTTTCGTTGGTGCGCTGTGGAAACAAGGTATTTCCCAGTTTCACTTCGTAGTTTAAGGGGAGGGGGTTCAAACGGTACAGGTGCGGGACAGAGGATGTTTTTATCGTAGTAATTTCATTTGTTTCCTTTCCGTTGTCGGCTGTATTTTGTTCTGGCTGAGTTATGGTTCCGAAACAGCTGAATGTTGATTAAATCACGTTTGTAGCGCAATTGTGGGATTGCTCGGAGCGGATTTTTCCCATGGGGCGGAGACTTGCATGATTGCGGAATCATTACTGCTGCTTGCTGCTGTTTGTTAGTTTGTTTCTAGTCAGCTGATTTCAAGCTTGTTGAAAACTTGACCTTTGGTAATGTTTTGTTGTTGATAGTTTATTTGATTTCGAGTATTTTTTTTCTCTAAAGGTCCATTATATTATGAACAAGCTTATTTGTGGTCGTTTAGGTGAACTTTTAGCTTTAGCGATTTTTTCATCACTCAAAACGCGCACTTCTGTTAATGTAATGCGTCATTTGTTCTTCAAATAATTGCCTATAGTTAAAAAATAAGCTATCAGAAATTCGAAACCGTCGTCAAAATTGGTATTGATCTTCAGAGATACAATTACTTCTGATTCTTTTAAGAACAATCGCTGGTTCAACTTTGAGCACTGTGGAAAAAAAATCACATATGAGCAAGATCAGTCTTCATTGTCGATTGATTGATATCGTTTTTTGAAAACCGGTGAGGGTGTGAAAATTGATGACAACAGGAATTCTACAGGAATTCACTGAGCACAGCACGTATCTATGAGACTTTCAAAATCATAGAAAATTACCAAATTTTGTATCTCTATGGAAACTAGTGGTGGGTGAGAAGGAACATCAAAATAGCTGAGGGTGCTCAAATCGGTGAAAATTGTGAATTTGTAACTTTCAGTAATGCTCCTTTAACACTCCTTATCACAAGAGCTAGGAAAAAACCGGTTTCGGTATAGTACGATTTACTTAGTTCCAACGCAAGGTTTTGTTTGAGGGATACCGTGTTCGATTTCGCAGTCTGTTGTTTAATTCACAGTAAAATTAATACTAGATGAAGCATTCATGAAAAGAATCTGTTAATGAAATGTTTATTTCACCGTGGAATTGCTGCTTTGTGCGCTGTATCGAAATTGTTTGGAATTATAGTTCTGGATTTTATAACACATAGTTGCTCTGACTACATATCTGAGACTCAGCATGGATTCATTCCAAAGCGCTCAACTTTCACAAATTTAGTAACCTAAACTTCCTTCATCATACGTTCTTTACAAGCACGACTACAAGTAGATTCTATATACACCGATTTCGTTGTTACGTTCGACAAAATCAATCATCACATAACGATCTCCAAGTTAAGTAGACTGGAATTAACGGATAATTTTTTAATTGGCTTTGATCATATCTAATTGGTCGTGAAATGATACTGCAAATAGGAAACTGTACAACCTCACTATTTGCTGTTACCTCTGGAGTTAATCAAGGAAGTTACCTTCGACCGTTTACAATTTTATTGTATTTCAACGATCTAAATTTTTCGATCAAGTGTATGAAACTATCGTTCGCCGATGACTTTGAAATATTTCATATAATCAAATCTGCAGCTGACTCAGAGTTTTTACGATAACAGTTGGACAATTTAACTAATTGGTGTAACATCAACAATATGGTTTTGAATGCCACTAAATGCTCCGTTATCTCTTTTAGTCGCAAAAAGTCTGTATTCAAGTTCGACTATAATATTTCACAAACTGTTCTCGAACGCGCATCGTCTGTTTAGGAGCTGAGTGTTCTTCTGGATTCCAAGTTAAATTTTAAGGAGCACATAGAATTTATTATCTCCAAAGTCTCGAAACTATTAGACGAGTCCATTACTAGCATGTGCCGCATATTTAACAAATGTTTCAATTCTTTCGGCTTTCATTTATCACGTAATGTTATCAAGAAATCGTTCCTAATGTTATACTCTGATTAGATTTAGTTACTATAGAAGCACTAGATTCAAGGAAATGTATCATTTGGATGATTATTATCTGTTGATGCAAAAGATCAGGAGGTTTTATGACTACTGGAGAGTAAGTTTGACAGAAAGTAACTCCAGTGGGCTTTTCCCTGATCTAAAAAGAAGAATTAAAGATGAGGAGGAAAAGTGAGACATTCAGGGTAAAATCCGTCTACAGGAAAAGGCGTTGTCTCAGAAAACGAAAACTAAACAGGAGGCGATAAATAATTGAAACTGAAATATATCATACCGATGTGATCTACCTTAAATTTCTTGAAGATCTTGAAGATCTTGAGACAAAATAAAATGTTTTCGCTGGAATCGGTTCAACTTCATAAAAAAACTTATGCAGATTTTTAGATTATATTCAGGTGGATTTCTGCGGAAAGTAACACCAGCATAAAAATAGTGGTGTAAACGCTTCGCTCGAATATCGCGCGTTTTAATTTACAACTTCGTGGGGATTTTGCGCGTTTTAGTTTTTGATTTCGCGTAACAACCCTGTATTTGGCATGAATTTGATTTATAGAAGTAACTGGAGCGCAGGATTTTGTTTGTCTCGAACACACAGCAGGCACTGCGTTTGAATGGTGCGTATGAATTAGCGTAATGAGTTCTCACACTCCCGTTACTCCTGTGTATGATATTCAAAATAAATAGGCTGCATAACATGCTTTGTGATTGGACTTTTATTGGTGTTTTTTATTATTACTCCACCACCACGGTATTGCTGAATAAATTTCAAATACATCACGAAGCAAGGAATTCTGATTCATGCCTTCTCAAACAAATTTATTGATAGTTGAACATCGATAATTTTAGGCTCTTTCGAGACTGAAATTGGGCTGTTAATCGATTTCGAAGATTTATTGTGATGCAACAAAGAAATACAAATACAGTGTCGGTGAAAAGCTTCCGTATATTTTCCAATAAACGACTGGACAATGCGCAATTCAGGCCCCAATGTGGTTCTTAGCCTCTTGTCCAGTAACTCCTATCCCTACCTTCCCGCGGTGCCGGCTGGGGTGCGAGTAACCATAGGAAAGATCGGGTAACCAACCCCAGTGGGACCTTGGTCGTATGCTGACAGGAAAGGGGAGGGGGCTTGCCTTCTCTTTGCAGAGAGAGAGCCTACCCGAGCGTCTGTTCCCCATGTTGGGGCGGCTCAAAACAGCGTCTGTTCTCCATGTTAGGAGGGGCTGATTACCGTCCTTGTGTCAATGTGGGACTCTAAACAGTGTTGACACGATGGCCCTCCGGCGTGACAGGAGGTTGGTGCAGGCCTAACAAGCCGCCCGGAAAACACTTGTTACGAATAATCAGGATATAAATACTAATCGGCAAAGACCTACGCGACGAAATAAGGACTACGATTGGAAGCTTGGCACATGGAACTGCAAATCGCTTGGCTTCCCAGGATACGACCGAATGCTGCAAGATGAGCTTCAAATCCGCGGCTTCGATGTCGTAGCATTGCAGGAACTTTGTCGGACGGGACAGAAGGTGTGGAAAAGTGGGCATCGAGCGGCTACCTTCTACCAGAGCTGTGGCATAACCAACGTTCTAGGAACGGGATTTGTAGTGTTGGGCAAGATGCGCCAGCGCGTGATTGGGTGGTAGCCAATCAGTGATAGAATGTGCGTATTGAAGATCAAGGGCCGTTTCTTCAATTACAGCATCATCAACGTGCACTGCCCACATGAAACGAGACCCGATGACGAGAAGGAAGCATTTTACGCGCAGCTGGAACGAACCTACGACAGCTGCCCACGGCGGGATGTAAAACTTGTCATCGGCGACATGAATGCTCAGGTAGGCCGGGAGGCAATCGCCCTTATTCTGAATAACGACGTATTGATTTTTCGATCGAATGTGGTTCGATCGAATCATAGCTACCTTTGATTTTGCTAGCGGTATGGGGAATACAAATGAAATACGAGCGAAAAACCGATACGACGTTATTCAGAATAAGGGCGAATGTATAGGCCCGTGATCGGGCTGGAGAGCCTGCAAGCGGTAACAAACGACAACGGTCAACGATGCGTAAACTTTGCAGCCTCCTAGGAATGGTAGTTCGAAGCACCTTCTTCCCCCGCAAAGATATCCACAAAGCCACCTGGAGATCACCTGATCGACATACGGAAAATCAAATCGACCACGTTCTCATCGACGGGCGATTCTTCTCCGACGTCATCAATGTTCGCACCTACCGCAGTGCCAATATTGATTCTGACCACTACCTTGTCGCGGTTTGTATGCGCTCAAAACTATCGACGGTGCACAATACTCGTCGCACAGGAACGCCGGGACTAAATCCCGAGGAGCTACGTAGCATTCGTACTGCAGAGGAATACGCGCAACAACTGGAGCTAGTGCTACCAACGGAAGAGCAGCTTGGCGCGGCGACTCTTGAAGACGGCTGGAGGAATATAAGGTCCGCCGTGAGTAGCACAGCTTCAACCGTACTAGGTACGAGGTTATCGAATCGAGGAAATGACTGGTTTGACGGCGAATGTCAGCAGTTGGTCGAAGAGAAGAATGCAGTATGGGCGAGGATGCTGCAACACCGCACTAGAGCGAAGGAGGAACGATACAGACAGGCGCGGAACAGACAGAGCACGGTTTTCCGGAAGAAAAAGCGCCACCAGGAAGACCAAGATCGCGAAGCGATGGAACAGCTGTACCGCGCAAATGACACACGGAAGTTCTATGAGAAGGTGAACCGCTCACGTAGAGGCTACACGCCACAGGCCGAAATGTGCAGAGATACCAGTGGTAACCTTCTCACGAACGAACGTGAGGTGATCGACAGGTGGAAGCAGTACTATGACGAGCATCTGAATGGCGAAGCACAAGATACAGAGAACGGTACAGGAATCAATCTGGGTGCACGCTCAGCCGACGACTGTGGACTCCTGATCTGTTGGAGATAAGTGAGGAGATCGGCAAGCTGAGGAACAACAAAGCCGCGGCAATGACCAGTTGCCAGGCGAGATGCTCAAGCATGGAGGAGAGGCACTGGCTAGAGCGCTGCACTGGATGATTTCTAGGATTTGGGAGGAGGAGATTCTACTGCAGGAATGGATGGATGGAGTGGTATGTCCCGTCTACAAAAAGGGCGATAAGGTCGACTGTTGCAATTACCGCGCAATCACATTGCTGAAGGCCGCCGCCTACAAGGTACTCTCCCAAATCCTTTGTCGTCGTCTATCATCAATAGCTAAGGAATTCGTAGGGCCGTACCAAGCGGGATTTACTGGAGCCCGCGCGGTTTACTGGTACCCACGCATCACCTATTCATTGACTTCAAAGCGGCATACGACACAATCGATCGAGAACAGCTATGGCAGATAATGCACGAATACGGTTTCCCGGATAAACTGACGCGATTGGTCAAAGCAACGATGGATAGAGTGATGTGCTACGTCCGAGTATCTGGGACGCTCTAGAGTCCCTTCGAATCTCAAAGAGGGCTACGTCAAGGTGCTGGACTCTCTTGTATCTTGTTCAATATTGCCTTGGAAGGCGTGATTCGAAGAGCGAAAATCGACACGAGTGGCACGATCTTCCGAAAGTTCGTACAACTTTTTGGCGTCGCTGACGATATTGATATTGTAACACGTAACCTTGAGAAGAAGACGGAAACCTACATCGGACTGAAAGCTGAAGCTAGGCGTATTGGACTGGCCATAAATGCGTCGAAAACAAAATACATGAGAGGAAGAGGCTCTAGAGAAGAAACACTACGCCTCCCACCACGAATATTGATAGACGGTGACAATATCGAGGTGGTTGACGAGTTCGTGTATTTGGGCTCACTGGTGACCGCCGATAATGACACCAGCAGAGAAATTCATAGACGTATTTTGGCAGGGAATCGTGCGTACTTTGGACTCAGAAAAACCCTTCGATCGAGAAAAGTACGCCGACGCACGAAATTGACCATCTACAAAACGCTCATTAGACCGGTTGTTCTCTATGGCCACGAGACCTGGACTATGTTGGCAGAGGACCAACGCGCCCTCAGTGTTTTCGAAAGAAAGGTACTGAGGACCATCTATGGCGGAGTGCAGATGGGAGACGGAATGTGGAGACGGCGTATGAATCACGAATTGCAACAGCTGCTAGGAGAACCACCCATCGTACGGACAGCTAAACTCGGACGTCTACGATGGGCAGGGCATGTCATAAGGATGTCGGACGACAGCCCAGTGAAAATGGTTATTGAATCTAAACCGACTGGTACAAGAGGAAGAGGAGCGCAGCGAGCGAGGTGGATCGATCAAGTGGAGGGTGATCTCAGAAGCATCCGTGCCTTGAGTGGCTGGCGACGAGCAGCCATGAACCGAGTTATGTGGAGACTTATTCTTGATACAGCAAAGGACACCCTAGGCCTATAGCTGTTAGATAAGGTAAGTATATTTTCCAATGATTTTAAATCAAGTTGGGACTAGTTGAATCTGCGCTTATACGCAATTTTTGCCGGTATATATGCCAAGCAAACTTGTTTCGTTTTGGGAAGTGCATTCTCTCTACCAGAGAGAATATTTGTACCCTTTGTCACGGCAGTGTATGCAACTTATGCCAATGGCTACCATTGGGACCAATGAATGAAATATTCAATAAATTAAAAAAAGCATTTTTATTCATTGCTTCAACTGTTTTAACTTTGGTATATCAAAAACTAACATTATTCACAAAAAAAACTCCATCTGAACATATTTCGACTTTTTAGCTCTAAATTTCATATGACGAGAATAAAAATATGAATATTATTTTGTACGTCAATGCTCTAAAACCCACAATATTGAAGGAGCGCTCGTTTCCAATAGGTACAATGATCAACTTCACCATAAATATCGAATAGCACGTAGATTTTAAGCAGATATAGTGAGTTTGAACGAGGTTGAGTAATATATTTTAGTTCTGATTATCGGATCATAAACGTTAAATGGGAAAAACATCATCAAATTGTAACTTGACACAAACTTATATATTCCGTTTCACTGTGACTGATGTGCATGTCTGTCCCGGGTTGACGGTTCAATGCATAGGACGCTGGTCTTACAAGCCAGCTGTCGTATGTTCGAGCCGCGACCTGGAAGGATTCTTAGTGTCAGTAGGATTCATAGTACTAGCCATGCAATGATTATGTAAGCTAAGAATCGGCTGCGAAGTCTGTCGAAACAGAAAGGCCAAATTCCACGGAAGGAATGTAATGCCAAGACTTTGCTTTGGTGTGCACGGTGGATCAAATCAAATATTCGTTAGTAAGAGCTTGTTTGTCACCCTCGATAAATCGCACAAGCTCCGCCTCTTACGCTTTTCAGGTTACATAGTAGTTATAAAGCATGATGCAATGTCTTCAACTTGTTTCATGAATTTATTTCATATAAGTTATTGTCATTGAAGTGTAATAACGTGTGCTACTTGGGTTATATTTTTGATGATGATTTTGATTTAGTCTATACTTTCTTTTTGGTTGAGACATTTTTCTTTTTTTTTAGTCATCAAAATTTTACTAAATTGTTGTGACGCGCTCTGAACAAGAATGATTATTGAAAAATTTGTTGTTTGCATTTACGTACACTCACATTCACATTCGCTACGTGTTGTCGCTGTTCTTTCTGACGTTTTGTACTGCCACAAATGCGTTAAAGATTCAAAATTCTGTAATATTTTCCAGTGTGGGAAATACAGTACATTTCAGAGTAAAAATACAGTACAAATTGAAATGCAGTACATTTGAAGGTAAAAAAACAGTACGCAGTATTGGGGACGAAAATACAGTACAATACTGTAAAATACAGTACAGATACGAGCATTAGAAGAAATGTTCGCCAGAGATCTTTTCACAACTGATATATTTGCCATGTGAGATTAGTTTCAGTGAAATTCGAGTTTGCAAAAAAAAAAAAAAATCAGTAGTGAACTTTTCTTCAGTGAGCTTTTGATCGATTTTTGTCTGAAAATCACTTCCCAGAAAATTCAGTCGCGATTTTCGAAATTTAGATTTTTTCCCAACATTCCACACGACTTATTGAGTGATGTGTTGATGTCTTAGAAATTATTCCAATTCAGTCTTCGCACTGTCAAAGATTCTCAACCGTTCAACTCAAGTTTAATATCCTTTTTTTATTGCCCCGAAAGGAAGTTCAAACCGAATGCTATCGTTAGTTGAATGACAAATCGCAACATTATTACTCCATACCGTTTTCAGTTGAGCCAGTTCTCAGCAGAAATGCTACTGCACAATAGAAAGCCAAGATCGCACCATCAACGGGGCGGACTGCTGCTGAGGTACCGAGCTATAAATATTCATATCAACCGAACGGGTGCACTGTTTTTTACCCTACCATAAGTCACAGTGGGTACACCGCTGCAATGTTTGTGTTGATCAATAAGTTCACAACCAGAAAAAAAAACTCAATTTGCTTTGCGTGAATTTTAATCAACCAACATAAATTATGGAACGAGACGAAACCAAATTCAACGACTCGGCTCGACTCAGCAGCAGCAGCGGCAGCAGATCATAATGGGTTCGGTGTCAAAGTCGAACCTACTGGATTGGTAAATCACGTGTTGGCACATCGCGAGAAAGGGTTCTGCCCGAAGGGCAGAGACAATAATTAATCTCGTATCGATCGATACATGCAATGATTAATTCATCAATTAGGGTTAATCATTTATTTATTATTATGAGATCTACAAGGATCTCAGGGCGGCTGTCGATTTATAGAAAGTTGGGTGGTTGAGGTAGAATGTGGTCCGTTGTACATGATGTGATGGAGGTGGCGACTTCGGAGGCCAGCAGATCTGCTCCACACATGCCGGAAAGGAAGTTAAAATCACATGCAAACGATAATAAACACTTGTAGCGACTGTGTGTGATTTTGCATCTTGTAAGCTGACTTTCGTAAGCACACTCTGCACCGTAAGAAGTGTAACAAACGCACTCGCTGCCGACATAATCACGAAACTAGTTGACTCGGGTTGACTGGAAGAAACACATCGCATCCAACTAACGAAAGTATAATGAGAACCAGTGAAATATCTCTAACTAACTACATCTGATTGAACCGATGAAGTTGAGTCTGGAGTAGATTTACGATCAATAATGACGGGTGTGGATGTGGGGATATCCCATTACATTTTTACACTGTGTTTGGAGGCAAGGCGGCTAATCGAGCGAAAATGACTTTGGCAGAAAGGGGCCTGCCGGTCGGCGGACTGTTGGATCTAGGGTTTCGAAATCTGTCTATCACAATGTGGTGATTTAAGAACTCGACACTAATCAGTTTTGACTTGTTTGGATCGGTTTGCATGGCTGACTAAATAGTCCGGTCTCGGCTCTAGTAAGAACTAGTACTGTGAAAAAAATCAAGATTTCTGGTCTTAGAAGGATTTTAAGAAATTGTTCAGAATTGATCAGTTGAGGAAATACTATAAGGCCAGGTTCCTCTAAACAATTTTCAAAAAATCTGAAAAAATAATTTTTCGTAAATCGTTAGAAATATTCTTTGAAATGATACAGAATTAGTCCCGACTGTTAACGCGATTTTTTTAATGAAGTTTAATGTATGTACTTTTATTTGTAAAAAGTATAATTTTTTTAGGCCTTAAATAATTTATTATTCCGTTCGTGCGTCTTCGGGAGTAGATAATAGAGATTCTATTCAACTTTTCGAAAAGTGTAATACTTGTCTGACAATATTAATTTGTAAAACATGGAACAAAATTGTTCAATATATTTGAAGTCCTCAGCAGAAGCATATTAATATCTGTGAAAATATGTCAGGATTGTTGCACTATCTTCGACAAATAATCCAAACAAATCAGATGCCGTATTGCAGCCTTGTGAGACACTGATTAGATTAGAAAAGTTTTTCTTGTTCGGTGAAACAAATTCATATCTGGACTGTGAAAAGAGTCCACAACGTCGTCGCAATGCCAATTCACAGGATGGTCGGGACGATCAGAACGATGGATAACAGTTCGAAATGGATCGAGAGCTCGGACTGTTTCTTTTTTAGAGTTATCCGAAACTGGATATCCTTGGAGGTAATATTCTATCATATATCACATGAAATTTCCGAAATCGAAAAAAAAATTTTATGCCAAAAGGCTTAGAATTGCATGAAACGTCGAGATTTAGTGTCACCTCGAAAAAAAAATTTTTTTTTGAATCGACTTTTTGGGACTTAGAGAAAATATCAAAACTCCCAGAAAGTTGATTTTTTCAAAAAAACTTTTTTTTAGATGATACTAAATCTCGACGTTTCATGCAGTTTTGAGACTTTTGGCATCAAAAAAAAATTTCGATTTTGGAAATTTCATGTACTCCCCCCCCCCCCCCCCTATGGTGCTTTTTCAAGATGGAAAATTGTCAAACCTTTACCACCGGGCAGCACCCCTTACGCATGTCCGATTTAGCTCAAATTTTTCATGAAGGCTTTTTTCGAGGTGCTTAAACTTACTTATACCATCATATCTCTTATACCATCATATCTCCGGAACCAGAAGTCGCAGCCATTTGATCTTCGAACTTGATCAATAGCCCGACAGTAGCTTTCAAACGGGCCTAGACTTGTTAAAATCGGTTGAGCCATCTCCGAGAAACATGCGCGGTAAAAAAACAATACATTTTGTCGGTTACGTCACTTATTTCATTATATCCCAGGAACCATAAGTCACACCCATTTGATCTTCGAACTTAATTAATGGCCCCACAGTAACTTTCAAACGAGCCTAAGTTGGTTAAAATCGGTTGAGCCATCTCTAAGAAAATTGAGCGGTGAAAACCAACACATTTTGTCGGTTACGTCACTTATTCCATTATATCTCCGGAACCAGAAGTCACAGCCATTTGATCTTCGAACTTGATAAATGGCCCCACAGTAGCTTTCAAACGAGCCTAAGTTGGTTAAAATCGGTTGAGCCATCTCCGAGAAACATGCGCGGTAAAAAAACAATACATTTTGTCGGTTACGTCACTTATACCATTATATATCCGGAACCAGAAGTCACAGCCATTTGATCTTCGAACTTGATCAATGGCCCGACAGTAGCTATCAAACGATTCTAAGTCTGTTAAAATCGGTTCAGCCATCTCTGAGAAAATTGAGCGTGTTAAAATATCTTCGAAAAGTGCACACACACAGACATTTTTTGATCTCTTCGAACTGAGTCGAATGGTATATAACACTATGGGTCTTCGAGGCTCCGTTCGAAAGTTGGTTTTTCTAGCAATTCTAAAACCTTTCTATAGAGAAAGGCAAAAAAAAAGAATAACAGAATCTAGAAAATATATAGAAAATAGTGAAAACGGAGAGTCTGCAATAAACTAAGAATATGGCATAAAATTTGCAAATGATTAAATAAATATGCAATCAAGTGAGAAGCAAAACCAAAACTACCGATAGAAAGTGTTAAAAAAAGCATCACAGTAAAAAAATCACGAAGAAATAAAAAGTAAAAGCAACTTTTATTAAATGAAGAAATAAAAGCCAGATGGATGAATAAATTTGAAGACAATAAAGATAAATAGAAAGATAAGGAGAACAAAACGATTGAGAAATTAAAACTAAAATGAAGAAATGTAAAACACGATTGAGAAAAAATGTGCACGGAAAGCACTTCATGAGAAAAGAATATGGATTAAAATTTGCACATAATTAAGTAAATATGCTGTTAAGTTTCACGCAAAACTGAAGCCAACAATTCAACTTATAAGAAAAAAGGCAGTGCAGAGGAATACTTACAAAGAAACAAAAAATAAAAGCAACCTTGATTAAATGAAAAAATAGTACTACAAGATAGATAAATAAATTTAAAGACTGCTAAAAATAACCAAAAACAATTAAACGAGAACGCTGGAGTAGAAAAAAGAAGGAAAACTAATTTATGACAACGAAATGAAACGAACGAAAGAAACGAACCTGGGACTTTTTTGTACTGATTGATTTGAAACTGGAATTTGAAATCGAAACCGATACTCTTGGAGGAGTGTTTCCCAGTTCTAAAATTATCCCCGTGGAACGGAACAAAAACCGTTTATACTTTTCAAAACCCAATTATGGCTGGACAAAGCAAAATTTCAAAATTCTAAGAACATTTAGTTGTTGTAATTGTAATTGCGAAAACTGCAGTGTTTGTAGTTTTTTTTCGAAATTCGGTCTTGTTATGAAATAATTTATCAAAAATGTGACGCGCGCATTCCGCTGCATTTCACCTTAACTCTATTGGTTCACTTGGAAACAGAGTATTGAATTTCAACAGTTCAAAAATTAGTATTTCCTTTATTTTAACCACCCTATAAGCGCCTTATCTCACATCGTCATCGTCGACGTTTCGTAAGTTTCTAAGACGAAACAAAAAACCGCAAAACTTTGAAAACTTTCATTTAAAAAAATCCGCATAAATTACCCGCCTAAAAAGAGACTTGAGTGCGAACTTTATTCCGAAATATCGTCTAGGAAACTGTTCGCGAGTGAACTTTTCAAAACTGATTTTTCTCCATGTACGATCAGTTTCTGTGAATATCACGCATGCAAAAATCAGTTGTTTTTCTTCAGCGTGTTTTTTTTCTAATCGAAAATTGTTTAGTTTGCAAATCGATCTCGAAAGAATTCGCTATTTTCGAAACTTTCACTTTTTCCCAACACTGATAGAATTCTTCAGTTTTTTTCACTATAATTCCCTAGTACAATATCAAAACTCGATAAAACAATGTATTCGTGTATCTTGCCGATTGGTTCTAGATAACTGAATTCTGACAATTGTCAATCAATCGTATTAACCAAAAACGCTCGTCAAATGCCAGCCCTCCCCCGCATCAGTAGCGGAACAAATCAACGTAACGTTCCAAAATGGCAATCGGATCGACGGAACCATAGCAAATAGGAGTGCATCGGGTCGCGGTCGTAGTCGCACGCGGCACCCATCCACTCCTAATTGCTGTGACAAATTGCACTTCTCGTCGCTGGAGAAAAAAAACAGACCAACAACGCGCCTATCATCATCGTCATCATCGGATGCAACCCGGGGTGCGATCACTTCCCAGGGGCCAAGTTGTACCACAATAAGTGTTGTTATTTCATCTTAGCTGTCAGCTATGCTACATCATCGAACCGGTCGGGCTTGAATCTGTTTACATTGGAATACTTCATCAACTATCAGCGATAGCGATCACACATTCTGAGATCTGCGGGGTGGGTGGGGTGTTGGGATTGACAGACTACGATGCGATGCAACGCGAATGAGTTGGGGCGGGTTGATTTATTCGTTCGTTCGTGCAATTTGCTCCAGTTTGGCCGCCCTGCGTCGCATCGGCTTGGAAATGTTAGCTTTAATAACCGATACGTTTACTGTTCAGTTGTGTTGATGCAACCTAACGATGGCATGCCCTCGATTGTCACGTTTTTGTTCTGCAAACAAAGTCATCGTAGGTCAAAATTAATTAAGTTATTACCTATTTGAAGGGACACTAGACATCGAATGAAAGATGAATTTGTCACTAATTGAAGTAAAAAAAAATGAGAACATTGCAAGTCATCTGTTGGTGGACCAGATTTGACAAACTCACTATCCCAAAGTGAGTAATAGCCGTGTTCCGTCATTCATACAACAGAATCAATCATGATCATACGCCATGTCGGTTTCTGAAGTACTTAAAGGTAGCGATAAGAGCTTGGCGAAGTAGTAAAATCAGCTGAGTTCGCTGGAGACACAAAGTTCAATGACGTCGTAATCGCTGCAATCAATCAATCAATTACTGAACTCACTGATAAGAGTTCTAGGCGGCCGAAAAAAAAAAACAAAAATAAAACTTAAATAGAAATGAGTCACATTGTACTCGATTGCAATATGATTTCACCAGAGCTAATAAATGTCATTTTCATTGGCTCGAAATAGACGAAAATGACGCGAAATAAATATCACTCTCAGCTTCGCTTGCAAATTATGAGAACGAGATCCATGTCCAGTCAACGACATAATCGGAACAGTAGGTTCGAAATTGTGTTCTTTCTTTCATTTGTCCTTTCAGTCATTTTCGGTTTTCAGTGAAAAACCGCATACTGTATAGTGTCGATATTCAACCAAACAAAAACGATTCACAATGATTTTTACTTGTTAGTGCTCGAATCTGTAGTAGTTTTGGTTTCCAAAGAGGTTCCGGGGTAGGATTACTTCGATTTATCATATTTTAGACACTCTTTATAGCCAACCCAAGTAGCAAATGTAACTTATTGAACTTCCAAGATGTTTTACAATTGATTTAGAAATGTTATTTATGTTTAGAAATATTTATTAATATTGGTTGTGCAACTTATCACTGTTAAGTTTCACAATACTACCGAAAAAAATCACTGTAGAACAGATTTAAGTACATCTAAAACAATTGTGCAGTAAATCACCAACTTGTTAATGTTTCATCGTCATGTAAAACGGGAGTAACTATAACAATTGTGCAACTTATCAACAATTTTCCAAACGGCAGTCATAATTGTACCGGACACAATACACGTCGAAATTGCTACAAATCTCTTGTGGAAAAAAAATTAGTGAAATGAGTGATGCTCTCCGCAAGGCAAAAAAAGGCTAAGCCGAATTGATAACGTTGCTGTAGAAAATATATTTGTGCAAAGTCCGCATTGTTTTTGCTGACTCATGAATTTTTAATATCAGTGTGTGCAGTTCTCTTCAGTTTTAGAAAACCATGGATATAAAATTCAAAACTTGCATAAAAGTTGTGCAAGATTTATCTGTTTGAATTGAACGCAAAACTTGCAGACATGAGATTATTAGCATAAAAGTTGCAGGAATACAGCGTTATATACGAAATCAAAACAAAAATCAATAAGATAATTTGTATTCGGTTTTCATCTCGCGAAAAAAAAGCAGACCTGACATCACTTTTTAAAGATATTGAACGAAAAGTTAATTTCATCATAGTTATTCCCATAATTATATAGTACCGCTTGTGCAACTTGTTTTTACAACTTCAGCACACGGACTTACCAAAATAATACCTACAGTGCGTATCACAAAAGTCGGGCCCGCTAAGATGAATGACTATACTGTACATCGTTTTCCGTCATCTACTCATCAATCCCGTTCCGAAAATACTCACATTGTAAGGGTTTTTAAGGAATATCGTCAAACCGGAAGTCGCCATCTTGGATTTCCGAACCACTTCAAACATCGTTTTCCGTCATCTACTCATCAATCCCGTTCCGAAAATACCCATATTTTAGTAATTTTCATGGAGCCGTAAATTGTTTTCATTGGATGCAAAAACCTCTTTTTACGAAGTTGGTTCGTAAAAAATGTTTACGTTATTTGGGATTTAGTTCGTAAAAAGAGTTACGTAAAAAGAGGTAACGTAAAAAAAGAATTCGTAAACGGAGGTTTGGGTGTACAAATTTTATCCGATATACTAATAATATTGAACTACAACAACAGAATATTATTCTCAACATTTGCTACTTAGCCATTGTCGACTAGCTGGCGCACCTTCTTGCGAACGTTCCTCATTAAATTCCACACAGACTTCTTGGCGACAAGTTTTGACACTTTTTCCAATCTTTTTCGAACTGTTGAATGGTTTCGGCTGCCGAGACATGTTTCCTAAGATGTGCCTTCGTTAATGCCCAAAATTCCTTAATTGGTCGAAGTTGTGGGTAATTTCGTGGATTCATGTCTTTTGGTACGAAAGTGACATTTTTGGTAGTATACCATTCTACCGTTGATTACGAGTAGTGACAAGAAGCAAGATCTGGCCAAAAGACAACAGGATCCTTGTGGCTTCGAATTATGGGTAGAAGTCGTTTTTGTAAACATTCCTTGATGTATATTTCGCTGTTCAGTGAAGCAGTTTCGGGGTGAAGGTTTCGAAATCTTACCTCAGCTACAAATTGCTTGCCAGACCATAGCTTTCTTACCAAATTTTTCGACTTCAATCGATGTCTCGGACTGGTTTAACACTTGCCCTTCTTGCATCGTATAATATTGTGGTCCCGGCAAGGATTTGTAATCGAGTTTCACGTAGGTTTCGTCGTCCATGCAGTTCAAATTTCCAGCAAGAATCGTATTGTACAGCTTTCGAACCCTCGGCCTGGTCGATGCTTCTTATTTCGGACTACGTTTTGGTTGTTTCTGCTTCTTAGAGGTTCGAAGATTCAAACGTTCTTTAGCACGAAGAACATTTGACTTCAAAGTGCCCACTTTTTTGGCCACATCCCGAACTGAAACCTCCTTCTTTTGCTCGAACACCTTCAGTATACGTTTATCCAACTGAGGGTTAGCAGGACTTTTTTTTCTACCCGTTTTCGGTTTATCCTCAATGGTGTTATCCTCACCGAACTTCTTGATTGCATTTCGAATGGTTTTTTCACTTACTCGTTCCATTTTTGCTATCTTTCTCAGTGACAGTGACAGATTCTGAACCATTGCAAAATGGCAGTGGTTTTTGGTTGCATCCATACTTTCGGGGACAGTCTTTAGTTCAAAAGTTATAAATTTATCAAAATCGTATTTTTGAAGAAAATCGAAAAAAACACGGAAACTACGAAGACTAGAAATTTTCAAAAAATTAAAACTCAACAGAAAAAAAACAAACATTACTTTAAACAAAAATAATAATAATAAAAAACATAGTTATTATTGGTCGCAAACCATGAAAAACGTTAAAAAGTTATACAATTGACTTTTTCAAACGCATATATTCAACTTTACAATATTCGCATATCCAACGCATATCCGCAACATATCCAAAAATTAACGGAAGCAGTCAAGTGGTTCAAAAGTAATGATTGAAAAAACGTATTTTTTCAAGAAATTCGAAAAAATCGATTCTTTGATTCACCCTAGCATGGAATTGGTCACCCTAATGATAAAATAAACAAAAAATTTGGAACTTCTGAGATCTCTAAATATTTTTTTTGTGCCAGCTGTCCTGAAAATACAGTAAAGTTATATGGTGTTTAACTTAATTTTTATGCGATACACAACCCCTGCATGAAAAAAAGACTTGAACGTACACCAAGAGAAAAGGTTACAAGTTCGATGTTAGCGATGTTCGACACAGAACTTCCGTGTGGGAATGGATTCAAATCCGTTTTCTATGGTTCCAGTCTGTTTGTGCGTTACTCACCTGTGCTGCTCGAGATCTTCAATAACACCGATAACACCAGTTTTCTTGAAAGGAAACTTTTGGGTTGTGGCTATATATTTCAATTTTGCTTCATTAGCTTTCCCGTTATTCTTTTCACAAGAGAAAAATGGTTGGGGACCAACCATCGTAGACGGTTTGTGCACATACGAAAGAGCCCATGAATCGAAAAAGAAAGTTAACGCGCATTTTTTTTGTAGCAAATTATTCTGAAATCAATATATTCATAAGCTTCATGGAAATGTGGCAGCAACGAGCAATATAAATTCACAAGTTAGGTGGAAAATTGAAACACGATCATCGAACAAAAAAAAAAACGCTGGAAAAAGACTAGAGCAGTTAATGCTCAAACTTTACACAGCGTTTTCCTGTTGTTTGTGGTGATTAAATTCAGTGCTCTACCGCCTCAAATATGTCAAACATTATCAAATTAAGTACCCTATTTGCAGTGCATTACACGCTTCTTGTCACCTTAATCATTGTGTACCGACTGACTAGTTGACAAGTTTCCGTAACAAGCCAGAAGCTACAGACCTTAGAGCGTACATACATCATATCGTGGCCAACCCACGTTCCGGGTGATGATTTATCATAAATGTTTAATGGCACAAAGCCGGCAGAAAAACAAACTTTTCCCAATTTACTCCCCCCCCCCCCCCCCCCCCCGGTATGAAGCGAGCTTGGTATTCTTGTCATGTTCGGGATGGCGAAGAAAAGATGATAGTCCTAAACGGCAAATTGGGGGTGGTTGATGGATAAACATGGACTTTGTTTCTCACGTACCACCCCCACACAGAAATTTTTTTGTCAGTTACCTGTTGCTGGTGCCCGGTTCCCGATGTTGTTTATTTCGGTGCTCGTGTGCTCGTGAAAGTGATGACATTTGAAGCAAGCCTACTGAGATAATGGGTAAACTTGTGTCATCAGTTTGGTCGGTAACATTGGGAGACAGCTCTTTTTTTAACGATGTCAAAGTAGTCGTGTGGGTGATTTTCGTCTCGAACATTGTTATTTTGTATACGAGAACTTTCCTCTGTTAATGCGACAAAAAACTTGACTGAAACATCTCTTGGGTTCCATCTGAAGTCAGAAGATCATTAAAGAACTTTCCTCTCTGTTTTTCTTCTTTTTTTGAAGGCCAACAAGACCAATCAAGGATATCACGCAGTTGTCGACGGCTGGTTCGTCCCATGACTGCGGTTCCTTGTCCCGGGTAGTGATGGTCAGGAAAACCGACCAACGTGTGATCAACCACAAGGGCGCGAGTCGTAAGGTAAGTTTTTTTTAGAAGATTAAGAACGAAAATCCTATGAACAATTACATCATTATTATTTACTCCTGAATGAGATGAAAGGCTTGGTCGTAAGTTCGGTTCTGAAAATCATCATCTTTGCAGCTTTTCCGGAGGCATCACTTCTTTCCATGATCATATAAAATTACTATCCGGAAGTTTGTAATAAAGCCATCCTGGCTCAATCACCGTGCAATTTTTGTTAAGGGCTGAGGCCAGTAGTTCGCGTACAAGTTTTGAATCGACCACGTGTGCGCTCTGCGATTTCATTTCTCTCCATGCTCTCTCGCATATGCGCAAAACGATTCGCGATGGGGGTCGGATGGCCAGAAAAGTTTCGATATTTTCGGTGACTACATCAATCGGTCGAATGAGATTGACATGTGTAAGCATAAAATGTGTCTCCATCCAAAAAAGCTACCGCTTGTTTGGCAGCCTTGCTGAGCCGATTTCTTTTCTCTCTCAGTTTTCGTTACGTTACCAGGAAACAGGCGCTTGCATAGAAATCGACTTACCTTCACAAAAATAACCTTCACTTCATTTTTATCGCGACAACATATATGTTTTTATGCACTAATCGCATCGAAATTAAATTATCTAGACATTGTCAGGATAGTTTTTTGATCCATGCTTTCAAAGGCGAGATATTCAATGAATAAGTCGAAAGACGGCGCTTTCAGTTATGAAATTCTTCCTTCAGAAACCTGTTTTAATCCACCTAGTGGTGTCTCATTTTTATTTTATCCTGTATATTACAGCAGAAATTCCCCGAAATTCTACAATTTTAAAACGTTCAGAAAATAGTTCTGAAGATTTCTGTTGCATAATACTACTACATTGATACATTACATTTGAATTTTAGTTAACGAAAATCTATTCAATCACATGTGAGAAAGTGAAGTGAGCTCCATTTTATCAAATTTGATTATTATTGTCAGTACGTTTGCATAAGCTAAAAATAGATAAGCCAAAAAAGGTCCGGGATAGTATACATTTAGGCGATTTACTCGTAAGCAAAAAAAAAAGATTTTATGCCACTACCACACCACGGAGAGAATCCGGTTTCGAACTTAGGTGATTTGGATTGCGAACTTTTTTCGATTGCTATGGACTGTAAGTGCTAACTATAAATAGACGGAAAATGTTCGGTTATATGACAAGCAGTGTTGTTTCACAAAATTGTACCTTATGATCAAAAAAGAACCGGAATTTTCATTTTAAAATTCCCGCGCTGGTCCAATCGGTAAACTTTTATTCTCTCAACGTTGGCAATACTTTTATACACATTCTGTCAAATTTTGACCCATATCGTACGATTAGTTTTTGTTTGGCGTCTATACAAAGAAGTTGAAAAATTTTCGTGTAACGATTTTTATAATGGATGAAAATTTAGAACAACGTGCGTGCATCAAATTTTGTGTTGTAAATGGATTTAAGTGTTCCGAAACGTTGAAAATGTTAGAAAAGGCCTTTGGTGAATCGTGTCTAGCAAAAACACGGGCATACGAGTGGTATAAACGCTTCAAATGTGGTCGTACAAGCTTGGATCATGATGAGATCCCTGGCCGCCCAACAACATCTGTTACTGAAGAAAACATTGAATCGGCGAAGCAAATCGTGTTGCAAAATCTGTTCTGTACCGATTAGAGAGATTGCTGTGTTATTGGGCATCTCTTATGGATCAGCCGAACACATTTTAATTGATGTTTTGGGTTTGAAACGCGTCGCTTCTCGGCTGGTGCCAAAAAAGCTGAATTTCACAGGCTCACATAGCGTTGGTTGTGTCGCAGGTTTTGGCCAAAAACTCAACCATTATCATCAACCAAGCACCGTACTCTCCAGATATGGTCCCGTGTGACTTTTTCCTCTTCCCCAGACTCAAATTGCCATTGCGGGGAACGCGTTTGGAGACCATAGAGACCATAAAAGAGAATTCACTGCGTGAACTAAAGGCCATACCTTCGGCGACCTATAAAACTTGTATGGAAAATTGGATCAAGCGTTGGCATGCATGAAGGCGATAATAAAGAAATTTATAAAAAATTGAAATTTTGCGTTTTTTTAATAAAATTCCGTTTCTTTTTTGATCATAAGGTATTTATCAGAGAGAGGCAGTATTTTCAAATTCAAAACAATTTTTTACTTTTATTGATTTATACCGCTTGCAACAATAACTGCTGGAAGAACACAACTTCTTACACTCCTATATTTTGAGAGTCGAAGACCAAATAAACTTATTTCGGTTTTGCCGGTATTAGGTTTTCGATTCTGGAAGGTACCTAAAAATTTTATTTGGAACGCACTACGATTTCTCTAAGATGGCTACACTGACTTTCCCAAATTTCGAATCTGATGAAATGGTTTCCAATCAAATTTTCAATCCATTAGACGAATTTAACTGACTTCGGCTACACTGATTTCCGAATTCCTTTTCCGGAAGTATCTGGAATAGAGAAGCTAAAAGAAGGCCAAAATTAAATTAAAAAAACCTTTCTTAATCCACCTTGTGGTGTAATGATGCCTCCCTAATATTACTCATAACATCATAAATATTACTGTGGAACTCGCAAAAAGAACTGTTCATTGAATAGAAATAGGAAATCTAACAAACTCTACAAATTCTGTCTAGCATAGTAGTCCCGGAAGCGGAAGTTGTATCCACAACAAATTAAGGAATTCCGTATGAAACTGTAAGACTTTTCTTTTGAACCTATAAGTTTGTGAAAATCGATTTTTCCATCTTGAAGAAAAGTGAGTGAGATCCTTTTTGCAGTTTTAAATCACCATTTCCAATTATTCCGAAACCGTATTCAGATGTTCGAAATAGCCAAAGTTGGCTCGTTTGCAGGCAACAAATATGACCTCCAAATTGGAACAGTTTTGAACCTACACACCAAAAAAATTTGAATTTTACAGGTGACTTAATCCCCCATACGATGTAATTCATAAAGACCTAATTTGTCAAATGACGGAAAATCTCATTTGTAATGACTTAATGTTAGATGAGCTTGAATTTTACTGGTTTCGACTGTAACTTGCGTTCTGCTGGCAGGTGGCTCAGTCGATTAACAGACGTACTTGCGATCCAATGATTCTCGGTTCAAGTCGCGACGGTTGCTCTCAGTATTCTTTTTTTTTACTTCAATGAATTTCATGTATGGAGTTTTAGACACAATATTAAATGTTCTTCCACGTAAATTTGCGTGAGCTTCGACGCTCCATTTATGTGCATCTAATAAGATGTAAAATCACAGGGTTTTTTTAAGTGTGTAGCTAAATCTAGACTTTCTATATCATGCACTATTTCGATCAAACCAATTAAACGAAATCTAAAAAACGAAGCGAACCTGCGTTTCTATTACTTCTGCATATGTACACACTTTAGAAAAAACCCTGTGATTTTACATCTTATTAAATGCACATAAATGGAGCGTCGCAGTTCACGCAAATTTACGTCGAAGAACATTTAATATTGTGTCTATGACTCCATGACATTAAATTCATTGAAATAAAAAAAATTACTAATAGCAACCGCCACGACTTGAACCGAGAATCATTGGATCGCAAGTACGTCTGTTAATCGACTGAGCAACAAAAGCATGCATCTGCTTGGCTGGTAAAAGGTGCATTTAAATTGATACAGTCGAACCTGCTAGCAGAACGCAAGTTACAGTCGAAACCAGTAAAAGTAAAGCTCATCTAACATTAAGTCATTACAAATAAAATTTCCCGTCATTTGACAAATGACGTCTTTATGAATTACATCGTATGGGGGATTAAGTCACCTGAAAAATTCAAATTTTTTTAGAGTGTAAGTCGAGCTAAACAGCATGAATCAGCAGCATAGAACATGTCGGAGGGTTATTATTATTATTATTATTATTATTATTATTATTATTATTATTATTATTATTATTATTATTATTATTATTATTATTATTATTATTATTATTATTATTATTATTATTATTATTATTATTATTACTATTATTTTTAGTTTTTTTTTTCAATAATATAATATATTTTAGGCACACAGCTTAAGCTCTAAGATGCCAAGGGTATTTTCTAATCTTAATCAACGACTAACTTAAAACTAGAATAGTATCATTAAATAATTGTGTCGGATTTTCGAAAATCCAGCTTTCAGCTTGCGATCGGCAGTGGTTGTGAATTGAATATTGCATGAGTCTTCCAGATGGCGTTATTAAATATCAATGGTCGCTTCCTTCGGTTTGTGTGGGTCCGCGGGAAACACTCCCAGGCTACGTAGGCCCGGTGGGTGGCCCGCATGCTAGTTATTGACTGGAGCGGTCTTCCGTCGGCGGTGATGGTGATGTTAAGGAAGAGAATGAAAAAAAAGTAAATATTGTGGAAAGCGGGGTAAAAAATGGGGTATGGAAACAAAATGTCTGAAAACTATTATTATTATTATTATTATTATTATTAATATTATTATTATTATTATTATTATTATTATTATTATTATTATTATTATTATTATTATTATTATTATTATTATTATTATTATTATTATTATTATTATTATTATTATTATTATTATTATTATTATTATTATTATTATCTACTTCACTACACAGCTGGAACGGTATTACTGCACTACCGGCTGAGGATTTTTTTCGACTAAATTTGAATTCAATGACATTAGTTTATTCTTTCAGTCGCATTTATCATAGAACAGCTAGAATTTTTGTTAACTGCTGCACCGTCTTTTACCAATATCACACACCAGTAGCAGACATCCGTAACCGTTTCGATTTCTTCATAGCATGTACGAAATAGAACAAAGCACACATTGTTCGTTTTGTGTTTTCTTCTTCTTTCGGTGTTAAACTCTGAACCAGTGAAAAATACATTAATTGCTATACCGAACACACATGCAAAGTTTCCTGCTAATTTAAGGGGATCGTGGCAACAGCCAGCAGATTCCGTTTGGAATTGCTCTATAGTGAAGTAAAGGGCCTTCAGTTTGAGACAAATCAGTTTGATGAGTCCAGATCATTTTTTCTTTCTCGCGAAATACTCAAATTTTCATTGCATTATCACGAGACGATGTGCTCACTCGTTGAGAGTTCCGCCGGATGTGGGATGGATTTGTGAAACGTTCTTTCGGTGACACCTCGATAATTCCCAGTAAATTCGAACATCGGACGCATCGTGCACGAAAGCTTTTGATTGCGTTTCGAGCTTACATAGTGTATCGGTAGAACAAAAGAGTGAAGATATACCAAAGCAGAGAGCGGATATCCAATACTCAGGTGATGAGATATATCGGGGTTGGATTTCCAACCTCAAACATAGGGCCAGAGTTTTTCTGGCCCTAAGAGGCGAATGACCTAAAGGTTAAAGCCTCCATGATCGAGACAAAAGAATGTTTAACACTCTTGCACACCCTATCGGGGAGACGGCGGCTCGAAAATGGCTTGTTTGATATTCCTTCACTCTGTTTCTCTAGCGATACATAATGTAAACATAAAGCTGTTTTAGGTCGACGCGATTGATGCAAATGGTGCAGAATTGTCCGATGACGGGCCGATCGAAGCGCTACAATCGGCCCTATATCGTGCTCAATCGGTCCGATAATCGGCCCGATGATCGGACCGATGCGGGTCGACAACATCCACCGGGTTAATTTACGTACGTTCCATAAAAACAAAAGCTTACTGTGATTCTATTTTTGTTGCATCAAAACTTTTTCGTATTTAAACTTTTGCCTTGTCTTAAATCGACTTGTGCAGAACTTGTCCTCGAAAATCGTTAAAACAGTTCACATTAAAGTTTGTATGTGGCAAAACTATTCATGAAAATACTGGAAGATACTTTATGAACACTATATATTCTGCTATGCTCCAGCACTTCAAGGGCCTGAAGTATCTATGCTATGCTAGGCTGCTTGTTTGCATTTTCAACGCAAAACTTTCGCTACTCGGCTCGTGTCGGTCGTAAATTATTTAGCATTCCATCCACGTAGGCACAAGAGAAACTTCGATAGGCAGGCTGTAGTTTGAAAAAGAAATGTGATTGCATCGCCCAGTCAGACTTTTTCCCGTCCTTGAAGGAAATAGTTGGCAGACAACTATGACGGCGCGAATAACGTGAAAGAAACGGATATCCGGATGCATTGTGTTTCGTAGCAACGGTTGCCTAAATCGAATCGGTTGGCAACCGTTCGTTCGAAGTTAATGAAATTGTGCAATTGATTAGCGTGGTTTTTGCACGACGAAACACTTCCGGTCTAGGGGGAATAAGAAATTATAAATACTTTTTTTAGTGCCTTAAATAATTATTCTAACCAGTGTATCTTTTTGTTACGATTCCAGGACCCACAATGCGAGGTCATCACGATGGAAACCATTCAGACGTACAAAGGCCACAAACCGGACCGGACCGTGGTGTTCAAGGAGAAGTTTGATCTCAGTGGAAACGATATGAGCAAATCGTTGTCCACCAGCAAATTGATGGGATCACCACGGCTTTCCATCAGCCCCCTGCGAACGGTGCTCACCACGACGACCGAGTTGGAACAGGAAGGTAAAAGTGATCGGAATAATAATAGCACCAGTACGGTGTCGTTGGTTAAGGATCTACAGACCCGTCACAAGTCGTTGGATAGAGGAAACAATAACAACAACGGTTACAACCAGAACAGCAACGGTTACATTTCAACCACTCCGAAAGCAGCCAGATTCTCCAAGAGTCAATCGATCAGTAGTTTACGGCACAAGTCACCGTCCCTGTCGGCATCGCAAACTTCGTTGCGTCGTTCGTTGTTTTCGGATTTTGAATTGGAGTGTCTCAAAGCGCATAACGAGTACCGGACAAAACACGGCGTGTTGCCTCTCAAGTTGAACAAGCGGCTGTGCCGATACGCGGAGGAATGGGCCAAAGTTATTGCGGCACGGGGAGTTTTGGTTCACCGGAGCAATTCCCAGTATGGGGAAAACATTTTCTGCTCCTGGAGTTCACCCAATGCCAATGTGGCTGTTCCCGGTAAGGAACCGGTCGAGAATTGGTACAGCGAAGAGTCAACGCACGTGTATGGCAAAGAACCGGCCACTCTCAAGACTGGACACTTCACGCAGGTCGTCTGGAAAGACAGTCGAGAATTGGGTGTTGGGTTGGCTAGCAACAGGTGAAAAAAAAATCGTTCATCGTCACCGTGTCAGTCAGTGTTCTAATAAAACTTTTCCCTTGTAGATCCGGTCAAGTTTTCGTTGTAGCCAATTACGACCCACCAGGGAATTACATTGGCAGTTTTGCGAAGAACGTTCCGCCACCGGGTGGATTCGAAGTACCAAAGATAATTATAGATAAGACAAATGGCGTCGGCTCGAAAACCGGGACCCCGAAACTGGAGAAACACGTTCGGATAGTGGATGAAAATGATCCAGATCAGTTCGACGAGTTTTCCCAAGCGATGCTGCGACATCATAATGAGTATCGCCGCAAACACGGGGCTCCCAATCTAGTGTTAGTGTCGACTATCCGTTTTTGAAACGAACCTAATGATAACCAGTTTTTTCCCGTAGTTTACACAAGGAACTGGTCCGGGATGCTCAACAGTGGGCGGAAATTCTGGCACGTGATGACCGATTCACCTACCGTCAGAACTCCCGCTATGGCGAAAATCTGTACTGTCTGTGGTCTTCCGATCGGCATGCCAAACCAAATCCGAAGGACGTGTGCCATTCGTGGTACGAGGAAGTTAAACAGTACGCCTTCAACGTCGAACCGCGGGGCATCATCAAGGGCGGCCAGTTTACCCAGATGGTCTGGAAGGGTACCAAAGAGCTCGGCGTGGGAGTCGGTCAAACAAAAAGCGGCAAGGTTATAGTCGTTTGTACGTATTATCCTCGGGGTAACGTTTTGGGACAATTTTTAACAAATGTTCAAAAGAGAGCTGCCTAGGCTAGCTTCCAGAAGTTGTTGTTGGTTTGAACACAGAACGGCAATCCCATTTAATCAACAGGTCACAAGTAAAGCCTTACATACATACATACATACTTACAAAAAAAATGAAACGATCCTTCCTCCAAATGAACGATCCTCATTATTATTATGATATTCATGTATTTAGATTTGATACTTAACATAATACCACACCAAAAGCCTAATACTTAATCCCCATATTTCGGGTAGATAGCAATCAGAAAAATAAGTAACCAAAGTAACCTGAGAAGAGATGCCTTCGCCTGAATGTTTCTCCGTTTTTCCTTACATACACACCTTCGGCTACCCGTAGCAACAGTTACTGATAAGCACAACGCATAAACACAATTCCAAAAGCCGGCACACACTGAATTCATTTTCCGAGAGAATAACAAGCAAAGAGAGAAAGAGAACTAGTGAGCATATTTTTCTACCGACTGGCTTTTTATACCATTTAACGTAGCTTTTGAAAGCTTTGCTATAAAATCTCATATATAAAAGTCACAGCGCACGGCGAGTAACGTTCGCTAATGGTATGCAACCTTGTATACAATAATTCCGCCCAAGCTTTTGAATATTGGCATAACTAGAGTACCTTTTTCCCCTCACTTCCTATTAATTTTTTTTACCATATTAATGAGAAATGAACAAATTGATAGTATTAAACGGCACAAAGTTGGAGAGAAAGAATCGCACATTTAATCAAAGATTGTTCAAACGTTTGACTATGCAATAACGCGTCGGAGTGAAGGTCTAGAGTTAAGTTAATTCATTGCCATAATTTTTTGTGTCATTCAAGTAAATTCCACAAATAACTTAACACAAGTTTCAAATTAAAGTTCTTTCACGATTCAAAGGTTTCGTCAGTTATATGCGAATATCACATTCCATCCGATGGCGATACCGACAAGGATTCTCGTGCTGAAAGGCAAATCATCGAGCCAGAAAAAAACTCTGCTGAAAAGTACTGTATTCAATTTTTCAATCAATCGAAAATGATTGTATTGAGAATTGTGTCTAATTTTGATTCCCAGCGTCATTTCATCGTGCTTCGTTCAAAACACCTACTATTGAGATTTCCGTACAGACTTCTTGGCAACAAGTTTTGACACTTTTTTCCAATCTTTTTCGAACTGTTGAATGGTTTCGGCTGCCGAGACATGTTTCCTAAGATGTGCCTTCGTTAATGCCTAAAATTCCCCAATTGGTCGAAGTTGTGGGCAATTTGGTTAATTTATGTTTTTTGGGACGAAAGTGACATTTTTGGTAGTATGCCATTCTACCGTTGATTTTGAGAAGTGGCAAGAAGCAAGATCTGGCCAGAAGACAACAGGATTCTTGTGGCTTCGAATCATGGGTAGAAGTCGTTTTTGTAAACATTCCTTGATGTATATTTCGCTGTTCATTGAAGCAGTGATGATGAAGGGTTTCGAAATCTTACCGCAGCTACAAATTGCTTGCCAGACCATAGCTTTCTTACCAATTTTTTCGACTTCAATCGATGTCTCGGACTGGTTTAATACTTGCCCTTCTCGCACCGTATAATATTGTGGTCCCGGCAAGGATTTGTAATCGAGTTTCACGTAGGTTTCGTCGTCCATGATTATGCAGTTCAAATTTCCAGCAAGAATCGTATTGTACAGCTTTCGAACCCCCGGCCAGATCGATGCTTCTTGTTTCGGACTACGTTTTGGTTGTTTTTGCTTCTTAAAGGTTCGAAGATTCAAACGTAGAACATTTGACTTCGAAGTGCCCACTTTTTTGGCCACATCCCGAACTGAAACCTCCTTCTTTTGCTCAAACGCCTTCAGTATACGTTTATCCAACTGAGGGTTAGCAGGACCTTTTTTCGACCCGTTTTCGATTTATCCTCAAAGGTGTTATCCTCACAGTAAGTTAAAAATTTAATTTTTATTATTTATATTAAACTGTTGTTTCGACTTAGAAAGAAAAAGACCAATAAACGACAATTTGCCGTCCTTGTGGCATTTATGGAGGAGCATCCCGATATAGCCAAAGGAAGCAGATTTTCGAATTCGAGGGAATCGGTTTCCAGTCTTTGGTGGACGATAACGGAGTCGTTGAATGAGTTGGGACCTCCAATTCGTTCCGTTGCAGCTTGGCAGCAGGTATACAGGATTGAAGTTTTAATTATTCGTTCATTTGATTTTTATTTTAGAATGTATTTCCTTCCTTAGTTATGTGTTTACTGATTTTGTATTCCAGGTTTGGACCGATAAAAAACTTCAAATAAAAAAGAAGTGGCAGCACAACAAAAACGAAATAACGGCCACTGGTGGTGGGCCAAATACGTTACATTCATTTAACGATTTAGAAGAGACCATCATTCGTCTGCTTTCATTGGAGAGAGCAGTTAACCGCAGTGGAAAAATATTAATCAATTTCTAACATTCTAAAAGTAATTTTTTTTACTAACAACAGGCGCAGTTTTCGGCACGCCATCGTATAGCACATATAGGAATAATGAAGAAATAATAGTATCGCTAGAAGTAACTGAAGACGAACCAGAACATAGTGCGGCCCATGTTGGAAAAAAAAATCATTTATAAAAAACTGTGACCAAGCTATATCAAAGCGCAATTTCCGAAAGGCTTTGCTAGAAAGGCAAACAGGCGATCTCTGCGAAATAAAAAGACATGTAAACGTCAAAAGCTTGATAACGAAAACAATAAAATTAAATAAATGCTAAATATCGAACAATCTAATTTTGAAGACTGATGCATTGATGAACTTATTTAATTAATTTTACCATTCATAATCCTTACAAAGCCTTGGAACAATCTTGAATTACTGCCAACAAATTAACCATTTCATAAAGGCGTTCAGATCAGATCATAACAGTTTCAGCAATCCGGTTAGATTGTGCCTTAAATTTAAAACGTTATTATTTACAAAACTAATTGAGATTTGTTCTACATGTTTGTATGTAATTGGCTTGGATCGAAATTTTAGTTGTAACTCATATTTGAACGAACTGTTTTGTATTTGTATAGCAATAACTACTATGTGTGTTAGTAAAGTCAGCGCCGTCATAAGAGAATTTGGGTCGGGGGATGGTGGAATATTACAACCATCCCCCGACCCAAACTTTCTTACGACGGCCCTGACTTTACTAACACACATAATAGTATCTGCTATACAAATACAAAACAGTTCGCAGGCATGTGATGCCATTTCAATACATACCTCAAGTAGCAAATGTAACTTATTGATATTTCAAGATGTTGTACATTGTTTTAAAATTGTTATCCATGTTAGATATGTGCAGAAAGATTTTTAAGCATACTAAAATCATTAGCCCGGGTTGGTGGTTCAATGCATAGGACACTGGTCTTACACACCAATTGTCGTATGTTTAAGCCTCGACCTGGAAGCATTCTTAGTGTCAGTAGGATCGTGGCACTAGTCATGAAATGATTCTGTACACTATGAATCGGCTGTGAAGTCTGTTGAAACAGAGACGCCAATTTCCACGAAAGGAATGTAATGCCAGGACTTTAAAATCGTCTGTGCAACTTACCACTGGTAAACTTCACAAAACTCCCGAAATAATGTTTGTAGAGCAACTTTGAATGTTGAGTGTGAGAAAATGGATACAAAGACACCTATATCTAAAAGCAATGAGACTTATTTTACTCAAAGTTCAAGTAATCCTAGTACTTCGAAAACAGACACAAAGAACAATCAAACACTTCCATCAACTGAACTATCAACCGCTACCAACATACAACAAACTGAGACAAATGATCCTTACAACGACGATGCTAATCACAACAACAGTTGGTGTAATTGTACCTTTCTCATTAACATTTCATGAGAAATGGATGTTTCATAATGGAAATTTTTGATAACGGTTTCCGGAATCGGAATTAGAAGACTGGATTCAATGGAAATATTTTAGAATCAAAAATCTCAGGCATTTGATTCAATAACGCAATATTTGCACGCATTTGAATCAAATAAATTTTAGATTTAATTCAATGAAGTTTTGAAATTTGTATTTATTTGATTCAAATTTTAATTCAAAAATAGTTTTATTCTATTCAAACAATGGTTCAATATATTAGAATCTAATGTGTTCTATTTATCTACGTGCAGAACATATTTTGCTTACAAAGCCAAATGTAACCGATACTTTGAAAAAAAAAATCGGTTTTTACATAAAACTTTGCATAACTCGGAAAGTAATCATAAAATCTGGAAACATAATCAATAGCGTAAATACATCTTGAAAAACCAGCCATCTAGCCATCTCTTAATTGTGCACACACATAGATATTTGCTCACACAGATAAAAATATTTTGTGATTTTACATTTATTTTCATGCACATAATTGGAGCAGGCAATTGAATGGAAATTTACTTTACAAAACCAAGCGGTTTGTAAATATACAATCTTGTTCAATGAAAAACTAAATGAATTTTAATGTAATTTTAGATCAATCATGGTTTTAAATCAGATTTTCGTTTCAACTGATGTCTATTTCATAGTACTATCGGTTTACATGTCGTGTAAGTTTCATCTTTTCTTTCTGTGCAGCTCGTCGAGTTGAATTGATTGGTTTATGACAGTCGGCTCTCCGGGCCTCGGTTCAAGAGTCTGTTTTCACAGTGATTGCATAAACTTTGTATATGAGAAGGGCAAAAAGTCAACCATTCAACTGTAAAGAAGATCAATGAAATTGCCACATGTATGTTATAACTAACTCGAATGGAATGGTCAAGGTCTTCAATAAAAAAGGCTCAACGTGAAGATGTGTGAAAGCGCAAAATTGTTTTACAAACTTGATTTTTCACAAAACATTGTTCAGAATTTCTTCTCGAATTTCATCTGCATCACGTTCATTTTCTTCCACGCCATAAAGTTCTGCACCATACTCTGCATTTGATAAATCTAGCTGGTCGTAATCCATTTTATACTTCATTCGCAAGTTATGTAAAGCTGCACAAACGTTGATTATTTTTTTTTGCTTTTTCAGATTTGTAATGTAGCTGTCTTGCTCCTAAAATGCATCGGAAGGTATTTTTGACTACTCCAATTGATCTTTCTACAGTAATTCTAGTTTTGGAATGAATTTCGTTGAACCTTGTTTGCCGTTCAGTGGTATTTCCTCCTATACGAAAAGGTGTGATTAGAAATGGTGTTAAAGGATAACCAGCATCACCTAGGATGAAAATGAAATCGTTATAAATTACTAGCTAATCCGGAAAGCTTAAGAATCTACAAAGTGCATTCATTAGAAGAATTTCAACCGTTTCAATTCAATCAATAACTCTGTTCTTACCAAGTAACCAGGAGTTTCTTTCTCCGTTCTCGTATCTTTGTCTCAATAATTGATTTTACGAACTGCCGTTCCATACGAACGAGTCGTGGCATGTACGAGGTCTGTTCAAAAAGTTCCCGGAATTTTTTAATTGCGCGCGTCTGGAGAGTCCGGTGGTCAAAATTTTTTTTTTATTGTGTTGGTACATATGTCCCTAATGTATGGTGAAATTTTCAGCTGTATTCATTGTTTACATTCTGTCTTGTAGCGGCTGGTGTAGACGTGTTTTTTTGAGCTCGGCGATTTTTGTTAGTTTAAACAATGGAAGAATTGAAGAGTCAAAGAATTTGTATTAAATTTTGCGTGAAAATTGAAATAAAGTGTAACCAAGTGTGCGAAATGTTACAGAGAGCCTACGGTGAGTCTGCTATGAAAATAAGAAGTGTTTACGAGTGGTATAAGCGTTTCCAAGATGGCCGCGAAGACGTTGAAGACGACGAACGCTCCGGTCGACCCAGCACGTCAATAATCGATGAAAATGTGGGAAAAGTGGAAAAAATGATTATGGATGATCGCCGAATCACTATTAGAGAAGTTGCTGATGAAGTTGGCATATCAGTTGGCTCATGCCATCATATTTTTTCAAATGTTTTGGGCATGAAACGAGTGGCAGCGAAATTCGTTCAAAAACTGCTGAATTTTGATCAAAAAACAAACGCAAAACAAGACTTTAATCACGCCCCAACCTCCTTATTCACCAGATATCGCTCCGTGTGATTTTTTCCTGTTCCCAAAGTTGAAGAGACCCATGAAAGGACAGCGTTTTTCATCGATTGAAGAGATAAAGGCAGAATCGCTGATGCATTACAAAAAGTGACTATCAGGGGTGTTTCGAAGACTGGAAAAAACGCTGGCATAAGTGTATTATATCTAGGGGGGATTACTTTGAAGGGTAACATATAAATATAGACGAATAAATAAATATTTTTTTAGAAAAATAAGAATTCCGGGTACTTTTTGAACAGACCTCGTACCTCGATGATTGGCATCGATATATCGAATTATCAGATTGTGATCGCAAACCTGTAACAATAAATTAGTATGGGTTGTACAAATGAAATTAAAGTATTGATCAAGGTTTACCAACATAACATTCAAACTGTAAAAACCTTTACGATTGTAGAACAAATGTTTATCACAAACAGGAGGAACAATTTTGACATGTGTTCCATCTATACAACCGATTACTCCTGGATATCCAGTTTTTTCGAAGAAACCTATTTTGATCTTATTTATTTCACCATCACTTGATGGGAGCTGTATTTCGACGGGGCATATTTCATTTTCGATTATTTCCGTTGCACGTTGCAACACTTCTGACATCGTTGATTGTGCCAATCCAATGTAACGATCATTTACTACACCTTTCTGGTAGTTTCCTTCGGCGAAAAATCTCAATGAAGCTGCGAGCATGATCATTGCAGGAACTGATGTAGACGGTTGAACCGACGACACGACCAGAAACTTCGAAGAAAATTTGCAATAAAAAGTGTTCGTGAGTGATTCACTACCAGTTACCACAGTATTGAGCGTCCCCTTGTTTATTATGAAAATAGTCTTCTCAAGCAACACTGTTCTGGTTGCTACGGACTAGTTACCAAGAAATTCCAGCGAAGTAAATAAACAAAAAAAATGAACCTTCCATTGCAGAGAAAATCAAAATTCATTCCTTTAGCGATTTCACGGTGAAAATGAAGTACCAGTGCATAAATGTGACATGCGGGCGATGCATACGAGGAGCTCTTGAAGTAAACTGCCTACTTTCAGGAGCACTTTCGAGGAGCTCTTGAAGTAAACTGCCTAGTATCATTTCAGTTTTGTGGGAAAGTATACTACACAATGTTCTTTTTAACCTAATCAAGTTGAAAACAAATATTTTAGGTTATAACACCTACAACGACCGTTGTAATAACAAATCTTCGTGTTAAATGGGATTACCTTTCTTTTTATTTATTATTTAAATTCACAATTGTTGGTACGGTTCTACAAAAAAAAAATGTCAGTTGTGTGTTTGTATTAATGATAGAACGATTTCATTTGTACACTAAAAATATATATCAGATTTTCTAATAGTTAATATACTTATTTAGTCTGGATTGGTTCTGATAAATAAACTGAATGTAATCCGAAATTATTATTATTCTGCATGTCGATCGAATTAGAATATTTCGGCCGAATGTAAAAATTTTCATTCTGCATTTCGATTGAGTGATGCTTTTTTATGGAAATCTCGAACTGGATAGAGAATACAAAATTTGGTATGTGATCAAAAAATTACGATTCGATCGAAATACCGAATAGGGTTGTTACGCAATCTTTAGTCCAGTTTGATTTCTAATAATCGAACCTACACGGAACCACCCGTGATCCCATTTCAACCAGAATATTAGTTGATTTTCTGAATTCGATTGGTTAAAATTTGGTACAACTAATCGATCGTTGTTTAAATTAAACTGTCATTTTTGTTTTTCGATTAGCAGAAACGATGGTTGAAACAACTAATTTAACTGTTTGAAAAAAAAATGCTGTCAATTAGTGAGGACACATACCTTTCAATTTCAACAAATATTTTAGTTGAAATAACTGGTGTTGTTATTGAAACAAAATTCTGTTAGTTGAAAAATAAATCGGTTTTATTTGTTTGTTTGTTTTGAGATCAGTAAAGATCTAAATTCTAAAAAAATACTTCTGATTCGATCGGAAATGATTGATGTAGAAAAACGTTTTTAATCAGCAAAAGTGCCCGGAGGTGCGAGTAAATTAGCGAAATTATTAAATTTACCTAAAATGATGCCTTCAAACGGTTAAACTAAAGTTATGCACTGATAATTTTAGTCAATTTATATGAGCTTGGGTGTATCAACCGATGGCAATTGGAATTTTGCGACGGAAATTCAAACGCGCCATTCAATCGCAGCGCGTTCTGTGCGTTTGAAACCCTTCGCTCCTGTTACTTTTATAAATTAAATTCATGTCAAAAAGCGTTTTATTGCTAATGCATGAACATCATCATCGGTAACAAACAGCTGGAAGTAAAACAGTCTGCTGGAAGTAAATAATGATCGAATTTGAAGCATAAAATTTTTGCGCATACCTGAAAGATTACGAGATGATCATTCATTAACATTTTCTAATTTGTCACCAAATCTTTTTCATCTCAAACGAGGTTAACTTTATCACAACACCGCTGTTAGATCATAAAATAAATAACTTGTTATCATAAAATTCTCAAATCGAATGAACACAATTTCACCAAACGCTTTAACCATCGATGTTGTTTCCATTGACATTTTGAAGCGACGCGAACAGATTTCAACTAAAAAAGTTGTTGATTTTGCATTGCAATTATTGTTTTGCTTTCAACTGTCTCCGGCATTTGACAGCATTCAAAACAACATATTTTTCAACTACTTGAATATATGCAAATCAAAAAACATTTTGGTTGAATCAAAAAGGAATTAGTTAAATCAACTATCGCAAAAATCAAAAACTGCGATATCGCAATTTTATGATCGAAGGGTTCTCCGTGTAGTTTTGGTATATCTGCCTTTGGCATATAAACGTGTCATTAGAGAGCTAACGCAGGTCATGGAGATTGAGCCTGGAACTTAGTTGGAACCAAATTGTGGGAGCCAGTCCAATGCGCAGTGGAAATAAGATGATGTATTCATCCATTGCGACATTTTCTATCAATGATTGGAAATGTTCACCGGTCTTCATAACTTTATATTATTGTGTATAAAACCGGAGAGCTGGGTGCCAATTAAATATCACATTTATAAGATTTTTGAGTACTGGCTGTATGCGTTTCTACATGTTAATTTGATAGACATACACAAAATCAAATATTGGTCGAGTTTAAGGTACGGAAACTGCCAAAAGGAATCAAACTCCAACTCTTCTACAACGATCACACTTCCGTATACTCTTAATGTAGCTATCGAAAACAAGGCACTTTAGGTTCAAGCAGGATTCGAGAAGGATTTGCGCTCAATCCGACGGTACAAGACATGTAAACAACACGTTAATCGAATCGTTGCTAGGATATCGGTAACTATTAGTCCAAAATAACAATTTATCGACCAAGGTTGCCTGTTTAAAAAAAAAATCATGCGAACTCGTTTTGACATTACGAGTTACTGAGGGGTAGTTAAATTTACGATACAGTTTTGATAGACGAGTGGCAGGTCGTGTCATCGGTTGAACTGGGTTAATTTTTGCATCAATCACACCCAGAAGATATTTGAAAATTTTGTTTGAAACTCGAAAGAACTGCCTGAACCTCGAGAATATGTATGCAATACGGTTTCATAATCACACGTAAAGTAAATTATTCCAAATACTTACGATTTCTCCGTTTGATCCAGTGGATTTGATCTGTCCATTATCCGTCTACGTTCTAATGCTAAGCAGGTGTATATTTCCTCGTCTTCACTATCTGTATCGAATCACAATTCTAAACTCATTTTTATTTTGTCTTTTAAATCAAAACAAACCACCAGCGCGATTCTGGACGTCACGCGAAATGAACAGGGTTACTTTGATTGGAACGTCGGCTCACTATCACTTCACGGTGTTTATTTCGATCACTTCACTGTTCGTGATACTGGTAATAGGAAAAATCAAGTGAAGTGACATGTAAGTGAAGTGAATGTGAAAGTGGAAGTGAGAACGGTAATAAGGGTCATTATTCCCAGAAGGCAGAAATTCTCGCACAAAATCCTCGCTAACTATGATCAGGGAAATTCAAACGTAACAGGAGGTGATATTAGTCGAAAGGAGAGAAAAAAAAGATTTTGTTTAATCATAAGAATTCGTTTAATTTTTTGACTCCATTGTTACGAAACTTTATAAAATTAGTTGACTTAGGGTTTTTCTTTCATCTATTGAGATTGATTTATAAATTGTCATTCACTGGTGCACTACTCTACCTTTTGGTTTACTTGATTTAGCCTGCCTGTCACGCACGCCTAGAACTAAACTGAGAACCCGGTCCCGGTATTTGGCCCGCGAAACGGGGTTGTGGGTGAATGTGAATGTTTGTGTAGGTGAGTTCATGAATGTTGTAATCGTTCGGCGGTGTGAGAGACGACAGGGTGATCGTTACTACTGGTCTAAATATTGAAATTGATTAACTTTCTGATGAGCGCTGTGACATATTATAAAAAAAGTTCTAGCATTGTTTCACTGTATTTTACAAAATCACGATCGCGAAACATTTTTACTTTCCTTTTGTTTTTCCTGCTTGTCGATCCATGTTTTCGGACACGAAGCTTCGGGTTGTTCGATTCATGAATTTTCTTTTTTGTCATTTCTAAGGCCTTTTATAGTTTCTTTGTTTCCTTCAAGTTTACGAGAATCATTTAGCATTATAATCTACTAGTTTGCTAAACACACTACGATAGAATACTTTAGTTGGAAAACCACTTGCTCTTCTAGGTCAAGCATTTTTTGTGTTTGTTAGTTTCATTTTTTTTAAATCTATTTTTTGGTGCATTTCTGCCTCAACAGTGTGTGTGTGTGATAAATGCTTCCATTTTTTTTCGTTTCACAATTTAGTGATTAATTTCATAGTAAAGCGTTCACAGTATACCAAAGCGTTTGTTTTGTTTTTCACTTCAAAGATGAAAACGACTGACTGAGATGAATAATGGAACGAAAAAAACGTATTAGTTTTCTACTAGTTTTTTTTTCTCTCTTTTTATTTTAACAAAATTCGATTGTTTTTTTCCTAACAGATGTGTGTGCTTATTTTTAAACTGTACAGTATTTACAATTTTTTGGACTTTCGGCCATAGGATAAAAACCAAGGCAGGAACAAGTCGTTTTGTATCTAGGTTGAGAAAATAAATAGCTTTAATAGATAATCAACAAACGCCTATAGCTTGGGTATTCCTCTCAGTCAAAGCTGATTCACTTGGGATCGGAAGGCCATCCAAGGAAGGAATGGGAAAATATACTCAACATGCAAGGATAACAATTGGCGATTGGCTTTCTCTTCTATGTTTTTTTTTGTCACTACGTTTTAGAATCAATTGAACTACTCGATATCACGTACGTTATGTGAGTTTTCATTGAAATTATTAATTGTGTGCGGTTGTCATGGTAATCATTCGCCATCATGTTTACTTTGAAAATTTATTATGTCTACTCTGATTTCTGGTGTATTAAATTTTATTCGTCAACGGAAACAAAAGCTACTTGGACCACTTGATAGGTTTTTTTTCCCCTGTTACTTGATTCACTTATGGGTACGGTTATGAGAAATTGTGCACACTTCAAAAGATCGTTCCTTTTCAGACGTGCACTTTGTTTTGTTTACCAATGCAGAATATTTACATTTTAACGAACGGTTTGGTGGGGTTGGTTAAAAAAGCTTTTTTAAATCGAAAAAATTATTATCCTCAATTAAACCTGTTAGTGAGTAGCTTTGAAAAAAAAAAAGAAATTTGCTCCCTGGTTATTTTTTACAAACAATCAAACAAATTCCACGGATGGACCTGCAACAATCATAACAAAAAAAAACAGTTTGTGTGCCACGATAAGCCCCACCAACCGTGCATCTTGAATTGATTGAACTTCCCCGGAACTCCCAACGATACGGTGTGTGTGTGTGTGTTCGGTACAAAATCAACAACAATAATCACTGACGGGTTTATTTTCTCTGAAAATAGTCACACAATATTTGGATGTTGGATGCGCTTACGCGGTCCTCGTTTTCTCCCGCAGGATATTATTGTTAATTATTACGACATGTTTCGTTTGCTCCAGTGGCAATATGTACAAATGTCCGTTCCCGTCTCCGTTCCTCCCCCCCAGGTTGTATTGATGCCAATTTTCCCCATAACGGCGGTTTGCTATTAACGGCTAGATATAGCTACAAAATAATCCAAACCAAAACAGTTCTGGTTTGATAACTAGTCTAGTTTTTTAGATAAATAGTAACAAAAATATTGTTCTATGTATAGGGTCTCCTAAATTGTTTTGTTTTCTTCTTTATACATAATCAGATGAACATTTCATGTCCTAATGTCTTCCAGCATTTTTTTTTTGTTGTTGTCAGTTTGATCCCAACGATATTTCGTTCGTAACTCTACGTGTGCTACTTGGTTCGCTACTGTTGATAATAATTACATTCATTGAATGTCACCACTTCAAATCGCCTTGCGCCGATTTCCCATCGTCGTTCCATTACGGTCTAGTGCTGGTGTGCTGTTTGCTGTTTTTTTCTTTGGGAGTTAGATCAATCTCCTAATCAGCTAATCAGTTCAAGCGTCTAAATTGTGCCGGCAGAGAATAAATAGATACTACTGAGAGAGTGTGCTTCCCGTATTGGTTCTAGTGGATACAGCGTTTACTGGCAGATACTTCTAGTATCTCCGGTGGCCGCTACGGGCGTGAGGCTCCTTCTATATCCACTTATTATTACGTACCGCCGAGCGGAGCCTGCGGCCCCACATTAAGTTATATCATACTATCGTTCCGTGGAGGTGCTGCGGCTGCTGACCGGATTCGCCCTGCATGCTGGATAGGTTCGAGGTAGACCCACCGACTAGACCGCCGCTAGCACCACTCGAACCGACACCGCCGCTTCCATTCGAATTTCCGTTGCCGCTGCCGGAATCGTGTATGGTACTGAGCCCAAGCGTCGAACCTCCCATACCGCTGGAAGCTCCCAGAGTCGAAGGATTTATGCCACCTCCGCTACCGAACGGTACCGGAACGCCAATAACGGGCAGCGGTTCTTCCGGCGGTGTCACCTGGAATGAATGAAAGTTTAGATTAGTAGTTCTTTCAAACAGTCAAAATCGGACGATTCGGAGGAGATAGATTTTCTCTGACAAATCGCAGTAGGCGATGATTCTATGTAACTAATGTCGTTTTCGCTTGATGCCAAACCTAAGCCAGTTTCTACCCAAACTGCTGTCAAACCGTTTGTTTGAAGAAAGTTTCGAACCTAATTTCAACGTTATTGAACTGAAAATCGAGTCAGTTTTGAACCTGGTTTTTATATCAGGTTTGCTCAAACACTCGTTGCTAAGTGCGAAATCAAAACAGTTTCGTGAAAAGTGTTTGTTTGATGAAACTACCCTGGGTCAGTTTCAGTTTTCTCAAGCAAAAACAGCATAAGAGTTTCATAAGCTTAAGGCTTATGAACCAAGCAGAAATCAATTCCATTAAGAAGTAGTCATTTTCATAAGCAGTCTCTCCCAAGCTTAAATATCTTATTAACTTGTAATTATTTCGATCCATGGAATGACGTTGTAAATGCGCTTTCATGTGACAGACAGACGTCAGTTAGCTAGAGGTTGAGACGTCAGTTTAACGAAAGGTTGAATTTTAGGTATCACGAGATTTGGCACCCAATTGTATTTGTTCTTAATTTTTGTGTGAAGATGTATAGTCTGGTTTTGCCCCATAACGGTTCTAGATATTTGGGATATTGAGTTGGTCACTTCTACGTGACTTCCTATGAAAGCTAATGCATATTCTTCCAAATCACAGATTGGGAATTGTAGCTGAAGGTTCAATCTACACAACGCACAGTGGGAAAAAATCTATGAAAACCCGCAAAGAATTCTGTAACTCATGAACTAATTGAGATAGGTCAACAAACTAAAGTGTTTCTAATGTAAAAATGTCCAAGGAATTCAATGGAATTCGTTTTACCCCAAATGTACAACAGTTTTGAGGTTTCCTATAACATTCGCTCTGTAACTTGAAACGAAGTCGAGTGCGGTATTCTGGAATAGTCTATTTTCATGTAAAAAAGTCTTTTCATGTAAAAAAGTCTGGAAGTGGCAGGTCGTGTCGTCGCACAGTGAGAAAAAAAAACAGGAAACCCGCAAAGAAATCGGGAACCATGGAAAAAAGCAACAAACAAGAATGTAAAAGATGTTAAAAAAATCTTATGTAAAAAAATCCAAAAAATTCCATGAACTGGTTTTTAATGACCGCACGAATCGCCATCCTGCTCGTTTTACCTCAAATGTTCAGCAGTTTTAGGGTTTTCTGTAGTATTTGTTCTGTAACTTGAAAAGAAATAGAGTGCGGTCGGCTGAAATAGCTTGATTTTATGTATGCCGCACGAAACGTTCTGGTGACTAATTTACCCCAATTCCTCTATTTCATGATATCTTATTGTAAATCGTCCTTAAATCTCGGTAAAACGTATTGGAAGTTTACTAAATCCAGCTCATTTTATATAAAAAAAAGTCTGAAGAATCGAATGGAAGATCCTACACTAGCCGCACGAAACGTTTTAATGACTATTTTATCGAGATTTAAGGACGAACGTTTCGTGTGGCCAGTGTAGGATCTTCCATTCGATTCTTCAGACTTTTTTTTATATAAAATGAGCTGGATTTAGTAAACTTCCAATACGTTTTACCGAGATTTAAGGACGATTTACAATAAGATATAATGAAATAGAGGAATTGGGGTAAATTAGTCACCAGAACGTTTCGTGCGGCATACATAAAATCAAGCTATTTCAGCCGACCGCACTCTATTTCTTTTCAAGTTACAGAACAAATACTACAGAAAACCCTAAAACTGCTGAACATTTGAGGTAAAACGAGCAGGATGGCGATTCGTGCGGTCATTAAAAACCAGTTCATGGAATTTTTTGGATTTTTTTACATAAGATTTTTTTAACATCTTTTACATTCTTGTTTGTTGCTTTTTTCCATGGTTCCCGATTTCTTTGCGGGTTTCCTGTTTTTTTTTCTCACTGTGCGACGACACGACCTGCCACTCGCTATTCAAAACTGTATCGCAAACTTAACTACCCCATTTGAACCGAAAATAGCGAAACTTTTCTGGCCACCCGGCTCATCGAGAGGCTTGCTCTGCGTTTTACATTTCTCTCCATGCTCTCTCGTAAATGTGCAAAATGACTCTCGATGTGGCCGGGTGGCTAAGAAAGTTTTGATATTTTCGGTTACAAGTTTGATTACATCACATAAAATCCAATAAAGCTACCGCTTGTTTGGCAGCCTTGCTGAGCCGATTTTATTTCTCTCTCATGTTTCGTTACGTCACCAGGAAACTGGAGCAGAAAAAATGGCGCCGCCATAGAAATCGACTTATCTTCACAAAAATAACATTCACTTCATTTTATCGCGACAACACCTATGTTTTTATGCACTTATCGCATCTAAATTAAATTATCTAGACATTGTCAGGATAGATTTTTAATCCATACTTTTGAAGGCGAGATATTCAATGAACATGTTGAAAGACGGCATTTTCAGCTATGCAATTCTTCCTTCAGAAAAAAAATATTCCCGATCGCTGAAGTCAATGAATCATTCTGAAATTTTCACAGAATAATCTAAACTAATTTTCTGAGAGATTGTCAGTTGGGTTTTTTTGACATTCGTTACCATTCCTGAGAAAATCAGATTTGAAGCGTGAAAATAGCTCTCTAAAACACATTCATCGCCGTTTTGCTATTAATCAGATTCGTTGTGTAAAAATTTGTGCAGGCGTTCTGAAAACGAAACAAAGAATTCAATCGTTTTTCTTCCTTTTGTATTTTGAAGTGTATTTGATGTCAATAAATGCTACCAGAGAACATCAAAATGACGGGCATGAAATTACACTTAACCTAAAACTAATAAATTCTATAACCAACAACAAATGTGTCACAAATGTACTTGGAAAAATTACATGCGTATACAACTATGAAATGGAACTACTGAGTAGCTACCATAGGGACGGGACTCGAGCCCGTAACCCATCAATTAAACTACCCTGCATGTGGAACACACGAAGAAACAGCCTAATTGAACAGACGCCAGGCAGTTCAATTATAGTCATATTGAACCTCTATGGCAACCCTTCCGCCAGCACTCATAAAAATCGTTAAATTTGGAATTAGTGAAATTGTCCCTAATGAAATCACACATTGACGCAAAACTAGTTTGGTGATAGAATTGAATTATGCACACATGTTGCATTGTTTAATTCTCGCGGTAGTTGTTTTATTTTTTTGGTGAGTTGCAATTAATAAACTAATGGCCTAAAATCTTAAAGCCTAAAGCCTAAAATCTTACAAAGTTGTCTTTCCGTGCAAAAGTTATAAAAGCTTCAAAAACGACAGAAAAACTATTATATTATTTGTCAAAATTGATTGTAGCTGTCATAGAACAGGTAGTAATGGCTGAAATAATCACAAACCGCTTATGAATTTCAATTCAAACCCAACGGCACTCGAATTCCGAAACAAAAAAATCATTGCAAGCCATCAGAACTTAGCTTAGAAAACTGAGAAAATTTATATAGTTTTGACCATCAATTATTCAAAATTTAAGGTTATATCAATGCAACCTGAGCATTGTATGCCCGGTTTCTCGTATTTTGAATTCGCACTCCGAAATAGGAAACAAAGTCGTAGTCTTACGTTCGCACACTGACATTATATTAAATTTGGATCTCCCAGTAGCATATTTCGCAAATTATCTAATCTTTAGTGGAAGGGGAACCTTCTCAATGAGCAAAACAATCACGAAAAATGTCCGATTTATAAAAGCTAAAGTTCTAAAATGCGCACTGTTGAGAATTTTTTTCGCAATTCGAAAATTTAATTTTTGTTCTTCAAGAGGATCGCAGGTTTGCTCTCTGCGAGTTTGCTCTTTGGGAGGTCCAAGTGTAAGATATCAAAAACCCAAAAAAATAACTGAGCTAACTGTAACTGAAAGCTCTAGCTTTCGAGCAGAAGGTATATAATATTCCGAGTGAAAATTTTTGCTTTCCGCACCATGTTACCAAAAGTGACCATTTTCGCCCCGGTCTCCCCTAATCATTAAAATTGATTAAAAGTGGTTTGTATTTATCTACATCTAATCTAATATTATTACGCTACGAAACGGGCATGGGTCCGTTGGTTGAATATAATTTGTGGGTCTCACATTTGACGTAGGACCACGTCTTTTTTTTACTACGCTCACCAGGGTGCATTTTTTTTAAGTGTAACGAAATTACTCCAGATTTGATTTCTCAAGAACTTTCTCCTTGTTTGAATATTTTCTCTAATTCTTTCACGTAACGAATGGAAGAAGGTGTAAGATTGTTATTAATAGCACGTTTATTACGTAAACATTTTTGAAATAGTGAAAAAGTTAGTCCACACACCAAACATCTAAATTAACCGAATCTGTAAGCTTCAGTCTATGATAATCCATGAACATCCTACATCGAGTTCGCAGGCTGCCATCTACCTTAATACAGTGGAACACCACCCGGCATTATTCAACTGGTGCTTCAGTCAGTGGTGAATATAAGAGTTCGTTCCTAAAGCCTAAACTCAGAAAAACAAAAATTAGTTCTTCTGTGAGCATATCTGCTAATGTACGTTCGCAGTGTGAGTTTCGTTTCAAACAAGAGCAATTGCGTCATCCAGGTGCTGGTCGTTTGCATTGGAGAAAAAGAAAACGAAAAGTGGACAACGATGGGGAACATTACACATAATCAGCCGTTCTAATGGCTCTAAATGTTTTTTTAAAGAACTGTTAAGATTTCTTCCATTGCAAATCGGAGGTAAAAATCATCAGTTTAGTGCAAATCTAGAATAGTATGATTAGCTTTGTGTACTTTTCGCAGTGCGCTAATTTCCCGTTTCGGACCATAGTGCATTGGCGACATTTTCAGTGGAAAATTCCATTCTTCATACAAAACAACTTTATGGATTTTTCCCACTTTTCCGGCAAGTTTTCCTAATTTTTTTGATGTACGAACCCGGTGGGGGTGAAAACTGATCAAACAAAACAGAATCATGTAAATCCGTCCATCCGTTCTAACGTGATGCGATTACAAAGAATGATCTCTGCATTTTTATATATATATATAGATGGTGTTATAATTAAGGTTTGAGGACAGACGGTCGCGTGTTGAGTTTTAAATCGACCACGCGGCTCGCTCAATTCCCTTTGCGCATCGTATTTCTCTTGTACTCTCTCGTATATGTGCAAACTGTACCGGGATGCCAGCATACATGTTATTATTTTGATGAGAAATTTTATCACATAAATCTATCGTATGGGTTGGACATTACATGGATTCCAATGAACAATGAAAAAATATTGCGAAACAAAAAATGTGTTTATATACAATGAAACGTCTGTGTGTTTGGCAGCCTTGTCGAGCCAATTTTATTTCTTTCTCCTTTTTCAGAACGCTATCAGGAAACCAATGCGAAAAAAATGGTGGATGCATTGAAACTGACTTTGTTTCACAGAAAAGTACAAGATTTTATTTTTATCGCGATAACATATATGTTTTTAACACATGGATCAATAAGTCCCGAGACTAACAATGGAAACAACATTTTTTTGCAAAATTTTTTTTTATTCATCAACATAATCACCTTTTAGGGTGATACAATGGTTTCAACGTTTTTCCAATTTTTCAATACCATGTTTATAAAAAAATTTATCTTTCGCTTCAAAATAAGCTTCAGTTTCAGCGATGACCTCCTCATTTGAGCCAAATCTTTTTCCCTGGAGCATTTTTTTAAGATCAGCAAAGAGCCAGTAGTCACTGGGGGCTAAATCTGGCGAGTATGGGGGGTGGGGAAGCAGATCAAAGCCCTAATCGTTCAATTTCGCCTGCTTCCTGAATCATCTACTCGTTGCTGTTTTTGTTCCATCGAAAGCAATCGCGGCACCCACTTGGAAAAAACCTTTTCCATGCTCAATTTTTCATGAAGGATACTAAATACACTTCCATATGATATCTGTGTCATCTCAGCAATCTCACGGAGCTTCACTTTACGATCTTTCATTATAATTTTTGTCACTTCACTCACATTTTCCGGTGTAACGGCTTCCACAGGTCTACCCGAGCGTTCCGCGTCATTTGTGTCGGTACGACCACGTTTAAACTCGGCGAACCACCGATAAATCGTTGCTTTTGATGGACAAGAGTCCGGATAACATTTTTCAATCCATGGTTTCGCTTGCACGGTGTTTTTACCCATTAAAAAACAATGTTTTATCAAAACACGAAACTCGGTTTTTTCCATTTTTCAAACAAACTACAAAACGACTTTACTCCAACCTCGATAACTCAGCTGTTTCTGGTCGGATCGACTTAAAATTTTGACCCGTTTCAAGCAAAGGTTAGTACTCTAGAAAGACGTGGTAACTGGTTTACTACGAGCGCCATCTCTCCTTTAGTCACGGGACTTATTGATCCATGTGTTATGTACTAATCGCATCTAAACTAAATTATCTAGACTTTGTCACGGTAGATTTATGATGCAAGCCTTCAAAGCCGAGATATTCGATGAACAAGTAGAAGTATGTATTTCCGAGCGTTCCAATTTTCAGCAGTTCTTCAGTCAGAAAAAAATACAACACGACCGCTAAACTCAATGAATCATTCTGAAAATTTCACAGAATATTCTCAACTAAATTTCGAAGACATTGTCAGGTGGGTTTTTTCCTATATTCTGCACCGTTTCCAAGAAAATATAATTTGAAACGGGAAAAAAGTAAAAAACCTACCACTTTACGGTACTGTCCTCAGCCCTTAAATATTCAAGTATCTCAAGAACAGCTACTTTTGGAAGAAAGGATATCATGAACAAATTTTACAGATCGGCTGAAAAGTTCGTATCGTTTCTATGAGAGGGCACCACTAGAATTAAATCAATACAATTTTCAGTTAGTACCAACCTTCAAAAGATACGTGTATAAATTTGACAGCTGTCTGGTTATTAGTTTGTGAGATATTGCATTTTGAGTGAAGCTACTTTTGTTATTGTGAAAAAAATGGAAAAAAAGGAATTTCGTGTGTTGATGAAACACTACTTTTTGATAAAAAAAAGTGCCGCCGATACCAAAAAATGGCTTGATGAGTGTTATCCAGACTCTGCACCGGGCGAAGCAACAATTCGTAAGTGGTTTGCAAAATTTCGTACTGGTCATATGAGCACCGAAGACGATGAACGCAGTGGACGTCCAAAAGAGGCTGTTACCGATGAAAACGTGAAAAAAATCCACAAAATGATTTTTAATGACCGTAAAGTGAAGTTGATCGAGATAGCTGACACCCTAAAGATATCAAAGGAACGTGTTGGACATATTATTCACGAATATTTGGATGAGAAAAAAAATGGGTGCCGTGCAAAATGGGTGCCGCGTGAGCTCACAATCGATCAAAAACAACAACGAATTGATGATTCTGAGCAGTGTTTGGAGCTGTTATATCGAAATAAAACCGATTTTTTTCGTCGATATATAACAATGGACGAAACATGGCTCCATCACTTCACTCCGGAGTCCAATTGACAGTCAGCTGAGTGGACTGCACGCGATGAACCGAACCCAAAGCGTGGAAAGACTCAACAATCGGCCGGTAAGGTTATGGCGTCTGTATTTTGGGATTCCCATGGTATAATTTTAATCGACTACCTTGCAAAGGGAAAAACCATCAACAGTGACTATTATATAGTGTTATTAGAGCGTTTGAAGGACGAAATTTCAAAAAAACGGCCTCATTTGAAGAAGAAAAAAGTTTTGTTTTATCAAGACAATGCACCGTGTCACAAGTCGATGAAAACCAGGCTGAAATTGAACGAATTGGGCTTCGAATTGCTCCCTCATCCACCGTATTCTCCAGATTTGGCCCCCAGTGACTTTTTCCTGTTCTCAGACCTCAAGAGAATGCTCGCTAGTAAAAAATTTAGAAGCAATGAAGAGGTAATCGCTGAAACTGAGGCCTATTTTGAGGCAAAGGACAAATCGTACTACAAAAATGGTATCGAAAAGTTGGAAGATCGCTATGATCGCTGTATCGCCTCTGATGGCAATTATGTTGAATAATAAAAGCGAATTTTGGCAAAAAAATGTGTGTTTCTATTAAACGATACGAACTTTTCAGCCGAACTGTTATTGCCTTTAACCTGTCGAATAAAATTCTACTGTTTAAAAGATTATCTTTCAACGAGAACTTGAAATTTCGAATATATCTGTAAATTGTTTCAGCTGTAACTTCTTCATTTTTCAAAAGGCACGGATGGGATAGCCATCAATCTGTAGGTTTTAATAACAGCTTTAAAATAAAAATTATCAAAAAAAATCGAAACCCTGATTTTATTTTATTTAACTTTTCCGGATTATTTTGTAATTATTGAGAATAAAATCAGAAATTTTTTCCAGTGTATATATTTTTTAATAATATATATTTTAGTACCCAATCGATTCCCTACAACTACTTCCTGAGCGCCATTTTTGTACAATTAACAACAACGATTTGAAAAAGGCAATTTTTGTGAAATGCAAAAATACATACGCCCTTTTTAAAAATCAGTCGTGAGTCGGATTGACCTCTCCATCGGTTCAAAACTTATGGTTTGCCAGCACTGAAGCCATGTGCAAAGTTTCATCCAAATCGGAGAAGGTCGATTCTGATTTTGTCAATTTTTCGTCTACTCATTCCTGGAATTGCTCATTACCTACTCCAGGTTTTTTAAGGAACTTTGATCATTTTTACCACACTGTTACGATGTAGATAACTAGCTCGAATACGGTTCGAGGTCACTTCTCGCCACTTACCTCCAATCCAATGCTTCCGTTGAGCGCAATCTTGATCGGGTTGCTGTGATTCGTCGCCTGCATCAGTGTCGCGAAGTGACTGATTCCGATCTCCTCCAGCGATGATTTCCGTCGGCCCGTGTTGCCAATGTTCGGCAGTCCCTGTCGCAGTGAGTTCGATCTCCTCAGCAGTATGTCACTGTCGATCTACGGAGGAGAACAAAACAATACATCGAAATCCGATGGTGCGATGAAAAATTTCCCAAAACATACCCGCAAGGAATTGCTCCTGCCCCGCATCTGTCCCATTGCATTAGGACTATCTGGAAGAGACAAAGAATTCGATTTTGTTGTGACCAACGGGGGAGCCCGTGGCGTTACGTAACCTGACATCGGCTGAGGGCCACCAATGGTGTTCAGTCCGATGCCCGATCCACGCCGGGAACCGGCCGCCGCCGCTGCCAGATTGATATTGGAGCAGAATGATATGTTTGATTTGCGACGGGAATTGTGCCGTTCGAACGTTTTCTGGGCGGAGAATGGTGACGGGCGCACGAGGTATCTAGGAAAAGAGAGAAAAAAAAACGAAATTATTTCTTCATGCGAAAATGAAAACATAAGAAACTTACATAATATCGCCCTCCTCCAGCTTCAAGTCGCATGACGGATTGATAATCACGTAGGACAGATTGTTCCGCTTTTCACTGACGTCATCATAGTCAATGCTCGGTAGGTTCAGGGACTCCATGCGACTTCGGACCAGGTTCGCTATCTCCGCCCGTTCGATCTGCTGCATGTGATTGTCGCGCGCTTCGTCGGCCATATTGATCGAGTACTACACGCAAACAAACACATTCAAGCGGATCACGATTTCCACGTCACCCGCAAAAGGGAAATAAATTGTTTCATTACACAAAACCCAAAACACCCCGATAACCAGACACATTTTGACAGCAGAAGAATATGAATGGGGGGAAAAAGAAGAAAAAAAACATCATTCAATTAGTTCGGTTTGATTACCGGGAGCATTATTTTCGGTCGGGGAAGGGCAATTAGAGCTATCGAAAATCCGAGGAGGCTTATAGGGGAAGGTGCGCCATTTAAGGTGAGCAGTTAAATATCTAGTGTTTGTTTAGCTGTACAAGTAGTTAGTAACAGTTTCCTGTTTGCGTTTTTTTTTTCGTTTCTTCACAAATTAAAGTAGCGACACAGAAACGGCACAGAAAAAAAAAATGAAACTCTACACCCAACAAAAAACAAACAAAACAAAAAAAACAGGTGTTAGCATTCATTCATACACTAAAATAGACACTGGCAGATAAAAGGACTGTCCGAACTGCGGTTTTGGCGGACAGACCGGTTGAATTTGTGCAGTGTCTACGCGTGTCAACCAATTTTGCTAATTTTGCTTGGCCTACTTCGATTAGTGAAAGCTTGTATGAAGGAAGCACAGGAAAAAAAAAACAAAATGGTTGAGTCATTCCAAATCGGATTTTCTCTAGTTTCAAAAAAGTGACCGGAACGGAATGTTAGTTGATATGATGGCATGACATTGTGAATCCTTGGATGGAATATGCTGCAGGAAAAACTTTCCGAAAGTGTGTAAAAAAACTGGTTGTCAATCTGTTGATGAATTTGTCGGATTTCACGGATGAGATTGTATGAAAAACTAACAGCATTTCAACAGTTTGATCCCAATGAATGTTGAACAGGATAATAAATTTCGGCACTAACTATTTTTCTACAGAGCAGATTCATGACAGCAAGATTTAGCTGGAAAGTACTAGCGAGAAACTTGCAGTTTTTTTTTCGATATCAAATTAAGAAAAGATATTTTTGACTATATTAAAATTTGAATTTAAAGCAGCCACCTTAATGAGAGTTTTTGGTTTTTGGTACGTACGTTTTGTGTTTTCGTTTTCAATGCATTTGCTGTGCCAGGAACCGAACCTCTCGAGGACGAAAATTAAAAAAAAACAGGGATAGGGAGGCATTCGCAATCACAGCCAAACGGCAACTCAGTTAGTGTGTAGGTAATATTATTAGTGCACATACTTACCCTTGGCAAGGCTTGCAAAATCTGAGTGATGTCTGTTATTGTTTGGGTGGTTTGTAAATATTGTAGCGTGTTTTTTTACGTTCTACATTTTTTTATTGAATTGGCCACACAGAACAGACACAGTCTGTTTCGGTTTTCAATAAAGTTTGGCAACCAAAACCACTTACATATACTGACGATGTTCAGGACCAATAAGTCAACTGTCAACAACAATTTTGTAAGTAATTCTCGTCTTTGTTTCATCCAAAATGTCTGTTTAGAAATTGTATTTTAGTGATATAACAGAAAGTGTCATGCCTGCTTAGCGCTTTGTATTGAACTGCCGAGTTTCGTTAGCTGTTCTATATGACCTGCTAACGCACTGATGAGTCGAAGACGAAACGTAAAAACAAACAGTGAATGAATACAGGTGGCTTATTGGCCGTTATCCAAATTGGTTTTTAGTTCGACAGCAGAAGTCTGTTCTCTGTGGCTTGGGAATTGTGGAAGTGTAATGTTGTGCAGTGTGAATGTGTTGGATGTTCGGTGCATTTTGAATGTGCCATTATGTCATTCAGGTAATTTTTTTTTCAAAAGCGCTTTTCTAATAATAAAGAATAAGTGATCGAGACTGATTTCAGATAATATCACTGCCATTCTTTCGTTTCATTTTTTTTTTAATTTCATATTTACCAAGACGGAAATACTTGAAAACTTGGAGAAATTAAACTACATACCCAGAAACATCACATATTAGCTCGGAAATAAATTTTGAGCTCTCCCTACCCTTGTGGCAAATCATTGACACTATCAGGAATCAGAACTAATTGGCTCAAGTGACACGTTTCCCTAGTAGTTTGGAGATTTGTGCTTTGCCGTGCCTTCGCATCAATTTCCTGATGGGAAGGAAAGGATAAAAGGAACATGGAAGGGAAATGTGAAGTGTGTGAGAGGGGAAAACGGCACACTTAATAAGATTTTCTGAGAGGATTCAGAGATTTTACAAAAGTGACTCGGAAGAATGCAGAACGATTCGCAATATGTACCTTATGATCAAAAAAGAACCGGAATTTTCATTTTAAAATTCCCGCGCTTGTCCAATCGGTAAACTTTTATTCTCTAAACGTTGGCAACCCCTTTTATACACATTCTGTCAAATTTTGACGCATATCGTACGATTAGTTTTTGTTTGGCGTCTATACAAAGAAGTTGAAAAATTATCGTGTGGCGATTTTTATAATGGATGAAAATTTAGAACAACGTGCGTGCCTTCGAAGCGCCATTCGGTCGATTGTTGTGCGGTTTCGACGTCATATTCATAGATCCACACTTCATCACCAGTTATGATGCATTCGATGAATGTGGGGTCACTATCTGCGTTGGAAATCATCTCTTTGGCCACATCAACACGACGCTGTTTTTGAATATAATTCAACTTTTTTGGCGATTCACCAAAGGCCTTTTTTAACATTTTCAACGTTTCGGAACACTTTAATCCATTTGCAACACAAAATTTGATGCACGCACGTTGTTCTAAATTTTCATCCATTATAAAAATCGCCACACGAAAATTTTTCAACTTCTTTGTATAGACGCCAAACAAAAACTAATCGTACGATATGCGTCAAAATTTGACAGATTGTGTATAAAAGTGTTGCCAACGTTTAGAGAATAAAAGTTCACCGATTGGACAAGCGCGGGAATTTTAAAATGAAAATTCCGGTTCTTTTTTGATCATAAGGCATGAGCGGAAAAAAATTCGGCACTCCATAAGGAATGCCAAACAATCTGTTGGAACTTTTTAGGGTAGAAACAGAATCGATCTATTCACTCCAGGAAGAACGATGAACTCCTTTGACTATTGCTCCTTATCATATTGGTTGAGGAACGATAGAATATCCTTCAATTTTAGCTCACCATTCGCAGATTACACCATGTCTGGAGAACCAAAAACCCGGATACGTAGTTGCATCATTGCGGGACAGTTACATATCAGATGCTGTGAAGTAGGCAATCGCACTTCCACAAATCACAAAAATAATACTTAGCACCCTGAATAGAAGCCTTGTGATGGTTGAGTTTGTAATGACCAGTCAGAGCTCTGACCAGAATCGTGCCATGATGCTTTGAAAATTGCAATTGACAGCTCAGACTTAAATCTGGTAAAAATACAATTGTTTGAGAGCAAGTTTGCAAGCTGCGCCACTCGCTGGCATGTTCGGATGTGAGCTCTAGAACTTCGTGATAAAGCTAGATCTTTCATTCGTGGTACCAGCTCTAGCCAACTAGTCAACTTTCCAGTATCCGAATTATCAACGTCGGGTGAAATCCCAACTGTATCTTCCATCTTATGAGGTCCTGTCTCGTAGGATGAAGATTCAATAGGTACATCATCCCGCATTTGAAACTCTTATACTTGAGTGAATTACGTATCCATCTCAATAAGCCAGTTGTTTACACTCTTCTCTAACCACTTGTGCAGTTGTTTATTCGTTTTCATTAGTTGGTTTCGAAATGCGTGGACTTTCAGCAGAACAACGTCGAAGAATTGTGTACAAATGGTGCACAGAACGCGGACTGTCACTGAGAAAAAAAAATGGAAGGAGTAAGTGAAAAAGTTGTGCGAAATGCAATCAGGAAGTTCGGTGAGGATAACACCTTTGTGGATAAACCGAAAACGGGTCGAAAAAATGGTCCGAAGGCGTTCGAGCAAAAGAAGGAGGTTTCAGTTCGGGATTTGGCCAAAAAAGTGGGCACTTCGAAGTCAAATGTTCTTCGTGCTTCAATGAACAGCGAAATATACATCAAGGAATGTTTACAAAAACGACTTCTACCCATGATTTGAAGCCACAAGGATCCTGTTGTATTCTGGCAAGATCTTGCTTCTTGCCACTACTCGAAATCAACGGTAGAATAGTATACTACCAAAAATGTCACTTTTGTCCCAAAAGACATGAATCATGGCAGGAAACATGGCTCGGCAGCCGAAACCATTCAACAGTTCGAAAGGATATCATGAACAAATTTATTGCCTTTAACCTGTAGAGTAATATTCTACTGTTTAAATAATTATCTTTCAACGAGAACTTGAAATTTCGAATATATCTGTAAATTGTAATTGTAACTTCTTCAGTTTTCAAAAGGCACGGATGGGATAGCCATCAATCTGTAGGTTTTAATAATAGCTTCAAAATAAAAATTATCAAAAAAAACCCTGATTTTTTTTAATTTAACTTTTTCGGGTTATTTTGTAATTATTGAAAAAAAATCAAATTTTTTTTTCAGTGTATATTTTTTTAGAGTGCCCAATCGATTCCCTACAACTTCTTCCTGAACGCTATTTTTGTACAATTAACGGTTTCCGAGTTACAACGATTTGAAAAAAAGCAATTTTTGTGAAATGCAAAAATACATACGCCCTTTTTAAAAACCAGTCGTGAATCGGATGGTCAAAAGACGGTCAAAGTCTGTACTGACTTTCACTGATTTTTAAGAGCTAACGTGTCTTCGAAGAAGTTTTACAAGATTATATTACGCTTCTTTTTAAAATGGCACCTTAATTTTTGTTAAGGGGGTAGCACCAATTTCGAATAAAAAATTTTTTTTTCACGAAAAGTTATTTTTTCTATCTCATTTTGAAGAAAAAACATTTGAAGTATTTTTGCTGAAGATCTGAATAGTGAAAAAATTTTTTTTTTTAGATATATTCACTTTATTTTAAAAACAATTTTTTTTATTTATCTACGTAGAATCTACCTCTATTACCTAAATATCTACTACAAAGTGCGCGTAAATACCCATAAACATACTTGTGCTTGCACGCGCAACATAAGCAAATTGTTGAGATTTTTATTTTGTTTACTTTTTGACAATTAACAATTAACAATATTATAAAAAATCTAAGTGGAACCGGAAGTCGGATCCAAATGATATTCAGGAATTTTATATGGGATCACAAGACCTTTCATTTGAATCTAAGTTTGTGAAAATCGGTTCAGCCATCTCCGAGAAAAGTTAGTGCAAAAAAACGTTACATACACACATACGCACATACACACACACACACAGACATTTTGCGTAATCGACGAACTAAGTCGAATGGTATATGGCACTCGGCCCTCCGGGCCTCGGTTCAAAAGTCGGTTTTCACAGTGATTGCATAACCTTTCTATATGAGAAAGGCAAAAAAGGAAAAATGTTTTCCAGTCAAAATATGAAAAAGTATTGCAAAAGTACAAACCTTCACGAAGAGATTTCATTTTTGAACGTGTAAATAAATTGAGTTATTGCAGAGCAACACGTTTTTTAAGACGATATGTTGATCGTGCGACGCTCACTTAGAGATGTGCGAAGCAGCTCATACCGGTGAGTAGCTCCGAACCGATCAGCTCACTAAAGGGAATCGATTCAATGTATCAGCTCATCATTTAAATTGAACTGAAGGTTTGTTTTGAGTACCGTTTTTTTGCGCCGTTTTTGTTTCATATGCATGATCGAAATCATTGATGCACAAAGAACAATGCTATGCGAACTAACTTGTTAGAGAAACATTATTATGTCATATTTGAAAATATCTGCAAAAGTGGCATCCCTGAATGTACCTTAGCCTACTGAGTGAGAGGTAATATTTCTTATTGACGACGGCTCATTCAATCTGTTAAAGAAGGATAAATACACATTTGGAAAAACGAACAAAAGCTCACATTTCTTCTCATTTATAGCTCGCTCTTAAAGAGCCGAAAAGCCGTTCAGATTGTAGCTTGTTTCCACCTTACCAGTAGGGATGCGAGATCATTTTTAAAAAAATCTGTGATCAAGCCAAAATCCTGTCTGTGCAAAATCAGTGCACGTTTCCCCGTTTCCATAATAACTAATCGGAATCATTTTGGTAAGTAAAAATAAGGTCTCACTATTTCCTACCGCTCTGTAATTTTTGGTGCAAACTGTGATCAATTTCAATTATTTGTGATCGATTTCAGAATCTGTGTAAATCTGCGACCATTTTCAGAAATCTGTGAAAATCTATGCCATTTTTTAAATCTGTGCAAAAGGTTGAAAATCTGTGGAACACAGATTAATATGTGAACCTGGCTTCCCTGTTTACCAGTGCGGTGAACTGGTGAGCTGCGGTTCTTTTAAAAAGAGCTGTGAGCTATCAGCTCACTTTAAAGATTCGATTCACTGGAATAGCTCAGGAGGGAATTGCCCATCTCTTCGCTCACTGCAAAAGTGAGCGAAGAGATATATGCCCTCCGTTTCTTAACCATTCATGGTTTCAGCATGGCCATAGTGCAAATGAGTCACACGAATAGTACTCAGGATATTCTCATTGGAAAATAAATTTGATTAGGAATATATTTTCCTATAAGGGTTGTAAAAGTTTGCTGCATTAAGTTGCATATTTCGCTTCGGTACAAGGTTTCCTAGGTAAAAATAGGTAAAATGATGTATAACATTTTCAGAAAAGAATAAACCTATGCATTGCCTTCTACAAAATCATGGGATTTTATATTTTCTACAATTATTCCAAACAAAATATGTAAAAAAAATAACTTGAAACAAGTTATGAAAACTAGTTTTAAGGGGGTTGTCATAATTCAATAACTAAAACTAATCGAGTTCCATCGAGTTCCACTTAGAATTTTTTTATGGTATTATGCATATCCTTTCCTATATATTTTTTAAAAATCAGCTGCATAAAGTTGCATATTACGCTTCGGTGTAAGGTTTTATCATAGGTAAAAAAGGTAAAATGTTGTATAACTTTGCCAGGAAACAACAAACCTATGCACTACCTTCAACAAAAATATGGGACTTTTTATTTTCTTCAATTATTCCAAACAGAGTATGCATAAAGAATAACTTGAAACAAGTTATGAATAAAAAATTAATTTTAAGGGGTTGCCACAAAAACGCATTGTATATCCGAAACGGTGCGACCTACACTTTTGGTATATTTGACAAAGTAAATAATTTTAATTATTTCTAAAAGTTTGTCGAAGAAAAAATTTTCTATCTTTTCAGAAAAAAGTTATGGTTATATTTTTTGTCAAAGTAGGCCATGAACAATTAGGGATAGAATAAAATTGCGCGGTGTATATTTGTAAATAATTTCTTAAAAGCAACTATATGCATTAAAAGAACGGTTTGGCAGCTACTGATTTATGTCCATGTTTTTTTTTATTCGAACCACTGTGCATCGGTTCAAAACTTATGGTTGGCCATACTGAAGCCATGTGCAAAATTTCATTAAAAACGGAGAAGGTCGATTCTGATTCGGTCACCTTTTTCGTCTACTCATTCCTGGAATTGCTCTGCTGTCTTTCAGCAATGATGGTGATAGATAAATAGAAACAAATTTTCTGATTTTAATAACAATATTCTAAAAGCTAAATTCGGTCATTCCGTGACGGGATCTAAAAACAATTTATCGCAGTACCAGAACTTTCCCCCAACAGGAAGTCATTACATTTCCGTGAACCTTTTCGTGGCTTCGGTGGATTGCAATCCACTCGTTCTTTCCCGGGTAGCAGAATAGGCAGGAGAAAAATCATATTTTCTAATAATACATCAACACACGTGTCCTGGCAATTGGTGATCAGCTGCAGTGAATTGGTTTTAATTGATTTATTTAACATTTTACGGGGAAGTGGTGGTGGTGAAGGGATAGTAGTGATGGTGTATATTTTTTTGGTGGTGGTGGTGGTTCGGACGATAGCCAAATTATTGTTGTGTGTGTGTGTTCGCATTTAGTTTTTTTTCTTTTTGGTTTGTTTCATATTGTCACTCACGTGACAGTGGATCTCGGGATCGGGGAAGGGAACCAGTAAACAGTAAACTGACACTTACGCTCGATCCCCGGCGGCCGGTACACCCTCCGAGACAGGACGACGACTTGCGTATCGTCGACGGTGGCGGCCGATAGGTGACCCCACGGAGATTGGCTTCCGCGACGCCCTTGATCGGGACGCCGGAAGCGGAGGTGCTGCTGGCGGTGGCTGTCGTCGTGACCACTTCTTCCTCGTACTTTGGGTTTTTGGTTGGATGTGTGTTTGACAGATTTTGTTTTGATTTTTTTTTGTTTGGTTGGTAACGAATGGAACGAGTAAACGAGACATGCGAGTTCAAGCGAGCGATTTAAATTTCGTGGTGAGATGAATCAAAATTAGTTTGTTGTTAGATGTTAACAGATCGATCTTATGCTTAGTAAAAAAGGTGAAACATAACAAGTAAGAACGGAAACAAATCTAATGGATGGTGGTGGAGGGCAGAGTGATTTGTACCGTTGTTCAAACTATTTTGATTGATTGATTTCTTTTTTACTCGGGAAACGATGAATTTTTGTTCGGGTTAGCTGAAAACTGTTCACCAAAAAAAAAAGAAGAAAAAAACAAAAACAAACGAACGTGCACTGGAGCATACAAATTAACACAACGAAAAAAGTGTTCAACCAAGCTAAAGCAACAACTAAGCACCTTTCTTGCTCGAATGAAAAACCTTAAACTTCTACGGATTCTATGCTCCAAGACACCACAGGCAAAAAAAGAGACGTCGCACAACGCCCGGATGTTGTTTCGATGCAGTGAAATGGCGTAAATGTGTCTGTGTTTTTCTACCACTACATGATCATGGCCTACTACTATCTTTGCTACATGTTGCTAAAGCTTTTTTTCGAGTTATTACAAAAATTCTCTTTATACCGGGAGCCAGCTTCAAAACAGTTTTCCTCGGGGACTGGACTTTACATGCATGGGAAGCGGGGCCAGTTTTCGTCTGACCTTCGCCTGTTAGAGTTTCAGAACAAACAACAACAACAACAAAAAAAAGTAAACGTAAAACAAGGAACTGAAAACTGGATGTGCTCTTCTTAGGGAAGGAGAACAAATACTTCAATACTGCCCACGGGGAAAGCAGGTTACTACTGGAAAATTAACGAAACAAAGGTGTTACAACCAGAGAACGAACTATTTAAACTTTGTCTCACTGCTAAGTGGAATACTTGTTTTTTTTTTTGGTTGTTAAATCGTAAGGGAAAAGACTCACTGTGTGCGTGTGCGATCAAATAACTCGTCCGTGATGAGCTTGATATGCTTGTTCTTTGCTTCGCAAATACTTATCAAACTTTCATTAAAACGAAAGAATTAGAAAAAAAAGAAACAACTGATCCACACAAGAACAAGAACGGAAGTGGAGGCTGTCTTAATTAATGGAAGAAAGGATAGCGGAGAAACATCGTAGACTAGACAGTTGGAATTGATAGCTAAAAAACGGGAGAATGGGAGGGGGGTCAAACAAAGCATCGCAAACTTCCGATAAAAAATTGTTCGATTTTTGTTCCGAACGAAGAAAGTAACAACAAATAAAGAAGATCCTCTATTCTAGGCGCTAACTGTTTTAATATTATTGTTATTATTAAATTCAACCAATTCCGCCTAAATCGAACTGTAGCGTATGAAAGACAGAAACATGAGATTCTTTCAGCAATATGAACTTGTAGTGAAAAAAACGGGAGGTAGATAGAAAAGCAAACAAAAACTGGCATCAGGCAAGTTAATCTGTTTACGAGGAAAAAAATTGGCAACACTACTTTTTTTGTTTTGTTTTTGGCTGGAGTTTTCTTCTGATGGCGCACAACTACAGTGAGAGCGGACAGGAACTAGCGAGAGAATTTCAAATAGCGACTAAATAGTATTTTTTGTTTGTTTGTTTGTTTTCAATCTGTTTGTTTGCTGTTTACTCGACGGATATCGATTTCGAGTCTTCCATTATGTACAGTTTTTTTTTGCAAGTATCAATTTGGCAGCATAATCATTTGAATGAATGTGGTTGGTTAATGATTGACCGTGACTTTCTCTCAACTGAGTCTGTTAAGCGTGTCGATCGTTGATTGATGAAAAGCATATGACGAAATTGAGCGTGACTCGAAAAATAATGAATCGAGGAAGCTTGACCTGGAGTTTGCAGGATGGAAATAAATGTCTCGAAAGAGTAAAGTAGTAGAAACAGAGAGAGAGAGAGAGTTACGAACAGAACCGGTAATAAGTTGAAACTATCTCGAAGGGAAAAATAGAAAGGCTTGAAAGAGATGAAATTGTTTGATTTTTTTTTTCAAATATAGTAATCGAAAAAACCGTAATAACGTGAGAGTAACAGCGGTTTGGCTGTTTGGCAAAGAATAATAAAAATAAAAATAGAAACCAAAAAGGAACATATCGGTGGAACACTGTGAAAAACGGAACAGGGACTCACCGTTGGTCGCAACCGCACACAATGCTTAATGCCGAACGATCCGAACGGACGCCATTTTTCGTTGATGGGTGAACTACTCACATGTGACGCTTCCGAACCGCTGGTTTCCTGTGTGCGGTAAATTCCGATCGGTATTTCGCACGTCGTCGAGCACAGCTTCTGGTACAGTCGGCCGTACGTGCGGATCCACATGTCATCCTTGCTGATTTTCATCTGCGACATTGGGAATGGAATTGACATGTCAGACATTAGATGTTAGTTGAACGGTAAAACACATTTAGAATAATAAACAGTTAGGAATTAGGAATTTATATCATGTTTTCTTTTACAAATCGAGTTAAATTTGAATAAATTCTAACTGAAGCACTCTCATGGCATTTTTTACTTCAACAGGGAATAGGAGAATGAGAGAGAAAACAAAAAAAGTCGTCTGTCTTTGACTGAGTATACTTCTACTTGGTCATAGAACTATCGAGTATCTCATTTGACAGACACTTTGACCGTACCGATTACAGTTGACGATGATTTTAGTCAGTCTGTCAAGGTCATTTGACATGACTGACAATATGCAGCTCTGGTCTCAAGTCAAACTTCATAAATAATGCAAGTTTGAATTCATACGATGCAGTGCAGATCGAAATGAATACTAGCACTCCAAATACCAAGCCTAAAAAAAGTTGGAACGGTAACTTCGATCTGTCATAACTCTCCACTATTGCTGTTTTTCAACGAACCTCAATAAATTTTACAACCTCGAATTTTGTGAGACTCGTAGATTGATTCAAAAGCTTTGTTTTGGGACATAATTTTGTTGTTAGTCAACCGATTTTCACCATATTGGATAGGTACTACTTCCAGAAATAAAATTCACTAAAACAAACGAAAAATAGAGTTGTCTACCCAAAGTAGTACTGTAGGTGACCTCAGAAAAGATGAGACTTTTCACAATAATCGAAAATATCTCCAAATCAAAACCTATATATTTTTACACATCATTCGATTACTAGTGATACCAGTTACAATTTTTGTCCAACTATCTTTTTCGAACTATCAAAAGAAAATCTTAAAAAATCGGTGAACTTATAAATATTAGGAGTGTATCGAAAATAAGCTATCCGCATACATTTGTGTTGCACGCAGGTATTTGTGATGGATTTTTTTGCTCAGATCACAGCATGCTGTGCGTTTGGCCGTCAGCTTTCGTTTGTTTACTTGTTTGTGCGGTTGAAATTCTGCGTTACTATGCCAAAATTGCCGTAGCGCTTTGGAATTCATCATACCAGTGTTCAAACTATCATTAGTAAGTTTGGGGAACACTATTCTTTGGATGAGCTACCAGGAAGAGGCAGAAAACCCGGTTCTACCAACCCGAAACTGGACCAGAAAGTGGTATCTCTAATCATGAAGAACAAATCAATGTCAACACGTGGTTTGGCCAAAAAAGCAGGAACGTGTGTCGGATTGATTCAGCGTATCAAGAGGCGAAATCACCTGAAGACCTACAAGAAGCAGAACATCTCGAAACAAAGTGTAGAACGGAAGAAGCGAGCAACAACTAGAGCCCGGAAATTGTATTCACGTCTTTTGCCTTGTCCGAATGCATGCGTTTTGATGGACGATGAGACTTATGTAAAGGAGGACTAAAAATCCCTTCCAGGTCTACGATACTTTCTGTTTACTGTGTCTCCAGAAGAGATTACTGCCTCTATATAAGAAGTATAGTACACCTCCACTGTTTTGGCCGGATTTAGCGTCGGCTCACTATGTCAAAACCACTGTCAATTGGCTTGCGGAAAAGGGTATAAATTTCGTTGAGAAAAATATCAATCCACCAAATTGCCCTCAGCTTCGACCCATCGAACGTTACTGGGCAATCGTGAAGAGGGTCTTCAAGAAGACTGGTAAGGTAGCTGGGAACATGCAGGAGTTCAAAAAAAATTGGTCTCAAGCGTCCAAAAAATGCGATGCAACACTTGTCCGGAACTTGATGAAGAGCGTTCGATCAAAAGTTCGAAAATTCGTTAAGGAATAATTTAAATTTCATCCGGTTTTCATTATGCTCAAGTTTAACCTCGAACAATAAAGGATCAATTTTTAGTTTGAATAAAATATCGCTTTTTATCACAATTTGAAAGAAAACTTTGTGGATAGCTTATTTTCGATACACTCCTTATATGAATATTTTTTTCACTTGCTTGTATATAAATCAGAAATTAGAGCAATGACCAGTGGTGGTAAATTGCGAACCGAACGCCGATGCTTCTGCAAATTTACTCAAAACTGTTCACCGAGCGTAAGCATGCGATAGGTTCGAAAACTATTCCCTCGGTTAATGCGAAGGTGTTCTGTGCTCGGTGTTCGACGAAGCAATCTGTTTCGAACCGTTCGGTTGGCGGACCATCGGCGAGGGCCGAGTAAACTGCGTTCGAAACGATCATTTGTTGATTTCAAGTCTCGCATCCTGGTTTTGAAATTATCAATGCACACGTGATCAGCACAAAAAAATTCTTTTGCTCGATTGATAAAACGATCAAAAGCAATTGAAATGGCATTATTTTGGACATTATCAGTGTGCTTAGGGTTGCTCGATATGGAAAATAGTAAGTTTTTGTTCTTTTGCAAATTTTATGGTTTTTGGTTATCGAATCAATAACAATAAGAATTGAATAATTTGGAACAGCTAGGTGGTTCAAAAAATTTGAAACTTTTTGACTATAATTTGGACGTTTTCAGCAAACGTAGAGTGGCTCAATATGAAAAAGGTTTTTCTTTACTCTTTCAAATTAGATGTTTAATAAACTGGTGAGTCAATAGCAAAAAAAAAATTGAGTAATTTTAGGTATTTTCAACAAGCATAGGTAAATTTGATGTTCTATTGATTGTTGAATCAATATCAGTTCAACTTGGATAATTTTAGACATTTTCAGAGAGCTGGCGCAATTTAAAAATTCGGATTTTTTTTACTAATTCGATGATTTATTAAACAGTTAAAAAATCTTTGGATATTCTCTGCCACCGTAGGGTTTTTCTATTCGAAAAATTGTAAAATTTCTGACTAATACCAATTCGATGATTTGTTGGTTGTTGTATCAATAGCAGGTCGAATTGAATAATTTTGGGCATTTTCGGTGAGTGTAGGATGGCGCAATATGAAAACTTGTAAATATTTTGACTTTTGCTGATAAAAATGTTTCATTTAATAGTTAATTAATAACAATTACAAATTGCTCATTTTTTACATATTCAGGGACCATAGGATGGTTCTACCTGTATAATTATAAAGTGTTTAACTAATGTCAATTCGATGCTCTATTGATTGATGAATCAATAGCAGTTCAAATAAGATGATATTGAACATTTTCAGCGATCGTAGGGGGGTTTAATATAAAAATTTGAAAATATTTTGATTTTTGCTATTTTAATGTTCACTTGATGAGCGAATCAGTAGTAGGTAGAATTGGATGATTTTGGACGTTTTTTCGGGAGCGAGCGACGTTTATTAATTATGGATATTCTCAGCGAGCGCTGGATGGCTTAATATAGAAAATTGTATTTTTTTAAATTATTTACAATTCCATGCCAGTGGTAAAGCGGGAACCGAACACCAATGCTTTGTACATATTTGATTAGAAATATTTTCCTAGCAAAAATATGCAAAAGCTGCAACCTACAGCATCAAAACTAAATTCTATTTCAGTTGATGAGCAAAGCAGTAGCGCGTTAAAAATTACAGTCAAAATCACATACCCTTCGACGATTGTCATGTTTAAATCCGATGTTTCACCACCACTACTATTTATATATTAATCAATAAAGCATCCGAATTGGCAAAATAGTTCACAATTTCTCATATGAAGCTGCGTTACCACCGAACAAAATGCTTAAAATTCTAATATTACAATTGCTATCAATTAAACATTGAATTAGAAAAAGGTAAAATATTCCCATATTTTTATATTAAGTCACTCTACGCCCACTGAAAATGTCCAAAATTATCCTATTCGAATTTAGTTCATTCACCAATCAATAAACCATCGGATCTGCAAATTCAAATACTAACATTTTTCAAATAGGACCACACTACGCTCGCTGAAAATTGGAAATCCTATTGGAACTGCTATGGATTCACCAATTAATAAAACGTTGAATCGACATTAGTCAAAAAATTTTAAAATTTTTCAAATAGAACCACCCTACGGTCGCTGAAAATGTCCAAAATTGTTAAATTTTAATTGCTTTTAATTCAATATTTAATAAAACATGATATTAGTAAAAGTCAAAATATTTACAAATTTTCATACTGCGCTACCCTACGCTCGCTGAAAATGTAAAAAATTATCCAATTCGAACTACTATTGATTCACCAATCAATATAGCATCGAAATTAGATTAGTCAAAAAAATATCTATTTTCCATATACAGGCACCCTACGCTCGTTGGAAATGCCCAAAATTACTCCATTTTAATTGCTGTTGACTCACCAATTTTTTCAATATCGAATTTGCAAATATTAAAACATTTTCAATTTATCATATTGAACCACCCTACGCTCTCTGGGAATGTACAAAATTACCATACACTGCTAAGCTACCCAAACACTGAAACGTCCAGCCGCAGCTGACAAAGTTCGGTTCATCCGAAGCAACAGCCTATAGTACTCGAATCGGATGTTCATGAACATACTAGTAACGATAGGCTCACAAACTAAAGCATCGGTTCTTTCACCATCAGCATCGCTTCTTGGTTCGGCGATGCTTGCTCGAACGATGGTATCGGCAAATTTATACTCGCGATGGTGGTTCGCTTTTTGGTTCGGAGCGAACACGTTTTGCTTGTTCGGAATCGATGCTTTACCACCACTGGCAATGACATGTACATTTTCCTGCTCCAAAATATTTGAACTATTAGCAACAATAATAATAATCAATTGATGAACAACATTAGAATCTTAAGAAATTTGGTACAAATCAGAGAATCTCTATTATTTGAAAAATTTTACCAAACAGAATCAAGTCAAAACTTATAAATTTTATAACTTTTTTTTTTATTTTTGCCTTTCTCATATAGAAAGGTTATGCAATCACTGTGAAACCCGACTTTTGAACCGAGGCCCGGAGGGCCGAGTGTCATATACCATTCGACTCAGTTCGTCGAGATTACAAAATGTCTCTGTGTGTATGTGTGTGTGACAAATAATGTCACTCAATTTTCTCAGAGATGGCTGAACCGATTTTCACAAACTTGGATTCAAATGAAAGGTCTTGGTCCCATACAAAGTTTCTGAGTTCCATATGGATCCGATTTCCGGTTCCGGAATTACGGGGTGATATGCACCAAAATAAGGAAAAAAATAGTGACACACGTTTCTCAAAGATGGCTCAACCGATTTTAACAAACTTAGATTCAAATAAGAAGTTTTATGACCTTATACAATTTTCCTGAGTTTCATTTGGATCCGACTTCCGGTTCCGGAATTACAAGGAAATATGTGAAAATTAATGAAAAAATATGCAATCAATTTTCTCGGAAATGTTATGACCAATTTGCACAAACTAAGAAGCAAATAAAAGGTCTTGAAATTCTTAAGGAAGTCTCCGAAACGTTGATCCAAATCCGACTTCCGGTTCCGGTATTACAGAGCGATTAGTGAAAATTTTCAATTTCATAAGTATTTTTTCACTAGCGATGGCGAAACGAGGAGCACATTTTAATAAAACTTACTGCTGAATTGATCTAGTTGACGGATCTTATTAGTTAGTGAATTTATAAAACTACTTTGAAACTACTAGTCCCCGGTTTCCGCTTCCGAAAGCACCGATAATAGTGAAGCAAATCCCCAAAAACATTATTCAAATTAAGGCTCTCATTGTCTTTAAACACACTGAGCAATTTCATCCTGATCCGACTTCCTGTTCCGAAGTTATAGGGCGAGGCGTGTCATAACATTCAAATTCTAAATGACGATGCAGGGGAACGGGTATAGCGTAATGGGTAAGTCGATGCCTTTCACGCTACCCACCTGGGTTCGATTCCCAATCCCGCGCACATAGGGTCAGAAAACTTTTCTGGCCCAATGAGGTAATTGACAACAATGTTAAAACCTCTATAATCGAAAAAAATGACGATGCAAAACTGGTTCGCGACGGTACGTGCGGCTTTGCTCCATTCACAGCGTGCGTTGTTCAATTTCGTATAGCGGGCAGTGTTGCCACAATAAAATTTATATTTTTCAGGAGAAAAATATGTAAATTTCTAATCCTTTTATTCAATTTGTACCTACTTGTTAGTGTTATTACAAGATCATGATAAAGATGTTTTTCAATAAAAGTGCACTTATTGGCATTCTCATATAGAAAGTTTATACAATATGTTCTATACAATTCGACACAGTTTATCGAACTGAGCAATGTATGTGTCTGTGTGTGAGTATGTGTCAAATAATGTCACTCATAAAAAAAATCTTGTTGTCCTGTAGGTTGCTATTGAATTTCACATCGTCATTTAGAGCCAAGAAAGGTAAAATTCTTCTAGATTTGGGTTAAGACTGATTCAATTCGTAGACTATATTAGTTACTTACTAAACGAACCGACTTTGGCTATACTGGTTCCATGTTTCTGATTCCAAAAGTACCAGAAGTAGTGGTCAAAAAGTTGAATACGAGGCTCACTCTATTTTCTTAGATCGATTAGAGATTTGATCGATTTCCACAAACAGACTCAAATAAAAGTTCCCATAGTCTCATAGGTTGCTGTTTAATTTCTTCCGGGTCCGATTTCCGGTTCCAGAACCATAGGGTAAAGAGTGTTTAATCATTTAGTGCGACGATGCAAAATAAAGAAAAATTCTTATCAACTTGACATAACTGTTTAGAATTTGAAAAGGTTATGTTAGTTTATACCCAAAGAAAGTTACTTACTTTATTCAAGATTGAAAAAAAAATTCTTCACAAAATCTTCTGGTTATATTTTTGAAAATATAAGCAATATGAGAAAGGCATCATTACACCACTAGGTGGATTAAAACAGGTTTTTTTTTGTTAGAAATCGATTTTGACCCCAATTTACACAAAAAATAAAAAATTTTGGTTTCACTGAAACTCTCTCAATTTTTTGTAAATATACCAAAACTCTAAAAAGAATTAAATTTTTGTTTTGGACAAAAGATCTAATCATTGATATCCACTTACTGATTTTGATTCTTATATATTGCTTGATTTAGTTTCGAAAAGATTTTAAGAAACTAAGTGAAAATTCATAGATTTTCAAATTTCTTAGATATTTTATTTTATGTTTTATTAGCAATCAATAGTAATCACATATATCTTAAATTTTACGTTATCGTAAACGACATCAATTAGGAAAAGAGAAGAATACTAAAATTTAAATTTCACAAAGTTATAATTATTTCTGAATTGATTTTTCTATTAGTAAATTCCACTTGGAAATCTATCATATATTAATACTCACAATAAACTTATTTTACAATTCAGAAAAAGTAGAATTCCGAAATTAGCACAACAAATCTCACGATGTTTAGAAAAACCTGTTTTAATCCATCTAGTGGAGTAATGATGCCATTCTTATATTTCTCATATTTTCATTTATGAATGTGTGGTATTCTTCAAACAATTTTGTTTGATTTTTGATAAACATAAAAGTTTGTGCATAAACTAGAGAATGAAACAGTTAATCTCTTTCTCCAAAAGGCATAAACCCTCCTCATCTTTTATACCAACAGATTGACAATATACAAATGGTACAATTTAAGGCTTAGATTAAACTAAATTACATTACAATTTAGTTGTTTAGCATTTCCTTATAAAATTACCCTTGCTATACAACTAGATAGATAAGGAACAGTCGCTTTACTGCGGGAATTCTAAGTAACGGGTGTGAACGGAGCCGGTTAAATCTATATCGGTTCGAACAAAGTGAGTGAGATCCATTTTTGAGTATATACTCTCCGGTCGTTAATCGAAAACCAGGAACCAGGAAAGCCGAAATTAGTTCGTTTGGCCGTTTACTGACAATGACTACCGATTGAAGTAGTTTTGAGGCTAGTTTAGAATTTTTTTACGTGTTCTGTTTCGCCCCCTTTAATGACGATCAGCTCCGAATGAAATTCAGGAATTCCGTAGGAGACCACAAGACTTTTTATTTGAATCTAAGTTCGGCAAAATAGCTTCAGTCATCATCGAGAAAACCAGAAATTTCCGAAATCGAAATTTTAGAATTCGTCGAGATTCGGAATTCTCAAAATTGTGTGTGTGATTTAGAAAATTCCTTGATATGAAAATCTTTGTAACAAAACAAATTCTAACAGCAATCTTCGAGACTTGAACCGATAATCATTGGATCACAAAGTACGTCCGTTAATCGACTGAGCCACAGAAGCATACATCTGCTTGGCTGGTAAGTGGTGCATATAAATTAATGCAGTCGCACTTGCTAACCGAATAGAAAATACAGTCGGGACCAGTGAAATTCAGTCTCATGAAACATTAAGTTAGGCTTTCACTTGTAAAATTCTAATATTTTTTGTGTGCAGGTTTCCATACATGAGTGATCGGTGGCGATTTATTTTATAGCTGGACATACCAAAAACAATTATGGAGACTACATAACAATATTTCACGGATGATGGCCAATGAGCCTTCTGTCAACATCCACTTTAAAGAATGATTTCAGAAGTATTGGTATCAACACCAAACGAAAGATAAAACATCTGCTTTGAAATTACTGTTCTGAATGATCAGTGAGCGTGAAATGTTGACAGGTTTATAGAGCGTTATCGGAAAACAGTGCGTGATTTTACTATTCTTGCATTCCAAAAAAATGAATTTTAGAGATGACTCCATTTGTGTGCATCTAAGAAGATGTAAAATCATAGTGTTTTTTCGAAGTGTTTAGATATCGGAAGAAATAATGCGTAATTTGAGGATTTCTGAATTAATTTGACAGTTGAAATACAAGTCTCGTGACAGAAGGTCGATCTTCTCGTTTGTTCCGCTAGCAAAAGAACTTCCTAAAAGGAGTGCTACTGATCGGTACAGTGGCTCTTGTTTCCGAACTCGATTGTTCAATTACATGCTCAAAAAGTTCCCACCAGAATCATCACTGTGGGACGCTCTCAGGCATCCGATTAGATTTTGTTCTTAGGTTGCCACATCTGTCATTGTTATTCTATCAAATTTCCAGCTTGATACCTGGACGGTTTCAATGTGGCGACGACATTGCAAATTTTAGAAGAGTGCTTCGGCAACGATACTCTAAAAAAAACAGTCGTTTAACAGTGCCATGTACGTTTCAGAAGTTGCCGTGAGTCTGTGAATGATGATGAGAGAAGCGGTAGGCCATCGATATCGAAAACCGACGAAAACATCAACAAAATCAAAGGATGGATGACCGTACACCGCAAATTGACTGTTAGAGAGACGCCAGAGGAGTTGGACATTGCTTTTGCGTGAAGCAATTCGCCGAAAAAGTCCAAATTTGTGGGCTAACAACTTGACTTCAGCGTGAATCTTGCATCACGATTTTGATGAATAATCTTGTATTTTTAATTTTCTGAGTAAATTCCTGGAACTTTTTGATCAAATTAGTATTAGTACTGAGAGCAGATGAAAGGTTTGACGCTTACTCCGTACCAAAACCAAGAACTTGAGCGCGCTTCGGAAACGTGTTTGGTCATATTGAAGCCGATTTGGGTGCACTTTCGGTGTCTAATGTCAGAGTGAGTGTCCGACAATGACCAGAACGGCAATTCAGGGATCTAATCGTTCCCTCATTCACCCGATTAACCCGACTTAGCTTCTTTTGGACTAATATTTGTTCCCATCAAAAGATGGCCAATAATTAGAAGTTGGAGAATAACTAGATCAAGTCAATCAACTTGAAGTCATAGCTCAAGACTGTTTGATTACCGACAGTGGTTCCGTATGTTCCACGACAACTTCAACCGGGAGATGCGGAATAGACTTACCGAGGTTAGGAATCCACTGCCGGGCGCTTGATCGATCCCCAGCAGCAGCCGCACGAAGGTGATCACGTAGTCCTTGACGAACGCCTGATACAGCAGGGTATCCAGCATCGATGCGCTAAAAACATTCCCGGCGGCGAACGGCAGGCGGAACATGTACGATATGTGCGACCCACGCTCCTTCTCTCGCTGTTGGAGATCATTAAAAGTATCAACGGAATTGGTACGTTCGGGCTCTACCGGAAGTAGTAGTGCATCGAGGGCGTAAGTTACCTTCTCCATTTTGCTCAAGTGAAGGGCGTATTTATCGTGTGCACGGAACTGCATGAACCTCATGTTCGAACTCTGTGACAGTTCGGTAATACTGCGGATACTTGGGAAGAACCTGATTGCAAGAAAAACAGAACACAGTTATCACTTACGCCCGAGGGTCGGAGGGAGGAAACACGCTAGACGAAACGAAAACACTGAAATTGCATACTTGAACATGGTTTGCACGGCCACGATCGTGTTACAGTCGGCCAACGTATCCTCCTCGGCCGAGTTCGACAGTTCCTTGTTCACCACGACTACGTTCTCGGCCAACGTAATACCGGCTCGCAGCAGATCATCCAAACAGTCAATCGAACCCAACATCCAGTAAACCTGAGCGATAGAAGTTGGATCAGTTGGTTGATGAAAAATGAAAAAAAAAATGCATGGTTCAATCAAAGCAATCCAGTTACCAATGGAAAATAGGAGATCGCATCGAGAAAGGCAATATCTGGTCTCCGTTCTAGCAGTAGAATAATCGGATTCAGGGAAGTTTTCGAGCGGAAGTGTGCCCGCAGCGGTATGATGAAGTTGTAAATGCCATTCGAGGCGTAATCGGCAGCCAGGATGATGGTTTTGTTCTGCCACTGATATTCCTTCGCATTACGATAACTGCAGTGTTCGCAGACCTGCAAGATTAAGGTTATCATAGACAGACTGTTTCAACCTGGCAACTGGCAACACTTACTTGAGCAAGTTGTAGGCAGCAGAGTGGTTTCTTCTCTTTCAGCAGGAAGCACAGTGTCGGACTAACTCCGATGAAAGGCGATACGGGAGGGAATCCTTTGACGATTCTGGAAGTATAAAAAAAATGAAACATTTTCTGGTGTACATCGAACCTGACTACATTGATGACTGAAATACGGAATGTTAGTCTGCTTGGAAACCTAACCTAACCTCTCGGGTTAAGTGTTTTGTCATTTCCCAGTTTTCTGTTTTATTGCGCTACACGAAACAAAATTTGAAGCTCTTGTGTTGAGCTTCCCGAAATTTGACACATCGGTATTGAAGCAATTAACTAGCGATTGACGAACTGCAACTATTTACTATTTACCGATTTAAGGCTAAAAGCTTTGAACAGTAACAACATCTGTTGAAAAATTTTTTGGCTACTTGATAAATTTACAGTAACTGAATAAACAACTATTCTACGCACGAAACTGTTGCAACAACATCGCTGTGTTTTTTTTTTTAGCCAAAGCAGTACGGGTCATTTTAATGGATGTTTCAGGTTCTGGAAGAGTTTTTGTTGAATAAAAGTTGAAATTGTAATTTATTTCTTTTCATCAACAATTCTTCATTCGCATGTTAAATCAGAACTGACAGAGCATGTAATAATTGTTCAGGCCAGGGCGGATACAAGGGGGGGGGGGGTAAGTAGGGGTTCAAACCTCTCCCGAACTTGAAAAAATAATTATGTTATGAAAGCTATTTTTATAAATATGACGATATTGTTGTTTATAAAAGTCACTTTGCATACTTTGTTTTTTTTCTCCAAAATTTATCAAGACTGTCTTTTGAAAAGGGCTAAATATTTTTAATCAATTTTTTTCAAAGAGTTGCTGTCGAAAATGAAAGAGTTACTGTCGAAAACGAAAGTTCTACTCTTAAATTGAGAAAGCCTTGTGCTAGTGATTTTCACAGAATCAGTCAATTTTTTCAATAAAAATACAGAAAAAATCCTTATCGAGTCCTACACTGAAAAAAATTGATTATACAAATTTTAAGTCGATTTACGAAACAAAATCATTATTAATTTTGATCAAATTTTGTCCCAAGATAGGTGATTAAGTTTTCTACCAACCAATCATCCATTGCAAGATAAAAAAAAACAGCTTTAACGAAAATTATTCCTTGTAAAAACTGGATTTTTTCCAGTGTCTTTTTACTAACTAAACTAAACTAAACTGAAAGTCATAATCATCCAAGATTACAATTAATCTAAATTAGTGTGAAAATTTCACCGAATACCCGATATTTGCAGAAAATATCAGTGCTGGATAAGAAAAAGATTTTGTTAGAAAAAAATTTTCCCTTCAAAACGCCCAGCTTACAATATTTGGAAGGTTGGTAGGAAACCTAGTTATCTACGTTGAAACAAAATTTCATTCAAATAAAGAATGCCGTTTTTTGTTTGACTTCCAATTTTTGAAATCGATTTTTTCAGTGTAAAATTCGATTAGTAATTTTTTTTCAGCATTTTCGTTCGAAAATTAGATTTATTTTGAAAACATCAACAGAAAAACAATTTTTTGAGGGATTTGTCATCTTTTACTCTAATTATTTACGATACAGTTTTGCACGAAATTTGTCTATTCGAATCCTACACTGAAAAATATATCAGTTTTCGTAATTTTTGATCAAGTTACAAAAAAGGTAGGTTATTATGTTCCTTTTCAACCGTCCATGAATTGCACGACGGGCATTTTTCTAACTAAAACTGTTTTTTTTTTGTTTCTGTGCGTGGTTGGGAATCGAACCCAGGTGGGCTGCGTGATAGGCATCGACTGTCCCATCACGCTATACCCGTCCCCTAAAACTGTTTTCTTGTCCATTACTAATACTTTTTGCAAATATCGGACCACCTGTGTTTTGTGAAATCTCCTCTTAAATTGAGATTCAATGAATTCTTGGATGATAATGACTTTCAGTTTAGTTGAGTTTGTGATAGAATGACACTGTACATTCCTTTTTATTAAAACAAAAAAACTTTTTTTTTAAAATTGATTTTGTAATTTTAAAATCAATTCGACATGGAAGATTTTCAGTATTTTATTGGAAAACTTGACTGATTTTTTATTTTACTGATCATTTGTATAATACATTTTTGTAGACTTTGTCATTTTTCATAAACTAATAAAAAAAAATTTATAAAAAAGTTTATTTTTAAAAGACAGTCTAGATCAATTTAGGAAATCTTAAAGTATGCAATGTGACATTTTAGGGCAAAGTCTAAATTCTACCAACTGCAAATATGATTTAGCGCGTAATTCGTCATATTTAAGGCAAGTATAAAATGAATTCCAAAAATTTTCTGAGATTTGGTTCGTAAAAGAAGTTACGTAAGATGAGGTAACGTAAAAAAACGTGTTCGTAAGCGGAGGTTTGGGTGTATCAACTTAGATAACGCGTTGTTCTTGACGCGTTCGTATATTTCGAACATTACTGTCGAGAGTAAATGACATGATACCGGTAGGCCTTTCTGTCGAAAATGAGATTTAAAGATATAGCTCTTCCCTTATCCCTATTTAGCTTATCCCTTCGTACGTTATCTTCGGAGAGGATGACCCACAGTTATGGAAATCGCTAGTAACACACGAAAACCAATCATGTCAAAAAATCGATAAATCTTTGTGCACCGAGAGCTTATAAATCTACCAGCGCGAAATCTATTAGACAGATATCAAACTCACAATTATCATAGACGAATAAAAAAAAAGATCATTGCAGATAATTCCAGTTTCGGAGATATAATCGTATAAGTGACGTAACCGACAAATCACACATATTGTCAGAAAGTAATCAACGATCAAGCTCAAATGTATTATTGATGACACTTTTTCTTTCGAGAATATTGTCGGATGTGGAACGTAGGCGCTGAAACCCGCTTTTGTGCACTAAGCGAATCAATCTGAATGAATTCGTGATATAAATTATTTTACTTAAAGAAATATGTTTTATTAAGATTGATTTGATGATAAGGGAAAACGCACCACTAGGTGGATTATGAAGATGTTTTTTTTCTATCATTTTGATATTCATTTCTTTTACTTTCCTGTTTCCTTTTTTCTCTTAGCAGTTCTCTGTTTTGCGGAGCTCAACGATTTTTTTTTGTTTTATTTATAGAGTTTTTCACGTCTTAGGTCATTCGCCTCTTCGGACCAGAAAATCTTTCTGACCCTATGTTTTATATAACGATTATTTTTAGAATTTTGCCTTTATGGTACTCAGGCATTCAGATTTTTCTGATTTCGGATTTTCAGTCTTCTGGTAATTATGTTATTTGTTTTTTAATTTTTTCTTTCCAGTATTTAGTATTCCAATTTGCTGTGTATTGTTTTCCGGTTTTGTGGTTTACAGTTTATCAGTTTTTTTTTGTTTTGCGGTTTTCTGCTTTTTAATTGGTAGCTTTTCTGGTTTTCAGATTTTGTGGTTTATTTTTCAGTTTGCAGATTTCTTATTTCATTGTTCCGTGGTGTATTGTTTTCCGGTTTTCTATTTTAGATTATTTGTTTTCCGGTTTTCAATGTTCTGGTTTTTGATTTACTGTTTTCCGATTTCCCTACCCTCGGTTTTTCGGGTTTCTGTTTCGCGATTTTCTGTTGCTTGCTCTGTTTGCCGGCTTGCTGTTTTCCGCTTTACTTTTTACCGTTTTTCTGTTTGTTGATTTTTCGTATTACAGTTTTCTGATTTTCGAATAATGATATCCAGATGTCTATTTGTTCTTTCTGCTTCTCAGTTCTCCGGTTTTCCAATCTACTATTTTCTGGTTTGTAAATTTTCTAGTCTGCAGTCGATTTTTTCTGTTATTTGACAGTGCCGTCTATATTTTATTTTGCTTTTTTTCTATTATTTTGGTATTCTGTTTTTCAGACTTCCAGTTTCTCTTGTTTTCCTGCCTACCGTTCTCTGTTTTCTGATTTCCATATTTCTGGATTTCAGTTTTTCGATCGTTATTTGTTTTTTTTTGTGTTGTTTTGTTCGTGCATTTTTTGTTTTAGTATGTTGTAGTATCTTGATGTTCTGGTTAACAGATTTGACCGTTTTCTGATTTCTGTTACTCGAATTCCGATTTCGTTTTTCCAACTTCTTTTTTGTTTTTGAAGGAAAGGATCTCCTTTTTTCTGTTGTTGTGTTGTTAATTTGTTCAACTACTTTCTGGTAGTTTGGTGTTTCTGCTCCCTGGTTATCCGATTCTCCTCTTTTCTAAGTTTCTAGATTACAAGTTTTCCAGTTTTTTGATTTACTGCATTTCTGTTTATCTACTCATTGAATTCCCTGATCTTCTGTTTTTCTGATTTATTTTTTTTTTAAATAAAATGTGAAGTGTGAAATCGATTTTAGGCAGATTGTGTGATTTATGCCCGATTTTTTTTCTATTTATTTCTAATTTTCAACAGTTTACTGTTTGTCTGTAATTTTGATGTCAGATTTGTGGTTGTCGGTATCATTTTTTTTTCTCCTATGATTTTCAGTTTCAGGTTTTTGTTTTCCCATTCTTCTATTCCTTTTTATCAGTTTTAGTTCGTTACATTTTTCGGTTTGCTGAATTTTCGCAATTTTAATTCTTCGTTTCGTTTTCTGGAGATCTGATACAGATCTCTGATTTCAAATTTTGTTTCTTATGATTTCTAGTTTATGCCTTTAAGGTGTTATGATTTTTCACTTTTCTTTGCCTTTTTATCCGTTCCTGGTTTTATTATTTTAAATTTTGTCGTTATTTCAGTTTTCCGATTCATTTTTTTTCTTACTTTCCAGGTTCTGGCTTCATGGTTTCCTGGTTTGATTTTTGGTTTGTCATCGTTTTCCCATTTGTTGTTTGTTTTTCAGTTTTCTGTTTTTATTTTTTTTCTGTTTTTTCGTAATATTGAAAAATGATTTCGTTTCTTATTGTTTTCAGGTTTTTAAATTTAAAAATTTCCAAATTTCTTGTTATTCAGATTTCTTTTTTTTTAAGTGTAGCGCTTTTCACCTTACGACTATTTACACCTTGAGTCGGAAAATATTTGTAGCTCTATACGCGGGGTTGAACCTAGGTAGGCTGTTTCCAAGCAATCGACCTACTCATATAGAGTGTTTCCCATTTCTGGTTTTCTACTGAGCTTAAGAACCGTTTCTGGTTCGTACTCAAAAGCATAATATATATTATTATATTTTTTAATTTGATTTTGGATCTAGGATTTTGGATATTGCTTTTTGGAATTTGATTTTTGATGTTTTTAAACAACGATTTTGTTTTGTTTTTTCTAATTACTGGTTTAAAATTTCTGATTTTAGATTTTTGATTCAGTATTTTGGATCTTGGATTTTGCATTATGGTGTTTTGAATTTGATTTTTTATTTTGGATCTGGAATTTTGGATTTTCGAATATGATTTTTGATTTTGTATCTCGGATATTTGTTTTTGGAATTTGATTTTTGATTTCTGATGTTCGATTTTTCTGGGGTTTGACTTGAAATTTTTGTTTTTTTGTTGGATTCAATTTTTGTGTATTGATTATGGTTTTCGGTTTTGAGTTTTGTTTTAGATTTTTGAGTTTTGATTTAGGATTGTGGTTTTTTGTTTTTTAAATTTGATTTTTGATACATCATTTTTTATTTCTGTTCGTGATTTTTTATGTTTGGTTCATGATTTGTAAGTTTTGATATTTCTTAACAGTTTTTTTTTATCAATGGTCTCAATTTTCTGGTTTCTGAACTCTGTTTGCTGACTTCTATTTTTTTTTATATTTTATTAGCATTTTTGGTTTTGTATGTTTGTTTATTTGTTGGTCTCCAAATGTTTTTTGTTGTGTTTGTTTTGATGATGTTCAGATTCTTTGCTCTTCAATTTTTCAGTTTTTAAATTTCCTTGTTTACCTGCCTCCAGTTACCTGGTTTTAAAGTTTTTTTGTTGTTTAGCGTTCTGTTTTTCAATAACTCACTTTTCGTAGTTCTCAATTTCATGCTTTGTTCTTCTTTTGTTTCATATATTTCAAGTTTTCTATTTTTTCTAGGTCTCTTAGTTCTTAGTTTCGATTTTTTTTTTAAATTTTCTAATTTTTATGACTTGTGGTCACTTCAAGGATAAGAAAAATATTTAAACGCTATGTTTGGGTTGTAGAATCGAATAAAGGCTGACTGTGTGAAAGTCATTCACTCAGTATTTTTTGTTTTTTTTTATTGTATACTGTTTTCCTATTGTTGCAATTTATGATATGTGTTTACAGTCTTCTTTTCTCTGATTTATTTCAATTGTTCTGTTGTTACTAAGGATTTTTCAATGGACTTTTATCTGTTTTCTTTTGTCTGGTTTTCTGATTTTCTATTTGCCGGAATTTCAGTTCTTCGTATTCTCAGATTTTCAATTTTGTTGTTGTACAGTTTCGAGGTTTTCCGGCATAATGATTATCAGCTTTCCGGTTTTCCTGTTATTTGAATAGTATACTTTTAGACGTTTGTGTTTTTCTGTTTGCTGGTTTCTAAACGTTCCAATTTTCTGGTCTTCTGTTTTATTTTTCAGATTCATTTCATTTTCGTTTTGGAGGCTTTAACTTTATGGTTAGTCACTTATGTGCGGGATTTGGAATTAAACCTAAGCAGACTCTATGACATCGACTTTTTGTTTATTTTTCATTGTGTACTGTTTATTGTTTTGTACGGTAAACTATGGCAGCTATGCGGAAATTTCACATTCATGAAGAGATGTGTTGTTGAGGGACGTCTCGATGTGTCAATTCAGTAGTCCTCTGTAACTCGAAGATTGCAACCAAGATTGTTGATGGTTAGGATCTAGAAATTGAATTAATTGAAAGTTCATTCGAAAGGACGCGATTGGCTGAAGTAATCCAGCCGAGTAAACCTTCCGTACATGTACGCTGTGCACGAGTGGTGGGTGAGGTTTTGTTTTAAATTTATTAACGTGGTGGTTTCATATTTCAAGTGATGTTCACACATGGAATTTCTACTAAATATACAATTTATGCTATTTTTGTATGTTCAACTGAGAAAACACCGCACAATATCGCAGTTGGATATCGTTTTCCCGTTTACTTATTTATTATTCAACTATTCAAATCTACTGCAAATTGTACTGCAAAAGGCATCCAGCGAAAAGCACGGCTTCTAGCATGCTGGCGAGAGGTTAGTTTATCGAAAAATCCAAAAGCACCGGTGGGTGGTTCGTTTTCCGAGGTGGAACTTTGCAAAAGTACAACAATTGAATAAACAAACGAACAGTCAAACAAACTAGCAAACTAATAATTGAAACAGAAAAGTGTAAACAACAGGACGGAACAGGTGGTGGACACTTACCGGGAGCAATCGGTTCGCCATGCAGGGAGTGTGTGAGTTGAATCTTTGCTATCGGATGTCGAGCTACAACATTTCGACTCGCCGGATGAGCTCATGGCGAGCGTTTGCAGAAGGGACAGTTCGGCACTTCCGAGGCCGCTGTGTTTTGTTTTTGTTTTTTTTTGTTTTCATTTTCAATATCGACAGGTCAGGTGGACACACACGTACACATTTAGGTACAGGTACACCATTTTGCCAAAATGATGGAAAAAGAGAGTGGAAGTGAAAATGTGAAGATACAAAATAATAAAAAAAAATGCTTGGGATGTGCTGTTTTGACTTATCTCTGTTTGCAGTGCAGTACAGTTAATTTTTTTTTGCACGGCTTGCTATGACAGGATCGAAATATTAAATGAAAATGCTGTGCTGGTTTGAATTAAATGAATGAATTAATGAATGAGGTGATGCCAGAGAGGGGTGCGGTACGATACATATTTGATGGAATATTACATATTTGTTTGATACACTGACTATGCAAAAGATGCAACTTTCATCTGGTAGCACCTAAATGAGAACATAATTGGACTGGTTAGTTGTAAAGAGGTTAGGGTGACAGCCAAAAATAACGCACTACCATTTCAACTGAGAGAGTTTAAAGATTAAATAAAATTTATTAGAAAGGAAAAAATAGTATTAGTTAGTGGAAAAATACACTACATTCTGGTTTTTTTTTATTTACAATCAAAGTTTGATCGTTTCTACAATTGTAATAATCTATATATGAAACCGTTTTGCGTTTCGGAATAGAGTTCAATGGAGGACTACAAATTAACCAATTCTATTTGCAATAAATACATTTGTTTCTGAAAAATAGTAAAAGTTAAGTTTCATGATCGAGAAAAAAACCTAGGCAATGCATTAGAGAAAGATATCAACTACATGGGTAGTTGGGTAGTTGTACTCACTCGCAGTTTTTCGAGTGAGTAAAATACCCACTCAGAACTCCGAAGGAAAATTCTAAATTCTAATTTACCGCGAAAAATGTTAGCGCATTTTGTATAGTTTGTATACTGTCGACTCGCATCGTACTAATTGTTGAAGGCATATATGTAATGAAAAGTCATGCCTACAATGCCTAGAGAACAGTAGAGAAAATCATAAAACTGTGTGTGAAAATCTATAACACTTAGGTTGTGAACCATGTTGTAAATTATTATTACTTTTAGTTAAAATTTGACAGTCGAACAATTATTTTGTCAGTTTTTCAGAACAATTCCTTTATTTTTGAGCTTTAGTAAAAAAATACTTCGGTGTAATTTCTTTTTATACTTCCAGTCAATGAAAATGTACCAATAAAAAGTTTCAATATACACCCAAACCTCCATTTACGTAATAATTTTCCCAATGTATGTGCATTATTGGATATGTATAATATAATGGATAACTATGGAACAAATATTATTAGTATTTGCAGGAAAAGGATTTTCTAAGTCGCACCAATTTACAAGATGGCGACTTTCGGTTCATCGATATTCGTTACAAATCATCAGAATCAGGAACGGGTTTGATGAGTACATGTTGGAAAGCGATGTTTGAGGTGATTCAAAAATCCAAGATGGCGACTACCTTCACAATATGCATATTTTCGGAACGGTTTTCATGAGTAGGCATTTACATTTTTGAAGCAGTAGTATAATATCTGCGACAGATCTAAATTATAGCCGAAATTAGTGAAAAAAATATTAAAACACCAGTCAAATCAGATTATCAAGACTGTTGAAACTGCTACAAAAGTGCCTTAAATAAAACGAAATGCTACATATAAGGAACAAAAGCAGAATTTAGAACCACCTCAAACATCGTTTCCCGACATCTACTCATCAAAGCCGTTCTAAAAATACTCATAATATAAGTATTTTTAAGAAATATCAATACACCGGAAGTCACCATCTTGGATTTTGGAGTGACTCTAAACATTGTTTTCCGGCACCAATTCATCAAATCCGTCCCGAAAATACCCAATCCAAGTCGTCTTGGATATTCAAATACCTCAAACATTATTTTCTGGAATCTACTATTTAAATCCGTCACAAAAATACTCATATTGTTGTAATTTGCATGGAATGTAAATGAGCCGGAAATGGTTTCCCTTGTATGCAAAAACCTCTTTTTCATAAAAAGTAGGTTCGTAAAAAAAGAATACGTTATTTGGGATTTTGTTCGTAAAAAGAGTTACGTAAAAAGAGGTAACCTAAAAAATGCATAAGAACGCAGGTTCGTGTCCTGTCTCTGAGCGTATCTTTTTCCAATAAATCATCTTCTCTGTTAGTTTTTCATTCATTCAAAAACGTGCTTTTTAACGCATGAGACAGATATGCGAGTACTACTCACTCAATTTTTCGATTTATCAGCAACGGTTAAACCGATTTTTACGAATCGTGATTCAAATTAAAGTTCTTATTGTCTTTAAATATACTGTGCAATTTCATCCTCATCCGACTGCCGGTTCCGAAATTATAGGGCGATAAATGTCAAAACATTCAAATCGTCATTCAAAATGACGATGCAAAACTAGTACGTGACGGTACGTGCGGCTTTGCTCTGTTCGCAGCGTACTTTGTTCAATTTCGTATAGCGTGTTACCACATCAAAATTTATATATTTAAGGTGAAAAAAATCTTAAATTTAAATTCTTTTGTCCAATTTGTACCTACTTCTTAGTGTTATTACAAGATCATGATAACGATGCTTTTCTATAAAAGAATACTTATTGCCTTTCTCATATAAAAAGTTTATACTATCACTTGAAAAATTGTCTAGAGAAAGTTTTCTATACCATTCGACACGGTTCATCAAGCTGAGCAATGTATGTGTCTGTGCGTGTATGTGTGTAACAGGGTGGCAAGTAAATTAGCGATATAAATTTCCCGGGTTTTTCCCGGTGCGCGAGACTAAAATTTCCCGTTTTTTTTATATTTTGTAGTAAACAGATTCAATAATAATGAGTGCTTTTTGCATGTGTTCAACGATCATTCTTCAAACCAGCAAACGTTCCGAAAGACGCAACTTATTTGTATACATACTCAAACAACTCGATTACTTTCATTTCCATTGAGAAGCCTAGAGAGCTATCATTCTTCAATAAAGAACTCCAGTTCACTCAATCTTCGAGGAGAACTAGTTCTTTTGGACCGTTCGCGGACTGACCATCTCTAGTATATTCCAATACTTTTTTAGCCTGGTATAGTCTGGAAAAAGTATTAAGTTAAAAATTAAAAATGAATGAACTAAAGAACAACACTCCTCCCGCAAACCCGATTCCTTCTAACAACCAGTGGCGTCTCGTGACCAAATTTACGGGTTGTGCACTGCTTATATGGTATGATATCAGAACCGTTTCGACGTTGCAACAGAGACAGCAATTTGTTTTCAACTGCCATAAGCATAAGCCACTAAAGCCTCACCTGAATGTGTGCATACAAGTTCTCACAGAGCCTATTCGATCAGTTGTGCAGTGCACGAGATGCACATGAGGACGAGACGCCACTGCTAACAACATATACGATATTCTTTCAGAGTTGGGTTTTGGCTAGAGAACAAAATCCTTCTAGAATTCTTAAAATGTACGCTTGTCACTTTGGAAAAACAACAATCTATTCCTCTAGTGACTGAGAAGTTATAAATTTGATTCTCCTATCATCGACAATCTTCGACTGCTCCTTCGTCCACATCAATATCCTCATCATAGCTGATAATCTTCGAAAAAAAAATTAACATAGATTCACTGAACAGGCTCTTACGAACTCTGAAAAACTAATTTCAGCTGTCAAAGAAGGAAATCAAATACTCCCTGAAAACGGTGGATAAAGTATTCTCACAATTTGACATTACTGAGACAAATTTTGGTGAAATTAGGGGAATCATTAGCTGATAACTAAAAACACGGCTCCTAAGAGTTCTTAAAAAAAATATTAAACATGTTACCTGATGCTACTTTTTGTCGTATGTTCGAGCCCCGACCTGGAAGGATTCGTAGTGTCAGTAGAGTCGTAGCACTAGCCATGCAATGGTTCTGTACACTCTAAATCGGCTGCGAAGTCTGTTGAAACAGAAGGTCAAATTCCACTACAGGAATGTAATACCAAGGCTTTGATGCTACTTTTACCATTATGCATACTTATTCTGAAATTTGAAGACAAACACTAAAAAGGTCCTAAGTGCAAATGACAGTTCTTCTTTCTTTCGATTATTACGGTCCTATCGGCAATCTTTCTATCTTACACTTTGCAGAGAATAACGACTGAAACTATCAACTTTTGATCTGCTATTAAAAAAAGCCTTTTCTAATATTTGTCGAAATTTGATAGAAATCCAACAGAAGCATCCAAATTATCCGTATTTTTTATTATGAGAACTCATTGTGCTGTTATTGATGACAACTAAGAAAGCTCTTATTAATTTAAAATTGCTTACAAAAACCGTTAAGACATGAGGTGTTGGCCCCATTATCAATGGATTGTGCACCATTGAATCTATGTGGGACAGTAAGATGTTTCAAAACTTGTACTGAACTTCTAGTTCAAACACAAAAATGCCTTCAACTTTTCATTTGATGTATTAGGAAAATTATGATGCTGAAAATCGTTACTAAGACTCGGACATTATTATAAGCAAATTCCGACAAAAATCGATGCAATCTTCAATTGAATCGATTCGCTCTCTGTATTAGTTAGTAAGTTAGTATATAAGTTTCTTTTCCCCATTACACAATACAAGTAGGTTTAGAATTTTCCCTACACAAAAATCTCAGAATTGCGGAAGCAAATGATGTCCTCATGGTAACAACCAAATCATATATATAATAGGGCTGAAAAGTCACCACTTGTGGCTGAACACAGAATTTAAATCTTAATAATTTAATTTTGACTCATATTCCAATAAATAGTTATTTAAAAAAAATACTCGGACATCGACTAGTCCGAGTCTTAGTAACGATTTTCAGCATCATAATTTCTCGGATTTGCACTAAAATTCCCGACTTTTTCCCGGTTTTCCCGGTCACTTGCCACCCTGGTGTGGGTATGTGTCAAATAACGTCACTATACGTATAAAAAAATCTCATAATCCCATAGGTTGCTATTGAATTTCACACCGTACTTTAGAGCGACGAAGGGTTAAATTCTTCTATATTTGACTTAAAACTGATTCAATTTGTAGGCTATATTAGTTACTTACTAAACGAACCGACTTTGGCTATACTGGTTCCAAGTTCCTGATTCCAGAAGTACCAGAAATAGTGGTCAACAAGTTTAAAATAAGACTAAGTTACAAATTGAAAAGGTTATGTTAGTTTATACCCAAAGAAAGATTTTTATTTTATTCAAGATTTCTTCACAGAATCTTCTAGTGATATTTTTGAAAATATTAGTAATATGAGAAAGGCATCATTACACCACTAGGTGGATTAAAAAAGGTTTGGAGAAGTTTACCAAAATCAGCGAATTTGAACAAACTCAGAGCAATATTGAAAATTATATGTTATAATTTGCATTTTAAAATTACTATGACGTTCCGATTGACGTTTTTGTCCACATACAACACTATTTTTTTCTATCTCTTAAGAGAAAAAAGTTTTTGAAATCAACTTTTATCGTAGTAGGTCTCGAACATTTTTATTGCAATCAAATGAGGAGCTATACCTCTGTGAATGAGTTCTCCAAAGAAACTATAAGTATTGGATCAACGGTTCAAGCAGTTCACGTTTTTGTCGTTCCAAACCATTGTGCCGTGGTTCCTAAATATTGGTTTTTGGGTTGGTCATTTTATATTGATTTGTTACAAAAACTAAAGCATGTTTTTTCAAGTCACGAATTGGGAATGGTAGCTGTGTAATAAATTTTTTCTTCATTTTCCAAAAAGTGTCCGGCTGAGCCCCGGTCTCCCCTATTGATGCAAAAATTTCAGGGTAATGCTCGCATTGGCATCTTGATCCAATTCACACTGAACTCGTTCGATCAATTTCTTGAACGTATAAGGACTGGAGTGAGAAGTGAAAGACCACATCCCGAACTGAAACCTTCTTCTTTTGCTCGAACGCCTTCAGTATACGTTTATCCAACTGAGGGTTAGCAGGAACTTTTTTTTGGACCCGTTTTCGGTTTATCCTCAAAGGTGTTATTCTCACCGAACTTCCTGATTGCATTTCGCACGGCTTTTTCACTTACTCCTTCCATTTTTGCTATCTTTCTCAGTGACAGTCCGCGTTCTGTGAACCATTTGTAAGCATTGCGAAATGGCAGCGGTTTTTGGTTGTGTCCATACTTTCTGGGACAGTCTTTATGAATGAAGAGAAAGGCATTATCACACCACAAGGTGGATTAAGAAGGGTTTTTCTTTTCCACCTGCGACGTAGGCTTTTTTGCAGTTTGTTTCTAAACAAACTCAATAACAAGTATTAAATATGTTATGCGTATAACGTAATCCTAGTGTGAATAGTGCGGTTTTAACTTCATAACAGATCGGCTGAAAAGTTCGTATCGTTTCTATGAGAGGGAGCCACTAGAATTAAATCCATACCATTTTCAGTTAGTACCAACCTTCAAAAGATACGTGTATAAATTTGACGGCTGTCTGATTATTAGTTTGTGAGATATTGCATTTTGAATGAAGCTATTTTTGTTATTGTGAAAAAAATGGAAAAAAAGGAATTTCGTGTGTGGATGAAACACTACTTTTTGATGAAAAAAAGTGCCGCCGATACCAAAAAATGGCTCGATGAGTGTTATCCAGACTCTGCACCGGGCGAAGCAACAATTCGTAAGTGGTTTGCAAAATTTCGTACTGGTCATATGAGCACCGAAGACGATGAACGCAGTGGACGTCCAAAAGAGGCTGTTACCGATGAAAACGGGAAAAAAAATCCACAAAATGATTATCAATGACCGTAAAGTGAAGTTGATCGAGATAGCTAGAAGATATCAAAGGAACGTGTTGGACATATTATTCACGAATATCTGGATATGAGAAAGCTTTCTGCAAAATGGGTGCCGCGTGAGCTCACAATCGATCAAAAACAACAACGAATTGATGATTCTGAGCAGTGTTTGGAGCTGTTATATCGAAATAAAACCGATTTTTTTTCGTCGATAAATAACAATGGACGAAACATGGTTCCATCACTTCACTCCGGAGTCCAATCGACAGTCAGCTGAGTGGACTGCACGCGATGAACCGAACCCAAAGCGTGGAAAGACTCAACAATCGGCCGGTAAGGTTATGGCGTCTGTATTTTGGGATTCGCATGGTATAATTTTCATCGATTACCTTGAAAAGGGAAAAACCATCAACAGTGACTATTATATAGCGTTATTAGAGCGTTTGAAGGACGAAATTTAAAAAAACGGCCTCATTTGAAGAAGAAAAAAATTTTGTTTCATCAAGACAACGCACCGTGTCACAAGTCGATGAAAACCATGCTGAAATTGAACGAATTGGGCTCCGAATTGCTCCCTCATCCACCGTATTCTCCAGATTTGGCCCCCAGTGACTTTTTCCTGTTCTCAGACCTCAAGAGAATGCTCGCTGGGAAAACATTTAGAAGCAATGAAGAGGTAATCGCGGAAACTGAGGCCTATTTTGAGGCAAAGGACAAATCGTACTACAAAAATGGTATCGAAAAGTTGGAAGATCGCTATAATCGCTGTATCGCCTCTGATGGCAATTATGTTGAATAATAAAAACGAATTTTGGCAAAAAAAAATGTGCGTTTCTATTGAACGATACGAACTTTTCAGCCGAACTGTTAAAGACTGTCCCAGAAAGTATGGACGCACTTTGATTTCGCTGTAAATAATTCACAAGTGTTAGATATTCAAATTTTAATCGATATACTGATAAACTTAGATTACAACAACAGAATATTATTCTCAACATTTGCTACTTAGCCATTGTAGACTAGCTGGTGCACCTTCTTGCGAACGTTCCTCATAAAATTCCGTACAAACTTCTTGGCGACAAGTTTTGACACTTTTTTCCAATCTTTTTCGAACTGTTGAATGGTTTCTGCTGCCGAGACATGATTCCTAAGATGTGCCTTCGTTAATGCCCAAAATTCCTCAATTGGTCGAAGTTGTGGGCAATTTGGTGGAAAAAACATTTTTGGTAGTTTGTTTCTAAACAAACTCAATAACAAGCACGAAACCACCCGCGATCCCATTTCAACCAGAATATTAGTTGATTTTCTGAATTCGATTGGTTTAAATTTGGTACAACTAATCGATTGTTGTTTTAACTAAACTGTCATTTTTGTTTTTCGATTAGCAGAAACGATGGTTGAAACAACTAATTAAACTGTTTGAAAAAAAATGCTGTCATTTAGTGAGGACACATACCTTTCAATTTCAACAAATATTTTAGTTGAAATAACTGGTATTGTTATTGAAACAAAATTCTGTTAGTTGAAACATAAATCGGTTTTATTTGCTTTAGACATTGCAAATAGTTGAATCAACTCGAACAATGTTATTGATTTGCGAAAAAAATCAAAATATATTTACTGATACACGTCATGATCTATTTAAAATAGGTTCGGTATGTTGAGATTCACGAAATAAATATCGTTGTTAAAATATAAACAGTATTTTATATTGACATGTAATATCATTAGGGCTGGGAAAACCACCGATCACTGCTGATTTCAAGTGATCTTAACCGAAGAACAAATTATCATTACGAAATCAGAACTGATCTGATCTCTAAGTGATTTTGGTTTTTGTATGATCATGATCATGTCTAGTCGAGATCAGTAAAGATCTAAATTCTTTAAAATTACTTCTGATTCGATCGGAAATGATTGATGTAGAAAAGCGTTTTTAATCAGCAAAAGTGCCCGGAGCGAAATTATTAAGTTTACCTAAAATAAGTATTAAAAGATGAGCCTCATTGCCGTTTCAACCTTCCGAGCGAACGGACGTGCTTTGTGTTTACTGCGAAAGCGTTGAAAACCAGTGCCGTGTGTGATAACGTGACCGGACGATCAAAACTAGATTATTTCGCTATTGTGTAATAGACAATAGTGCTTTTTTCTGTGAGAGGTTTTTTGCACATTATACACTGAAGCAGTGCATTGTTGTGAGCGGACGATCGAAACAGTACCGTTAGCCGGTGATTGTTTGATCGATCAAGGCCAGATCTCAGTGGCCATTGTGATTATACTGTGCGGATTATAAGTGAGTGTACTTTTTCTTCTCGGAGGTTTTTTGCACACCCTCGAAGCGGCGATACGCCGATCGACGAGGGCTTGGCCTTGGTGGCCCCCGTTGGATTAAAAGTTAAGTACTATTATTTTGTATATTTTTTTTCTTCTTCATTCGACCGTTCTATTTCCCCCCCCCCCCCCCCCCCCCCCCCCCGTATCATTTATTTCTGCGCGGAGGTAGCTCCGCGACATGTCAAATTTGAATCCCGACCCCTCCGTTCTCGATGATCAGATGGAGACTTCTGTTGGCAGCAATAAGTCTCGCATAAAGAGCTATCCCGATGGGCTTGCACTCTCGGCCGGGCCTTACTCGGTTTATTTCCGGACCAAGACTAAAGAAAAAAATTGAATATTTTGAAAATATCGCGGGATCTGACCTCGCGATACAATACTATAAAAAGTATTGATAAAATACGCCCAGATAAGCTCAGGGTTCTGCTGACCAGCTCAAAGCAGGCTAATGAGCTCGTTCAAAACGATCATTTTACGCGGGAGTACCGCGTCTACGTGCCAGCTCGCGAAGTAGAAATCGACGGTGTGGTCACCGATCCGAGTTTGACTTGCGAGGACGTTCTTAAGTACGGAGAGGGCTGTTTTAAGGACCCCTCACTTAAGAACGTCAAGATACTGGACTGCAAGCGATTGCATTCAGTATCGATCGCCGGGGATGAAACAAAGTCTTATCCCCAATCTGACTCTTATCGTGTGACCTTCGCCGGCTCTGCTTTGCCCAACTACATTTTTTTGGACCGGGTTCGTCTTTTTGTACCTCGAGTAATGAACTGTACCAATTGCAAACAATTGGGCCATACAGCTTCTCATTGCTGCAATAAGCACCGGTGTGCTAACTGTGGGGAGGCTCATGCGGATGGCTCTTGCGGTAAGGATGCTGAAAAGTGTCTCTACTGCAAGGAGGGTCCGCATGACCTAATGGCATGTCCCGCGTACAAGCTGCGAGGAGATCGGATGAAGCGTTCCCTGAAGGAACACTCCAAGCGTTCCTTTGCCGAGATGCTTAAGAGTGCCACCCCTCCTAAACAGACAACGAACCCATATGCCTGCTTGTCAACTGACGAGAGCGATTCTGACGACCCTTTGGAAGGTCCATCTTCGGCGGTCCCTCATAGCTGTAGGAAAAGAATGAATAAATCCTCTCATAAGCTACCTAGTAAGGGTTCGAAGGTGTCTTCCGAAGGGCTTCGAAAAGTTACAGCTAACGGGAATCGGGACAAACAACCGAAGCAAAAGGCTCCTGGTCTCGGAAAACTCAGTTCCGAGATGGAATTCCCACCACTTCCCGGGACAACAAAATCCCCAAACGTCCCTGAAAATCTACCAGAGAACCAACTAGGTGCTGGACTTATCAAGTTGTTGTGGACTGGATTTTTACAACTTTTAATATTTCTGACCCTCTTAAAAGCATTTTAATTGCTTTCATGCCAACAGTAAAAACATATTCAAAGCAGTTGACTGCAAATTGGCCCCTTCTCTCAGCGATTGTATCCTTCGATGGCTAAATCATCCATCGAGGTCACGGATCTAATCACTGTTTTACAGTGGAATTGCAGAAGTATCATTCCAAAAATAGATTCTTTTAAATTTTTAGTAAATAATCTGAAATGTGACGCATTTGCATTGTGCGAAACTTGGCTAACTTCTGAAATATCCTTAAACTTCCACGATTTTAACATTATTCGCCTGGATCGAGATGATCCCTACGGAGGAGTACTTTTGGGGATCAAAAAGTGCTATTCTTTTTATCGAATTAACCTCCCCTCGATATCAGGTATTGAAACTGTCGCATGTCATGTTTCAATCAAAGGCAAGGATCTTTGCATTGCTTCAATCTATATTCCCTCAAGAGCCTCGGTTGGGCATCGGCGGCTCAGTGATATCATAGAACTCCTTCCCGCACCGACGTTGATTTTAGGAGACTTTAACTCTCACGGTACGGGATGGGGCTGTCTTCACGATGATAACAGATCAACTATGATCCATGATATCTGCGACAACTTCAATATGACAATCTTGAATACGGGAGAAATGACACGGATTCCTGCACCACCAGCAAGACCAAGTGCGCTGGATTTATCCCTTTGCTCGACATCGCTACGGTTGGATTGCACGTGGGAGGTAATTCCTGATCCCCACGGTAGCGATCACCTACCGATCGTAATATCAATCACCAGCGGCTCAAAACCATCGAAGACAATCAATGTTTCGTACGACCTCACACGAAATATTGATTGGAATAGCTATGCGACCTCGATATCTGAGAAACTTGAAAGAACTCAACAACTTCCTCCGGAGGAAGAGTACACGTTTTTGGCTGACTTGATTCTCGACACCGCGACTCAAGCTCAGACGAAACGTGTACCCGGCGCGAAAACTAACATCCGTCCTCCCAACCCGTGGTGGGACAAAGATTGCACAAATTTAAACGCGGAGAGAGCCTCCGCGTACAAAATATTCAGAAAAAATGGAACACCTGATAATTACCGGAATTACGCGGCGTTAGACGTTAAAATTAAGAACTTGATTAGAGCTAAGAAACGTGGTTACTGGCGTCGGTTCGTAGACGGCTTAACAAAAGAAACATCTATGAGCACTCTTTGGAACACAGCCCGACGAATGCGCAATCATAACACAACGAATGAAAGCGAGGAATATTCTAACCGCTGGATTTCTCTAAAAAAAGTATGTCCAGACTCCGTTCCGGATCAGAAGATCACCCGCGCCGCGACACCAAATACAAACGAAACACCGTTTTCGATGGTAGAGCTCTCACTTGCGCTCTTGTCATGTAACAATAAAGCCCCGGGATTAGACAGAATAAAATTCAACTTGTTGAAAAATCTGCCTGATCCCGCCAAAAGGCGCTTGCTGAGTTTATTCAATAAGTTCCTTGAGGACAACATTGTTCCACATGACTGGAGACAAGTGAAAGTGATCGCCATTCAAACACCAGGAAAATCAGCCTCCGATCACAATTCGTATCGGCCGATTGCTATGCTTTCCTGTATCCGGAAATTGTTCGAAAAAATGATTCTCTTCCGTCTAGACAATTGGGTCGAAACTAATGGCTTACTTTCAGATACACAATTTGGTTTCCGCAGGGGTAAAGGAACGAACGATCGTCTTGCGTTGCTCTCAACAGAAATTCAAATGGCATTTGCTCGTAAAGAACAAATGGCGTCAGTTTTCCTAGACATTAAGGGGGCTTTTGACTCAGTTTCTATAAATATCCTATCTGAGAAGCTGCATCAGCATGGTCTTTCGCCAGTTTTGAACAACTTTTTACATAATCTATTGTCTGAGCAACACATGTATTTCGCGCATGGTGATTTGTCGACAATACGATTCAGTTACATGGGTCTTCCTCAGGGCTCATGCTTAAGCCCCCTTTTATACAATTTTTACGTAAACGACATCGATAAATGTATCAACACATCTTGCACGCTAAGACAACTTGCCGACGACAGCGTTGTGTCTATTATAGGACCCAAAGCTGGCGATCTGCAAGGGCCGTTACAAGATACTCTTGCCAACTTATCCACATGGGCTATTCAAATGGGTATCGAGGTCTCTACGGAGAAAACTGAGCTGGTTGTATTTTCAAGGAAGCGAGAACCAGCACAACTACAGCTTCAACTAGGGGGTGAAAACATAGCTCAGGTCTTCACATTCAAATATCTCGGGGTCTGGTTCGACTCCAAAGGCACCTGGGGATGTCACATTAGGTATCTGAAACAAAAATGCCAGCAGAGAATCAATTTTCTTCGTACAATAACCGGAACTTGGTGGGGTGCCCACTCAGGAGACCTGATCAGGTTGTACCAAACAACGATATTGTCCGCTATGGAATATGGATGCTTCTGCTTCCGATCCGCCGCGAACACCCATTTCATTAAGCTGGAAAGAATCCAGTATCGTTGTTTGCGTATTGCCTTGGGTTGCATGCAATCAACTCATACGATGAGTCTTGAAGTGTTGGCGGGCGTCTTACCGTTGAAAAACCGGTTCTGGGATCTCTCATATGGTTTGCTCATTCGCAGCCAATGCAGCCAGGAAAGTATCCCCCATATTTCCTGGGGAAAATACGGGAACACTTGCGAACTTTATCTGAACGGTCTTATTCAATATCGTTAGTCTGGGTCCCTTCGCATTGTTCCATTCCGGGCAATGAAAAGGCAGACTCATTGGCTAAGGTGGGCGCATTAGAAGGTGATATTTATGAAAGACCAATCTGCTTCAATGAATTTTTCAGTATTTCTCGTCAGAAAACTCTCGAAAGTTGGCAAACTTCATGGACGAATGACGAACTGGGACGATGGCTACACTCCATTATTCCTAAGGTATCAACGAAACCGTGGTTCAAGGGGATGAACGTGAGTCGTGATTTCATTCGCGTTATGTCTCGGCTCATGTCAAATCACTATACATTCAACGCACATCTCCGGCGTATCGGGATCGTGGAGAACGGGCTCTGCACCTGTGGCGACGGTTATCAGGACATCGAGCATGTCGTGTGGTCGTGCGTAGAGTATCGCGACGCCAGATCGGAGCTATTGGAATCCCTCAGGGCCCGAGGTAGACCGCCTGAAGTTCCGGTTCGGGATGTGTTGGCGAGTCGGGATAGCTCATATATGCTTCTGATATACGAGTTTCTCAAACACATTAATATACAAGTGTAATCTGTTACATCTTGCTTAGAATGTTCCTCCTATTTATCGACGTTATTTCAACTGTGGCTAAGAATAATTTTCACCTGCAGGTTCGACACTAACTTCCGCCGATTATCCCGATTCCTCATCTGTCCACCATCTTCATCGGAACTAACAAGATCTTTTTGCTGTCACTAACCTTTTCGCTTCCCCCCTCCCCGTCTCTTCTCCATCTCGATGTCAACTAATTAGATCTCTGTCGTTCTTAGTCATTTCGTTCCCATATCCCCATTTTACTTCGTTTTCCGCAATATTTACTTCTCTATATTTTTTCGTTCTCTTATGTAACATCACCATCATCGCCCACGAAAGGCCGCTCTATTCATGCGGGCCACCCGCCGGGTATTCGTAGCCTGGGGGTGTTTCCCGCGGACCCACATGGACCGAGGGATGCGGCCAACGTCATCTGGAAGACTCATGATATATTCCATCCACCGGCCGGTGCCGATCGCCAGCTGAAGGTTGGATCTACCAAAGTCGACCACTGCGACCCCAGTACAACATTATCCAATTATACTATCCTAGTTTTAAGTTAGTCGTTAATAAAATTAGAAAAAGTCCTTGGCACCTTAGAGCTTAAGCAGTGGGCCTTAAAAATAATTATATTATTAAATAAAAAAAAAAAGATGAACCTAAAATGAGTATTCACGGTTGAACTAAAGTTATGCACTGATAATTTTAGTCAATTTATATGAGCTTGGCTGCATCAACCGCTGGGAATTGGAATTTTGCGACGGCAATTCAAACGCTCCATTCAAACGCAGCGCGTTCTGTGTGTGTTGGAACCCTTCGCTCCTGTTACTTTTATAAATTAAATTCATGTCAAAAAGCGTTTTATTGCTAATGCATGATCATCATCATCAGTATCAAACAGCTGGAAGTAAAACAGTCTGCTGGAAGTAAATCAATGATCGAATTTGAAGCATAAAATATTTGCGCATACCTGAAAGATTACGAGATGATCATTCATTAACATTTTCTAATTTGTCACCAAATCTTTTTCATCTTAAACACGGTTAACTTTATCACAACACCGCTGTTAGATAAACACTTGTTATCGTGAATTCCTCAAATCGAATGAACACAATTTCACCAAACGCTTTAATCATCGATGTTGTTTTCATTGACATTTTGAAGCGACGTGAACAGAATTCAACTAAAAAATTATTATTATGATTATTGTTTTGCTTTCAATTGTCTCCGGCATTTGACAGCATTCAAAACAACATATTTTTCAACTACTTGAATATATGCAAATCAAAATCCATATTGGTTGAATCAAAAAGAAATTAGTCAAACCAACTATCGCAAAAATCAAAAACTGCGATATCGCAATTTTATGATCGAAGGGTTCTCCGTGAGTATTAAATATGTTATGCGTATAACATAATCCTAGTGTGAATAGTGCGGTTTTAACTTCATAGTACTATCGTTAAAAAATGTTATTTTCTGCAGGTGTGAACACAGTATAAAGAAGTTTGTTGTTCTGTTGAGGTTTTGTTCTGGGCCCCTGCCGAAACGAAATCCTGGGCTACGGGCCTGTGTGTGACCCAAAAGAAATACTAAAAGTTTGGCGGAGCGTGAAAATATACTTCTTCAATTTTTTTACCCATTCAACATTTTCCCACTCTAATACCCGTATTATTTGTCGAACCTGCTTTCAACTTTCCTATCCACAATCAAACGCTGGACAAATGATTTACAAACACAAAACATGGTACTTTTCGACACGTTGGCAAGAACGCGTACTGATAAATTCGGATTCTGCTACCTTTCATACAGAATAAGTTTTATTTGACAGTATTTTGCTGAATGTAACATAAATGCACAACATGTACCACGAAATAAAGTGACAGAGTTTCAGCTGTCATATGGGTGAAAAGTTTCAGCAATTTGTGACCTATTACAAAATCTACACTGAAATAAATGAGTTCGAAATTTAACTCGGACCAGTTTTATACATTCAAGTCTTGCTGCCACGTTTCGTAGAAGAACTGAATGTTCTATTTTGAAAGGAAGTCTTCCTTTGTTACCGTTTCCTCCATATTGAGCTAGTTCAAAAGTAGTTTTTTCCCCATCTAGTATTGTGTCTGACAGATGGATAAAACCCTTCAAATGTAATAATCTTGCAAATTGAAAGAGCCTTATTTGAAATTCGAAAATCAAATAATCTTCCCTTTAAATCGAAGCAAATGTTGATAAACTAACTTTTTGATCTAGTGACGACATGATGATGACGCAAAACTGCTGTCCACCTCACAGTACGGAAAGGGACAGCATCAATGAATCTAGTTTGAGATAAAAAGAGAGTGAGAAAAAAAGCACCACTGCACTGTTATCGTGAGCATCCGTTCCACCTAATTGCTAGTGTGAAACAAAGGCAATCAACTTTCCAGTAGGTAACAGCGACGACTCAGACTGCCACTTGCACTGATAGGTGGCGCAACGTGCGGCAACATGAAATTGCACTTTCTCTCTTATATCTCGGTCTCTGATGATTGCACTTTCGGACGTCATTAGCAGAGATCCATGCGTGACGTGGTTGTAATTGGACTGACCGGAACCAAGCCCAAGAATGCTACTACGTATAGTTCGAATGAAATGGACGTACGCTCGAGAGTCCACGGTCGAGTGCATAGTTATTTATAGAGAGAGAATCTCTCGAGACATGTGCCAGATGCCAGAGAAGCTCAAGCCACTTTCCATTGCTCCCTGGACCCTAGAGCCTGGACCCGGGCACAATAATTTACGCAAGTCCCCCTGCTCATGATACAAATTGTCATCATTCCAGTTATCTTCTCTCTCTCTCTCTCTGTCTGTCTGTCGGAGGAGGAGGAGAAGGATTCCTAGCTAATAATGCAGCCCAGTCAGATGGAGTAATTGAATTACTAGAATGGATGGCACAGGCAGTGATGATTTATGAACCCTCAAACGGGCTGAACTGCCTTCTGAAAGGCTCAAGTGATTTTCGAGGGTGATTTATCCTCATCTTCCCCTCACACTGCCGAACCATTGTCATCATCATCATCATCATCATCATCATCATCATCATCAGTCGATGTCGATGTCGTCGGTGTGTTCGCCAGTGAATTTGAATTTTGTCGTGTGTTGATTTTGTGCTCTCAACTAGGCCATTCATTTCCACTTTCCGACTACAAACGAAATGCATGCAAAATGTGCTCTGGGGAAATCGATTAAGTGTCGATCGGTTGATAGGCAAGCAAACGCCGGGAACCCGGCAAGGGACAGAACCCGGTACACAGCTTTTTACTTTGATGAATTTGCATGTTACCAAGCCAAAGCGTTTGATGCGGTGTGACTGAAAGTGATTAAAAATGCATAAAACACTTTCAACGGACCATTTTTTTTCCTTTGTTGGCTTCGTGCACTGAATTTTTCAATAGTTTTCTGAAAAACACAAATAATGATGTAACACTCGCAGTTTCTGTTCGTCATAAAGGAATTCACTTCAAGTTTTTATTTTCCATATTACGGATTGTTCGATTTAGGTCAAACCGGTGCACCGTTTTATTCTACAGCTTGTTGTCTTCTAATGCCCTTCTCATAGAAGTCATAGTCTCTGTTGTCGAAGACTTTCTTATCACGAAACAAATTTTACAATGCATGGAAAATCTGGTAATCGCTTGGAGCCAGATCCGCACAATTTGCTGGATGCACCCAAAACTTGCTAGCCAAGCTTATGACGAGTTACTAAAGACGTAGTTGGCCTGGTATTGTCCTGATGGAACACAACATCTCCATCTGTTTGCTATTCCTAGAGGTTTCTGATCAATTGCCAGCATGGGCGGCAAGTTCCAGTGCTTTGCCCCACCATAGTTGCCGCACCTGATTGCCAGCTTTAGGCGGTCCAAGTGTAAATGGTACAAATCTATATACACTGAAGTCTTTTTTTATGCGAGCTTACGTACCGCATAAAAGAAAACCGCATAACTTTGAAAATTCGCATAAAAAATCGCATTACTCTGAAACTTCGCGTACAAAAACCGCATTACTCGCATAAAAATAAAAAGCATAAAAAAGACCTTAGTGTATATATATATATATATATATATATATATATATATATATATATATATATATATATATATATATATATATATATATATATATATATATATATATATATATATATATATATATATATATATATATATATATATATATATATATATATATATAAATGGATGTAAGTTTGAATGTTTGTAACGCCATAGCTTCGGAACTACTGAACAGATTGCCACCAAACTTGGCGCAGGTACTTTTTGTATTTCAGAGATGGTTTAAGGAGTATTTTTATAGGGGAGGGAGCGTAGCAAGTGTCATTAACAGGGGGGGGGGTCTGGAAAAAATTCATATAACTTGAGAAAAATCGATACGTTTTGAAGATCATAGAAACAATTTGCATACCTTGTATGACTATACGGGGGTGGATGTAGCAAGTGCCTTTAAAAAGGGGGGTGTAATGTTGAAAACAACATAACTCCGAAACTACTAAACGGATTGCCACCAAACTTGGCACAGACACGTCTTGCTCCTCTGAGATGGTCATAAGGGAAGGGAGCGTAGTAAGTGTCATAAAGAGAGGAAGTCACGAAAAATATTGTCAAATTTGAAGAAAATCGATACATTTTTAAGACCATAGAAACGTTTTGCATATATTAGGAATGATTAAACACTGTCCCAGAATGTATGGACGCAACCAAAAACCGCTGCCATTTCGCAATGGTTCAGAATCTGTCAATTTTTATGGCTGCGTCCTGTTGTTTACACTCTTCTCTAACCACTTGTGCAGTTGTTTATTCGTTTTCATTAGTTTGTTTCGAAATGCGTGGACTTTCAGCAGAACAACGTCGAAAAATTGTGTACAAATGGTGCACAGAACGGGGAATGTCACTGAGAAAGAAGCAGAAACAACCAAAACGTAGTCCGAAACAAGAATCATCGATCAGGCCGAGGGTTCGAAAGCTGTACAATACGATTCTTGCTGGAAATTTGAACTGCATAATCATGGACGACGAAACCTACGTGAAACTCGATGACAAATCCTTTTCGGGACCACAATATTATACGGTGCGAGAAGGGCAAGTGTTAAACCAGTCCGAGACATCGATTGAAGTCGAAAAATTTGATAAGAAAGCTATGATCTGGCAAGCAATTTATAGCTGCGGTAAGATTTCGAAACCCTTCATCACCACTGCTTCAATGAACAGCGAAATATACATCAAGGAATGTTTACAAAAACGACTTCTACCCATGATTGGAAGCCACAGGATCCTGTTGTCTTCTTGTCAGATCTTGCTTCTTGCCACTACTCGAAATCAACGGTAGAATGGTATACTACAAAAAATGTCACGAGGGCACATCCTAGGAAACATGTCTCGGCAGCCGAAACCGGTTTTTGTGATTAAATTGTAAACAGTGTGAGATAACTCTAAAGAACTGAAAAACGAAGTTTACCAAATCTTTTGGAAATAATTGGTAAAATTCATCACGCTTGCTTGCCTTTTTCGCACCCGGACGACGGGTTTGAGGTAGTCAAGCACATATCAGTTCCAATTATCTACTGGACTAGTATCAAAGGTAATTGGTTGATTGAAAATCGTTCATTTCTTGTGGTGTTTCAGACGAAACTGGATGTCGAGGTGAAGTTCTCCCACCAACATCAGTAAGAACGAACCAAGTGTAAAGCGTGAAACGCTCAGGTCGTACTTTCCTTTGGACATCAATCGTCGGGAGCAGCAGTCGCCAGTAATGAGAGCAGACCTTTTGCGTGGTACAAAACCTCAAACGCTTGGGTCACAGAGCCAGTCACTCTTCAAAGAAGATTGTAACATCCTGCTGCTGGTCGTTTGCATTGGAGGAAAATGCAACGAAAAATGAACAACAATGGGGAACATTATGCAAAATCAGCCCTTCTAATGGCTCCAAATTCTAAATCCAAGTAAGATTGCTTTTTTTGCAAATCGGTAATTAAAACCATCAGTGTAGTGCAAATCTAGGGTAATTTGATTGGCTTTGTGCGATTTGTGCAGTGCAGAATTCGCAACAGTGTTTAATTTTTTTTTTTTCATAAATACGTATATTTCTTAAGGCAGTTTACATAAGTTTTTCTTCGCCGTAGCATCACTTTTACATAATATTCTTATCCTAATTTAATTCTAACATAGTCACAACGTTTTGAATTTATTAAAACATATTCTCTTATAGCTTAAATATCATCTTAGGTAACTCGTCATTAATTATGAAATCTACTCGGAAATATTATTTGAACCAAACGATTAACTTCTATAAATTATAAAATAAGCTGTTATTTTCAGACATTTTGTTGATAATTTCATAAACTGTTTCGAGTTTGTTTGTATCATTACATAATTTTTATTCTAATTTAGCTATTGGTTGAACTCATGGACGCAGCTGGGATCAGAACTAAGTCTTGAAAGGGGCCTTTATTAAATTGAAACTCCAATTTTCTTTATGAAATGATAAATAAGTTTCATGTATGAAAGGTCACGACAAGCAAGAATGTCTCGAATTGGGATATTGGATAGTTTACCTTGGGTACGCAAAGAATTTATTAGTTGAGATCTGACATCACGATACTCCACGCATGTCCAAACGACATGATCAATATCCCGATAACCTTCTCCGCAAGCACAATGATTAGTCTCGGAGAGGCCAATTCGAAGGAGATGTGCATCTAACGTGTAGTGATTGGACATGAGTCTGGACATCACACGAATGAAATCCCTACTCACATCCAGTCCCCTGAACCATGCCTTTGTCGATATTTTCGGAATAATTGAGTGCATCCACCGACCCAGATCATCTGTATCCCAAGATGCTTGCCAGCTGGCAAGTGTTCTTTGGCGAGACGAACTATAGAATTCGTTGAAAGCAATCGGTCGCTCATAAATTTCACCCTCAATAGCACCACGTTTGGCTAAATTATCGGCTCTTTCATTGCCTGGAATGGAGCAATGAGCCGGGACCCAGACTATAGTGATTAGATAATTATTATTCAATATGTCGTTCAGACACTGTTTTATTTTACCCAAGAAAAACGGTTCATTTTTGCCAGCAGCGATTGAGCGAATGGCTTCAATTGCACTCAGACTATCTGTGAAGAGGAAATAATGGTTTGGAATTAATGTGACGATTACACTCAAACTATAATGAACTGCTGCTAGCTCTGCTATATAAACAGATGCAGGTTCTTGAAGCCTAAATGAGGCCGAAACATTATTGTTGAACATACCAAACCCTGTCGCTTCTTCAATTCGCGATCCGTCCGTGTAAAACATTTTCTCAGAGTCAATATGCCTGAACTTACTTGAAAATATTTTTGGGATTTCCGTCGAGCGTAGATGATCCGGGATTCCACGCACTTCACGCTGCATGGATGTATCGAAAAATAAAGTTGAGTCAGGGGCACTTAGGATGCTGACACGGATAGGAATATATCTTGAAGGGTTGATTTCCTGTGACATATGGTTAAAATATACTGTCATAAATTTTGTTTGAGATCGAAGCTCGACTAGTCGTTCGAAATTATTAATTACCATGGGATTCAGCACCTCACATCTTATTAGCAGGCGTGATGAAAGCTCCCAAAATCGATCTTTTAATGGAAGAACTCCCGCCAGAACTTCAAGACTCATTGTATGTGTCGAGTGCATGCAGCCTAAGGCAATTCGCAAACAACGGTACTGAATTCGCTCAAGTTTGATAAAATGAGAGTTTGCAGCGGAACGAAAACAAACGCATCCATATTCCATCACTGAAAGTATCGTTGTTTGATACAATTTTATTAGATCTTGCGGATGAGAACCCCACCAAGATCCTGTTATTGTTCGAAGAAAATTTACTCTTTGTTGGCATTTCGTTATCAGATACCTAATGTGTCCTCCCCACGTGCATTTGGAATCGAACCACACCCCGAGGTATTTAAAAGTTAAAACCTGTTGGATCATTCTTCCCATCATATGGAGCTGAAGCTGCGCGGGATCATGCTTTCTTGAAAAGACGACTAACTCTGTTTTCTCCGCAGAGAATTCGATACCAAGATGAACAGCCCAAACGGACAAGTTATCTAAGGTATCTTGCAATGGTTTATGCAGATCAATAGCTTTGGGCCCAGTAACTTTAACCACGCCATCATCTGCCAATTGCCTTAGTGTACATGGGGTTACTAGACAGCTGTCAATGTCATTCACGTAAAAATTATAGAGGAGCGGACTGAGGCATGAGCCTTGCGGGAGACCCATGTAGCTAATTCTGAATGTTGCCAAATCGCCATGTGAAAAATACATGCACTTCTCTGACAAAAGGTTGTGCAAATAATTATTTATAACCGCTGGAAGTCCATGTTGGTGGAGCTTGTCTGAAAGAACATCAATGGAAACTGAATCAAATGCTCCTTTAATGTCTAAAAATACAGATGCCATTTGTTGCTTTTGAGCGAAGGCAATTTGGATGTCAGACGAAAGTAATGCAAGGCAATCATTCGTCCCTTTATTTCTACGGAAGCCAAACTGAGTATCTGACAACAAACCGTTCGTCTCGACCCAAGTGTCGAGACGTCGTAGAATAATTTTTTCGAACAATTTTCTGATGCAGGACAACATCGCAATGGGTCTATATGAGTTGTGATTGGAAGCTGGTTTCCCCGGTTTTTGAATGGCGATAACTTTCACTTGTCTCCAGTCAGGTGGAACAATATTTTGCTCAAGAAACTTGTTGAACAATTCCAACAAACGTCTTTTTACGAGGTTGGGCAGATTCTTCACCAAGTTGAATTTAATTCTGTCCAACCCTGGAGCGTTATTGTTACAAGACAAGAGTGCTATAGAAAATTCCATCATTGAAAATGGATTATTAATAAAACCATTATTTGGAGGAGATTCCCGTATAATGCTCTGCGTAGGAACAGAATCTGGGCAAACTTTCCTAGCAAAGTCAAATATCCATCGGTTCGAGTATTCATCACTCTCATTGCCCACGTTACGATTCCTCATTCGTCTGGCCGTATTCCAAAGAGTGCTCATTGAGGTTTCTCTTGACAAACCTTCGACAAAATGTCTCCAATAGCTACATTTTTTGGCTCGAAGTATGCTCTTGTACTTGGTTTCTAAAACCATAAGTTTTTCAAAATTCTGAGGAGTTCCTCCTCCCCGTTTTAGAAACGTCTTGCAAGCATTTTGTTTTGCGAGTTTAGCCTCTGAGCACTCTTTGTCCCACCAGGGGTTGGGAGGCCTTCTGTTAGTCGTTGGCCCAGGAAAGCGTTTAGTTTGGGATTGTTCTGCTGCCTCCAGAATCGAACAAATGAGGAAGTCATATTCTTCAAGTGGAGGGAGCTCTTCCATTGGATTCAAAATACTAGAGATTCTACTTTGGTATTTAATCCAGTCGATATTTTTTGTCAAATCATATGGAATACTAGCTGAATTAGCAATACATTTGTTACAGCTAATTGAGATGATGATTGGTAAATGATCGCTACCGTGTAAATCAGGCAATATTTTCCAGGTGCAATCTAGTCGAATTGATGTTGAGCAAAGAGATAGATCTAATGCACTTGGGCGTGCAGGAGGTCTTGGGATCCTTGTCATGCTACCCATATTTAATACCGTCATGCTAAAATTGTCACAAATGTTTTGTATTAAAGATGATCTGCTATCATTGTAAACGGAACCCCACATCATTCCGTGCGAATTTAAATCCCCCAGAATCAATCGTGGAGCAGGAAGGGCTTCCACCATTTCATTAAGCTGTCGCTGTCCAACTTGTGCTTTTGGAGGAATATAAACCGAAGCTATGTAAATATCTTTGCCTTTAATGTTTATTTGGCAAGCAACAACTTCTATACTAGAAGTTGAAGGGATGTTTAATCTATAAAAGGAACAGCATTTCTTAATTCCCAAAAGCACTCCACCATACGGAGAGTCTCTATCGAGACGTATAATGTTAAAATCATTAAAATTTAAAGCTATGTTTGAAGTAAGCCATGTTTCGCATAAAGCAAATACATCACATTTTTGACTATGCAATAAAATTTTAAATGAATCAAGTTTTGGCATGATGCTTCGACAATTCCACTGCAGGACAGTGATTGTATCATTTGCGGCGGGTGATAAATTATCCATCAAAAGATACAAAACCTGAGACAATTGGCCATTGAGCTGATAACTGCTTCAAAAAATTTCTAGCTATTGGAAGGAATGCCATTATGAGGGTCTTTAAGGGTTCAGATATATTGAATGCTGAGAAAATCCATGCAACAATTTCCGAAAACTTCAGTAATCCTGTTGGTGGCTGTGAAATGGAGCCCACAGGATTATTACCTTTTTCTGTGCTAGATCCTGGATTGGTTTGTGAATTTGACAAACCAGGAGGCACAGTCTTTGGTTTTGACTTTTTTTGTTTAACACGGGGATCTTTTTTTGAAGATGAAACTTTAGGTGTCTTTTTTGGTAATTTGGAAGAAGACTTCTTTCTCTTAACTGACCCTTGGGTAGTGATAAACGAATTACCTTCACTATTTTCGTCAGAGTCAGAGTCCTCTGTTTCCTCTAGATTTGAAAACCCGTTTTCGGTTTCCAAAGGGGGGACATCAATGACCGTTTTAAGCATTTCTGCATATGTGCGCTTAGACCGTGCTTTTAAAGAAAGCTTAATTTTGTATTTGTGCACTTTAAATGCAGTGCATACTGAAATATCCTCATGAGGACTTTCCCCACAATAAATACATTGTTCAATTTCCTTGTTGCAATCATTATCTTTATGAGGTCCTTCACACTTAATACATTTTGGTTTATTGCTACAGTAAGTAGCTGTGTGTCCGAATTTCTTGCAGTTCGTACAATTCATTACATTTGGAACAAAAAGCCGAACAGGGAGGCGAATTTTATCGACATAGACATGGGACGGCAACGCAGATCCGGCAAATGTCACTCGAAACGAGTCTGATGGGCGATAAACTTTTTTTCCCTCTTCATAAACTACTGAGTACAGTTGTTTGCACTCCAGTATTTTCACACCCTCAAGCATAGAGTTCTTGAAACGACCAACACCATGCTTGAGTAAATCATCTTCCGAAAGACTCGCTTCGGTAACAACACCGTCAATTTCGACATCTTTGGAGGGTATGTAAACTTTATACTCTTTAATGAAATGTTCCGAAGAGACAATATCATTCGCGTGTTTCAAATTATTTACCACAACACGAATTTTATCGTTATTTACTTTTATGATCTCTTTGATTGAAGAGTATCGTGATGTCAAACCTTTAGAAATTTGGTAAATGTTTAATGGCTTTGATATACGTCTAAAAAAGACTATCCAAGGCCCAGAAGAGCTCTCCTGATATTTTTTCGTTCGTGTGGGTATCGGATTCATGCTAGGATTTACGTCCATGGATTCATCCATCACATTAAAATTTTTAATCAAACTTTAAAATAAAAAATGAAACCAACAGTACTCAATCAAAAGGAAAAGAAAAAACTTCTACCTTGAAATTGTTGTCTATCTCCGTTGCACTGCCGTGTAGATCCTCGTTGCTCTAGATGTTCTTGTTGGATGCTGATTGTTGGATGTGATGCTACTGCTACCTGACATCCAGCACCACTCGATTTCCGATTTACTTTTGTCTTCGCCAGCTGCAACCAGCGCAGGTCACCGGTGTATACCTGCGTGTTGTATGGCAGTGGAAAGACCGAGTTGTCTTGTCTCCTTCTTCCTTGTGCTCCGCACCGATATGCTTCTGCACCGAAGTGCCTTCGCACCGGTATGCCTTTGCACTCTCCTGCTTCTGTGTGCCTTTGCACTCTTCTTCTTCAATGTGCCTTTGCACTCTCCTGCTCAGCACTTGTGGCTGTATATTGTGGCCTGGGTAGAGCTTGGGAAACGCCCTTTGTTGTTTCCTTCACCAGCTTGGCCCAGCACTAGGGCTCTCTTATGCAGCACGACTATACGTTTTAACGGCTGCTGCCAACAGGTCTCTACCTGTAGTTCAACCGTTGTCGTATTTAACGCGTGTAAACTAACCAGCGTTATTAAACTGTACGCTTCTATACACAACCTTCTCGGATGAACGGCTATTACTGAATGACCACAGTGTTTAATATCATAGAGGATTACATAATTGGGCCCTTCTGAATGCCAGAAATTTATCTCGTACAGCATTTGACAGTTTCTTTCACTGAAATATTCAAATTCGGAATGAGATAGTCGACATCAAAATTCTGTGAACCATAATTGTATACTCAAAGAAGATCATTCGCCTCTTCGGGCCAGAAAAACTTTCCGACCCTATGTGCGGGGTTGGGAATCGAACCCAGGCGGGCTGCATGAAAGGCATCGACTAACCTATCACACTATACCCGTCCCCTTTTCAACCAGTTGTAGTTTGTAGTAGAACTTTCTGCTGATTTGCTATATAAATTGCATAGCACCGACAGAATAGATTCAAACTCAACTCGTCACTCTCCATCACGAACGCCTTCATCAAAGTTTTTTTAGAACCACCATTATTTTATCATAAAGAACTAATTGGTTATTTCGTAATGTTTAATTGTATGTCAGAATGTTTAATGTAACTAATCTATACTTCAGTTTAGGAGTATAGTTTCAAATTCTAGTATTGAAAAAGAATAAAGCTTAATATTTGGAAGTATAAAGAAAGAATGTCAGTTTTATTCGTATTCACGACATCCAGTTGTGTCTCTGACATTACACACCCGTACTGTTTTTTTAAATCAAATCCTATACCTCTTAAAAATAACCCTGTATAAGCCCAAAATAAAGAAACAAAATCGAACTTTTTGGTTTGAAACTTTTCAAAACAATTATTCTTTTAAATTTTTATATCTATTTACATTCCAAACATAGTATCAAAGACCGCGAATAAAATGGTGTATGGGTTTTGATTTCTGATGGGTTTTTGATTCCGAATAGAACAGTCGGAATAATTATGTTTCAACGTTTTTTCAGAAAAAAATCCCCGAAATAGGCTTTGAAAACGCTTTAATTCCCGAAAAATAAAATGCATGCTGAAAATTTACCAAATTGCTCCAGTCTCCCCTACGTTATAGAAAAATTAAGAAAAGTTATATAAAAAAAATTGGATTTTTGTTTTCCAAAAAGGCTGCTTGTTTCACTTTTTCAATGATTTTCATGGTTTGTAGATAAAAGGAGCTTCATGTTTTCAAGTTTTCTTTTGAAAATTAAGACCTTTCTACACAACATATTACAAAATCAACAAAGTGAAATGTTCCGCTGTTGAATAATAATTTTGTGGAAGTTTTAGTTCTTGCATTTATCGATAAAATGTCGACTCGTTTTCGTCTCGTAGTCTGCAATTTTTGGTATGACTACTCCGTTGTACACAACACGGAAACTCTAAGATCCGAAAACAACGGAAATATTAGCTATACATATTTTGTAAATATGATTAGTCAAAATTTGGTGCAATTTAAAACGGAACTGCTTCTGTAAATGGAGTTTTTTTTAAACAAAAAGTGAGTTGCCTAATCTTCACTTTCTATCTAGATATTACTCTTTATTAGACACTGTTACAAAATTTGATAAAAAAATGTCAAGTTGTTCCTGAGATATGGTTGCTCAAAGTGGAACAATATATTCTCGCAGAGTTAAACGATGTGCATTGTAGAGCTGATTCTGTAACAAACAATATTACGTTTTTTTTTAATTCTCTATGAAACCCCGATTATGCTTTCCTTAGAAATTTTTTTTTTACACAAACTCGAACGAAATTTGCAAAAATTTTCATTTCTTGTCGTAATTTATTTACGAAAAATTGGAAAAAATATTTTTTACAATTTTCTCAACGATGTTCCATTCAAAATTTATTAAGCTTCAATCCAATATAATTTTTGCCTTTCTCACATACAAAGGCTATGCAAAAACTGTGAAAACCGACTTTTTAATTGAGACCCGGAAGGCCAAATTTCATAAACTATTCGACTCAGCTCGACGAACTGAGCAAATGTCTGTGTGGGTGTCTGTATGTGTGTATGTAACAAAAATGTGCACTCAATTTTGGAGGAGAAGGCTCGACTGATTTTCACAAACTTAGATTCAAATACAGGGTCTGTTGGTCCCATAAGTAGCTATTGAATTTTACCCGGACCGGACTTTCGGTTCGGGAGTAACGGGGTGAATTGTGCAAAAAAAAGAATAACAAGTACACTCGATTTTTTCACTCAAGTTAAGATCACTCAACCGATTTTGTTCAACTTAAATTGAAGGCTTTGTATTCTCATAGATTGCTATTAGATTTCCACTGGATCCGACTGCCGGTTCGGGAGTTACGGGGTAAAATGTGCAAAATGAACTAAAAACGTGCAATCGATTTTTTCAGAGATCGTTCGTTCATTTTTCACAAGCGTAAGTTCAAATGAATGGTCTTACAACTTCATTAAACCCTACCAAATTTCATCCGGATACGACTTCCGAAAATTTTATTTTGAGGGACGTGTTTTTAGACATGACACGGAAAAATTCAATCAAATACATTCAAATAGCCGTAGAATTCTTGAATCGGACAGATTTGGTTAGTTGATGACCAAATAAATTAATTTTGAGTATCTTCGTTTCAGATTCCAGAAGTATCGAAAACAAAGTGTTCGATACTACAAACCGGTAATCACTCCAATTTCTTAGAAGCGGATGAACCGATTTTTATAATCTTAGATTTGAATGAAAAGTCTCTTGGTCCCATAGTCTGTTACTGGATTTAATTCAGATCGAACTTTCGGCTCGGGAGTAACGGAAAAATTCAAATGAAATGTCTTGTGTTGTCCCATACCAAATTCTTGCATATAATTTAGATTCGACTTCCGGTTCCGGAAATATGGGACAAAATGTGCAAAAAAATGTTAAAATAAGTGCACCAATTTTTCACAGAGATGGTTGGACCGATTTTCACAACCTTAGATTCCAATCTTGTGATCTCATGCAAAAGGTCTTGTGATCTCATGCAAAATTCCTAAATTTGGTTTGGATAGGATTTTCGGTTCCGGAGTTATGGAGTAAAGTGTGCAAAAAATGAAAGTAAGCGTTCTAATGTTTTCTCAAAGATGGCGTGACCGATTTCGACAAACCAAAATTTCAATGAATGGTTTCTATACAAAACTTCTAAATTTCGTCTAGATCCAACTTTCGGTTTCGGAATTAGCGGGTAAAGTGTTTTAAAAATTTTATACCATCACTTAAAGTGACAAAACACTTGAAAAAGATTCTAAATCGACATCAAAACTGCTCGAATCGGTAACCATTATCAGTAGACTGCCAAACAAAGTGATTTTGGTTATTCCTTTAAGAATCGAAGAAAATTATTTTGAAGAATACCACAGTATTATGTATGATAGTATGATTGATATGAGAAAGGCATCATTACACCATTAGGTGGATTAAAACAGGTTTTTTTTTAAATCGATAAAGCTTTTGAGTAACCATATATCAGGAACAATTCGATATTTTGACATAAAATTGACACTGTAGCAGTTTCTAATAAAGAATTATAGGGGACGGGTATAGCGTGATGGGATAGTCGATGCCTTTCACGCAGCCCGCCTGGGTTCGATTCCCAACCCCGCACATAGGGTCAGAGAGATTTTCTGGTCCGAAGAGGTGAATGACCTAAGATGTTAAAGCCTCTATAATTGAAACAAAAAAAAAAAAAAAAAAAGAATTATAGCTACACACAAATTGAAGTTTAGACAGCTCATGGTTTTTTTAATCTACGCTCGAAATGAAGGAACGAAAAACCCCGTTTTTTCCTGAACTGTCATTTTTGTCTTTCGCATAGAGAAAGGCTGTTAAATTAGAGATCCGAGTGTCTTAAGCCGTTCGATTCCATTCGTCGGGATCAGAAAATGTCTGTTTGTTTACGTATGATTTTCTCGGAATTGCCTGAGCCGATTTTCCCAAACTTAGACTCAAATGAAAGATCTCGTGATCCCAAAGTTTGCGATCAATTCTATAAATCCATTCCCAAACTTCCGAGTTGCAAGCATTCAAAATCGTGACAGAAAATTAAGGCGGAAAGGTTTAGATCTTCAACTGACGACCAGTCTCTGATGGAGGACTAAGATATATGTCTAAAATATTCCAATGATTGTAATTACACGCAAAGCACATCAGTCCCCAACAAAATCCTAACCACTATTCGGTGACCACTTACGCAATCTTCTCCGAGGGCGACCGCCACGGGACGTCGTCATCCAGTTCGTCGTCGCTCTCGTTATCCTCCCCGTCGATTCCGTCCTCGCCCGATATGCTGAACGAGGACGACGTAAACATGTCCGGAACCGGCAGAATCGATGGCCGTCGGCTTCCTGGTTTGGTAGATTCCAACCGAGAGCATTATGAAAGAGAAGAAAAATCAATCAATCCCCGTACACCAGAACACGGAAAACCGAAGTGAACCTACCTCGCCGCTGGTTGAGAATGTCGGGACTGAGCAGATTGGGATTGTTGTTGGTCGGGATTTCCAGATGATTGGCCGTGGTGATGGCCGGTGGTCCCAGGGTGGACTGCGTAGTAGCCGTCGTCGGAGTTGTGATGTCCTTCAGGTTCGGTTTCGAATCCGACACGGTGATGGCGTTCGAAGCGGCGTTCGCGGAACTTTCGCTGTAGGTTGCTGTAAGTAGTGGAAAGGGACGGTCAAGATTTGGATTAGACTGTGCGATTAGATCGGGTTTATTCGGTAAGCAATTGGTTGAATGTAATATTTGTTTATGTTGTCATATGAAAAAGTACAAAATGTGCGCTCTGGTGCAGTTTCGATATTTTGTGTTTATTTATTCAAAAAGTACTAAGAGAGAATATAGCTTTAAAATTTAGTAGTGATTAAGCAAAACAATAACAAAATATATATATAAATTTCAAATGTGTATTGATTTCAACGGCCTACTATTCCATCGGGTCGTACGTAAATGTCACATTGTCAAAGCCAAGTCCATACACGAGGTGAGTCACGGCTTTGGTGCTGAATGAAAAGCAAACATGTTGACAAAGTCCGCCGGGGTGAATTTATACGCCGGAATTACAACCGGTAAACCAATTTTGAAACATGATTCATGTGTTAAATTATTCACAGTCATTCCGTTCCGTGTTTCAAACACGGGAAAATGGCGTATTGCGTGAAAAAAGGACGTGGCTTTAATTAGACCAAAACAGGCTGATATTGTCACAGCGATAGAACGGAGAAGGTGTTTGAAAACGCGGGGGTGTTTGTGACGACCCGATTATTTGTTGTTGCTGTTGTTGTTGACAACAGCCGCTGGGGCTGATCCCACAGGTTGAGCGTGTTGACAGTGATAATCTAAATTGAGGCGGATTCTAATGAATTCTCAAATTGAATAACAAGCGGACAAATAATCATGAATGTTTAGCTTTAGTCATGATAATTGTCTAATTCAATTCTATTTGGAGTGGTTTCAAACGAGTGGCTACGACACGGTCTATAAAAAACAGGGTACAGAAACATAAATTGTCATACAGTTTCCAATGCTTTCCAAAAGATGGCGCCAATAACAGATTGAAAAAAATGCAGAACTCATATGGATAGCTTGAGCACAAGTCTACAACGCTACACTCGCTCAACTGGTTATAAAAATGTATTTTTGAAAAAATGTGTCTTTTCCTTGTTTCAAAAGTTAAGTAAAAAAAAAAAAAACAAAAAAACCCTTCTTAATCCACCTAGTGGTGTGATAATGCCTTTCTCTTCTTTCATAACAGTCTCATGAAAATATGTTTCATACATTTATTAAATAATTTTAGACGCCAATTGATTCAGATTGATTCGAGTAGTTCACAAAAGCATGCTTCAGTGTTTATGTCACACAGTCAGCATCATTTTTCCAAACTAGTGCTTGACATTTGCGTTGCCTATTTGTTGCCTATTTGCTAATCTAAAAAAACAGCCTTCTCAGTCCACTTAGTGGAATTTTCATATATCTTGAAAAATCACCATAGGGGGGAGTACATGAAATTTTCGAAATCGAAAAAAAAATTTTTGATGCCAAAAGGCTTAGAATTGCATGAAACGTCGAGATTTAGTGTCATCTCGAAAAATTTTTTTTTTGAAAAAATCGACTTTTTGGGACTTAGAAAAAATATGAAAATTTTTCTAAGTCCCAGAAAGTTGATTTTTTCAAAAAAATTTTTTTTTGAGATGACACTAAATTTCGATGTTTCGGCATCAAAAAAAATTTCGATTTTGGAAATTTCATGTACTCCCCCCTATGGTGCTTTTTCAAGGTCGAAAATTGTCAAACCTTTACCACCGGGCAGCTCCCCTTACGCATGTCCGATTTAGCTCAAATTTTGCATGAAGGCTTTATTCGAGGTGCTTAAACTTTTGAGCACTAGAGCTTAACGAAAATAGAGGTGATCCCAAAATTTTGGCATCCTTATAACGGGTGATTTTTTAAGAGCTTGAGAACTTTTTTAAACAATAAAACGCATAAAATTTGCAAAATCTCATCGGTTCTTTATTTTAAACGTTAGATTGGTACATGACATTTACTTTTTGAAGATAATTTCATTTAAATGTTGACCGCGGCTACGTCTTAGGTGGTCCATTCGGAAAGTCCAATTTTGGGCAACTTTTTCGAGCATTTCGGCCGGAATAGCCCGAATTTCTTCGGAATCGTTGTCTTCCAAAGCTGGAATAGTTACTGGCTTATTTCTGTAGACTTTAGACTTGACGTAGCCCCACAAAAAATAGTCTAAAGGCGTCAAATCGCATGATCTTGGTGGCCAACTTACCGGTCCATTTCTTGAGATGAATTGTTCTCCGAAGTTTTCCCTCAAAATGGCCATAGAATCGCGAGCTGTGTGGCATGTAGCGCCATCTTGTTGAAACCACATGTCAACCAAGTTCAGTTCTTCCATTTTTGGCAACAAAAAGTTTGTTAGCATCGAACGATAGCGATCGCCATTCACTGTAACGTTGCGTCCAACAGCATCTTTGAAAAAATACGGTCCAATGATTCCACCAGCGTACAAACCACACCAAACAGTGCATTTTTCGGGATGCATGGGCAGTTCTTGAACGGCTTCTGGTTGCTCTTCACTCCAAATGCGGCAATTTTGCTTATTTACGTAGCCATTCAACCAGAAATGAGCCTCATCGCTGAACAAAATTTGTCGATAAAAAAGCGGATTTTCTGCCAACTTTTCTAGGGCCCATTCACTGAAAATTCGACGTTGTGGCAGATCGTTCGGCTTCATGATGAAATGTCAGAGCATACTGAGCAAATAATAATGCATGAAAATCATAACCTCAAAAAATCTGAGCAAATACTAATGCATGAAAATCCTAACCTCAAAAAAATCACCTTTTATATATAAGATCGGTAAAAATCAACGTGTTTTGTCGGTTACGTCACATATATCATCATATATCTGGAACCAACAGTCACAACCATTTGATCTTCGAACTTGATCAATGGCCCGACAGTAGCTTTCAAACGAGCCCAAGTTTGTTAAAATCGGTTCAGTAATCTCCGAGAAAATTGAGCGCGTTCAAATGCAACGCTTTTTGTCGGTTACGTCACTTATACAATCATATCTCCGAAACCAAAAGTCACAGCCATTTGATCTTCGAACTTGATCAATGGCCTGACAGTAGCTTTCAAACGAGCCCAAGTTTGTTAAAATCGGTTCAGCCATCTCTGAGAAAATTGAGCGCGTTCAAATGTCTTCTAAAAGTGCACACACACATACACACACACACACACACACATACACACACACACACACACACACACACACACACACACACACACACACACACACACACATACACACAGACATTTTCCGATCTCGTCGAACTGAGTCGAATGGTATATAACACTATGGGTCTCCGAGGCTCCGTTCGAAAGTCGGTTTTTCCAGCAATTCTAATATCTTTCTATAGAGAAAGGCAAAAACGAAATTTACATTACATGTAAATCAGAAGTAATATTAAATAGACATCAGTTGAATCGAAAACTTGATTGAAAACCATCATCGAAGTAAAACTTAATTGGAATGCATTGATATTTCAACGAATAAGACTGTTTTTTTTAAAGCTAAAGTACATTGGAAGTGATATTTAGTACTGTGAAGTAATTTTATGTTCCATTTCCTGCTCCAAATATGTGTATGAAAAATTTGGTAATTCATTTTCTGTATAGGATTTATCGGCCTATTTTTGAAATAAATTTATTCCATTGCACAGTGGGGAAAAAACCCAGGAAACCCGCAAAGAAATCGGGAACCATGGAAAAAGGCAACAAACAAGAGTACTTCTCATGTAAGAAAATCCAAGAAATTCAATGGAATGGTTTTAAATGGCCACACGAATCGCCATTCTGCTCGTTTTACCCCAAATGCCCAGCAGTTTTAGGGTTTTCTGTAGTATTTGTTCTGTAACTTGAAAAGAAATCGAGTGCGGTCGGTAAAAATATCTTAAGAAACGAATGGAAGAGTGTACACCGGCCGCACGAAACGTTTTGGTGGTTATTTTACCCCATTTCCTCTATTTTATGATATCTTATTGCAAATCGTCCTTAAATCTCAGTCAAATAGTCATCAAAACGTTTTATGCGACCAGTGTGGGTTCTTCTAATCGATTCTACAGACTTTTTTACATGAAAAAAGGCTATTCCAGCATACCGCACTCGACTTCTTTTCAAGTTACAGAGCGAATGTTATAGGAAACCCCAAAACTGCTGTACATTTGGGGTAAAACGAGCAGGATTGCGATTCGTGCGGCCATTGTGAACCATTCCATTGAATTCCTTGAACATTTTTACATAAGAATCGCTTTAGTTTGTTGACCTATCTCAATTAGTTCATGAGTTACAGAATTCTTTACGGGTTTTCATAGATTTTTTCCCACTGTACATTGTATCAAACAAGTTGCGAATCCCACCACGTGATACCACAGTACTTCTTTTTCGCTCATTTCAGTGGGTAAATGATAAAAAAGGGATACGCTAGCTACGTATTCTTTTGCACACAAAAATCCCATTACAGTGCTATCTTCACAGCTAGCCGGAGCAATGATTCTCACGGACATTGTTTACTGTACGTACAGATAGGCAAATGATTTCTGAATCACAATACACCTGAGCTAGCGGTACGAGCTGCACCTAGTATTAAATCACGTAATCGTGACGTAAATTGACAAACAAACTTGGCTTAGGTTCGCCCTGGCCTACTCTGGTGGCAAATCTACTTCAACCTTAGGTATTGTTACATATTGACATTCGGCATTCCAATAATCTTCGACATTATTTCCTATTCGCTCAGCATTAGTGGCTGTACGGAGAGTGAAAAATGAGTGTAATGATGTAATGTAACTTTTCACGAAACTGTGTTGGGTTTGCACTTAGCAGCTGTGGTTTGAGCAAACCTGATATAAAAACCAGGTTTGAAACTGACTCGGTTTTCAGTTCAAAAACGTTGAAACTAGGTTCGAAACTAGCTTCAAACAAACGGTTTGACAACAGTTAGGGTAGAAACTGGATTAGGTTTGGCATCAAACGAAAACGACATAAGAAACTGTTGGGGTTTTTGAGCTATCCCTGTTTCTCAATGGTGAAATGGTAGCACATTTCACTAGCGATCGGGAGAATGTAGGATCAAATCCTGCCCAAGAGAATATTTTTTCACCTATGTCTTCTATACATTTTAAAGTTTTTTTTTTCGTTTTCAGGAAATTGTGTGTCTGCCGGAGAGTAAATTTGTCAGAGACTAGCTCCAGGTGTGTTTTTCTTTGTCATATGGCCTTTCTGCGAAATGGCCTTTTACGAAATGGCCTTCGGCGAATTGGCCTTTGATAAAAGAGCCTTTAGTCCAATTAGTCTTCGGTCAAAATGGCCTTCGGTTAAAATGGCCTTAGATCAAAATGGCTTTCGGTCAAAATGGTTTTCGGTCAAATTGGTTTACAGTTAAAATTACATTCGTTCAAAATTATCTTCGGTCAAAACGGTTTTCGGTCAAATAGGTTTACAGGTAAAAATGGCCTTTGGTCAAAATGACCTTCGGTCAAAATGACCTTCGGTCAAAATGACTTTCGGCCGGAATGACTTTCGGCCGGAATGACTTTCGGCCGGAATGACCTTCGGTCAAAATTGCCTTCGGTCAAAATGGTTTTCGGTCATAAAAGCCATCGGTAAAAATGGCCTTTGGTCAAAATGACCTTCGGTCAAAATGGTTTTCACTCAAAATGACCTTCGGTCAAAATAACTTTCGGTCAAAATTACCTTAGGTAAAAATTGCCTTCGGTCAAAATGACCTTCGGTCAAAATGGTTTTCGGTCATAAAAGCCATCGGTAAAAATGGCCTTTGGTCAAAATGACCTTCGTTCATTCAAAATTACCTTCGGTCAAAATTGTTTGAAGACGATTTCATGTAAATGTTGGCCGCGGCTCCGCATTAAAGACTGTCCCAGAAAGTATGGACGCACTTTGATTTCGTTGTAAATAATTCACAAGTGTTAAATATTCATATTTTATTCGATATACTGATGATATTAGACTACAACAACAGAATATTATTCTCAACATTTGCTGCTTAGCCATTGTAGACTAGCTGGCGCACCTTCTTGCGAACGTTCCTCATTAAATTCCGTACAGACTTCTTGGCGACAAGTTTTGACACTTTTTTCCAATCTTTTTCAAACTGTTGAATGGTTTCGGCTGCCGAGACATGTTTCCTAAGATGTGCCTTCGCTTATGTCCAAAATTCCTCAATTGGTCGAAGTTGGTGGATTCATGTCTTTTAAAACGAAAGTGACATTTTTTGTAGTATACCATTCTACCGTTGATTTCGAGTAGTGGCAAGAAGCAAGATCTAGCCAGAAGACAACAGGATCCCTGTGGCCTCGAATCATGGGTAGAAGTCGCTTTTGTAAACATTCCTTGATGTATATTTCTCTGTTCATCGAAGCAGTGGTGATGAAGGGTTTCGAAATCTTACCGCAGCTACGAATTGCTTGCCAAACTATAGCTTTCTTACCAAATTTTTCGACTTCAATCGATGTCTCGGACTGGTTCAACACTTGCCCTTCTCGCACCGTATAATATTGTGGTCCCGGAAAGGATTTGTAATCGAGTTTCACGTAGGTTTTGTCGTCCATGATTATGCAGTTCAAATTTCCAGCAAGAATCGTATTGTACAGCTTTCGAACCCTCGGCTTGATCGATGCTTCTTGTTTCGGACTACGTTTTGGTTGTTTCTGCTTCGTATAGTCTCGAAGATTCAAACGTTCTTTAGCATGAAGAACATTTGACTTCGAAGTGCCCACTTTTTTGGCCACATCCCGAACTGAAACCTCCTTCTTTTGCTCGAACGCCTTCGGACCTTTTTTTGGACCCGTTTTCGGTTTATCCTCAAAGGTGTTATCCTCACTGAACTTCCTGATTGCATTTCGCACGGCTTTTTCACTTACTCCTTCCATTTTTGCTATCTTTCTCAGTGACAATCCGCGTTCTGTGCATCATTTGTACAACAATTTTTCGACGTTGTTCTGCTGAAAGTCCACGCATTTCGAAACAAACTAATGAAAACGAATAAACAACTGCACTAGTGGTTAGAAAAGTGTGTAAACAACAGGACGCAGTCATAAAAATTGACAGATTCTGAACCATTGCGAAATGGCATGCAGTTTTTGGTTGCGTCCATACTTTCTGGGACAGTCTTCAGAAATAAATAATATTAAAAAAATTGAATATTTTTGTCTCGCTAATTTCCGGTTTCGAACCACCGTGCGATGGCTGTTCTCAACAAAGTTTATTGTTTAGTTTCCGAATTATGTTATGGAGTTTCAATAGCTAACTTGGCTTGGTTAGATAATAAATCAAATTTAACGCAATAATGTTTTGATAGTAGAGGTTTTAACCTGAAAAAAAAACTTTAAGATCGCATTTGCAGTGTTGGCATTCGAATCTAGGTAGGCTGTGAGAAAGACAACTCATCACGCTGTTTCCACCTCAGCATGATCAGCGGAAAACGTTTTGTTACGATTTAATCATTGAACTTTCAGATTTCATGCCTTCCGAGAAATTAATCTCATTTGAGAAACTGCGTTTTGGTTTGTAACGGTATCTGGGTGGCTCGAGAAGAAATCATAATTGTCAGGTTGTTGTCAGTGAATTTTTTTTCTCATACCGTATTGCAGTTTGTATTGTTTCAGGTGGGGATCAAATGTCATCATCAAGTATAATCTTCATTTTTTAAACTGTGAATAAACAACACGAAAACCCATTTATGTGAGTATAAATATAGTAATTGCACGGTCGATAAAAACTAACGATAACACATGCTGGAAGCTGTAGGTGCTGTAGGTTCGGAATGATTGAAAAAAGAAAAACGCTGTGTTTGAGTGTGTGGTGAAAAACCTCTCTGTGATATGTTGACCTTTGTTTCCATTACCGAGCAAAAAGTGGATTGTGGTGAAGTGGTGAAAATTCTAGTACGCTACATACACACTAGAAACTACGAAAACTACTACTACTACATGTTGCTGGAAAGTGTTTTGAAAAAGGCAGTCATGCACAACGCGCTGGCTGGTGAATGGATGATTGGAAATCAGTGTCAATTATGGGTTTGTACTCTAGCAGAGAAAGGGAAAAGAGTAGCAGCTATAGTACTCTTGGCGTTGCTGAGCTCGTTTTAATAATTGCCGGGCGAACTAACTATCTATAGTTGATGCTACCCGTAATCTATTCGATCGCACTAAGAAAATACTTGAAAAAGACAGGAAAAAAAGTAATTCCAAAGTATAGATAGATAGCGATCCAGTGACAACTTTTGAATGAAAAACTGCTGGAAATGTTGTCGAAGAGAACGAGAAAAAGAAGAAAGACAAACAACAACGGAAAGATGGGGGAGACAGAGAGAATCAGAGAGATAGAGTAAAAAAAAAACAATAGTCGGAACCATGCAGCTTTTGGCGAATTGGGGGGCACACTCACGCACGGCCAGTGTTGTGACATCACTGTCCAGCACGATACTCGCGGGGGGTTTGCTAGTGTTCCGCGGTGACCCGGGACTGTCTGAGTGGATCGAGCACAGGCTCGGACTGTGAGGCACTCGTACACAGACGGAAGGCACGGGGGCCATTTGCGGATTATTGCTAGCGGTCGTACTGTTGTTGTTGTTGTTGTTGTTATGCGCTGAGACTGATGAAAACAATGGACAATAAAAAAAAATTGGACACCATTTGATGAATTATGATAGCGGTGAGAGTTCGGTGCGATTTTGTGGTTTGTTAATGTTACACAAGTGAAAAGTTAATAACCGAATTGTCAGCCTCGATGAGTGGAAATGTCATATGAAATTAAGTTGAAAGATTTCTTGACCAGAGTTACCACATGTGTTCAGTTGCAATACTATGAAATTTTATTCAATAGTTTGACGCCTAACCATGGTACAGTTCAGTAGTGATTGTGTCATTAACAACTCGAATCAGTCGATTTTTGACGTGAATACGTCTTGCTTTGCTATGGGCCGGTTTTTTTTTAATTTGCCCTGTGCAAGAATGGATAGATTTCAATGGTGAATATCTCGAAGTCTACTAAACGCAACACCATAATTCTTTCTCCATGCCATCAGAAATATGATCAGCAATTTATGATTAAATTTTCAACTGTGAGAGATAACCGTAAGCCTTCTACCAGCAGCAGGAACAACAGACCTTCTCCGTGGTTTGAAGCCTTACTTCAATTAGATTCTGGAGCTGAATTCTGAAAACTGAATTTTTGAACTATTTTATTTATTTGGATAAATAAAATTTTCTTAAAGATGGCGCCATCTGAGCTACTTTGCTGAAAATACTGTACCTCGAATACCACGTTTTTAATGAGTTACCAATTAAAAGCGTGATATTGTGCTTTTGAACCACTGTGCGACCGTGGAGAATGTTAATGTACAACCAAATACAAATGATAATAGCTCTAGGTCACACACACACTGAAAATAATTTACACGCCAGCATCATGTGCAAAGCATTTGAACTATCACTGCTTGTAGAACACATGAAATTCATGAAAATATAAGTGTATACTCATACTATGAGTGTAAAAACTGTAAATATTTAGTGGTAACCATGCTACATTCATATGAAATGTACATCAAAACGATAAAATATATCGTTACCTCTAGATTTTATATGCATTTCATATAAATGTCACATTGTTTTCCACAAAAAAAAAAAAAGGTTGACCGATTCAAGCGTTTTGCACACACATTTGTGCTGTACTGATTTCCACTAGAAAATGAAGTGTGAATAGCAAAACACATTACATCCAATAGAAAAACCACATCAAAGCTAAGTGAAAAATAATCTAGCTTAGTGCAAATCGCTTTGGTTATGTATTGAAATGAAAAAGTATATTAAATTGAAGTGGTGTTTTTATACGAATCGATCGTGCAAATTTTTATCAGTGTATAAAAGGATCGCTAATATTTGGTTCAAGAAATGGACAAGTTGGCCTAGTCCATTCGTTTGTTTCGTTGCGCCAGTTTAGAAGTATTGACAAAATAAAATATCTGGCAACGCTGGAAAATCGAAGCAAGCCAGTTTCTAAGAAACAAATCAAGTTTGTTATTATATTTTCAAGTGTTCAACATTTGAAAACTCTAAATGGAAAATTCTAGACCTGCTCACATAGCGGGTACATATTTGAAGTACGAAATTACAGCTCCGGTTCACTACTTCGTGACAGACGGATTGGTAAGTAATTTAATGTCGTTTTCGCTTGAGAAAACTGAAACTGACCCAGGGTTGTTTCATCAAACAAACACTTTTAACAAAACTCTGTTGGTTTAGCACTTAGCAACCAAAATTTCTAATGATCGACATTTTTAATCAATCGTCACACTTTTGAATCCGCAATTGCACGAGAGTCTGCTTAGATTGATCTTTTTAAGATCCGAACACGTGACCTCAGAATACAGACTTGGTTTGTTTAGATTTGTATTTGTTTTGTAGCCGACGAAATTACATCAATATCCCAAATGTATGCGACTATATCTTTGTACATACTTACGATACGCATTTCGATATTTAAGCTTCTCTTCGCCAAGCTTGCGTTCAAGTTTTGTATGCAAGCAGTTTTTTTTATAGCGTTAAGTTTCTCTACCATTCTGCGATTTTGGTTGAAGCGATAAACTTTTTCTCATTACAAATCGAGTTCTTCTTTTATAAATTAGAAATTAATTTAAGCACTTTAAATTTACCCCAGGGTAGTTGCAAATTTCTCAGGCGAAAACGACATAACATGGAATTTCATCCGAACTCGCATGACACAAAATCAGTGCATACCAATTAAAGCTTCAAATCGTTTTATGGCACTTTTTGTCTTGCTGTCTAGCAACAACCTACCTCTAGCATGCTACGCGTAGGACTGAAACGTTAACTATAATTTCGCTTCTGTTTATAGATTCGCGTGCTTTCAACAGCTTCGCTTTTGCATCGATTGACCAATCAGAGCGATGCTTTCCCTTTGATATATCGCTTACTCCTTCAAAACCGTCGTCTATGGCAGGGAAATCTGGTATGCCGGAGAATTTTAGCAGACAAAATAGAACACTGCTCGCTACTAATCAAAATTTCAATCATATGTTATTGAAAATATTTCCAATCAAATGATGAAATAATACTAACAATTGATACAAAATAAACTGAGCTGTAAGTGTTTGAAACCTGACCACATTTTTCTTGAGTTTCTGATTTGCACTTCTATATAGAAAATAAAGATGTGTTCCACATCAAACCGGGTTCGAAACTGACTCGAAAGCTTCAAACAAACGATTTGACAGCAGTTATGGTGGGAACTTGGATGGGTTTGGCATCAAGCGAAAACGACATAAAAATATCCAGTTAGAGGGGGATTTTGATGCACTGCTTAAGCAGATTGTCAAAAAGCACAAACAATCAGAATAAATACCTTATAGAAGGAAAGATAAATAGTTTGTAACGCTTAAAACGCTCAGTTCAATCGAATTGCCTTCTGAGATATGTTTAATGGTAGAACAATTTTAGTGATTGATGGTTTGCAAGTTCGAATAAAATCTCTGAATGAGAACTTTCTTTTTTCGCAATCTCTTCTTATCATCCAGTGATTCCCAATCTGTCTTTCGTTGGGTATTGATTATAAGTTTAGCTAAGTCAATGATTATTTTATGTCATAAGGAGTTAAAATATGAGTCTTCAGGAGTCGTCGGTTGGCAGTCCTAGCCTCCACAGAAAATTGTCACCTTCAAAAGACTCTAGCTGTCCGGTACATCAAAAGAGATCGTGAAAGTAAAATTGGATTGAGTATTCAGAAGTCTAATTCTACGATTCGTCCAACGGACATTGGCTACTATCAGAGCTAATGAATTTTCTAAATTTCTAATTTTCTTTTTAGTTGTTAAAATTTTCTGATGAACTGTGGCAACTGTTGGTCAAGAAAGTACTAAGCGGGATAACAAAATCAAAACCAACAACACTGAAAGCACCTCGTCGGTCGGTAGTCAGCAGCACAGACAGCGTCCAAAATAAACCGAACGAACACATCGATACCAAATCCTTTCCACGGCAGCTCTCATCTAAATGTAGGGAAAACCAAACCAAACTAAAACTACCGGTGAAACATCAAAAGCGAACGCGGTACGGTGCAGTGTATGCTATTTATTTGCTCGCTGGTTCGCGGAAAACTCTCTATCAACCATCGCAAAATGCTAGAAAGGACGGAGGATATCACTAGAGTGGTTTGTGATTAGGTTGTAAAAAAGTTTTTTTTTTTCTGCTACGGTTCAATCTAACAACGATGACACACACACCCACACGAACACGAAGCAAACAAGGGCAGACCAAAAAACCATCCCCCGCAGTGTCTTGAAATTCGGTTATAAACTGGGGTGACTTACCCTCTTTGGGTGGCTGATCGGGACTTTGGTTCTGGTTCTGATTCACCACGAAGGCAGAGTTTTCCTCTTTGGTAATGCTCATATAATAGCATGTGTCGTCCTTTTTCATGATATGTCGCGGTCCTGGATTCAGCAGAATCGTGTCCTCGTAGAACTCAGGCAACTCGGCCGGCCGAACACCAACTAAGGCAACGCCGTATCTGCAGATGATGAAATTGATTGAGCTATTAGAAATTATTCGATCCACGCATTCATGCTCCATTAAAAGTTGATAGCCGAATGGAGACGCATGACGATTTATGACAACAGAAAAAAAAAACAGGGCAGCGGTTGACTTACTTTCTATGCGAATGAAAACTAGCGTACGTAAAGCTCTTCCCTTCGTACTCGCCGAAGAACCGACTGTCGCCGAGTACGATGTGGTAGATTTCATTTCCGGAACACTTGCCGTACAGCCGGTGCCACTCTTCCGCTGACTGTTGTCCTTCCCTGCAAAATAAACGGAGGAGGAGTTTGTAGCAACAACAAAAAAAATACACAAAATATGGAAATGACATGTTTAATATCCCGCAGTAGTAGAGTTTTTGGACGCTTCCACGAAACTATCCGCCCCCGACAGAGACACTTACTGGCCTCGTGACGTATGCAGGAGCAACGTCACCAACGTACTCGCCCCGGGACACGTGCAGTTGTTCGCCAGTAACGCATATTTGAATTCGTCCTCACAGACAACGTGTTCGGCAAATTTCACGTGCAGCTTGTTCTCGGGTCTATTCAATGAAACATAAAAAAAAACAAGAACAGCAACAAATTCATTTATTAGTAAACCGAGGAGAAGGGTCGGAATAGATTGGGTTGGCCTACCGAAATATCTGCACATACTGCGGCACGTTGGGAGCAAAATCCTTGACCGCCCACGATCGCAGTATCGTGTGTTCGTCGGCAGCGGTTTTGTCCGCGTAGTTTCGTGCCGCCAGAATGAAACATGCCTCGGCTTCTGCCATCCGGGCCCGGGCCAGATCGCCATCCTTCAGACAAGATCCCTGCGAAATGTAAAAAAAGAGCCCATCAAATCTCATTAGCTTCGATTTGACGCCTCCAACGTGTAACATTTTGAAACTGGGAAAAAATGGTTCCGAAATAACGACAGCCGAATTCATTTCCTTTCCATCGACTCTGACTATTTGCGATTCAATTACAAGCCATTTTGTTCCACTCACCTGAATGTAGATAACCCGTTGGGCCCAGATCGGCACCTGCAGTATCATTCGCATCGTCGTGTCCAGTTCCATCGGACTCAGCAGCACCACGTAGTAATCCTGTAGCAGTGGGTGCGCGTAGAACTCGTTCAGAAAGTCCATGATGGTGTCGGCATGCAACGTCGTGGAACAGACCACCACATGCTTCTCGCTCTGGGCCCGATGGGAGGAATAGCTGCCGCCCAGTTTCTGCCGTTCCATCCACGTGAATGCCAACTGCTCGAACTGGAAACGTGTGTGTGTGTGTGTGCGCGAGACAGAAACAGGGAAAAGGTGATGAGTGAAATCGTGAAACAGAGACGGCTTTTATTTAATTATGTTTTGTATGAATAGCCCATTTTTCCGAGATTGACTGCATGGTGGAAACACGCCTCAGGGGGGCGGGGGGGACGAATTTAATAATGAAATTTAGTTATGAAAGCTTTTAGAGTTAAAATATTATGTATGCTGATTGCACACGTGGCGATCATTTGAATATCAGTGTTTCATTCTGATTGCCCACCGGATTATTAACACGACAGAAGCGAAATCATAAAACGAAACTTTAAACCTCTGCTATAAAACGAAAAACCACACACATCTAAGTAAAATCTAAAAGCTAAAAACCAAAAACTAAAAACTAAAAACTAAAAACTAAAAACTAAAAACTAAAAACTAAAAACTAAAAACTAAAAACTAAAAACTAAAAACTAAAAACTAAAAACTAAAAACTAAAAACTAAAAACTAAAAACTAAAAACTAAAAACTAAAAACTAAAAACTAAAAACTAAAAACTAAAAACTAAAAACTAAAAACTAAAAACTAAAAACTAAAAACTAAAAACTAAAAACTAAAAACTAAAAACTAAAAACTAAAAACTAAAAACTAAAAACTAAAAACTAAAAACTAAAAACTAAAAACTAAAAACTAAAAACTAAAAACTAAAAACTAAAAACTAAACACTAAAAACTAAAAACTAAAAACTAAAAACTAAAAACTAAAAACTAAACACTAAAAACTAAAAACTAAAAACTAAAAACTAAAAACTAAAAACTAAAAACTAAAAACTAAAAACTAAAAACTAAAAACTAAAAACTAAAAACTAAAAACTAAAAACTAAAAACTAAAAACTAAAAACTAAAAACTAAAAACTAAAAACTAAAAACTAAAAACTAAAAACTAAAAACTAAAAACTAAAAACTAAAAACTAAAAACTAAAAACTAAAAACTAAAAACTAAAAACTAAAAACTAAAAACTAAAAACTAAAAACTAAAAACTAAAAACTAAAAACTAAAAACTAAAAACTAAAAACTAAAAACTAAAAACTAAAAACTAAAAACTAAAAACTAAAAACTAAAAACTAAAAACTAAAAACTAAAAACTAAAAACTAAAAACTAAAAACTAAAAACTAAAAACTAAACACTAAAAACTAAAAACTAAAAACTAAAAACTAAAAACTAAACACTAAAAACTAAAAACTAAAAACTAAAAACTAAAAACTAAAAACTAAAAACTAAAAACTAAAAACTAAAAACTAAAAACTAAAAACTAAAAACTAAAAACTAAAAACTAAAAACTAAAAACTAAAAACTAAAAACTAAAAACTAAAAACTAAAAACTAAAAACTAAAAACTAAAAACTAAAAACTAAAAACTAAAAACTAAAAACTAAAAACTAAAAACTAAAAACTAAAAACTAAAAACTAAAAACTAAAAACTAAAAACTAAAAACTAAAAACTAAAAACTAAAAACTAAAAACTAAAAACTAAAAACTAAAAACTAAAAACTAAAAACTAAAAACTAAAAACTAAAAACTAAAAACTAAAAACTAAAAACTAAAAACTAAAAACTAAAAACTAAAAACTAAAAACTAAAAACTAAAAACTAAAAACTAAAAACTAAAAACTAAAAACTAAAAACTAAAAACTAAAAACTAAAAACTAAAAACTAAAAACTAAAAACTAAAAACTAAAAACTAAACACTAAAAACTAAAAACTAAAAACTAAAAACTAAAAACTAAAAACTAAAAACTAAAAACTAAAAACTAAAAACTAAAAACTAAAAACTAAAAACTAAAAACTAAAAACTAAAAACTAAAAACTAAAAACTAAAAACTAAAAACTAAAAACTAAACACTAAAAACTAAAAACTAAAAACTAAAAACTAAAAACTAAACACTAAAAACTAAAAACTAAAAACTAAAAACTAAAAACTAAAAACTAAAAACTAAAAACTAAAAACTAAAAACTAAAAACTAAAAACTAAAAACTAAAAACTAAAAACTAAAAACTAAAAACTAAAAACTAAAAACTAAAAACTAAAAACTAAAAACTAAAAACTAAAAACTAAAAACTAAAAACTAAAAACTAAAAACTAAAAACTAAAAACTAAAAACTAAAAACTAAAAACTAAAAACTAAAAACTAAAAACTAAAAACTAAAAACTAAAAACTAAAAACTAAAAACTAAAAACTAAAAACTAAAAACTAAAAACTAAAAACTAAAAACTAAAAACTAAAAACTAAAAACTAAAAACTAAAAACTAAAAACTAAAAACTAAAAACTAAAAACTAAAAACTAAAAACTAAAAACTAAAAACTAAAAACTAAAAACTAAAAACTAAAAACTAAAAACTAAAAACTAAAAACTAAAAACTAAAAACTAAAAACTAAAAACTAAAAACTAAAAACTAAAAACTAAAAACTAAAAACTAAAAACTAAAAACTAAAAACTAAAAACTAAAAACTAAAAACTAAAAACTAAAAACTAAAAACTAAAAACTAAAAACTAAAAACTAAAAACTAAAAACTAAAAACTAAAAACTAAAAACTAAAAACTAAAAACTAAAAACTAAAAACTAAAAACTAAAAACTAAAAACTAAAAACTAAAAACTAAAAACTAAAAACTAAAAACTATTCCCTATTTCCTGTTTCCTGTTTTCTGTTTCCTGTTTCCTGTTTCCTGTTTCCTGTTTCCTGTTTCCTGTTTCCTGTTTCCTGTTTCCTGTTTCCTGTTTCCTATTTCCTATTTCCTATTTCCTATTTCCTATTTCCTATTTCCTATTTCCTATTTCCTATTTCCTATTTCCTATTTCCTATTTCCTATTTCCTATTTCCTATTTCCTATTTCCTATTTCCTATTTCCTATTTCCTATTTCCTATTTCCTATTTCCTATTTCCTATTTCCTATTTCCTATTTCCTATTTCCTATTTCCTATTTCCTATTTCCTATTTCCTATTTCCTATTTCCTATTTCCTATTTCCTATTTCCTATTTCCTATTTCCTATTTCCTATTTCCTATTTCCTATTTCCTATTTCCTATTTCCTATTTCCTTTTTCCTATTTCCTATTTCCTATTTCCTTTTTCCTATTTCCTATTTCCTATTTCCTATTTCCTATTTCCTATTTCCTATTTCCTATTTCCTATTTCCTATTTCCTATTTCCTATTTCCTATTTCCTATTTCCTATTTCCTATTTCCTATTTCCTATTTCCTATTTCCTATTTCCTATTTCCTATTTCCTATTTCCTATTTCCTATTTCCTATTTCCTATTTCCTATTTCCTATTTCCTATTTCCTATTTCCTATTTCCTATTTCCTATTTCCTATTTCCTATTTCCTATTTCCTATTTCCTATTTCCTATTTCCTATTTCCTATTTCCTTTTTCCTATTTCCTATTTCCTATTTCCTTTTTCCTATTTCCTATTTCCTATTTCCTATTTCCTATTTCCTATTTCCTATTTCCTTTTTCCTATTTCCTATTTCCTATTCCCTATTTCCTATTTCCTATTTCCTATTTCCTATTTCCTATTTCCTATTTCCTATTTCCTATTTCCTATTTCCTAGAAAAAACTAGAAAGAAGAAATAAGAGATTAGAAGGAAATAAAAAGATGAAAGTAATGAGTAAAAATCAGAAAGCAGAATGTTTAAATTAGTAGATAGAAAGTAAAAGCAGGTACCGGAAAGTGGAAAGTAGAAACCAGAAATAAGTAATAAGAGAGTAAAACGAAGAAAGTAGAAAGTAGAAAGTAGAAAGTAGAAAGTAGAAAGTAGAAAGTCGAAAGTAGAAAGTAGAAAGTAGAAAGTAAAAAGTAGAAAGTAGAAAGTAGAAAGTAGAAAGTAGAAAGTAGAAAGTAGAAAGTAGAAAGTAGAAAGTAGAAAGTAGAAAGTAGAGAGTAGAAAGTAGAAAGTAGAATGTAGAAAGTAGAAAGTAGAAAGTAGAAGCTAGAAAGTAGAAACTAGAAAGTAGAAACTAGAAAGTAAAAAGTAGAAAGTAGAAAGTAGAATTGAGAAATCAAAGCTCAAAAGTCTGAACTGAAAATTTTAAACTCATAGCATTTAGTACTCAAACTGAAAGACTCAGATCTCTGAATTCAGGATATAGATGTGTTTCCAGGGAATAAAACTTCGAACTCAGAACTGAATTCTGCTCAAATTCAAACCTCGTTACTCAAAACATTAATCTAAAAATTTAAAACGTAAAACTCAGAAGTCATAACTCATAACTCATAACTCATAACTCATAACTTATAACTCATAACTCATAACTCATAACAAATAACTCATAACTCATAACTCATAACTCATAACTCATAATTCATAACTCATAACTCATAACTCATAACTCATAACTCATAACTCATAACTCATAACTCATAACTCATAACTCATAACTCATAACTCATAACTCATAACTCACAACTCACAACTCATAACTCATAACTCATAACTTATAACTCGGAAAACACAAAATTCATAACTGAAAAATGAAAATTCTAATCTTAAAACTCGAAACTCAAAACTTAGATATCTGAACTCAAAGGTTAGAAGAGTTTTAAAAATTTTTAAGCTTCGAACTAAAAGATTATATCCCGAAACACAGTCATCGGAACTTAAATTCCGAACTCTAAGTGTTGTTCAGTGTTTTCAGGATTCAAAAACTCCGATTCGAAACTGCATTCTGCTGAAAACTCAAACCTTTTCACTTAAAACTTTAATATCAAAACTTAAAACTCAAAAATCATAATTCATTACTCATAACTCATCACTCTTAGCTCATAATTCATAACTCATAATCAGTGCAGTAAAATTTCATTCAATTCAATTGAAACCGAATGTGAAACACACTTCGCTGACGTACCGAACGGGCAGTATTCGGTTCCTCAGTCGATTCTCTTCAAATCAAAGCTCAGGTTAACCATCGTCAGTTGATCTCTTGAAGTAACAAAATATCGTGAGAGCGGCCTTCAAATGGGGTTCATGTGAACATTCGAATTGGTTCGAGATAATAGATGAAAGACAAACCAGATATCTGAAATATCAATTACAGAATACACATGAATTAAATTCTTCCTCCTTCAATTTTCATTTTTTATACTTTACTCCATTTATTATTGTATTCATTCGAACTTGCTCACTACCAACAGCGAAGACAATGAAGTAGCTAGACTACTTGACACTTGAAGCTGAGCAAGCAAAACTTCAAATGACTTGGTACGATTATTCAACTGACGATGAATTCTGGCAGCTTCACTTGAAAATGACAGCAAAAGTCATATTAATTTCGTATCGATATGCTGCCGGTCAGTGGCCATAAATTTTATTTTCATCTGATATCATTCGATTGAAAATGAAATTTTACAGCACTGCTCATAACACATAAATCAAAACTCATTTTTTTGCATCATGACGATCTGAGATTAGCACAAATACCATTTTGCCGTGCGCCGTTTAGCCAAAGGTCGTTTATGTGATGTTTCGTCGAACACAAAATCGATGGTCCACTGAATTAATTGTCTTCTCGAGTTTCAAATCAATCGAGTGAAATCTTTGAAGAATACAGCTTCAAAATTAAATTTGAAATTAAAGATGAATAAGCTCCGGATCAAGCCCTAAGCTAGTGGTCATTTCTTCAACGACCATAATTGGGTTAAAGCCGGGTCAAAAAAAAACCTTGGGAAGCGGGTTAGGGAATCGAACCAGGTAGGCCCATGTTTTGACCTTATTTTTTCTCTATCATTTGCCTAGTGAAGACATTCGAAGATGATAATTTTTGGTTTATTTAACCAAAGCAATTGCTTTTTCCACTCTTTATGGACAGATAAATGATAAGAAAAATGAGCTAGTGGTTATTTTGACTATTTAGGTCCTGATCATCTAATGATTTTCTCCGCTCAAGCTAAAAATATTTGTTATCTATATGCAGTAACTAGGAATCATTCTCCTTATCAATCATATTAAGTAGACAACGAATAAAAAGCATGAGAATTTTTTTCTTTGAAAAATAAGTACAACTTCACCAAAAACTTTCAGGTGCAGCTTCCAAAGACAGAGAATAAAATAAAAAACAAAAATGATACGTTCGAGTGATATCTCCGATTGCTGTCCGGTGAAATTACCTGTTCGGCATAATAACCGATTCGGCGAAATGATAATCGATGAGTTGACCTTCGACGAAACGGCGTACGGCGTATGGCTGACCCTCGGCGAAACTTCGCTTGGCGAGCTGGCGCTCGATGAAACGACGCTCCTTTGTGAACTGCTGCCTGTGAATCAGGGAATTCAGGTAGTGCAGTACGAGGAGTTACGAAATTATATATACGGAAAGATCATGCATGACAAATTGTTAGAATTTCTCCATAACCTAATAAGTTTAGTAGTTTGTGGTTAATCACATTCTCATATCGTTGCTTTCTTTAGTTCCGATAGATCTTTTGCGAGGGAAAGGTTGTTCTTGTTCTCGAATGACGGATAAATTTAAGACGACTCCTTGAAAAATGCTCAGCAGTTCAATTTGAGCTGCTCTGCACTGATGAGTCAAAGACGAAACAAAAAAAAAAATAAATCAAAGTTGAAGTTTTCTAAAATGTTTGGTATGAACAACTCCTAAGCCAAGGTGTATTTCCGTGCCGATGGCTGAATGGCTGCAGGAGGTTAAACAATGCAGTCGTGAACGGAATATCTTGGGGTGTTCCCTTACTGTGTTAAGCGAAGCTCTGGCACAGTGGACGACTTCTTTCTTCGCAACTCGTGGGATTTAAATGATAATAACATTTAAAAAAATCCTTACATGGTTCGCTATAGGCGATTATAAGTCAATATATTTGGTTTCTTGTAGTTGTTGTACGGTTGGTGCTGGAGGTGGAATGTTCGTTACTCTAATTTATAATGGTTAGAGTGGCACAAATCAATCTTCAGCATAAACGTACAGCAACTATGAATCTATCCAGACTTCTTCAAGAAGGTAAAGCTTCTATAGCTTTGGTTTCAAGAACCATATTTCCAAAAGGGAAACTTCTACGTTGGAAAATTGTTAAACCCAGTCTTCGTTGCCTTCAACAAGATCGGTATGACTAATCCACGTGAAATGCCTCGAGCATGCATACTTGCAAATAGTGCTCTCGATGTTTCTCTCATATCGGAGCTCACAACTCGGGATATTTGTGCTGTCACAGTTGGTATGACTATTGATGGCATAGACAGGAAATATGTCTATTGTTCGGCATATTTACCGCATAACCAACCTTCGCCAAGCGATGACTTCAAAAAGGTTGTATCATACTGCTGCAAAAGTGATTTACCGCTTGTAATCGGCAGTGACATAAATGCTCACCATATCATTTGGGGCAGCACAGATATTAATTCGAGAGGCTCTGATATGATGGAATTTGTGAGCAGTACAAACCTGCACATAGTCAATGCAGGAAACCGCCCAACTTTTGCGAGATCTGGAAGAGAGGAGGTTTTGGACGTAACTCTCTGCTCTGATAGAATTGCGCATGAGTTGGTGAATTGGCTCGTCTCCGATGAGCTCGAACCTTCGTTGTCTGATCATAAGTACATATTCTTTGATCATTCAAACGTTAAATTTGATATTATCACATATCGTAATCCCAAATCTACAAACTGGGATCTCTATGAAGAGGGCTTGGCGACTAGATTTTACGGGTACCAACCAACAATTGAAACCCCAATTGATTTGGAAAATGTTGTCGACGAGACAAATTCACTCATAGTTGAAGCATATGAAGAGGCTTGTCCACTTCGGATTGTGCGAGCTACTAGAGGAACTCCTTGGTGGAATGCTGAACTTGCTAGACTAAGGAAACTATGCAGAAGAGCTTGGAACCACCGACGCAGAGATGGGTCGGAGGCCTTCGTGTTGGCTCGAAGGGCTTACAAAAATGCTCTTCGATCGTCTGAGCGAAGTGGTTGGAAAAGCCTCTGCACAAATGTCTCTAGTCTCAACGAGGCTAGCAGATTAAATAAGTTACTTTCGAAGTCTAAGGACTTTATTGTCAGTTTCTTAAGAACTTCAGATGGTGAACACTTGTCTGATGAAGGTGATGTACTTCACTATCTTTTTAACACTCACTTTCCAGGATGTATGGATCCATCACCGACAGCTCTTCCCGAGACTTTTTCAGGTAGTTACGATTCTTGGGCCCTTGCTCGAAGCGTTGTGACGATTGAATCGGTCAAATGGGCAGTTGAGAGTTTTGCTCCGTACAAATCTCCTGGAAAGGATGGAGTTTTCCCAGTGTTACTGCAGAAAGGGTATGAACATTTCAAACATGTTTTGAAGAAAATACTTACTTTTAGTCTTGCGACAGGATATATTCCTAGAGCCTGGCAGGAAATAATTGTCAAATTTATTCCCAAAGACGGTCGCGACACTTATGAGGAAGTGAAGAGTTTCAGGCCTATCAGTCTTAGCTCATTTCTTCTTAAAACAGTGGAACGCATAGTCGATCACTATATCATGAATGTTAGTCTGGGCGTGCAACCGCTACATGGAATGCAACATGCTTACCAGCGTGGAAAGTCCACTACAACCCTGTTACATGATGTTGTGTACAACATTGAAAAAGCTTTCTCACAAAAGCAATCTTGCTTGGGAGTTTTCCTAGATATTGAAGGTGCCTTTGATAACGTGTCTTTCAATTCAATTCTGGAAGCAGCCCGTGGTCATGGCATACCTTCAAGTATCACAAATTGGATACACGCAATGCTTAGCAATCGACTTCTTTGTTCATCGCTTCGGCAAGCAGAGATTAGAAAGCTAAGTGTCTGTGGGTGTCCTCAAGGTGGTGTACTATCCCCACTTTTATGGAACCTAGTCGCTGATGGTTTGTTAAGGAAACTTAATAACCTTGGATTTCCGACTTATGGTTTTGCCGACGATTATCATATATTGATGACCGGTATAAGCATTAACACTCTCTTTGATTTAATGCAGCAAGCCCGGCGATCTGTTGAACAATGGTGTTGTCAGGTTGGATTGTCTGTAAATCCGGGCAAAACATCAATGGTGCTTTTCACTCATCGTAGGATAATCACAGGATCTCGTCCGTTACAGTTCTTCGGTTCAGAGGTCACTGTGGTCGATCAAGTTAAATACGTCGGGGTTATTCTTGACTCAAAACTGAATTGGTCTGCTCACATTGATTTCAGGATTAAGAGAGCTTGTATGGCTTTCGGCCAATGCAGACGAGCTTTTGGAAAATCATGGGGACTCAAACCCAGATATATTCATTGGATCTACACAACTATTGTTAGACCAATTTTAGCATATGGTTGTCTTGTATGGTGGCAGAAAGGAGAAGTCGCGACAGTTCAGTCAAAGCTAAATCATCTCCAAAGGATGGTCCTAATGGCGATGACAGGAGCATTCACGACAACTCCTACTGCTGCTGTAGAGGCGCTACTTTGTATTAAACCACTACATGTGTTCCTAAAACAAGAAGCATTATCTTGTGCATATCGTCTTAGAGTTACAGGGCTTTGGAACAGTAACCCATTAGATTATGCTACCAGCCACACTCGCTTGTGGTCTCAAATGGTGAGCTATCCTCTTCGTGAGGAATGGTTGTCTGGTTGTCTGGAACGACAACTTGATGAACACATAGTTTGTTATACGGACGGTTCTCTGTTGAATGGTCGTGCTGGTGCTGGTGTCTACTGTCGTGAAATGAGGCTGGAGCAGTCTCATTCACTTGGTAGATACTGTACTGTGTTCCAAGCAGAAATCTACGCGATTCTGTGTGGAGTACAATCGGCACTTCGGCAGAGGATCTGTGGTAAACGAATTTATTTTTGTTCCGACAGTCAGGCAGCCTTAAAAGCACTCAGTTCGAATGACTCACGGTCGAATCTAGTGATCGCATGTCGAACTCAAATTGAAGACCTCAGCATTTCAAATGCTGTTTACTTCTTATGGGTACCCGGCCATTCTGGTATTACTGGAAATGAATGGGCTGATGAGTTGGCTAGAGCTGGTGCAACGAATGATTTCGTTGGTCCTGAACCAGCTTTACCACTTTCAACTAGTTGGATAAAGCACAAGATTCGTTCTTGGGCTGCATCCAAACATGCCAGCTACTGGCGCAGCTTGCAAACTTGCGCTCAGACAAAAGCATTTCTACCAGATTTAAATCTGAAAATGTCAAAGTGTCTACTGCATTTCTCCAAGCAACATTGCAGTATTCTGGTCAGAGCTTTGACTGGACATTGCAAACTCAATTATCACATGGCTACTATTCAACGTGCTGAGTATTATTCGTGTGATTTGTGTGAATGCGATTATGGTACTTCATATCATCTGATATGTAACTGTCCCGCATTGACGCAGCTACGTATCCGGGTTTTTGGTTCTCCATACATGGTTGAGTCTGTGTATGCGGAGCTAAAATTGATGGATATTCTCTCGTTTCTCACCCAATGTGGTAAGGAGCTATAGTCAGAAGGGTTCATCGTTCTTCCTGGAGTGAATGAATCCCATCTGTATTCACCTTAAATAGGGTTTAGCAGATTGTTTGGCATCCTTTAGGGGGTGCCGAATTTACTTCTGCTCGTACATACTGCGAATCGTTCTGCATTCTTCCGGGAGTTCAGAATGGTGTCGCTTTTGTAAGATCTCTAAATCCTCTCGTGGGTTGGAGGTTTTATTAACAGCAGACTGTTCGGGACCTCGTAGAGGTTCAGAATTTACTTCTGCTTCCACTAAATGTGATCCTCAGCAGATTGTTCGGCATCCCTTAGGGGTGCAGAATTTACTTCTGCTTTTATGTGTTTTTGTGTCGTCAATTTTTCCCATCCTCCTAGTCCAACCCTTACCATTTCCTTTCAATCCTTCCCTCTTATATATCGGGAAAATGATGCTAAAAACAAATTGATGGCAAGGCACAAATCTCCAAATATCAAGGGGAACGTGCCATTTGAGCCAATTTGTTCTGATTCCTGATGAACAAGAATTAAGGTGAAATTCACTGCCAAACTGAAAAGATTCCAAGAAATTTTGTGTTCTTGTTTTCTCTTAGTTTTAATTTATGACTTATTCATTGCTATATGATTAAGATATAACAATTTATGAAATGTGTTTTGACACTTCCCAGAAGGTACCTCTAAAAATACAAAAATGTGAATATTTTGCGATTGAAAATGTTTGGTTTTATTTGAATTTTTAAATGTTATACGGCGGTCGTCGCCATCATTTTACTCACAGTATCATGAAAAATGCAATTATTTCAAATTTTTGGTAAGATTCGACAATAATGTATGTTCGTTTACTTTTTTTATAATAAATAGATATTGAATTCGTTCAAACTAAATAAAAATTTTCCGAAGTGTGGAATAGCATGTCAGTTTTATTCGTATTCACATCATCCAGTTATGTCTCTGACATTACTCATTCGTTTTTTTTAAAGTAATCTACCGTTTGTTAACAGCAATCTTTCGTCAATAACATTATCTGACATTACCTACTCAAAGTTTTTGACAACTATTTCCGCTATCAGAGAATTCTAATAAATTTGTATGGCCATAAACTAACAAGACCTAACGATTTGTTTAAGTCTCGAGATGGGTGTTTGTTTTCTATCGAGTGTGTTTCCATAGAGATATGGCTATAAGTGAATGATGTGGTGGCCAAGTAAAGCAAAACATGCTTGGTTCTTCTAGTCAATTGTACATTCTCTTCATGTTTTTTTTTTGTTTCAATTATAGAGGCTTTAACATTAATGTCATTCGCCTCTTCGGGCCAGAAAAACTTTCTGACCCTATGTGCGGGGTTGAGAATCGAACCCAGGCGGGTGGCGTGAAAGGCATCGACTTACCCACCACGCTATACCCGTCCCCACATTCTCTTCACGTGTTTTCATATGAAGAGTACATCAATTGGCCAAACTATTTCCCCGGTTAGGAGCTAGCTACGGGTTCGAGTCCCGTCTCTGCGGTAACATTTTCGCCGTTTCTCATTACTTAGTTGCATTCGAATGTCATTTTTCAAATCATGTTTTCGTCGTTAGATACTGATCAAATTTAACAAGACCTATGTAATGAATCAGATAAAAAAATTTGTTTTACGTATTTTGCATCGTCATTTCATTTCCTTTGATATTTTTTCTAAGTTCCAAAAAGTCGATTTATTCAAAAAAAATTTTTTTTTTCGAGATGACACTAAATCTCGACGTTTCATGCAATTCTAAGCCTTTTGGCATCAAAATTTCACTAAGTAAACTAAGAAGGGTTTTTTTAGATTAGCATTACTCTTCTTATATAAATAGCAAGCATGCTTTTGTGAACCACTCGAATCAATATGAATTAATTTTTGTCAAAAATGAGCCAAAATTAGTGTCAGAAATTATTTCATAGAATGATAAAAAAATTCATGAGACTGCTTTGAAGAAAGAGAAAGATGTTATCACACTACTAGGTGGATTAAGAAGGGTTTTTTATAGTAAACTCAGATAAAACTTACAACTTTAATCTATGATTCTGATAATAAGTTAGAACCTTTTTTTGTATTGAAATCGTTTCGGTTGAGAAATGTAGTAGCATTCACGTACCAAGAGAGGGAGGCCGAAATCAGAAACAGAAACGAAAAAAGTTTGAGAAATATTATGAGGCTGTTGACCCTGTAGATTACACCGTGAGGTAGAGGTTTTGAGAGTTACTTTACTGCCGATAAAGGACGAAGCAGAACAGAGTCAAAACAACATAAAATGAAGCATCAAACCAGGGTAAAATAAATGATAATAATAATAATAATAATACAAAAAATAGTAGTTTTTTGTTTCGATTATAGAGGTTTTAACCTTAAGGTCATTCGCCTCTTCGGACTAGAAAAGCTTTCTGACCCTATGCGAGGGGTTGGATCTCGAACCCAGGCGGGCTGCGTGAAAGGCATCGACTTACCCATCACGCTCAACCCATCCCCAATAGGGAAAAATGTTCAATATGACGAAGCCTTTCATTCGAAAATTATCGTGAGATAGGAAGCGTTACGTTAAGTTAAGAAACCTAGAAAACGTTGCTTACAATAATTTTCCTAAATTGAGCGTTACTAATCATATGAGTTATTATGTGGAAACTATGGATGTTACAAACCGTTATAAGGGTTGAATTTTTGCGGTAAACGAGTTACGATGCGTTACTTTTGAGTATGTTATAGACGTTACGAAGCATTACATGCATTGTTTTTGTAAGATATAGGCGTTACGAAGCGTTACATGCGTTACTTTTTAGTGAATTATAGGCCTTACAGAGCGTTACGAAGCGTTACATGCATTACTTTGTTGTAAGTTATAGGCGTTACGAAACGTTATATGCGTTACTTTTCGCCTTCCTCATATAGAAAGATTATGCAATCACTGTGAAAACCGACTTTTGAACCGAGGCCCGGAGGGCTGAGTGTCATATACCATTCGACTCAGTTCGTCGAGTACGCAAAATGTCTGTGTGTATGTGTGTATGTAACGTTTTTTCGCACTAACTTTTCTCAGAAATGGCTGAGCCGATGTTCACAAACTTAGATTCAAATGAAAGGTCTTGTGGTCCCATACAAAATTCCTAAATATTATTTGGATCCGTCTTCCGGATCCGGAAATATAGGGTAAAGTGTGTTAAAATGTTTTACCATCACTGAAAGGGACGAAACACCGTAAAAAGTTTTCTAAATCGACCTCAAATCTTCTCCAATCGATAGTTTTTAGCAGTAGACGGTCAAAAAACTGATTTCGATTATTCTTTTAAGAATCGAAGAAAATTATTTTGAAGAATACCACAGTATTATAAAGGGTGATTTTTTAAGAGCTTGAGAACTTTTTTAAACAATAAAACGCATAAAATTTGCAAAATCTCATCGGTTCTTTATTTTAAACGTTAGATTGGTACATTACATTTACTTTTTGAAGATAATTTCATTTAAATGTTGACCGCGGCTGCGTCTTAGGTGGTCCATTCGGAAAGTCCAATTTTGGGCAACTTTTTCGAGCATTTCGGCCGGAATAGCCCGAATTTCTTCGGAAATGTTGTCTTCCAAAGCTGGAATAGTTACTGGCTTATTTCTGTAGACTTTAGACTTGACGTAGCCCCACAAAAAATAGTCTAAAGGCGTCAAATCGCATGATCTTGGTGGCCAACTTACCGGTCCATTTCTTGAGATGAATTGTTCTCCGAAGTTTTCCCTCAAAATGGCCATAGAATCGCGAGCTGTGTGGCATGTAGCGCCATCTTGTTGAAACCACATGTCAACCAAGTTCAGTTCTTCCATTTTTGGCAACAAAAAGTTTGTTAGCATCGAACGATAGCGATCGCCATTCACTGTAACGTTGCGTCCAACAGCATCTTTGAAAAAATACGGTCCAATGATTCCACCAGCGTACAAACCACACCAAACAGTGCATTTTTCGGGATGCATGGGCAGTTCTTGAACGGCTTCTGGTTGCTCTTCACTCCAAATGCGGCAATTTTGCTTATTTACGTAGCCATTCAACCAGAAATGAGCCTCATCGCTGAACAAAATTTGTCGATAAAAAAGCGGATTTTCCGAATGGACCACCTAAGACGCAGCCGCGGTCAACATTTAAATGAAATTATCTTCAAAAAGTAAATGTCATGTACCAATCTAACGTTTAAAATAAAGAACCGATGAGATTTTGCAAATTTTATGCGTTTTATTGTTTAAAAAAGTTCTCAAGCTCTTAAAAAATCACCCTTTATATGACAGTATGACTGATATGAGAAAGGCATCATTACACCACCAGGTGGATTAAAACAGGTTTTTGTAATTAGGGTTTGGGTAAGTCTGCTTAGCGGTTCAAATTGAACTGTTTAAGGTTTTGCAGTAAGCAGTTCCGTTTGAACTGCTCTGCACTGACGAAACGAAAAGAGTAGTAGTTTTTTGAAAGTTACTGACGTTACAAAGCGTTACTGTTTTGTGAGTCATGACGTTACCATGCGTTACAAGCGTTACTCGTTTGTAAGGTACAAGCGTTACTTTTTATAAGTTTTGGCGTTACGAAGCGTTACGTGCGTTATTTTTATGTGAGCTACAGTTATGAATTGAAGATGTTACAGGTGTTACGAAACGTCACTTTTTGAAAGTTGCAGGAGTTACGAAACGTGACACGTTTCGTAACTCCTGCAACTTTCAAAAACTCTGTTACTCTGTCTAAGTTTCTAGCGTTACGAATCGTTACATGCGTAAGTTTTTTATGAGTAGTGGGCGTAAGTTTTGGGTGTTACAAAATGTTACATGTGTAACATTTTTGAAAGGTACAAGCGTTACGAAACGTTACATCCCATAGTTTTTTGTAAGTTTGGTGTGTAATGAATGTGTTACTTTTTGTAAGTTATAGGTGTCAAAAAGTGTTCCAGGAGTTTTGGCATCTCAATTTTAGCATATTGAAGAGTCACTAAAGCAGTGTATCGAAAATAAGCTATCCACATACATTTGTGTTGTACGCATGTATTTGTGATGGTTTTTGCCTTTCTCATATAGAAAGGGTATGCAATCACTGTGAAATTCGAATTTTTATCCGAGGCCCGGAGGGCCGAATGTCATATACCATTCGACTCAGCTCGACGAACTGAGCAAATGTCTGTGTGTGTGTGTATGTGTGTGTGTATGTAACAAAAATATGCATTCACTTTTCTCAGAGATGGCTGAACCGATTTTCACAAACAAAGATTCAAATGAAAGGTCTCATGGTCTCATAGCCTGCTATTGAATTTCATTCCGATCCGACTTCCGGTTCCGGAGATATAGGATGATATGTACCAAAAAAGTGAAAAAAAATGCACTCACTTTTTTCAGAGATGGCTGAATCGATTTTCACAAACTAAAATTCAAACAAAAGATATTATGGTCCCATAGCTTGCTATTGAATTTCATTTGAAAGTGACTTCCGGTTCCGGAGTTATGTGGTAATATGTGAAAATTTGAGAAAAAGTTTAAACTCAATTATCTCTGGAACAGCTCAACCGATGTCCGAAAACTAAGATTCAAATGAAAGGTTTTATGATATCCTAAAAATTTGTGGAACATTTTATCTGGATCCGACTTCCGGTTCCGGAACTAAAGCGTGATAAGTGGAAAATTACAATTTTTATTAGCATTTTTCCACGAACGATGGTTAAAAACAGGTACAAATCCCATAAAACTGTCTGATAAATTCTTCTAGTTTGCAGAGCTTGTTAGTTTGTGGGCATGAAAACTTAATTCGGCACTACTGGCCCCCTCTTTTCCTGTTCCGAGAGCACCGAAAGTGGAGAAGAAAAACTCCTAAAACTAAATTCACTTCGATTTCTCTGCGATGCTTGAACCGAGTTTCACAAATCTTGATTTGAATTAAAGTTCATATTGTCTTTAAAGCTACTGTGAAATTTCATCCGGATCCGACTTCCGGTTCCGCAGTTACCGGGCGGAGAGTGTTAACGTTTTCAAATCGCCAAAACGAACAAGGCGTGCTTTGTTCTATTTCGTACACGTTATGTAGTGATGTCAATAATAATAATAATAATAATAATAATAATAATAATAATAATAAGAATAATTATGCATATGCAGAAGTAACGGAAACGCAGGTTCGTTTCGTTTGTTAGATTTCGTTTAATTGGTTTAATCGAAACAGAGCATGAGATAGTAAGTATAGATTTAACTACGTTCAAAACTGTTCCAATATTTGTTGGTAGTAAACGAACCAACTTCGGCTGTTCCATTTATCTGAATCCGGTTTCGGAGGAATTAAAAATAGTAATCAAAAACTGCAAAAAGGTCTCACTCACTTTTCTTGGAGATGGCCAAATCGATTTTCACAAACTTATAGGTTCAAAAGAAAAGTCTTAAAGTTTCATACGGAATTCCTTAATTTGTTGTGGATACCACTTTCGGTTCCGAAACTACAGGTTAAACAGGATTTATAGAGTTTGTGAGATTAGATCCGAACAAATTATCCTATTTCTTTTCAATAAACAGTTTTTTTTGCGAATTTCACGGTTATATTTATGATGTAATAAGTAATATGAGAAAGGCATCATTACACCACTAGGATTAAAATAGGTTTTTATGCTCAGATCAAAGCAAGCTGTGAGTTTGGCTGTTAGCTTTCGTTTGTTTACTTGTTTGTGCGGTTGAAATTCTGCGCTTCCAAAATGTCACGTATTGAAAAGGAAGTGAAAATTAAGGTTCTGGACACATGGCTAAATGAGAAGGGTTTTACTATGCGAAAATTGGCGAAGCGGTTTGGAATTACTCATGGCAGTGTGAAAACCATCGTTAATAAATTTGGGGAACACTATTCTTTGGATGAGCTACCAGGAAGAGGCAGAAAACCCGGGTCTTCCAATCTGAAAATGCACCAGAAAGTGGTATCTCTAATCATGAAGAACAAATCAATGTCAATACGTGATTTGGCCAAAAAAGCAGGAACGAGTGTCGGAATGATCCAGCGTATCAAGAGGCGAAGTCACCCGAAGACCTACAAGAAGCAGAAAATCTCGAAACAAAGTGTCGAACAGAAGAAGCGAGCAGCAACAAGGGCCCGGAAATTGTATTCGCGTCTTTTGCAGTGTCCGGATGCATTCGTTTTAATGGACGATGAGACTAATGTAAAGAAGGACTCAAAAACCCTTCCAGGTCCACAAAACTTTGCTGTCGTCGTTGGGGAGGATGTGAGCGATGCGGACAGGTCGATTCAAGTGGAGAAATTCGGTCGAAATGGCAAAGCAACATGTTTCTGCGGTTTAAAGTCAACAATTTTTCACACTACCGGAACTATAAATGGAGGAATCTATCGATCTGAGTGTCTCCAGAAGAGATTGCTGCCTTTATATAAGGAGCAAAGCACACCTCCACTGTTTTGGCCGGATTAAGTATCGACTCACTATGCCAAAACCACTCTCAATTGGCATGCGGAAAAGAGTGTAAATTTCGTTTAGAAAAATATCAATCCACCAAATTGCCCTCAGCTTCGACCCATCGAACGTTCCTGGGCAATCCTGAAGAGGGTCTTCAAGAAGACAGCTGGGAACATGCAGGAGTTCAAAAAAATTTAGGCTCAAGCGTCCTAAAAATGCGATGCAACACTTGTGCGGAACTTGAGAGCGTTCGATCAAAAGTTCGAAAATTTTTGAAGGAATAACTTAAATTGTATCCGGTTTTCATTATGCTTAAGTTTAACCTCGTACAATTAAGGATCAATTTTTATTTTGAATAAAATATTGTTTTTTATCATAATTGGAAAGAAAAATTTGTGGATAGATTCTTTTCGATACGCTCCTCATTTGTAAAATCTAAATGTCAATATTATGAAATTATTAGAAATGATCCTACAACGATACAATGAATAAAATTAGCACGATGACAAATCTTATCGAAACGAAAACCTGTATCTTTTCTTGATATGAGAGTATTCAATGAATTGAACTATTTTTTCACAAGATTCGGTTTCAATAATACATAAAATTGTACTGGACGACCGAAAAGACTAAGTGTGTCTTAGTTAAGTAAGATTCTGCAGATGAGAAAGATATCCTGCCGCTGGTTTCCGCACATACTTATTGAGGACTAGAAAAATGAACGCAAGCGCACTTCGTGTACTTGTTTGTCTGAATCCATTATTATACGCCAGAGAATAGAATGAGTGCCTCGAAGAGCATTAAAATGGGAGGACTACCTCAAATCAGAAAAAAAGCCAGTATTGGCGTGCATGAATGATGTGATTGCAGACCGAAATCGCTGTGAAATGGCCTCACATGAAGCACATGAGCATCACTACCATGGTTAAAATGAACGGTTTAGGTTAGAATTACTTGGGCATCCCCCTCGTTCACCTGATTTGGCGTCCTCTGTGCTCAAACGTTAATTTATCTCTGAGAAATTTTTGTGTGTTTCGTTTTCGAATTTCAGACCACTTATTTTTTCATCTGAGGCCCCCCTCCCGAAATGAAATGAACCATGAAACCATGAAACCGTGATTATATTTTATACCAGCTACCCCTTACTTTTTAATAACATTGATGTTTGGATTGTAAGAATTGGCTTACCTGCGTCGGCAGTACGATCAGCGCCACGCAGATCATGATTACCATGTAGAGCTGCGAGGGCCAGATGTCCGGCACGAAGTCCCCGTACCCGACGGTTGAGAACGTCACCACCACGTAGTATGTGCTCTGGAAGAGATTCAGGTGCCGATGACCGGCACGTTGGAAGTGCTGAATTCCGCAAACGCTGGAAGGACGAGAAAATGGCTCATTTTTTTCATTATCAACCGAAGTTCATTCTAAAATTGAAAGGAAAACTTTAAGCCTTTGATGTTTGTCTTGAAACGGGAAAAAACTGAAGCTCGTTTCTTTGCTTTCTACGAACTGAAACTTTTTGCATAAAATGCAATCGGAAAAAGTTGCACCGGTGCAACGAAAGAATGAAAGTTTTCTGCATAAACGGTAGTGAACTTTGTGAGTTATAGTTCTAGAAAAAGAAAACCGCCATTTGTGACCTTTAAAAGTGTCTCCGTTTCGTACAGAATGTTCAATAATACAAGAAACGTAAGACTTGCCACTTATGCACCTTCATTCTATGCTAATCGACGATTCGGGTATCATATTACATTGTTCTTAGCATAGTCTTCCTCGTTCGCTATTGAAACCGGAAGTAGACGACGAAAGGATGTGTGTGTGTGTTTTGCGGAGTTTGTTTCAAGATGAAGCCAAACACCCGGAGATTGTTTCTCCATCCGCCTACGACGACGAGCTGTGAATAACGATGATGTCGCCCGGGAAGTGGGTTTTTGTTTTCTATTCCAAGACAAGCTGCGGAGACGACTAAAGAAAACTTTCGTCCCTCTCTGGCGAAGCTTTCCTACTAGGAAGGTAGTAGGAAGTATTTACAACACCGCAATGTGGTTCTTACCTTGTGAAAACCAAGCACAGCAGGGTGGCTGACAGAATTGTCAGCTGCTGGGAGAGGGCTGATTGTGATTTCTGCATCGCCCGGTGCAAGTCGTTCTGCAAGAGGCAAGGCAAGGGTTAATCGAAACATGTTTGCTAGTATCGACTGCTAGAGATTCATTCGGTATTTACTGTTATTATTACTTGCATTTACACTCGAAAGACTCTCAACTAAATCAATGACAGACAGCCCGAACAGAGAGTCTTCAAAATGAACTGTAATAAAACGGAATGGCCCGTAACCGCACTCGATGGCACTTGCGGTTGTCTCTGAACCCGTGAAATGCGAACAAAGACCGGTCAGTCATGCAACAATCTGCAGTTCTATCCGGTTGGAGTGGCGGTATCATCGAACGGGATCGAAGGAATCTCTAACCGTCCTCAGCTCTGAACGCAGCTTTTTGTACTTACGAACATATTTTCCAGGGAACGCTTGGCCAGCCAGCAGTTGAGGAACACTGGAATGAACAAATTCCTGAACGGAGGCCATAAAATCTGTCACCCGATGAGTTGTGGTCATGGTTTTGATGGTTTTCAACACCCCCCGGGGGCCAGTCCCATTCCGGCATCGTCGGTGCGAAGACGAAAACAACATTCCAGCAGCGGCAGCAGCACCACACCGAAAAATAAATAAATAAAAAGAGGAAAAAAAGAAACACACATACACTTCATTAATTCGCTAGCGCTCATAATTGAACAATCAACAACTGAACATGGCTGGGACTCAATTACGGATCAAAACAGGAAAAAAAACGAAGCAAGGAAGTCAGCACAGTGTCAGTGTGTGTTTGTGTGTGCGTGACACTGTCGAAGAAAGCGAAAGTTTTGTCTGCTCTCTTCTCGAAGCAGGCGATGGAAAATTCATGCTGATGCTTCGAACGTCATCCTCCTCGCCAGCAAAGTCACCGTGGCGGATTACTGTTCTGGGAGTGTCCATTTGCGTTGTGTCCGTTCGGTTGGCTGAACTTACTTTTCTTTTATTTTTTTTTCTATGTGAACGGGGATTGTTGTTTGCCGGCAAATTTCCCAGTACGACCCCCACCGGAGTGGCCACTTTGTTGGCCGGGTGATTGTTGAATTGTTGAAACGCTTTTTCTTTGTACCACGGCAGAGCACCGATCCGCCAGGGAGCGGACGCTGCGAGTCAGTCGTTTTGTTTGATTACCAAGCAGTGATGCCAATTGTTTTTTTCGGAGATGGATTTCAATTTTGACGTGAACACGTCTTACGTTACTATGGGGCGCCTTATCAAAATTAACTCTCTGTGTGAGTGATAAGTTTTTGGTTGTAAATATCTCTTGTTGTATCTAAGGTATCAATGAAATTTCGCTACATGCTATCGGAAATATGATCAGCAATTTATGATAAAATTTTCAGTTGTTTTAATTTTTATGTTTTCAACGGATATAAAAAAGCCTGTTTACTCTGCTCGTTCCTGTCAGCATGTTTCTGAGGAACTAAGCGACATGCCATTTCTGGGAAAGCATCAAATGTTAAAAGAAAAGTCTTAACATTAGATTCCTTTTGTGAAACTTGGTCCTTCTGTTTCAACAGACTTCATGGCATGACTAGTATTACGATTCTACTGACACTAAGAATATTTCCAGGTCGGGGCTCGAACACACTTGATACGTTTCGTCCATCTTGCGCAGTTGACGTTGAGCAGGAAGTAAAGCAACTGCATCTCAAGTACCTCATTTCGATTAGTTCAGGTCCAGCGTTCAGTTCCAGTATCCAAGTCTAGTATCCTTTCCCATTTTAGTTCCTTGTCCAGAATGCAAGGCCAGAATCAAGTCCCAGTATTCTAGAACTGAAACCGAATTTAAGAATTTAATTCTAAGCATAGACCGAAATCTGGAATTGAGATTAGGAAGATTTTTAAACTGAATTCCGGATCAAGATTCTAGAACTGAATAGATTAGATTTGAATATGAAAACTGTACCCTAAACTAAAATTCTTTCACTAGGATTCAGGTTCAGATTTCACTTTCGAACCAGAATTCTGGTCTCGAATTCAGTTCTGAAATCTATCTCCAGAACTCAAATTCGCTGATCAGTTCAACAATCCTAATCTAAAATTTAGTCCTAGAATTCAGATTCAGAATTCAGTTCCAGAATCTAGCATCAAAATTGAGTGGCAGAATTCAGGTTCAACAGTTCTAGCTACCAAATTTGGTTCCGGAATTCCAGAGCCAGAATTCAGATCCTTTAACATCAAAAAAACTATTCACGTCATTCGGTTATGTCTCATCACATTACCCACTCGCCTTTTTTGACTTTCGAACGGAGCACCCATAGTGTTATATACCATTCGACTCAGTTCGACGAGATCGGAAAATGTCTGTATGTGTGTGGGTGTGTTGATTATCAAGCAGTGAGTGGTGTGTGTGTGTATGTGTGTGTGTGTGTGTGTGTGTGTGTGTGTGCACTTTTAGAAGATATTTGAACGCGCTCAATTTTCTCAGAGATGGCTGAACCGATTTTAACAAACTTGGGCTCGTTTGAAAGCTACTGTCAAGCCATTGATCAAGTTCAAAGATCAAAAGGCTGTGACTTTTGGTTCCAGATATATGATGCTATATATGACGTAACCGACAGAACACGTTGATCTAAACTGTATCGAAAATTTAACTACCCCTCAGTAACTGGTAATGTCAAAACGAAATTGCTTGAAAATCTATTGAAACTGGCAACAAAAGTCGAAAACTGATGATTTTAGATAACAGTTACCAGAACCATGGCTACGAATGTATTTTTTTCAATGGAACGTACCATACAGTGCTGTAAAACTTCATTCAATTCAATTGAAACTGAATGTGGAACACATTGACGATCTCTCTAATGCAGTAAACTTCACTCTCTGACACACACAATGTTTGCTGACGGCCCGAACGGGCAGCATTCAATTCATCACTCGTTTCTCTTCAATCGAGGCTCAGTTTAACCACATTCAGTTGATCTCTTGAAATGACAAAATATCTCTTTCAATAGTGTGAGAGCGGCCTTCAAATGAGGTTCATGTACACATTCGAATTGGTTCAAGATAATAGATGAAAGACAAACCAGATAGCTGAAATATTAATCACAGAATACACATAAATTAATTGTTTCCTCCTTTAGTTTTCATTTTTAATACTTTACTCCATTTATAATTCTATTCGTTCGAATTTGCTTACTACCAGGAGCTCGATCAAGAAATTGTTTATATTTCTCGATCATGAATTTAATTTTTTACGAAACCATTTGCAATTCCTGTCTTTGCGAGTCCACCACCGCATGCAGCTAGAACATGTTGACTGGTTAGGTTTCACAGTAGAAGTCTCTGAAATATTGAACAAAATCTGTAGAAATGTGTACCATTCGCGTATCTTTTGCGTTTTTTTAAATTGTTTGTTTATTTACTTTGGAGCTCCTTGGTAACTATTCCGTATCAACCTAAACAGTGTTGCTCAAGAAGATTATTTTTATCATTATCAAGGGGTCGCTATATTTGCGGTAACTGGCGGTAAATCGTTAACAGACAATTTCATTGCCATTTTTTGTTCGGAGTGCCTGGTCGTGTCGTCGGTAAAGCTCTAGTGCTCAAAAATCGAAAAATGTCCCCATGCAAAATTTGAGCTAAATCGGACATGGGTAAGGTGTGCTGCCCGGCGGTTAAGATTTGAACATTTTCGATCTTGAAAAAGCACCATAGGGCGGAGTACATGAAATTTCCAAAATCGAACATTTTGACTTTCTGGGAATTTTAATATTTTTTAGTCCGATTTAAAAAATATTTCTTTCGAGATAACGCTAAATCGCGACGTTTCATGCAATTCTAAGACTTTTGGCATCAATTTTTATTTCGAATTCGAAAATTTCATGTACAAATGCCATAGAGATGCCAGATATTTTCATAGAAAATATGTATTGCTTTGCATAAAAAGTCTATATCTGCTCTAACTGTTTTCACTAATAAAATGATGTTATCAGATAGTTCTTTATATCTCCGTAAGTTTGCCCCGCTCACGAGAATATTCAACGAGTAAATTTTTTATCAATAACAATCACAATAACTGGCTCTGCATTTTGTATAAATAGTAACAATTACATTTTTGTTTTCATTTAAAGTTCACCAAATCAACTTTGCAGTTAAATTTTAAATTTAAAGCGAAAGTTAACGGAAACGACCGAAAAATTTTTAAACGTTGAAATGATTTCAAACTGGTTCTAAAAATATCGTATGTTGTCTCATAGTTGGCATTAGGCCGTTTTTAAGAAGAATTCTGACATTTTGAACCTGAGAGTGTAATAGTGCAATATTTTGGTTTCGTTTGCTGTCGCCATTGTTAATTCATAGGATGAATAAAGGACCAACGATAGGATGAACAAAAATCTATTGAGATGAAATTTGGAGCAGAGTAGTGAACACATCATAAGTGTTTTTTTTGCTGTTTTATGAATATTAGTTAAATTTTCAAGAAATGTGAATCAATTCTCAACGTGGAGCAAGGCGAATGAAGCAGTAATATGAAACGCGAAGAAATAGAAACAAAATATGTGCTTTTTGCAAAAACCAACAAAACCCCTAAATGTTCACATTCTGGGTCGGCCAGCAATAAGCCGTCACTCGTTTAACAGATCGGCTGAAAAGTTCGTATCGTTTCTATGAGAGGGCGCCACTAGAATTAAATCCATACCATTTTCAGTTAGTACCAACCTTCAAAAGATACGTGTATAAATTTGACAGCTGTCTGATTATTAGTTTGTGAGATATTGCGTTTTGAGTGAAGCTACTTTTGTTATTGTGAAAAAAATGGAAAAAAAGGAATTTCGCGTGTTGATGAAACACTACTTTTTGATGAAAAAAAATGCCGCTGATACCAAAAAATGGCTTGATGAGTGTTATCCAGACTCTGCACCGGGCGAAGCAACAATTCGTAAGTGGTTTGCAAAATTTCGTACTGGTCATATGAGCACCGAAGACGATGAACGCAGTGGACGTCCAAAAGAGGCTGTTACCGATGAAAACGTGAAAAAAATCCACAAAATAATTTTCAATGACCGTAAAGTGAAGTTGATCGAGATAGCTGACACCCTAAAGATATCAAAGGAACGTGTTGGACATATTATTCACGAATATTTGAATATGAGAAAGCTTTGTGCAAAATGGGTGCCGCGTGAGCTCACAATCGATCAAAAACAACAACGAATTGATGATTCTGAGCAGTGTTTGGAGCTGTTATATCGAAATAAAACCGATTTTTTTCGTCGCCGAATGCCATTTCGCCGAAAGGGTCATTTCGCCGAAAGGGTCATTTTGCCGAAAGGGTAATTTCGCCGTATGGGTCATATCTCCTGCATGTTATGTCTCCTGTATAACTGATGTGGCGCAGCCACATAACCGAGGCCAAGATGGCTCGGCGGCACAAAGCCGAGCCGACGCCAGCTGAGTCGGCCGCCGACCCGCCGTCGGAAGCGGCGGCCTCTTGCATACAAACCTGTATCCGCCTCGTTTGACCGGTCTACTCAGAGCTAGGTTTCTTTGCTTTAGTTAGGTCCGAACGAGCGGTAGCGAGGTCGGACAGCACATGAACCAGAACGATGTGGCGTAGCCGCATTAGATATTTTTTCATTTTCACTTAATAAACGGAGAATACCACCCACATTTGCCTGGTAGATACACCTATGCAATTGCTTTGGTGCTTACTAGCTAATAGTCAACAAGTTTCCTTGGGAACTACTTGCTGAGGTTCATGAATCAATCTTTATTCAAGAAGTACAATGGTAGGTCAACAAAACGGGCATTAACGCTATCATCTTTCGTTTGTCTTTAATTTAAATTTATTCTAATTACGATTTCAAGACGATTTCAGGATTCGGCGAAATGACCCTTTCGGCGAAATGGCTTTCGGCGAAATGGCATTCGGCGAAGTGACCCATTCGGCGAAATAACCCTTTCGGCGAAATGACTTTCGGCGAAACGGCTTTCGGCGAAATGGCTTTCGACGAAATGACCCTGATCCGTGCAAACTTTGCGTCTGCTTAGCGGTTTAAGTTGAACTGCTAGGCACGAGATGGCAGTTCAATTTGAACTGCTTTAAGCACTGACGAGCCGAAGGCGAAACGCGATGAAATAGAATATGAAATAGTTATTGTGATTTTAGTGGCTAAATCGGGGTTTGAAGGCGACGTCCTTACTAATGAGATGAAATAGGGAGCCCTTACCCTATATAGGAAGCCAACCAATACGCGGACCGCGTCATAACAAACGCTTTCAATCATGCTCACCAACACAAAATGGCAGCATTCCATCATATGTTTCATAGAATGTTGACCTTACCTTTCAGAGAAGATGCAGTAATAAAAGAGAAAAAATTTATTTCCCCCCCATCAGAAAATTTGAAAAGAATATCGGTGGACTTCAACACAAACATGGCATATCCATTTAAATCAAAATTGAAACTACAAACTACTGTTGTGTTGTGATACATATTGAATGTGTATAGTGACGTGATATACTTACAGTAGAATTCAATGGTTGACATTTTTTTTCTATCTAAAATATCGTCTATCGAATTTCAAATCTCATTCTTTCATCGATATAATGAAAAAATATGTGACATTTGGCTATTAAGAGTGTCTAAAATATGATAAATCGAAGTAAATACACCCCTGAACCTATTTGCAAACCAAAACTACTATAGAATCGAGCACCATCAGGTAAAAATTGTTGCGAATCGTTTTCTGTCATTATCAATGCTTCGGTTGAATATCGACACTGCACAGTATGCAATTTTCACTGAAAACCGAAAACGACTGAAAGGTCAAATGAAAGAAAGAACAAAATTTTGAAACTATTGTTTCGCTTATATCGCTCACTGGACATGGATCTCGTTCTAGAGATTTGCAAGCGCAACTGACAGTGACATTTATTTCTCGTTATTTTTGTCTATTTTGAGCCGATGAAAATGAGCTTTATTAGCTCTGCTCTGAACGACTGGCCTGATGGTAGATCATTTGTTGTGAATAATAGTAAATGTGTAAATATTGATTTCAGTTTCGAGTACTTTTCTACGATATTTTCAATTTTCTAAATTGGTAACGTGTTTTAATTAGGTTTTTAAAGAAGTAACAAGATGCCGGCGTTTGGTAAGTTCCAATGCGACCAAATACAAATAATAATGTTACCCCTAGGTTCCATAGAAACAGATGACTATACTCTGGTTCATCGATTAATCATGTTGGCCTAGCCCATTCTTCTATTCGGTTTTGTAAAGGGAAAATAAACGAAAATATTAGCAACTGGCAACATTACTTAAAGTTGCTATGATTATATTTAAATTTGTTATTTTCGTTTGTTTACAGCATTATTTTAACTGACTGAATCGTCTGATTTTGTTGAAATACTCCTGATCATTCTTAGTGAAACAGATAAAAAAGTTAAGGTCCTAATACACATCCGGCTTCACGGAAAGTTTTTCGTCAATCTGTGTAGAAATTTCCAATGAAATTCATTAGGATTCCTAACTGGGTTCGGATTAAAATGCAACAAACATCCCAAGCGATTGTAGCGCTTGAACCGGCATCTATTTAGGAATCGTTATTAATTTCGTATCAAATTTACGACGACCTTAACTCTGTTTCGACTCAGATTGAAAAAAAAAATTGCATGTACCAGCATGGGAGCTTTTAGATACTTATGTATAAAGGGAACCAAAACCAAATATTGATAATTGTATATGCAACTGTACACAAAACTAATGTAGTTGATGTAGTGTGAATGTTTTAGAGCGATGTATTTTTATTGAAAATTTGGAATCAATAGATAAGTTAAAAATAATACATTCTATCGAACTATTGCAAAATGTGTGATCGTTTACCAAGAAAGCATGTTTATCTTCCGCACGGATGAAGTTAGAAAAATTTTTATTCTCTTTAAACTAACTCTTTAACTTTAAGTCTTCTTGAAAGTTTCTGGTTAAAATTAACGACGAAGTTTTGGCTAGCTTTACATATCTGCATTTAGATTGAATATTGCATTTATATTATAACTTTCCTTTTGTTTCGTTTAAAAGACCTCACATTAAAAATCATTCATCAATTTCATCTGCTTATCTATGGGAAAATCCATTATTATCAAATTGAATTTATTAATATACCTGAAAAGAATCAGTAGGAGCAGCTGAACATAAATATTCGTCGCTGAACTTTTTTTTACTTTTGCATCATAATAAACAGTAACTATGGTGAATTGCGTTTTACCATTCACCGTTGCCAGTTAGAAGGAAAATTCATGAAAGTACACTGTCACTTTGATAGTCTGCTATGGCACTGTACCGCATATGATAAAAGGCGACGACACGACCTGCCACTCGCTATTAAAAACTGTATCGCAAATTTAACTACCCCTCAGTAACTCGTAATGTCAAAACGAAATTACTCGAACAATGAATGAAACTGGCAACTCAGCCTGAAAAACTGTTGTTTTCAAAATAACAGCTACAGTTACCGTAGTTACATTTATTTACCTTAATATTTTCACAACAGTTGAAAGAAAAAATTATTTTTATTATAAATATTTTTAACAACGAAAGTTGTTCTGTTACTGAGCAGCTCTACCATCTTTACATAATACCATTCGTTTGGTGATCGTGCGGTTTCGCACGGTTTTCGAAGCCAAACTGCTGTGTTTCGCAAGTCCAACATGGGTTTAAATTGATATAAGGAAACAAACAGAGTTCTCGACGGCCCTTATTCAGAAAATATTCGTAGTATTTATATTCACTAGAGGAGTGTAGCATAATTTATCAGATCTACTTATACCATATCGAGTTTCGCAAATGACGATAAAGAGACTAATACCAGGAATTCCAGAAACTTTTCTAAACGAAAATATTCGCTCTTATTCTCAAATCTATTCCTAATAACGCTAGTAGAATTAATCGAAAAGTCAATACGCCTTATTTAAAATAAGGGTATTTAATCGACTTTTTATTAATGTTGTCCTGGCTTACTCTCTGGGCGTATTTGAGCAGATACTGAATTGTGCTAGCATCTTTGCGGTATCTTCAAGTGGAAACTTTGATCTAATTCGTAGATTCTAATCAAACAAAACAATCATACGAAACCAGTTTTGAATCGCCAAAAATTACGAAAAAAAATCATGGGGACATATAGTGATTTAATCTTCTTCTAGTGCGATGGGGATAAAAAACTTCGCAAACTAAGCTTTTTGCTGTTTAAAATACAGGGTAACGGGAATATTTTTAGTTGATATGTTTCTAATATGTTTATGAAAGTCAATTCAAGAATCGATGCACTAACACAGAACATTTATTAATGGCCAGAATATCTCCGTTATTCTACATGATCATTTGTTGGACTTGGCTCTAGTGCTGCTCATTCTGTAATTCGGAATAAAAAAAAGTTCAATACGATCGAAAAGGTTACTTTAAAACTTCTTGCAATGTGATAAAACTCTAAAATCTTCAGAAAACGATAGATCAAACCATCATTTCTAAATGAATAAGTCCGTGCCAATTGCAATTACTGCTATTGCTCGAACCGTATTCGCATAGGCTGCGAATTCCTCATTGCAGATTTCGTAGATCCGTTGAGCTTCCTGCGTTTGTAATTTGTAATACGTCATGACACTTATTATCCTGACGCTTGGTCCATGTGTCACATATGATGTCCTGAAACGATTCGTCATAATGCAACCTCAAAGTAGCATTAAGACTTTTAAACCTAGACTAAATCTGATCCAATACCTTTAAATAAGCATTTCCCGCAAAGTAATCCAGCAATAACTAGTTTAAACTAAGATATAACTAGTTCAAACTCACCAAAAGTTTGACTAGCAAAAATCGTTCTGATATTTTTCGACATTGTGGTTTATTTATTTACCACGGGACTCCTTGGTAACTAGTTCGTAGAAACTTGAACAGTGTTGCGCAAGAAGATTATTTTAATCATTTTCAAGGGGTCACTATATATGTGGTAATTGGCGGTAAATCGCTCACGAACACTTTTTTCCCGATTTTTCTTTGGAGTGCCTGGTCGTGTCGTCGTAAAAGGTGTCCTCGAAAATATGTCGGAGTACTCCGTATTGATGCGACAACCAAACAAAAATATTAGTTTAGTGTTTACCCGGCTTTGCTTTCAATTTCTTTTGCCTGGCTCTTGCAATGATGATATTTTCAAACGACTTAAATCCCATGTCCGGTTCTGCACTTGGAATTTTAGTTCGGTAGAATAGTAAAAGTTTTTTGTTCGACTATAATAAATTCCATTTACATCACTTATACATCAGGCAGGTTAAAATATCTGAAGATAATTTCTGAAAGCGTCTTTTTTCTTCGATGAGTTAGGAAGAGGCAAAAAAATTCGGAATCTGATATCAATACTAAAATAAAAATAATTTTCTTTTTCCTCAATCCAAAAACTTGATATCTGTAAATTTTAAAAGTTTATCGGTAAATCTGTTCAAAACAAACAAATTCATTGAGTTGGCATCACTTGGTGACTAAGTGCAGCAACTGGACAAAGCCTTGTTAGCTCATGAAAAAGGGATCAGGGATCGAGGGGAAAGGAAGAACTAGGTAGGCAAATCGCTTGCAGCGCTGGGTTCTTACCGTGATTGTGAATGGTACCGTCGTTACCAGCTCCAGTATAAAATGGAATGATAGGATTTGTTGCCATATGTTTCCCTGAAAAAAAGAAAAGAAAAGAAAAAGAAACAAAGAGTTTTCCGGTTAGAAAGGAGAAAAAGGCCGACTGAAGAACTAATTGTGTTGTTACTCAAACAAAAAAAATGAAAGAAAATGGGTGAAGAGGTGAATAATTTTTTACGAAAGGGCACCTTTTTTGAATTCCGAACAACTGTTGGATTCAGTGCAAAAAAAAACTACTAACCTTGTACCCGAGGTAGGCAATCAGCATGGCCTCCGTGAGCGAGATCAGTGCCAGAACCAGCTGCACTGCCCAAAGCTCCGTCGATCGGTTCACCCACAGGATCGCGTCCCAGTTGATGATCGGATTCTCCTGGAACTCTTCCTCCGTCAGTTTGGCCGAGTCCAAAAATTCCGTCTTGTTCGAAACCCGACAACCGTGGCTGATAGGTTTTGTGATTGTGTTTGTGTGTGTGTGGCGTGATGAAAAATGGACCGGAAAAATCGATTCCTCAATTAAGTTACATGATGAAAGTGATTCTATCTATGAGGGCCATTAAAACACCAATGATGTGACGGACGCAGACCACCGGTGACAGAATTGATTACTTTCGCGTGAGGCTTATAATTGATTTTACGCTCCCGGCAGGCGAAAGAACAGCACGGAAAATGTTCGTCCCTTTTTCGGACCAGTCGGACTGACGATGATTAAGTTACCTACTCCTATTTCGACCGACCTCATTGAAATTCAACAACCGAACAGACATCAATGGTAATTACTGGCACCGAAAGTGAGCTAAAAGTTGCATCCAATGGTGAATCAATTATTCAAAATGGAACCAAGCAAAACTGAAATTGCTTGCTGCTGGCTCTTTGCGGCCCTTCCTGAATAATTTAAAGCTTCTAGGAAATACTGATACTTTGTTGGCAGGCTTCTACTAGTACTACTACTACTGCTGCTACTACCCCCTCCCAAACTAGTTCTCGTTTTCGATGGACCAAAGTTTTGCTGTGCACTGTGAATATTTAACAGATTTGTTTGTTTGATTTCCATTGTTCACTTTTTTATTTAGTGATGTATTTTATTTAGAGACCAAGCACGCTTTTGCTGAATAACACGCTTTTGCTGAATTTGCTTCTGTTCTGAATATAAATCTGTCAATTTGTATCGTAATTGTTTTAGCCTTTGCAGAATGGAACAACGAAAATTGCGAAAATGTATTTCACATGTGTTAATTAGAGTAATTCAGTTCGTCTCAAGCGGCTCCACGATTGGAAGTGTTTGCTTCTAGGTTCGAGTCCTGATTTATGAATTCTCAATTTTTCACAACTTTTTCTTTAAGTCTAGCATATTCTGTCAACTGTTCTTCTCATGCAAACCGAACAATAAGAAAGCAGTGGAATTCCAAAAAGAAAAAAATTAGAAATAAGACATCACAACCAAGCGGAATGCGATTTTTAAAATTTTCAAAACTGATGCTGTTACAAAACCGATTATAGTAAAATTGGTAAAAGCATCTCTGATCTCAAAATGGCTGCCTCGAGAACTTTTTTTATATTTTTTTAAAATCTCTTATTTTAGAAATTTGATATACTTCGCCTTGTAAAACTTTAGTGATTAATTTGATTTATTGTATTTATATTTTTTATAATAATAATTATATTTTTCATATTCGTTCTATCTATTTTATTTATTTCAATTATTTAATTCGTTTCAATTGATTCACTTTTTCAGTTTAGTTTCACTTATTTTTTCATTCAGTGAATTATATTTTTATTTATTTTTTTATTTTCCTCATTTTATTTATCAATTATTATATTTTTTATTTTATTTTAATTCTGTTCAATTATTTTCATTTATATTTTTCATTGGTTTAATTTATTTTTTTTTCGTTTTATTTTATTAATATTCTTTATTGCATTAGTTACATGTATTTGGTCTCTTTTATATATATTTTATTTCTGTTATTCGTATTGTTGTCCGAACCTATTCGGACCACGCGCACCTCTCATCCAATATCTTGGCCCACGCACACGAATGCAGTCAGCTAGGGTACAGACGAGAGTGACAGTTTAACGCAGGGAGTAAACAAATAAAACACAGTTTCACAGTGCGTATCAAATACATATTATTAAAACTAAATCCTTTAAATAGCTGCCATAAAACGAACTATTATAGTGCTCATTACTAATAAATATCTACCTTAGATTGGTACGAAGGTAACTAGAGTTTAATAATAGAATGTATCTTAAAAACAACTCTCAATACTAGGTCAGTAATAGTAGCTCACCCACAAGCGGGAACCCTTTACTAGAGCCGATATCGCCTACAGGAACCCGAACCCCACTATATCGCAATAGAATTTTGCATTTTAAGCGGAAAGCGAAAACAGAATAGGAACTAAACGTGAGTAAACACTGAATTGAATGTAAAATATATATCTCAATATTACTGATTATGAGAGCTAAACTACATTACCGTAACTCAAATTCCACTGATTAAAGTACCGTCAGTCTCAGATTCCGCAATAAACACTCAAGATGCTTTGGATGCACAAAACCTCGCCCCAAACATCAAATCGGTGTCAAAAATGGTTGCCGCACTAGAACTGAAGCAGACCAAATCAAGTCAGTCTATTAATTTGCCGGTAAATTCCGATCCAATCGTGAAGATTACTCCAGTAGGACCGAGAGCTCGTTCAGTAACTTCACAGTCGTGCTCGATAAAGTCACTTTTGAAACTAGAACTTCAGAAACTAGAAGAAGAACGAACCTTCGAGAAACAGGAAGCAGAAAGACGACGTAATTCCGAATTGCTGGAGGCAGAGAAGCATCGTGATTATCTCAAGAAGAAATATGCTTTACTAGAGGAGATGTCCAATCGATCTCGATCAAGTCGTAGCGAGGCGTCAAGTAGAGTTGATGATTGGATCAGTGATGTGAATTCTCAACAACATAGTGAAGTGCTTGTACCTCAGAACAAAGCTAAATTCAATCCTCAACGGCATTCTACTCAGAATCAGGTCGTAAATTCTACGTTCGAGAACAAATTCAGGTCTCAATATGTTCCAAGGCCACCGGCAGACCGCATCCATTCTAATACCGCTCCAGCAGTCTCCAGCAATGATCAACTGCATACACCTTTCAGAAGAACGACGCAACAAAATCGTCAACGTACATCTGAGGAAGAGGTTGATAATGAACCCTGCCAGTTTAGTCGAAAGCAATTGGCTGCTCGTCAAGCGATTTCGACAGACCTACCAGCTTTTACGGGTAAACCGGAAGAATGGCCAATTTTCCTATCAGTCTACAACAGTACGACAGCCATGTGCGGATTCTCAGACGAAGAGAATATTATCCGGCTTCAGAGATGCCTGAAAGGAAAGGCATACGAAGCGGTACAAAGCCGCCTGATGTATCCTTCGAATGCCCCAGGTATAATTTCAACACTTCGCATGCTCTACGGTCAACCGGAAGCCATTATAAGCTCGTTGGTAGGAAAGATCAACGCCCTTCCCCCACTACGAGAGGATAAGCTGGAGACAATAGTTGATTTTGCAGTACAAGTACAGAATTTTTGTGCAACGATCGATGCATGTGGAATCGAGGATTATATGTACAACATTTCTTTGCTGCATCAGCTTGTTAGCAAACTTCCGCCGATCATTAAGCTCGATTGGGCAAGATATCGACAAACCCTTTCGACAACTAATCTCGCGACATTCGGGGATTGGGTATATTCATTAGCTGAGGCAGCAAGCGCCATAACCATCCCTCCGGTAGTGATAGAATCCAAGCCTGTACGGTTCGAAACTAAAGGTGTCAAGAAGGGAAATGCTTTTCTCAACGCCCACTCCGAAATACAACAACTAGATTATATGTCCTCGAGCGCGCCTTATTTAGAGACAAATATAAGGCAAGTGGATGATGTTAACTGTCCTATCTGTAAAGGCAGCTGCAAAGCAGTCGAGAAGTGCAAACGTTTCCACGAACTCTCAAGAGACTCACGGTGGGCTGCTGTGCGAGAGTTCGAACTGTGTCGCAGATGTCTTCGTAAACATATCAACAACAGTTGCAGGACCAAACCTTGCGGGAAAGACGGCTGCACTCGTCTGCATCATGTACTACTACATAACGATCGGAACACCGAGGTTAATCCCACAGACTCATTGACGGAAGACGTATTACTTTCCCATACACAAACGCAGCAACTTCATGGATACAACTTACATCATTCCAGCTCCAGTGCTCTACTGTTCCGTTATCTACCAGTCATATTGCATGGAAAAGATAGGTCGGTGCGCACGTATGCCTTTTTCGACGAAGGATCAGAATTAACATTACTGGATAAGAAATTGTCAGATCAATTGATGTTAGAAGGAACCTTACAACCGTTGTGTCTCAGATGGACCGGAGGCACTCAGCGCAATGAAACTAATTCACGAATTGTTAGTCTGGATGTATCGGGGATACAGCAAACCGCAAAGAGATTTAAACTCAATACCGTAAGAACCGTGGAAAGTCTGCTTCTTCCTGATCAAACGCTCGACACAGATGAACTGACGCAGCTCTACCCGCATCTTCGTGGGCTGCCTATTGAATCATATTACCAAGCTAGACCACGTATCCTGATCGGAATGAAACATGTAGGTGTCAGTGTAGCTCTGAAAACCAAAGAGGGTAAATATGATGATCCGATAGCTGTAAAAACACGACTAGGATGGACCGTATGCGGTGAGTGGAAAGCGGAAAAAATGCAAGGGGTTGGACAATGTTCGTTCCACGTGTGTGTGAATCCCGAGAAATCGGATGAGAATTTACACCAAATCGTGAAGGCTTACTTCGCGCTGGATAGCCAAGGCATAACGAAATCTGAAAACGTTCTTTCCTCTGAGGACCAACGTGCGCATGATCTTTTGAAGTCTGGTACATACCTGAGAGGAAATCGCTATGAAACCGGACTCCTATGGCGTCACGATGATTTTCGTCTACCAGACAGCCGTGAAATGGCCCTTCAACGGCACCTGAGTCTTGTTAAGCGATTGGAAAAGAACCCATTGTTGGCGGAGATACTCCATCAAAAGCTTTCGGACTACATTCGAAAGGGTTACGCAAGAAAGCTCAATGACGATGAGCTTAATCAAACGTTTCAGCGCGTCTGGTACCTTCCCGTATTCGTATTTGTTCATTTTTTTATATTTTTTCTATTTTATTGATCTTGATTTTTTTGGAGCATTTGTTATCTAGATTTCATTCATTTTTACTTTTTTATTTATTTTGTTTTCAAATTAACTGTCGATCGCCATTTGAAGGCTGGATTTGCCAGAAGTCGGTCACAACGACCCATAAAATTATTCTAGTTTTAGGTAATTTATTAATTAAAACTAGAAAAGGTCCTCGGCATCTTAGAGCTTAAACTGTTTGTCTTATAAATTGTTTTATTAAATAAAAAAAATACATTTTATTTTAATAATTTTCATTTATTTCACTATCTTTGTTTATTTAATTTGATAATTTAAATGATGATTTTATTCAATCATTTCATTCAACATTCAATTAATTTTATTCATTCAATTTATTCCATTTTTTCATTTATTCAATTTCAGTTCATTTCTTTCGTGTATGTCATTTAATTTTTTTATTTGATTCATGTATTTTATCAGATGTTTTTGATTTTAATTTTTGTTCAATGCTGTTTTTTTTTAAGGTTTCTATTTATACTTATTTCGTTGATTTTGTTTATTTGATTTTTCTCTTCATTTTATGACTTTCATTTATTTTGTTTGTTGCATATATTTTGTCTAGTTTCATTTATCTCATTCGTGTGATTTGTTTTATTTTTTGTTCTTAAAATTTTGTGCATTTAATTGACTGATCTTAGTTTTTCGTTGGTTTTATCTATGTAATTGAGGAGGACTTGATTACTTCATTATTTTGATTTATTTTGTTTATCTATTTGCTTAATATTTAATTATTTTGTTTATCTAATCGTTTTATTTATTCTGTTTATTTTTTTAATAGATTCGATTATTTTTTTTCATATATACTTTTTCTCAGATCCGAATTACTAGTCGATAAAAAATATATACTTATTTTGTTTATTTCATAAAACTTACTCTGCATAAAAGAGCTTGCGAATTATACTTAAATTTGTTTATTTTAATCAAATTATTTCAGTTATTGTTATTTTTTTCGTTCACTAATCTTATTTATTTTGTTTATTGGGTTCATTATAATTCTTTCATTTATATTTTTTATTTCATAATTTTTAGAATATAATTTTTCATATATTTCGTTTTAATATTTTTTATTTTTATTATGTTTTTCGTTAATTTATTTTAGTACTTTTTGTTTTGTTTTATCAATTTTATTTGTTACATGTATATTATCCAATTCTATTCATTTTATTTTTTAAAGCTCGGTACATTTCAATCAACTACTGTTTTCCCTAGTTTTATTTGTTTTCTTTAACTCATTCGTGTTTATTTCTTTTATTCATTATTTGATTTTATTCGACTTATGTATTCTATTTATTTGATGCTTTGAATATTATGTTTTATTTTGAAAATTTACATTTTCATCAATATTTTATTTTGTTTGTCTAATCGTTTTAAATATTTTGATTATTTTATCCACCTATTTCATTCATTATATATATCTAATAATTTTATTCATATAATTTATTTTATTTATTTCATGAAGCTGATTCAGCTTTATTATATTGTGCATTAAATTTACATGAATGTGTTTTTTAATTAAATTATGTTATTTAATATTATTTTTTCGTACTCATTCAATTGTTTTATTGATATTTTCTATTCTATTATTATTATTATGCTGATTTTACATAGGTACTTTTTCGTTTTGTTTTACCAATTCTTTTTGTAACATTCTGTTTGTTTAATTTATTCATTGTTTGATTTATTTTATTCATTTGTTTTCTTCATTTACTTAAATTCTGTTCATTTTTTTGGTCTAGTTTTCCACCTTGGTTTTATTTAATTAATTTTTGCTTATTGATTACTCAATATTTACAGGTATTTTGTTAACTAATTTGTCTTATGTAGTAATTTTGTGTTTTCCGATTATTTTATTTATTCTGACCATTTTATTTTTTTTATTAATTTATTTAATTTTGTTTGCTTTAGGCATTCTATTTGTTTAAATAAAATGTTTATTTTTTTATTTATTTAGTTACTTATTTTTAATTCTACCATTCGTTTAATTCGTATTTTACATTTTATTCATTAATTTTGTATATTTATAGCTTCAATTAATGTTATCCATATCATTTATTTAAATTTCCAAATGATTTTTTAATTTAGTGAATGTTTGCTACTTAATTTGTTTCTTTCAATTCATTTATTTAATTCAACATAATTTTATTCGTTCACTCATTTTATTCATTTCGTTTATTTGATTAATTTTGATGATTTCGTTAGAATTTTTTTTCCATTCATTCATTGAATTGAATTTTTGTTATTGATTTTTTTAGTTCATTCATTTCATTTATCAGTTATCATTTTTCCTTCAATTCTGTTTGTTTTATTTATTTTGTTAAATAATTATTTTCTGATTGTGTTATTTCGCTTATTTTAATCATTTTTTTATTTCTGTTTTGTATCTTATTTATGTTATTTATTTGTTTCACACGTGTTTTGTACTATTCAGATTCAAGTTAATTATTATTTTATTTTATTTCTTTTATCATATTGATTTTAGTTATTTCCTTTTTATTATATTTATATTGTTGTTTGTTTCATTTTATCAGCGACTTTAACCGTTTCTGGTCATTCACCACACTATTTATAATGTTCAAGTTTATTGTTTACTTATTTCTTCAAATTTATTTTGTTTACATATTGTCTCTATTTGTTTTATTTAATTTCGTTAGTTTTATTTATTTTTGATTTATTTACTTTTTTTAATGGTTTTTTATTTTGATATTTTATTTTTTGTTTGTATATATTGTGTATATTTCAATTAACTTTGCTTATTTTATTTATTTCATACATTCTATTTATTTTATGTTCAAAGAGCAGGCAAAAGCGTACTGGAGCTGAAATTACCTAATATCTTGCTTTCGTTTTGTACCAATAGATTGAAAATATTTAAAAGGCACATGACTTATAACGTAATAATCTGCTAACGGATCTGCTGTGCAGTTTCCTATTTTTTTTAAGAAATCTCACGACGAGTAAAATTTGAATGCATGTATTCCAGTAAAGCGCCATCAATGACAAATCTGTCGATGTTTGGTGGTTTGAGCGGGTAGTGAAATGAAACTAACCCGTTATCGAAAAGAAAATTGAAAGTTCTCTTAAATTTCACTATGAGTTGAATTTTTAATAGAGAAATTTAAAAAGCAAAGTCTTGGCATTACATTCCTTTTGTGGAATTTGGCCTTTCTGTTTCAACAGACTTCGCTGCCGATTCTTAGTGTACAGAATCATTGCATGGCTAGTACTATGGATCCTACTGACACTAAGAATCCTTCCAGGTCGGGGCTCAAACATAGGAATTCAAGGAAACCTTTTATTTTTTTTAAATGGTTAAATGTGTCGAATTTAGTTGCCTACGCAACGCAACTAAAGCCACCGAGAAATCATCCCTGACAAGAGTTCTATGAAGCCATTGGTCGAGTTGATATTCCTAGACAGAAGTTAAAATTCTTGTCTTGTCTCAAATCAGACCAAAACATGGAGAAAAAATTAATTCTTCTTACCGTACTTTGGCTGGTATTGACTTTCTTTGTGGTTCAATAAATTTACAATTTTGGGTTCCAAATAACTATATTGCGATAACGACGCAAGCAAACAAAGAAAAATAGAAGTCATAACATTGGTGGAAACCCTAATTTGAGTTTGTCTCTTTTGCTGACTTTGGAGAACATCAGCGTCATCAATTATATAATGATTTCGGTTGATGTGTAGTAGCAGCAATGATATTTGTGATCTCATTGGCTTTGAACGATCAGTTTCCAGTTTTTTCCTCCGGCGTAGAGCCGTTCTCAACTTGGTGCAAGTTGTTACAGGTATCTTAGGAGAAAAACGCTAAAACTGCAGAATGAAACAGAAGAAATGTAAACTTGCGAAAAATTACCACTTTTTCGCAAATTTTCGTTTTAACCTGTTTTATTCATCTGTCTTTCATCTTCGGTCTGTTTCTCGTTATCATCCTTTATTGAACTTTTTCGGACAAAAATTTGACGCTAGAAAGAAATGCATAAAGACAAAGCGTGCGTTTTATTAGAACACGGAACGACCGAAATTAGCTCTGCGCCTAATTCGTATTACTGTTTTTGAATTAGTTGATTTTAACAACAAAATTTTAAAAATAACTGTAAAATTAGTTAAAATTGACAGTTTACTTTGCTGAAAAAATCTCTTATTTTTAGAGAATGTGTTTAGTTGGCGAATATTCTGGACACAAACCAGCAATATTTCAATCCAACACGAAATTCTCATTGACAACTAATTTCGTTATTAAAATCAGAAAATTTGTTTCTATTTATCTATCACCGTCATTACTGAAGGACAGCACAAAGAAAACAAAAATGAAATTGGTTTTATTAACAAGTTTATTAGCCAAAAACTCATGAGAAGTGTCAAAGCAAAACAATCCATTAAAAAGCTAAAAGGGACAGTCTTGTTGAACCTGATTGCAAATTGTTTTGATGTTTTTCGCATGTGTTACGATATATCCGTATATAAATTTCCAAACCGATGTTTGTTGTTTTTACGCGGAACAGTGAAGTGAGTTTCGAATGTTGCACTCAAATTGTATATGTCAAATAAAGTATTTTGTATCTTTCAATCTTCCGACTATGCCATCCGGTGTTCTACTTGTATTCGGATTTTGTTTTCCGAGTGCTCAAAGTTTTCAGTGTGTGAGTCGATTTCGCGAAGTCGAATGAAGAAAACAGTGATTTAGAAGTAAAATGTTCAAAAAGAAGTTTATGTTTCGCTTATGTCTTTTTCTCCAATACAACATCGTATTTATACCTGCCAATATAGAAAAGATAACCGCGACAGAAAGTAGTAGTGTGCCATCTAGTGGCTAGTAGTCATTACGGTGTTAACGTTTTTTTCGGTGACAGAGCGCCATATAGATGCGAATTGCAGAAACCAATTCAACCATTTATGTTGGTTGAAAACAACGTTTTATTTCTCTAATTCAACTAAAAAATTAGTTGAATGGATATGAAGTGTGCCTTAGCTAAGAAATGAGAGCACGTTTAATTGGAGAATTCAACTAAAAAAATAGCCATTTCAACAAATATTTTATTATTATTAAGGGAACTAGAATTAGAAAATCTAAATTAGCAAAAGTAAGACTTTTTTAGTTGTCTCAAAAAATAACTAACTAAAATCAGAAAATCAACTAATTTTTTCGCCAAAATGCTGATTTCGGTCTTTCCGTGAAGCTAAATAATCAAAGGCTATTAGAACGGAACAAGTTTTATTCTATTTGTTATGAATATTTAAAAAAAACTGACAACTTCGTAATACTGTGCAAGCATTAATTATATTTGCCATTTTAAAATACTCATCTAATTTGTATACTTGATTAGAACTGTCCCCCAGGTAGCAGACTCCCAGTACTCGATTTGTTGCACTGCTGCGTCTATTCAGGCATTGCACCAGTCACAGACACAGGTGATTCATTATTCACAAGTCAGCACCAGCAATTCAACCTGTTTCCGTCTGTCCGTAATTACATATGAGTTGCGATGCATCACACCATGGCATGCAAAAGAACCATTAAAAACCTTCCACTTCTTCCAATTATGACATAGCTCAAGTAATCAATTACCACCGTCAGCGTTTTTTAGCCACAAAATTCCTACTTACCACGTAGCGAACGTTGGATCTAAGTCCGAAACTACTCGAAATATGTACAAAATGCAAGTTAGTAACTTAAACAGTAAATTAGCTATTCGTATTCTTAAACCTGCAAAGAAAATAAATACGAAATTGGGGAATTAATTAATTATTAGAATGAGAGTCGTTAAACTGGTTGACACTTTTGAACGGCTTGCTTCGATTTACTTCGATACCCTTCCGTGCTGTGAAACCATTAGCTAATATCCTGAACAAACCCGAGCAAACGCAAAGGTACAAAAAACCTGTTGCCAAAGGTAATTTACCGTACCGGAGCGAATTCCAACCTTAAAACGGTGAATTTGTGTGCAACATTTTTACTTTCCCAGAATCGGAACCCGACCGCTCGTGTAGGAAAGCATGATTGAAACTGACTTTTATCATGCGATGATGGATGAAGAGAAAAGCGGGGTTCATTTATTATCGGTGCTCGCTTATATGGGTTTTCCTTAGGCGCCGCGGTGAAGTCCCGCGGTAACCGACATCCGTACACCTATTTGCTTATTGGGTCAAGGAAGAGATTCCCGCCGACGGTTATTGTTTTTTTTTTGCAGGGGTTCGGTGGCAGCTTGTTTGCCGATCGGTTCAGGATTAAAATGTAATAGAAACGAAGTGGTTGGAATCCGAAAATATGGCCTGTGATTGGTGATAAATTGCTGATACGGACGACTGGTGATTGACGCGAAGGACGGAAATAATTTGTCTGTAGTCCTATAAATAAAACAGTGAAGTTTCCTACAATGCGGATTGCTTCTTGACCAATTTCAAGTGAAAGGAAAAGGAAAATAATACAGCCCTGAATTTTTTTCACAGTAAATCAATCAAAAACAGATTTTTCTCACACACTGTTTTCCTATACCAAAAAGGCGCAGGTGTGTAATGTCAGAGACATAACTGTTTGTCGTGAATACGAATAAAACTGACACTCTTTCTTTATACTCTCGAATATTAATTAGTTGATCGATTGTGTGAATTGTGCAAGCTTTCCCCATTTTACACTACTAGAATATGAAGCCGACGACACGACCTGCCACTCGTCCATCAAAACTGTATCGCAAATTTAAGTACCCCTCAGTAACTCGTAATGTCAAAACGAAATTACTTATAAAAATGTTGAAACTGGCAACACATACTGATAAATTATGGAAGACATGCAGAATGTAAATAAATGTAGAAATGATTTGGTTAATGTTTGCATAGAATTAATTCGAAGTATTTCCGTCCGACCGAACTTAGCTTTCTATTAAGGGATGCAAGCAAGGCCACAGCTGAATTAAAGGGTGATTTTTTAAGAGCTTGAGAACTTTTTTAAACAATAAAACGCATAAAATTTGCAAAATCTCATCGGTTCTTTATTTTAAACGTTAGATTGGTACATGACATTTACTTTTTGAAGATAATTTCATTTAAATGTTGACCGCGGCTGCGTCTTAGGTGGTCCATTCGGAAAGTCCAATTTTGGGCAACTTTTTCGAGCATTTCGGCCGGAATAGCCCGAATTTCTTCGGAAATGTTGTCTTCCAAAGCTGGAATAGTTACTGGCTTATTTCTGTAGACTTTAGACTTGACGTAGCCCCACAAAAAATAGTCTAAAGGCGTCAAATCGCATGATCTTGGTGGCCAACTTACCGGTCCATTTCTTGAGATGAATTGTTCTCCGAAGTTTTCCCTCAAAATGGCCATAGAATCGCGAGCTGTGTGGCATGTAGCGCCATCTTGTTGAAACCACATGTCAACCAAGTTCAGTTCTTCCATTTTTGGCAACAAAAAGTTTGTTAGCATCGAACGATAGCGATCGCCATTCACTGTAACGTTGCGTCCAACAGCATCTTTGAAAAAATACGGTCCAATGATTCCACCAGCGTACAAACCACACCAAACAGTGCATTTTTCGGGATGCATGGGCAGTTCTTGAACGGCTTCTGGTTGCTCTTCACGCCAAATGCGGCAATTTTGCTTATTTACGTAGCCATTCAACCAGAAATGAGCCTCATCGCTGAACAAAATTTGTCGATAAAAAAGCGGATTTTCCGAATGGACCACCTAAGACGCAGCCGCGGTCAACATTTAAATGAAATTATCTTCAAAAAGTAAATGTCATGTACCAATCTAACGTTTAAAATAAAGAACCGATGAGATTTTGCAAATTTTATGCGTTTTATTGTTTAAAAAAGTTCTCAAGCTCTTAAAAAATCACCCTGTAGAATGCACACTGAAGGTGCCAATCCTGGAAATGATAGCGCATATGACAAAACTGATATTGTACTGTTGCAGAGAAATCCTAGTGCTTGATCCAGACAAAGATTATGTAGAAAGCGGAACTATTCTGAACACATTACATAAAGAGTATGGCCATATTATTAGTGCAATATTAAATCTGAACGTGGATGTAAATCATGGAATAAATTTAACTTTGTTACTAACATGAATGGATATACATTCCCAATTCCATATTTATTCGTAGCTCTCCAAAAACTTTGAATCTTTTAGGTATAATGATACCAAAAAATAGTTATTTTATGTTAAGTATTGAAACAAAAGACTATATTTTATAACATGTCTTTTTTAGTACTTTTGAGAAACACATTTTCTGTTCACCTAAGATGTTTATTGAGTTCCGTCATGCTTGTGACTACAGTGTCATCTACTTGGTAGTTCGAAAGCGTAAGAAGTAATACGGCGGTACTTGGTTGGAACTAGTTCAAAAACTGAGATTGTTCTTGTTTTTTTTTTGCGAATATATACATATTTGATATACATCTCTCACCAGGGGCAAATGGAGAACTTTTCAGATTCGCTTCGTTGACTCCATACACTCTACCGATAGAAATAAGTTGCATTTTTTATTTTTTCTCGATCCAATCAGACTTTACGTACCTGATATACAAACCCTTTTCCATATTCCGGGTTTTTTTTCAAATTGTTTGTTTATTTATTCTGGGGTCATGGTAACTAGCTCGAAACAACTTAAACAGTGTTGCTCGATAAGATTATTTTTATCGTTATCAAGGCGTCGCTGAATTTATGGTAGCTGGTGGTTATGGTTGGTAAATCGTCAACGGACAATTTTAATGCTAATTTTTCTTCGCAGTGCCTGGTCGTGTCGTCGATGAAACGATACACCTAAACTAAAGTACAGTTACATTAAACTATCAGTCACGTACCCAGAGGGGGGGCCCTGGCCCCTCCCGAAATCAAAAACATATAATTATTTAGAATGTATCAGACATGTTTTACAGAAATAACAAGACAGTAAACGTAATGAAATATAATACAATATCAATTCCAGTGGAAAAGTTTAAAGTGTATGTTAAAACAGCCGTAAAAGGCACACAAGCAATCTTCAGTAACATTATTTTTCAATCTTTGGGCCCCTGCCTATAACCAGAGTGACGACTTCTCATCCGTGATGTTGGCAACAATTCAAAATATTTAATCCGAAATATTGGCAGTGTCGTTAGCTTTACATTGTAATTGACAGTTCGTTTGCTCGTTTGGAACTGGAAACTGTCCAAACAAACAGCTGTCACCACTCTGATTATAGGCACTCTACATTAAACATTCTGACACAAAAAAAAAATGCAAAATAACCAGTATAGTTCTTTATGATAAAATAATGGGGGTTCGGAAAAGAACCTTTTATAAAGGCGTTCGTGATGGAGAGTGAGTTCGAATTTCGATGGATACCATTGACTTCATTCCATCGGAACCGCTGACTTCCATCATCTATTTCCAGGCTGACCTGTTGTTCGTGGGTGCGATACTGATATGTGTCCCGTTGGAGTTTTCTGCTTCTTCCGCTTTGTATTTCGCTTGGAGTTACCTCGATCGTGCCATAATCAACTCGTTGAAGACAGCCAAATTCGAAATCAATGGTTTCTGAGTCTGTGATATGCATTTTATATAGTAAATCAACAGAAAGTTCTAATGCACACTACAACTGGTTAAAAAAAGGGTCCTATACAGTATAGTAAAGTAAAATTTCGCATAATTCTTTAGCAAAATACAGAATTTTGATGTCGATTATTTCTTTTTCTGATTTGAATATTTCAGTGAAAGAAACTATCAAAATGCTGTACGGTATTAATTTCTGGCATTCGGAAAGGCCAAACTGTGTAATTCTCTAAGATATTAAACACTGTTTGGATATAAACGATATTAAACATTATCCCAGATTTGCACTACACTAATGGTTTTAATTTTCGATTTGCAAAGAAGTAATCTTTATAGTTCTTTAGATAACATTAGGAGCCATTAGAAGAGCTGCATAATGTTCCCCATTGTTGTCCGTTTTTCGTTGTATTTTGCTCCAATGCAAACGACCATAAGCAAGATGATGCAATCAGGAAATCTTGAAGGGAAACTGGCTCTGGGATCTGAGCGTTTGAGGTTCTGCACCACGCAAATGGTCTGCTCTTATTACTGGGGGCTACTGCTCCCGACGATCGGAGTCCAAATGAAAGCACGAGCTGAGCGTTTCAAGCTTGTTCTTACTAATGTTGATGGAAGAACCTCACCTCGACATCCAGTTCCGTCTAAAGCATTAGAAGAAATGAACGATTTTCAATCAAAGTTTATATTTTATACTCGTCCAGTAGATAATCAGAACTGATATGTGCTTGACTACCTCAAAACCGGCGTCCGGGAGCGAAAACGGCAAGCAAGCGTGATGAATTTTCCTCAGTTTTTAAGCTTTTAGAAAACGTTGTTTTTTAATTATTTATGGTTATCTCTCGCTGTTGAAAAATTTATTCACAAATTCCTGATCATATTGCCGATAGTTTGTTGAAAAAATACGTCGTTGAGTTAAGTACATCAAGAGATATCCGCGATAAAGTTTTGCCCATTCTTGTACAGGGTAAATTTTGAAAATGCGCCCCATAATAAAGTAAGTCGTATTCATGGCAAAAAATTGCTGTTAATACAAAAGCTTATTCTATTCGAATGAAAAGCGAAAAAGGCGGGTGGGTAATGTCAAAGACATAACTCAATGACGTGAATACGAAAAAAAACTGGTATGTTTCTTCCCAGAGTTAATAAAAAGCTTACAAATTATGAGAACGAGATCCATGTTCAGTCAACGTCAACAGTAGTTTCAAAAGTGTGTTCTTTCTTTCATTTACGAATGAAACAGTAAAAAACAAATATGAGGCAGTTCGGATGGATGATTTTCGAATTGAACATTCGTGACAATTTTAGGTTTTGCTTCTCTTCCACTTCCGAATACTTATAATCGTACGTACTTGATTATTGATTGTGAAAATTTTGAAACTTTCAATGCCTTATTTGCATCATTTTAATGGTACATCAATTTTATAAGATGAAACAAAATAGAACACAACGTTACGGGATGGTGTACATTTTTTTTATACTGTTGCCAAGCATAAGACAGTCACTGTCAACGATACGTGCAGCTGCTACGTTCAACAGTAGCCAACACGTAATGACACGAAAGCCATGACACACGACAGCAATAATGAGAACAGTTAATTTTGTCGCACTCTCTCACAGCAGTGACAGCCACAGCGTTTGCTTTGTGGTAGTGTACGTACATACTGGATAAGTAACTGCTTTGTTCATTTTCGATCACCGGTTTCGAGAATGTCACGAGCTCAAAATGTCATGACATTTTCATAAAGGGACTGTCATATCCGCTGTGGCCGATCTGTGGCGATAAATTGAATGCGAACAGCGGTGTTTTCCAGTTTCGAGAAAATTCTATCACAAAGCTTGTTCATGCGGATGTTTCAAAAATATTACAACTATTTGCTGAAATTTCATACACGAAATATTAGGAGCACAGCTTTTGCCCTTCTAGTATGACGCAAAGGCAAGAAATCTTACAGCAGAGACAATAGATTCTGCGCTCCTGTTACTTCTATAATTCTGGTTTATGCTAAACGGGGTTTAATTGTTTTAATCGAAAAAGTGCATTGGAGTAAATCAACCAACTGGAAATAAAACAAAATCACCCGAACTGCCAAAACGAACTCACCATCTAAGATCTTGAATTCAAAGCATTTACTTTGCTTTTCTCACTGAACCGCTTCCTTCCAACGGTGCAGAGAAACAAAATACGTAAGGATACACAAAAAAACCCGTCTGCATTGGGAAGCAATACGTTCTAGTGCATGTCCCGCTACACCTCATGAGAATCGACATAAAACGAATTTTAAATTTGAGCCTTGTTGGCAACTGTCTTTCAAAAGTTATTGAATTTGGAAGGAGCTCTACTGTTTATTGTGGGTATCCATTCTCAGTTTGAAAAGAGTATAACAGATTTTGATGAGAGCAAACGGCGACATTCACATGTTTTGAGATCTATGACATTTTTCATCTGCTATAGTTGTGGCGAAGTACAAACGGCGACTGCTGTCATTTGTGCGGTTTGACTGTCTGCTGTTTCGTGTCATTCACCAGTACCGTTCGCAACCCTGGTACGAACCATGGCCGATTACGATGACACTAAAAATGCAATCTTCAAAATTATAGGTTACAGGAATAAATTTGATGTTAATTTTACAAGCTTACTTGTCAAATCCGTCGCGAAAATACAAAATTATATAGCGATTTGAAAAAATATCAACAAACCGAAAGCGGCCATCTTGGATTTCAAGAATTCTACAGCTATAAATATGGGGCATTCCACGCAAATCAACCACCCAAAATTTTTTTTTTTCATCTAACTATTTTTTATCGGTAAAGAGCTCGAAAAAATTCGACACTTGTTTTTTTATTTCGATATGGTACTTGGAATTTTCGAGATATGATTTTTGGGAGTTTCGCTTTTACAAAAAAGAGCCTTTCTTCAACAGCCTATACTGTAAAATCTAATGAAGATACAAAAAATCGTTCTAGACATGAAATGTGCGTCTTTTCCTAAGCTTTCAAAGAAGGCGATTCCGTAAAACAACCTTTGAAGTAATTTCAAAGAAAAAAGTTTAAAATTAATAAACAAATAAAAAAAATCAAACTTGGGCCTAATTTTTTTTCCTTTTTTAGTTGAAAAACGATCTTAATCCACCTAGCAGTGAGACGATACCTTTTTTTTATCAATCCGCATGTGTTTTTTGCATGAATATTCTTCGTCCAAGTAACAATTCGAATGCCTAATGGTTTTGATTGTAATTTATAGGAGTTTTGTAATTGATTTTTCAATCACTACCTGTTTTATGACGACTATAATAAATGTCTCTTTTGATAAGTAATATCATAGTTTTTAAAGCTTCTATAAAACTTTTTACCCAGACTAACAACTGGACCAAAAATAAAACAATGTGTACTAGAATAAAACCATGCAAACACTCTTAATATTGCTTTCAAACATTTTCTTTAAAACATTATTGTCAGTTAAATTCTTTCATAAATCTAGTTTGTGTGTGTGCGTGTTCACTGGATGACAGTTTCACTCAGAGCAAATTTGAGGGTTCTAAAGTACATTTATGACACATTTGTTGTGGGCTGTGTGATTTATTGCTTCTTGGGTTTAGCGTAATTTGCATTAAAGAAAATTTCATGGCCGCCATTATGATGTCCTATACCGTAGCATTTATTGACATCAAATATACTTCGAAATGCAAAAACGAATAAAAATGATGGGCTCTAATGATTCATTTTCAGAACGTATAGACAAGTTATAATGCCACGAAATAGTTTTATACAAAAATGACGAAGAATCACAAAAAATAGTTTTCAAAAATCATGGAGATTTTCGCAAAAACTGCATTTATTTCAAGGCGATTAGTTATAATTCTTATTTTTATCCAAACATTCACGATAAAAATAAAAGCGCATGAAGTTTTTGCGTTCGGAAAAAACCTCAAACTTGTAAATAAAATCTAATATATTCTTACTGGTTGCATTCAAAGCAGACATGACACACACATAGCCATGAAAAATATTATCAAAACGACAATTTAGTCATAGCGGAATTCATTCCTTCCGAATAAATTAAATGTTGATCGTAAAGCTGGTTTCAAAATTTTCTTGAATTTGGAGTTTTAACGCAGGTTTATGCTAATTCTTCACTTTGCTTTATAAACCTTATGAAGAATGGTCCACTTGGCAGGAACATTCTCTTATAGAGGTTTTCAGTAGGCTTTCGTGGAGTTTAAAGTTTTAATGCAAGATTTATTATGTAGCATTGAAGACAGCTACAAGTATTTATTAATAATAAAATTGTTACTTGGGCGGTGTTTTCATGACATTATTTTAATGACCGTAGTTTTAAGCGACAATTTGAGATTTTAATCACTCATTACTCTGTAATGTCGAAACTGCAAATCGGATCGAATTTGAATCTAGAAGTGTGATAATCGATTAAACATGCCATGATATGTAAGTTCCACTTTAGAGTTTACGGTAATTTAAGGTACTTCCAGAGCCGGTATTCAGGAACCAGCATAACCCAAACCGATTCGTATTTGATTGGTTTTTTTTTGAGAAAACGATTGAGCTTTGAGAAACGATTTTATTCTGGAACCGGTATTCTAAAATCGGTATGGCCGAAGTCCTGTAGTTACGGAACCAGAGGTCGGAACCAAACATAATTCAGGAACTTTGTTTGGGAGCATACGACTTTTCGTATGAATCTGAGTTTGTAGAAAACGGTTGAGTCATCTCCGAAAAAAATTGAGTGAAATTATTTGTCACACACGCATTTGCTGATCTCGACGAACTGATTCGAATGGTATATGGGGGTTATGTTCTTCCAGCATTTATTGCTGTAAGTAGTTTAAAACAATATAATTAAAAAAAATCTGCCATCATCTGGTTTATATATGTCATATTCGAACGATTATGTTGCCAAAAACGAACCGTGCTAAAATCGGTCCGAGGCTAAATTCCATGAAAAAAGATGCAGTACACAGTCTTTTTGGTACTTAGAAACAATTGTATGTAACAGTATAAAAAAAAACGTGTTTTCCGTTGCTCCCAAGCATTTCTTTGTCATACAGCGCTCAAAACTCCTACTGCTGAAATAGGGGGAAAAGTCGTTTACACAAAAATTTCGATATCTCCGTTAAAAATGGACGGATTTTAACAATCTATGGCTTGTTGGATAGGTATTGCCGTGCAGAATCTAAGTCTGAAAACATATTATGTTTTCAAGGTCAATTGTGACAGATACTGACAAAAAACTAAAAATTTTGACATAAAACACATATAACTCAAAAAGTAAACATCCTATCTCAAAACCATTCAATAGCGTTTTGGGTGACGGGGAGACCTTTCATTTGCGACTAGTTTGATCAAAATCGGTCCAGCCATCTCTGAGATCTCGACCTCTTAGTTGACAACACACATACAGACACACACACATACACACACACACACACACACAGACATTTGCTCAGTTCGTCGAGCTGAATCGATTGGTATATGACATTCGGCCCTCCGGGCCTCGGAAAATTTTTCGAAAGTTTGAGCGAATTCTATACCTATTTTTTATATATATAAAAAAAGGTAAAAAGAAGCCTTAGGGGTTTAACTCAATCTTTGCAAAGTTTCAGAGTGGAACGGTTAATACTATCGGAGCAGTGAATTTTTCAATCACAACTCGCACGCACGGAGCGTACCGCAGCGCAACTCTCTCGAATACGGCCTTAACTTGCACATGTCGCGCCACTGATCGAATCTTAACTTTGACAGTTTATTGTTAGCAACGTTACAGTTGAGATCGCGGTGTAAAAATGAGTTTAAAAATCAATACCATTCGTTGCGCCCAGTTTCTTCTTACCGCGGTAGTTGTTCTTATTGCTTTTGTCAATACTTTCTTGTAAATCGGATATACATATAAACGAAATATTCCATAAATCCGGAAACACTGGTGTAGTCAATCAGGTTCTGAATAAACGGTAAAGGGGTTATAAAATATCAAAAATTCCATTGAGAAAAATTTGATTGAAAACAACTTTCGTGAAAACACCAACCAAGAAAAAATATTTCTGTCTCACTTATTTTCCGTTTCGAACCACTGTGCAGTAGTTCTATGTAATTTTCGTGCGCGAACTCCGATTCGTGTTTCTTCGAAAACTGCTCGTAAACTGCGTTGTCCGATTTCTTCAACTGTAGTTCTCGTACCTTTTCGTTTATGTCAAGACGGAATTTTTTTTCTCTCAACAAAGTTTCAATTGCACTTACTGATGATAGAACCTTGCTCTTTATGAAGTCAACAACATTTTTTCTTGGTCAAAGAGCCACAGCCAATGCTTTTTGCTCTTTAGGTTTGCCGACTTCGAAATTGTCTTATTGTTTACCACGCTGTATTGTTTGTACCGCCAAGATTATAGTGGGTCAGTCGGTGTTGAACAGTCGTTCGCACCGCACGCGTATAGCTCTTGGCTCCTGGAATTTTTTTTTCTGGCTACCTAGAGTTTCATTGATTCAAGGCTTCAGTCTTTTTCAAGGCTACCTGAATCACTAACTAAGTGACTAAGTGATACAAAGAGTGATATTAGAGTGACTAAGTGATACAAAGAGTGATATTAGAGTGACTAAGAAATTAATCAGCCTTTTTTAAGGCTAGCTAGGAGTCTAATCGAAGACTAATTTAGCCTAGTTAATTTAATTTAAAATTTCATTAATTTCAAAAATGCCTGCGTCCAACCGGAAAGGCAACAAGCCTAAGGCTAAAAATAATTCAATACGGAATAAATCACAATCCGTTATTCAACATTTTTCTAATAACATTCACGATCTTATAGAATCTGAATGTAAAAATAAAAGACAACGGACGGATTTCCCTACCGTTGATCCTATGCCGTCTAACAATATTTACGAGATTCTTCCTGAATCCGATTGTAGCGACATAGAAGAAAATTCTTCAAAAATTCCCAAAATGGACGCTTGTCGTTCTGGGAAGAAACATCAATCTATGCCACCAGTGACGGTGATGATTTCCGACTTCAAAGCATTCCGTACTGAGCTTTCTACTTTTCTCCCGGAAGTAAAAGTCTCATTTCAAATCGGACGAAGAGGAGAATGTCGAGTCTTGGTGGATGGATTGGAAGATTACGAACGTCTTATTCGATATTTGTCCGAAAAACTTCATAAATTTTATTCATATGATATAAAATCAGACAGACCCTTCAAGGCTGTCTTGAAAGGATTATCAAATGATCAAAGTATTGATGAAATTAAAAATGAACTAAAAGAATTGCTTGGTTTTGCCCCTTCCCAAGTAATACTTATGAAAAAAAGAGCGAATGGTACTTCTAAACCACGCTCTGGAATTTCCCATGAACTTTACCTAATACACTTCAATCGAAGTGATGTAAACAATTTGAAAACTTTAGAAAAAGTACGTTTCATTTCCCACATTAAAATTCATTGGGAACATTATAAACGGCATAATCGTATTGCAAACTTAACGCAATGTCGTCGTTGCCAAGGCTTCGGTCATGGAACCAAAAATTGTCATATGGATATACGGTGTTTGAATTGTGGTAAATCGCATTCGAAAGACGCTTGTCCAATGAATGAAACCACTGATAAATTTTCATGTTCAAATTGCAATGGAAATCATAAATCCAATTATTTGAAATGTCCTGTCAGGGAAAAAATTTTAAACGCTCGTTCGCTTAGACAACAAGTCAAATCAACGACCTTAAATTTACAGAACATACCTGAAAATTCTTCTAAGGCACCTGCCAATTCGTCTTCTAACGAAAACAATTTATTGACAGGTAGATCGACCTCGTCATCATCTTCTTCTAATTTCACTTATGCTGGTATATTAGGTAGAAATCTATCTCCTATTTCTTCTAATGTAAATAATCAAAACACAGGACCGCCTTGCAGTTCTTCTTCTAACGAAAACAATTTATTAATAGGTAGACCGGCCAAATCATCTTCTTCTAATGGCAGTCTACCTACAAATATTCCTTCAATGCCATTCGCTTCTTTAAATGAAGTCGATTTAGGCGATATAACTGAAAATAAAATGATCTACCTACAAGATCAACTTTTTCAAATGATCATCCAAATGAATTCGACTTCATCACTTTTTGAAGCATTTCAAATCGGATGGAAATTTGCAAATAATATTATAATGAATTTAAAATTTAACAGTGATGTTAAATAATTATTTGAATATTTTAAATTGGAATGCTCGATCTTTGAAATCGAGTGAAGATGAATTTTATAATTTTCTCAAAGTTCACAAAATTCATATTGCCATTGTGACAGAAACTTTTCTTAAACCAAATGTAAAATTGAAAAGTAATCCACATTATGTGGTTCATCGATTTGACAGGTTTACTGGAATTGGTGGTGGAGTTGCCATTTTTGTCCAACGGCAAATTAAACATCGAATTTTACCTTCTTTCAATACTAAAGTTATTGAAAGCTTGAGAATCGAAGTTGAAACCATTCATGGAATTTATTTCATCGCTGGAGCATATTTGCCATTCCAATGCACCGGCGAACAATTAAATTTCTTTAAAGGCGATTTGCAAAAACTTACAAGATATCGATCGAAATTTTTCGTAATAGGGGACTTAAATGCTAAGCATGTCCAGTGGAATTGTAGGCAAAATAACAGTAATGGTAAAATACTTCATAATCAACTCTCAGCTGGTTACTTTACAGTTCTTCATCCCAGTAATCCTACTTGTTTCTCTTCCGTGAAAAACCCGTCTACAATTGATCTGGTTCTAACAGATCAAAGTCACATTTGTAGTGAACCGATTACTCATGCTGATTTTGACTCAGATCATCTTCCTGTAACATTCAGACTTTCCAACGAAGCTATAATTAATCGAATTAGTTCTATTTTCAACTATCATAGAGCAAATTGGTTGGATTACAGATCTCACATTGAAAATCATGTGGATCATGAAACTATTTTAGAAAATTCTGCGGATATCGACACAGCAATTGATAATTTGAATCATTATATTATCGAAGCTAGAAATCTTTCAGTTCCCAAAGCTCAAACTAAATTAAATTCTCCTATCATCGATGACAATCTTCAACTGCTCATTCGGTTGAAGAATGTTCGTCGACGACAATATCAACGTTCTCGTGATCCTGCTATGAAAAACATAGTTAAGGATTTACAAAAAGAAATTAAACATAGATTTACTCTTTTGCGAAATGAAAATTTCGCTAAAGAAGTTGAACAAATTAAACCATATTCTAAACCTTTCTGGAAACTTTCTAAGGTTCTTAAGAAACCTCAGAAACCTATTCCTGCTCTCAAGGAAGGAAATCAAATACTTCTTACAAATGGCGAAAAAGCTCAAAAACTTGCTCAGCAGTTCGAGAGTGTCCACAATTTTAATTTGAACGTTGTGAGTCCTATTGAAAATGAAGTCTCACTGAAATATGATCATATTTCAACTCAAGTGTTATCACACGATGACATTATTGAGACGAATTTTGATGAAATTAAATCAATTATTAGAAAACTTAAAAACATGAAGGCTCCTGGTAATGATGGAATTTTTAATATTCTTATTAAAAATCTTCCCGATGTTGCCTTGAGACTCCTGGTTAAAATTTTCAACAAGTGTTTTTCATTAGCTTACTTCCCAAAAAGATGGAAAAACGCTAAAGTAATTCCTATCCTAAAACCTGATAAAAACCCAGCAGAAACATCAAGTTATCGCCCAATTAGCTTACTTTCTTCTATCAGTAAACTTTTTGAAAAAATTATCTTGTTAAGAATGATGACTCATATAAATGAGAATTCAATTTTTTTACCAGAGCAGTTTGGATTTCGTCATGAACATTCAACTACTCATCAACTTGTCAGAGTAACGAACATGATAAAATCAAATAAATCTTCTGGGTTATCCACTGGAGTTGCTCTTCTAGACATAGAAAAAGCATTCGACAGTGTTTGGCACAAAGGTTTAATAGCAAAAATGTCTGATTTCCAGTTTCCTATTTATTTGATCAAAATGATTCAAAATTATTTAACTGATCGTACTCTTCAGGTTAGCTATCAGAATTGTAAATCTGAATTGCTACCCGTATGAGCCGGTGTTCCCCTGGGTTCGAGTGTAGCTCCAATCTTGTATAATATTTTCACTTCTGATCTTCCAAATCTACCCGTTGGTTGTCAGAAATCGTTATTCTGTGACGACACAAGTCTGTTAGCCACAGGTAGAAATCTAAGAGTGATCTGCAGTCGCCTACAAAGAAGTTTAAATATTTTCAGTGATTATCTGTCAAAATGGAAAATTAAACCAAATGCAGCAAAAACGCAATTAATTATCTTTCCTCACAAGCCAAGAGCTTCTTTTCTTAAACCAAACAATAATCACATTCTCAAATTGAATGGCTTGGAATTGACATGGTCTGATCAAGCTAAATACTTAGGTTTAACGTATGACAAAAAACTCACTTTCAAGGATCACATTGAAGGAATCCAGGCAAAGTGTAATAAATATATTAAATGTTTATATCCTCTTATAAACAGAAATTCTAAGCTCTGTCTAAAAAACAAATTGTTAATTTATAAACAAATTTTCAGACCAGCCATGCTTTATGCGGTACCAATTTGGTCAAGCTGTTGTTCCACCAGGAAGAAAACGCTTCAAAGGATTCAGAATAAAATTCTGAAAATGATTCTGAAGCGTCCTCCCTGGTTTAGTACAAATGAGTTACACAGACTCACAAATATAGAACCATTAGATGTAATGTCACATAATATTATAAGCAAATTCCGACAAAAATCGATGCAATCTTCAATTGAATCGATTCGTTCTCTGTATTAGTTAGTAAGTTAGTATATAAGTTCCTTTTCCCCATTACACAATACAAGTAGGTTTAGAATTTTCCCTACACAAAAATCTCAGAATTGCGGAAGCAAATGATGTCTTCATGGTAATAACCAAATCATATATATATATAACAGGGCTGAAAAGTCACCACTTGTGGCTGAACACCCAATTTAAATCTTAATAATTTAATTTTAACTCATATTCCAATAAATAGTTATTTAAAAAAAAAAAAAAAAAAAAAAAAAAAAAAAAAAAGATTATAGTGGGACGCCTGCTGTGATCAAAGCACTGTGGGCGAACTGTCTGCTTTGACATATGCCCTGTAAACCGCATTGTAGAAGACTACTCTGTTGATGCTTTTTTTGATTTTCCTAGAGTTTTTGATGCTCTTTATTAATTTAACGTTCTTTATCTAGCTAATGATTACATACAAGTTCAATTAGGTTCTATGAGAACGGCATGCCTCAAATGATTCGTCGGGACCTTAATTAGGCATCGTTGCAATCAAGAGTTCCATACTATAACTAAATGAATAAATAATGACTGTGGGGTTTTCGGTAAATACTGTTACTGCGGATCTACTGACAGTAAATCTACTCAAATGCGGACTACAACAACTTGACAAGATAATCGTTCACGAGCGTAAAAATGACCTAGAATTATTAATTTGGACTGCAGTAAAATTATTTCCGTCCTGTGCGATTCACTTTGCATTGAATGGTTTTCATTCGGGTTTTCATAAATAGGATAAATTATGGAACTGAGAGGATTGTGGCAAATCTACTATTTACAAACCGTTCATGTCAGTGTCACAGCAGCAATTCTCAGCAAAAAAGGAAGTGCATACTTACTTGATCTTTGATTTTTTATAAAATATAGTTGCAGTCTTTCTTTGAATGTGTTTTCATTTACATAGTATTCTACCCGTACTCTGGAACGAGAAAAAAAAGAAGGAGAAACAGATTTCCGTGATTAGTTTTCTGTGCTGGCTGGCTATTGGTGACGGGGGAAAATCTGATGAATATTAAATTGCTTGGCTGACCTTTTGCCTTGCTTCGTTTCCTACAAAGTGAATTTCGCTACATTACAAAAAGAAAAAGAAGAAGAAGAACAGAAAATAACGCTAATAACAGACGACTGCGTTACTGACGCAGCGTCACAATCAATTTCGGAAAGTTGTTGGATCGTCGTGTCACCATAATCGAATCACACAGTAAGCCATGACCAACGTCAGGGGTGCAACTTTTCCGTTTTCAGGGTCATACAACGGGATTCGATTGGAAATGATTATCGAACTCATTAGTTTTTTCTTGGAAACCAAAGTAGATTCCAACCGAATTGGATAAGCTCCAGTTTTTTTATTACTCAATATTGCTCGACATTTAAGGACGGGAAAAATTATGCTAATGTGGCACAATGCAATCGCTTTTCCTTTGTTCCATACGCCTGATTGCGCAGCAAACGGTTATTGTTGACTGGAATGATTGGCCCTCGTTAATTTGTGCGCTGTACGAATTGTGGAAATTTGATTATTTCACTACACCATCAATATTCATAGCGTTTTGACCAGAGAAGGAGGAAAAGGTTAACTGAAGGTAATTCCGAGAAAGGTTGGACTAGAGACTAAAGACGGGAGTTCCCATTTTTTTCCGGATGAAATAATTCTACGTGCCTTTCTTTGACAGACAAAAATATTTCTCTTTCTTCGGTCTTTGATCGTTTGAACGTCGAGCGACTGAGCGGTGAAGCATTTCTTATAGGGAAGCGGAATCGATCGTTTGAAGTGTGTGTATTTTGAGTTGACCCGGAAAAAGCTTCAAGCGAAAATATATTTGAAGAGATGAAATAAACATGGAGGAACACAATTTGCAAGAACCGGAAACGAAATTAATTAGTTTGGATTCTGGCATTTAGAAGCTTCGAACCAACTATGAAATGGAACAATTTTAAAGACCTGTCACGTCATCGTCACTTTGAAAAACGGTTTAAAATTTTAAAACTCATTTTTTCATAATACTGGAACCGGAGGTTGACCTCAAGCTAGGATTCGAGTTAAATTACTACAATAATGCAAAGAAGAGGGAAAATATGGCAAACATATCAACAACAAGTTTAATTCTCCATTCGTCTTCGGCTCATCAGTGCAAAGTAATTCAAGTTTAACTTCTCCTACCACATTAGGAGTTCATATTGAGCAAAATATATACTTTTTTCTCATAAAAAATGAACTCTTTTTCTGCATTTTAAGGTGTAATATTTTACGTAGTATAAATCAGAACAAACTGAGCTAGTCCAAACCGCTAGGGATGTCTAGAATCTTTGTTGGACTTCTATCATATGCCATCACAGTCGGTGGGAAAATGTCTCTCCCGGCATCTGATTCTGATATTGTTGTACAGAACCCTAAACTAAACTAAAACTAAAAACTAAAAACTGAAAACTGAAAACTGAAAACTGAAAACTGAAAACTGAAAACTGAAAACTGAAAACTGAAAACTGAAAACTGAAAACTGAAAACTGAAAACTGAAAACTGAAAACTGAAAACTGAAAACTGAAAACTGAAAACTGAAAACTGAAAACCGAAAACTGAAAACTGAAAACTGAAAACTGAAAACTGAAAACTGAAAACTGAAAACTGAAAACTGAAAACTGAAAACTGAAAACTGAAAACTGAAAACTGAAAACTGAAAACTGAAAACTGAAAACTGAAAACTGAAAACTGGAAACTGAAAACTGAAAACTGAAAACTGAAAACTGAAAACTGAAAACTGAAAACTGAAAACTGTAAACTGAAAACTGAAAACTGAAAACTGAAAACTGAAAACTGAAAACTGAAAACTGAAAACTGAAAACTGAAAACTGAAAACTGAAAACTGAAAACTGAAAACTGAAAACTGAAAACTGAAAACTGAAAACTGAAAACTGAAAACTGAAAACTGAAAACTGAAAACTGAAAACTGAAAACTGAAAACTGAAAACTGAAAACTGAAAACTGAAAACTGAAAACTGAAAACTGAAAACTGAAAACTGAAAACTGAAAACTGAAAATTGAAAACTGAAAACTGAAAACTGAAAACTGAAAACTGAAAACTGAAAACTGAAAACTGAAAACTGAAAACTGAAAACTGAAAACTGAAAACTGAAAACTGAAAACTGAAAACTGAAAACTGAAAACTGAAAACTGAAAACTGAAAACTGAAAACTGAAAACTGAAAACTGAAAACTGAAAACTGAAAACTGAAAACTGAAAACTGAAAACTGAAAACTGAAAACTGAAAACTGAAAACTGAAAACTGAAAACTGAAAACTGAAAACTGAAAACTGAAAACTGAAAACTGAAAACTGAAAACTGAAAACTGAAAACTGAAAACTGAAAACTGGAACGTGGAATTAGAATTTACAAGGACGGAGATGTGATTTTACAATATTGATAGCAGGAGTAATGTTTTCGAAAATACCAAAATCCACCGTCTCAAACTTGAACGTAATTCTTGCGTCAAGGCTGTTCCACGCAAAATCGTGTAAAATTATTGGAGTGATTTCGGGAAAATGAGCGAATTGAGTAAAATCTACACACCTGGACAAAATCATGTAAATTTGCGTCAAAAATGACTAATATTTACAGTTGATCTAACATACCTATTTATTGTATCTTGACATATTTCTTAGTGCTGAAACATGTCCGTTTGCATGCTTGCTTTAAAAACTGGGTATGTTTTACAGATATTTATGTCGTTCCTGTAAAATTAAGTCAGTTTTACATATTTGGATTTGTGGATTTGCGTCAACAATAATTTTCATTTTGTTTTCTGTGTAAATTAGGCTGTCAAAAATTTCCAAGTCCAAGCTGAAATTTACACGATTTGAATCATTCGTTACATGTGCATGATATATAGCAGAAAAATTCACTCGAAGTGTGTTTACACGGTTAATTTTAACGTGATGAATATTACTATGCCGAAGTGCATTTTCATATTTTTTTAAGCTGTGCCTGAAAAGTATATATTTGTCCAAATTTTGCACGATTGGGTGCTCTGCCCCGCATATATTTAAATGTAAAAAAATTAAAGATAGAGACATTTTATGTATTTTTCAATGAACACAGCGAATATTTGTTTGTAATTTCGAGAAACAATAGTGATTGAAGGTAGTCAGGCATGAAACTGACACAGCACAAAAAAAACATGTAAATTTACGTCACGACAGATGCACATGAAAAAAGGCGTTGTCATCGAGCTAAAATTAACATCCAGAAATGTAAAAATTAGTCATGTCAGTAATTTCACAGTTATTTCAACTTTATTTGATACCAGAGTAGATAAAAAAAATCAGGTTTAAAAAAATACAACATGCCTTGATTTACGTCATTTTCATTCATCATTTTTTAATTTTATTGTGAATAGTTCATGGCGTTTTCGCTTGAAACAAAACCTAACTCAGTTTCGTCCCCAACTGCTGTCAAATGTATGGATTTGACAGCAGTTATGGCTGGAACTAGTTTTTTCCCCTGCATATCTGTCCAGAAAACGAAGCAAAAAATGGTGGAATTAAACAGAAAGATTTTCGGATTTTTGCTTTATTTCACTCAACGTTTTTATGTTATTTCACACATAAGCTTCGTACCGTTTTTTTTTAATGACCAATCTCTGCCCTTGAGGTAATATCTCTATCTCAATCTTAGGGGAAATTTTGAATAACATAATTTTCAGTCAACAGTAGGGTGCTAATTTTGCTACGTTTCGCCATAACGACTGGCCCCCCCGGGAGGGGACCACCGACAAGCGTTAAGGTTTGAAGCAAACACGAGTATGATCAAAGCAAGCAGGGATCGTCGAGGGATGGCTCAGAAACTTTTTCAATTAGTACGGTTTGGGCCGTAATTGTGTTAGTTCTACCGAGGGCAACCTAGAAAATTTATAGCAAAGTGGAGCACTCATAAATACAGTATCAAAAAGAATCTCACATTTGCTAAAAATTCGATTCGATTTTATCTAGATAAAAATATTCTCATTTTGACATTTCTCATTCAAAATCACTCAAGAAAATAACCTTAGTTTTTATTGTATTCTGGTTTGACATTTTTGCCCATAGCGACTCCTAAAAATGTTTCCTGGTGAACCGCAAAATTTGCTGGTCGAAAATGTTAGTAACTAATTTCTTCCATTTCCTGAGGTTTGATGATGCGAGGCAATTTGTGCAAATTACAACCCAAAAGGAAGATATCCTTCTTTGCGTCCGATTCAATGGAAGCTTGAACTTTGCCTGAATTGAAATTGATAACCCTCCACGTGTGGAACGGGAAGACAACGGAAGCCAGTTGCTTCGGAAAGGATATTTACCTAAGCGCTGATTTAATTATCCCTCGTAATTAAATCAACACAAGATGCTGGAACAACTTGATCTTTCCTCCCCGAAAAATTTTCCTCCTCCCATTCACTGGTACAGGCTCCAACCGAAGCATGCGTCATTGACGCTGCGTCACGTTTAATTTGAAAAATCCGCCGAATCATGGCCTACTTTGAAGAAACCTGTGACGTTTCGCCCGAGTCAGATTTGTTACCTTCGAAAAAACTACTATTTCTACTCACAACTGGAACCTAACGAGGAGCAATAGTTCCGGAATTAAACTGCCCCATTAGAAGCGGTCATTGATGAATCTCGACGATTTACACCCGAACGGGGCAATCATTTTAATAGCCCCAAACAGAGCAGACAGCGAAAGCAATTTCCCGTCGTCGTCGTCTGTCATCAATCCGGGCGCTAGAGACTGTGCTTGTGTGTGTTTGGGAAATCACGTACTTTTGTGGATGGTGCTTTGACATTTGAACTAGAAAGGTTATGAGATCTTATCTATCTCCATTATTGATGTTCCAATCGAATTGGCTCTACACGTTGAGTCTGTTCGAAAATATTAGTTTCGAGTAAAAAACAATTTTATTATAGCACGGAAATGTAGTGTTGAAATAGGCAAATCACCTGCCATTCCCGACTGCAGTCTAATGTTTGTGACTGTCGTTCACCCAAGTGGAAAGACGTGACGTGACAGAGAAACGTAGTTTGTTATTACTGAAAGTGGATGACGTTTAGATTTTCCTACAAGCTGAAAATTTAGCATGAAGCTAGTAGGAAACGATTGAAAGCACGGCGCAAGTCAGTTCAACAAATATTTGGTTTTAGTTATGAGCTTCTCATACTGTAATTTGGTTAAAACTTTGCACTCGTCCTCACAATGACAAACCATTTGCTTAGAACGGATGGTGAGATCACTTTTTTGTACGCACTTTTTTACAATCATTGCCACTCGGAAACTGTGGACTGGACTGTGGACTGAAGAACTCGAGCGTAGACTAAGTATAATTAATTGGCGAAATGTATTGAGTATAGAAGGAAATGTCGACGACGAAGTTGACAAACTTTATCAAATTATAAACAACATATTAGTAGAAACTTTACCGAAGAAAAGAAGAAGAAAAATTAAAATAGCAAATTACCTGTATGGTTCAATGCCCAACTGAAACATCTGAAACAAATACAAAACAAATAGCACACAAAATTTACAAACAAGAAAAAAATGACACTCATCTCCAAAATTACATAGACCTATGCAATCAGCTCAAAATAGCCATAAATGCAGCACATGAAAAATATAAATGCAAAATTGAAAACGAAATAAAGACTTGTCCTATGAATTTTTTAACTACACGAAAACCAAACTACAAAGTAACAATTTTTCATCTCAAATGCATCTCAACGGACATGTAGGAAAAAATAGTATAGAAATCTGCAAACAGTTTGCAATTTTTTTCAAGAAGTATACACATCGTATTCAGAAACTGACCGTGACCGTGAATACTTTTCATTCATACCAGCATTTTTCAAACCCATATCTGTAAACTATCTATCAGAACATGACATTTCGACAGCACTGAAAAACTTAGACGCCTCAAAAGGGCCTGGACCTGACAGAATAACCACCAATATTCTCAAAAAATCTTGCTGAAGAACTCACACTTCCACTACAACTACTTTTTAACTTATCTCTTAATAAATGTACTTTTCCTAAGGCAAGGAAATCTTCCTTTCTTTTACCAATATTTATACCTGGTGCAAAATCTAAAATTCGGAACTACCGTGGAATAGCCATTATCTCTTGCATTCCCAAATTATTTGAAAAAATTGTAAACGAAAAACTTTTTCATCAACTTAAAAACTTCATCAACTTCAAATACAATAATTAATGAAGCAAACAGTATGCTGGGCTTTATCAAACGCTTGATTCGTAAATTTTCATGACCAATCTATCTTTATATATAAAAACGAATTCAAGTTTGTATGTTTGTAACGACATAACTTCGGAACTACTGAACGGTTTGCCACAAAACTTAGCACAGGTACTTCTTACATTTCAGAGATGGTTTAAGGAGTATTTATATAGGGGAGGGAGCGTAGCAAGTGTCATTAACAGCGGGGGTCATGAAAAAATTCATGACCATAGAAACATTTTGCATACCTTAGATATGAATATACGGGGGGTGGATGCAGCAAGTGCCCTTAAAAAGGGGGGTGTAATGCTTAAAACAGCATAACTCCGAAACTACTGAACGGATTGCCACCAAACTTGGCACAGATACTTCTTGGTCTACTAAGATGGCCATAAGGGTATTTTTAAAAAGGGTAAGCCTTCAGAAGGGGGGGGGTGTAATGTATAAAACGGCATAACTCCGGAACTAATTAACCGATTGCTATCAAACTTGATACATGTACTTCTTGCTCTTCAGAAATGGTTATAAGAATATTTTTATGGGGACAGGGAGCGTAGTTAGTGTCATCAACAGAGAGGGGTTATGAAAGAACTCATATAACTTGACGAGAATCGATACGTTATGAAGACCATAGAAACATTTTGCATACCTTAGATATGACTATACGGGGTCGGATGTAGCAAGTGCCTTTAAATAGGGGGGTGTAATTTTTGTAACGGTATAACTCCGAAAGTATTGAATGGATTGCTTTCCAACTTGGCACATGTACTTCTAGCTATTTAGAGAGGTCATAAGCGTATTTATATAGGAGAAAGGAGCGTAGCAAAAGTAATAAACAAGGAGGGGTCATGAAAAAAATCATATAACTTAACGAAAATCGATATTTTTTGAAGACCTTAGAAACATTTCACATATCTCAGATATGACTATATGGGGGACGGATGTAGCAAGTCTCTTTAGTAAGGGGGTGTAATGTTTGAAATGGCATAACTCCGGCACTAGTTAACGGATTGCTATCAAACTTGGCACATGTACTTCTTGCTCTTCAGAGATGGTTATTAGAATATTTTTATAGGGTGAGGGAGCGTAGCAAGTGTCCTTAACAAAGGGGGTCTATTAAAAATTATCTAATTTGACAAGAATCGATACATGAAAAATTTTTTAACATTTGCCAAGAATCGATCAATTTTTGAAGACCATGCAAACGTTTTCCATAACTAAGCTATGATGTATATGGGGGGTGAATGCAGCAAGTGCCTTTAAAAAAGGGGGATGTAACGGCATAACTCCGAAACTACTGAACGGATTTCTATCAAACTTAGCACAGATACTTCTTGCTCTTCAGATATGGTCATAAGAGTATTTTTATGGGAGAGGGAGCGTAGCAAGTAATCTTAAATGGTGGGGGGGTCATGGAAAATTCATTTAATTTGACAAGAAACGATACTTTTTTAAGACCATAAATACATCTTGCATACCTCAGGTAGTAAGGGCCTCTAAAATGGGGGGCATAACTCCGAAACTACTGAACGGATTGCCACCAAGCTTGGCACAGGTACTTCTTGCTCTTCAGAGATGATCTTGAAGGGTATTTTTATAGGGGAGGAAGCGTAGCAATTCTGCCTAAGAGGAGGAGTGATGACAAAACTTATTTAATTTGACGAGATTTTATTGATACCTTTTGAAGATCATAGATACTTTTTGCACAACTTAGTAAGGTTATATGGATATTCGTGTGGGTTAGATGTAGTAAATGTCTCTAAAAAAGGGGACTGTCTTGATTTACCAAGCAATGATGTAGGGAATGCATTAATGAACATGTGAGCCAGCGGATGGTTGTAATTCATAAGGAACGACCAGTTAGGCAAACATGAATCAGAACTAATGAATTGACAAATATTTGGTTTTTATTATACTGAACTGATAAGTAATTTTTCTAACATTTATTGTATTCAAAATAATATGAATATACAGTAGTTAACTTCAATATTATATTTTTTATATATTTAGTGGAAGTTCTGAGGAATATTAAAAATTTTTTGTTCGTTTGCAGACAAAGGTATTCACCAGACACCATGACCAAATCCAAAAAAAAAACTCTTGAGCTATTAGTTTTAGGGCAAACTGTTCGTCGACATTCTGTTGCATATGGCATGAATAGACAAGTTGCCTGAAATTGCTCTTCAAGACAATTAAAATCAAACGTCTTAAGCCACAGATGCACGGTGGAATATGAGGGAGGAAATTATATGGTCTGGTGCAGTTTTTCATGAGGTGGTGTAGGAAACTTCGTGAATATCGACGGGAAAATTGTGCCAGTTTCTAACTTCAACATCGTGCGGGATAGTCTGGAGGTTTCGAGGTTGGCCATTAGCAGTCCTAAGAAATATTAGAAACCAGATAGAAATCATGTCGAAGCACCTGCAGCATGTCCCGAAGACCCAAAAAGAACGTATTAATTCGCACCGTCGATTTTCTGTACACACAACATTTTCTTCTAAACTCAATATTTCCAGTTTTTTTTTGCTATTTCCTGAAGAGGACCCCTTTATTAAACAGTTTCGGAAAATCGTATTGTTTTATTTCTATAATCGAAATATTAATGAACGAAAAACTAAGCAATGTATAAAAATCGAACTTCAAACGCTTTCGCAAATATAGTACATAGAATTTACTTGAACTTAGTGGTTTTTTCTGATGTTTCATGGTGTACTTGTCTCACGTATCAGCTTGAGCCCGTCTATTCTGTATCTAGAAGTTGTCTCCATACAGCTCAGACTATGACCACTCATTCAAGACTCGGATACTGCATGTTTCACCCTCCATTTAATCGATCCACCTTGCTCGCTATGCTTCTCTTTTTCTTGAGCCTGAAAATCACATTGAACAAATGTTTTCCATCCGTTATCCTGATGACATGCCCAACCAATCGTAGCTGTCCAATTTCAGCTGTACGTATGAAAGGTGGATCTTCAAGTAGCTGTTGAAAACTGTGGTTTATACACCGTTAGGTAATTTTGTGTGGTGACGTATTACTTTTTTTGTGTCATAAGTGAATGAGTCCACTACGATATCGTCGCCACGCCCCATTATTCAAGTAGCAAGCTGTTATATTTTAAAGCCTTTTCCTCTCGAATATTTTGTTTCGATTGATTCACTGTCAGTTCGATCCCAGTTTGATTTATACGTTTTTATGAGCTTAAGCCGTTTGATTTTAGCTGTAGTGTTGAGCAATTTCAAGCAATTTGGCTATTTATACCATGTGAACAGAACGTTGACGAACATTTTACCTTAAAGCTGATAATTTTTTAGATTTCGCTTGGTTTCGAATTTTCCTTGATTTTGCGCTTGGTATCTAGGAAAACTTTTTTCTGCAAAATAACTATAATTTCAATATTCGTTAGAATTGTCACTAAATATAGTTATTATTTGATTTGAATAAAATAAATGTAAAATGACTTATCAGTTCATAAATAAAAACTTTAAACCGTATATTAAAACCTAAATATTTGTCAATTCATTAGTTCTGATTCATGTTTCTCTCGCCGGTCCTTCCTTGTAAAAATTCTTTCTTAAGCCCAGAACTCAAGTTGTAGATGGAAACGCATGGTATTTAGTTCTAAGGGCATATGATATTTGATTTTAGAACTAAATAGCATGCGTCTCCATCGGATGATGATAAGTTGATGGAGACGCATGGTTTTCCGAATGATTTATTTTTTTTAAGTCTGATATTATACCTGTCCACATTATTTTAAATCTGAAAAAATTACAGCGTAATGTACTCAAAAAAGGTTTGTTGTTTATGTAGAATCTAGGGTGGTACCAAAATTGTAAGTGCGAATAAAAAAGCGTGCTTAATCCACCTAGCAGAGAGATGATACCTTTTTTTTATCAATCCGCATGTGTTTTTTGCATGAATATTCTTCGGTGTTTCAGTTTTCATGACATTATTCTAATGACCGTCGTTTTAAGTGCAATTTGCGATTTTAATCACTTATTACTCTGTAATGTCGAAACTGCAAATCGGATCGAATTTGAATCTGAAAGTGTTACAATTGATTAAACATTCCATGATATGTCGAAGTAATATCTCGTTTAGAGTTTAGGGTAATTTAAGGTACTTCCAGAGCCGCTATTCAGGAACCAGCATAACCTAAACCGATTTGTATGGCCATATGACGAATAAATCCCAATATTTTTGAGTCCAACTTTAAAGCTTTTCGGTATTGTCATCTTCTATATCGCTTAGAATTTTAAAAATTCATCGTCCTACAATTCCAGAATTGGATAAAATTGGATATATTTTAATTTGAATTTTTGTTTTTGAAATTCGATTTGGCTTTTTTTGAGAAAACGATTGAGCTTTGAGAAACGATTCGATACTGGAACCGGAATTCGAAATTCGGTGTAGCCGAAGTCAGACAAATTCACCCGAGTAGCTGTATAGTTTACATTTGCTTCAAGATGTTTGAAAATCAATGTAGACATCTTTGAAGAATCGTAGTGCGAATTAAATTTTTGGGTGCCTTCCGAAACGAAAACTGAATACAACCAAAAATGAAATAAGTTTATTTGGTTATCGACTATACAAATCTGCAAACCCGATAAACCTGATTAATTTATGTGAAATAGACATTTTCATACTAATCACCCTGTATCTACAAAACCGGAAGTTGGATCTGACTGAAAAGCAAGATGTCTTATAGAATCTAAAGACTTTTCATTTGAATTTTAGATAATTCTTAGACTTCATTTGAATCTTAAAACGGTTCAGCCATTTACGAGAAAAATGAGTTACACAATTTTAATTTCGTTTCACATGTCCTCCTGTAGCTCCGGAACCAGAGGTCGGAACCAAACGTAATTCAGGAACCTTGTTTGAGAGCATACGACTTTTCATATAAATCTGAGTTTGTAGAAAACGGTTGAGCCACCTCCGAGTGAATTACGTGAAATTATTTGTCACACACGCATTTGCTGATCTCGACGAACTGATTCGAATGGTATATGAGTGTTATGTCCTCCCAACATTTATTGCTGTAAGTAGCTTAAATCAATATAATTATGGAAATGCTTTTAACTCGAAAATGCAGCCATCATCTAATTTATTTATGTCATATTCGAACAATTATGTTGCCAAAAACGAACCGTGCTAAAATAGGTCCGAGGCAAAATATCATGCTGTACACAGTAATTTGGGTACTTAGAAATAAATGTTTGTAACAGTATAAAAAATCGTGTTTTATGTTACTCCAAAGCATTTCTTTGCCAGACAGCGCTCAAAACTTCTACTGCTGGAATAGGGGGAAATGTCGTTTACACAAAAATTTTGATATCTCCGTTAAAAATGGACGGATTTTAACAATCTATGGCTTGTTGGATAGGTATTACCGTGCGGAATCTAAGTCTGAGAATATATTCTGGTTTCAAGGTCAATTGAGACAGATACTGTCAAAAAATTTTGACATAAAACTCCGTATAACTCAAAAAGTAAACATCCTATCTCAAAACCATTCGATAGCGTTTTGGGTGACGGGGAGACCTTTCATTTGCGACTAGTTTGATCAAAATCGGTCCAGCCATCTCTGAGATCTCGACTTCTTAGTTGACAACACACACACATACACGGACATTTGCTCAGTTCGTCGAACTGAATCGATTGGTATATAACATTCGGCCCTCCGGGCCTCGGAAAATTTTTCTAAAGTTTGAGCGAATTCTATAAGTATTTTTTATATTTATTAAAAAAGGTAAAAATTCGAAAACATTTTTTCCGCATAAAATGCCTTTTAAAAGTTTAAAAAAAAATAAGAACGGTTTCCCATAACTCCGAAAATATTTCTGACAGTTTTCAAAAAAATTAAATAAAATTAAAGAAGTTTTCAAAAAATTTAAATAAAATTAAAATTAGAAGAGCTACCCTAACTACACAAATATGACAGTTAAATGGTTAACATTTGAGGAAAATCATCAAACAGCTTACGAGGTCTGTTCAAAAAGTTACCGGAATTTTTTAATTGCGCGCGTCTGGAGAGTCCGGTGGTCAAAATTTTTTTTTATTGTGTTGGTACATATGTCCCTAATGTATGGTGAAATTTTCAGCTGTATTCATTGTTTACATTCTGTCTTGTAGCGGCTGGTGTAGACGTGTGTTTTTGAGCTCGGCGATTTTTGTTAGTTTAAACAATGGAAGAATTGAAGAATTTGTATTAAATGTTGCGTGAAAAATGAAATAAAGTGTAACCAAGAGTGCGAAATGTTACAGAGAGCCTACGGTGAGTCTGCTATGAAAATAAGAAGTGTTTACGAGTGGTATAAGCGTTTCCAAGATGGCCGCGAAGACGTTGAAGACGACGAACGCTCCGGTCGACCCAGCACGTCAATAATCGATGAAAATGTGGGAAAAGTGGAAAAAATGATTATGGATGATCGCCGAATCACTATTAGAGAAGTTGCTGATGAAGTTGGCATATCAGTTGGCTCATGCCATCATATTTTTTCAAATGTTTTGGGCATGAAACGAGTGGCAGCAAAATTCGTTCCAAAACTGCTGAATTTTGATCAAAAAAACAAACGCATTACCATCGCCCCAACCTCCTTATTCACCAGATATCGCTCCGTGTGATTTTTTCCTGTTCCCAAAGTTGAAGAGACCCATGAAAGGACAGCGTTTTTCATCGATTGAAGAGATAAAGGCAGAATCGCTGATGCATTACAAAAAGTGACTATCAGGGGTGTTTCGAAGACTGGAAAAAACGCTGGCATAAGTGTATTATATCTAGGGGGGATAACTTTGAAGGGGACCATATAGATGTAGACGAATAAATAAATATTTTTTTAGAAAAATGAGAATTCCGGGTACTTTTTGAACAGACCTCGTATATGTACAATATTGATAAATATCGAGCAGCTTCTGTCAAATTTTCGGCAATCACCAACACTGCTTATCACACTCAAATGCAAAGTCGGTCAGTAACTTTTGGCTGTATTCAAACGGTAAAACAAACTGGCACAAAGACTGATGAGTGGAGTAGCAGAAATGAAACCAACCATCGCGGAGAAAAGTGATCTCACCTTTGGGAAAATAAAATTACTATTTCCGATGGCTTCCGGAATCGGAAACCGGCAACCAGGAAAGCTGGAATCGGTTTGTTTGGCCCTCTACTGATAATGACTACTAGTTGAAGTAACAGTTCGGCTGAAAAGTTCGTATCGTTTAATAGAAACAAACATTTTTTTGCCAAAATTCGTTTTTATTATTCAACATAATTGTCATCAGAGGCGATACAGCGATTATAGCGATCTTCCAACTTTTCGATACCATTTTTGTAGTACGATTTGTCCTTTGCCTCAAAATAGGCCTCAGTTTCAGTGATTACCTCTTCATTGCTTCTAATTTTTTACCAGCGAGCATTCTCTTGAGGTCTGAGAACAGGAAAAAATCACTAGGGGTTAAACCTGGAGAATACGGTGGATGAGGCAGCAATTTGAAGCCCAATTCGTTCAATTTCAGCATGGTTTTTCGTTGCTGTTTTTGATCGATTGTGAGCTCACGCGGCACCCATTTTGCACAAAGCTTTCTCATATCCAAATATTCGTGAATAGTTTGTCCAACACGTTCCTTTGATATCTTTAGGGTGTCAGCTATCTCGATCAACTTCACTTTACGGTCATTGAAAATCATTTTGTGGATTTTTTCACGTTTTCATCGGTAACAGCCTCTTTTGGACGTCCACTGCGTTCATCGTCTTCGGTGCTCATATGACCAGTACGAAATTTTGCAAACCACTTACGAATTGTTGCTTCGTCCGGTGCAGAGTCTGGATAACACTCATCAAGCCATTTTTTGGTATCGGCGGCACTTTTTTCATCAAAAAGTAGTGTTTCATCAACACACGAAATTCCTTTTTTTCCATTCCACAAAAGTAGCTTCACTCAAAATGCAATATCTCATAAACTAATAATCAGACAGCTGTCAAATTTATACACGTATCTTTTGAAGGTTGGTACTAACTGAAAATGGTATGGATTTAATTCTAGTGGCGCCCTCTCATAGGAACGATACGAACTTTTCAGCCGATCTGTTAGTTTTGAGGCAAGTTTAGAATTTTTTTACGTTTTTTGTTTCGTCCCTTTAAGTGATGGTTTTAAATTTTTAACACACTTTAGCTTATGATTTCGGAACCGGATGTTGGATGCAGATGAAATTCAGAAGTTTGTAAAAATTGGTTACGTCATCTCTGAGAAAAGTGAGTTAGTAATTTGAAATAGTAGTTTTTACACCAATCACCCTGTAACTCCGGAACAGGAAGTCATATCAAGATGAGATTCAGTATTTATTTATAACACCATGAGCCCTTTTATTTTAATCTTAGCTTGTGAAAATCCGTTTAACCTTCTCCGAGAAAAGTTACTAGTTTTATGTTGTTTCTTAACAAAACATTCCGACAAAGGCATTCCGACTCCATATGTCTTCCTGTGTATGTTTAAGTCACATTAAATGGCCGAGCATTGTCGTGATGAATAATCACGGACTCGTTTGGTCTCATGTTTTGGACGGAATGTACAATAAAATTTGTGTGCAATCCACCGAGACCACCGTCACAACGCAACGGGATTGAAAGCACACTTTTAAACTTATCATTTGGAACTCTAATGCGACCGATACCGGAAATTTTAAGGCAATATTTTTCCCTATCTTCGTTCCATCGAAATACGGTTTCCTTCTGTCGCATAGGTCCTCATAGTCGAACGAGCTTGCTTTCACTTCGAAACACCATCCGGCATGCGGACAGGATCCGGAAAGTACGAAATAAAATTTAAATATTTGCATCAGGATTAGTTCAGAGCGATGACAGCCGGTTGAAATAGTTTATTCCGTTTCTTAGATCGCTAATTTAGACGAGAATACGTTGAACAAGTGATTGTTAAATTTAGTGAGAAAACAGACTCAATAAATATAGACAAGTGTAAAAATAAAAAAGTTTCTGCGACAAGACACCCGTGAAAACAAAATGGCGACGCAGGCGCGCGCTTTGAAAAATAAGCATTAATAAACGAAGAAGATCGAACGAATCCACAATGGCGAACAACGAAGAACGCACAAACTTTCAGTATACGGATAACGATGTTGGTCCGTACAGAGTCATGATGGAGCTGAAGGACTCAAAAAATGGAGAAATAAAAATCAACAAGCTATCAGTAGCACAAAACCTACAGAAATTGATATTGTACAAGGGTCATATAACAGAAGTGAAACAGGCAGGTCGGAACAAAATAATGGTATATCTCAACAACTACCAGTTGGCAAACAGAATTACTACGGATGAAGAAATAGATCGTAGAAACTACAGAGCGTATATACCAAAACATCTGGTAACGGTAAATGGAGTTATTGCGGGAGTACCGTTAGATATCAAAGATGAAGAAATAATAAATGAAATTTCAAGTGAAGCGCCAATCTTGGAAATGAGAAGATTAACGAGATTCATAAACGGACAAAGAGAGCCGACACAAAGAGTATGTGTCACATTCAGGGCAAAAAAGATACCTGCACAAGTAAAGTTGTTTTGCTGCTCATTGAAAATCAGACCTTTCTTTCGCAAGACAGTACTTTGCCTAAACTGTCTCAGATACAACCACAGAACCGAAAACTGTCGTGGAAAACAACGCTGCAGGAAATGCGCTTCAATACACGAAAATCCAGGAGAAGCAGAACAATGCAGAAATGAAAAAAGATGTTTGCACTGCCACAAAAATCACATGACGGAGGATATCGAATGCCCAGAAAAAAAGAGGCAAAACAACATACAATCCATAATGGCACGAAGCAACCTTACATTTATTGAAGCAACTGAACAGTTTCCGATCGTAACACAAAATTATTACGAGGCTCTAGTGGAAGGAGCAGGAGAGCCGACCCCGGCGCAATCTTTTGCTCAAATGACAGCTGGTTCATTCAAATGGAATCCCCCACCCAGAAAAATCGCAAAAGCTAACATTGATCACAAACGTACAACAATCCTATCCAATAAAGTTCGAACTTTCAAAGCAACGGGAAATAACAACACGAATTCCAACAACGGTACTGCACTATTCAATAGACACAAAGTAACAGAATTAGAAAAATGGAAAGAAGAAATCAGAACAGCTGCCGCAGAAGCCGCAGCAAAACAACAAAATGGAAAAGCAAGCAATATTCAAATAAGAAAATCGCTATCCCAGACAGGTAACGCGACCACATCAAACGAGCTCAATCAACAGCAAGATTTTGAAATGAATGAACAATGTAATTCTTCTTTTAAAAATATAAGTAACCAATCAGACAAATCGTTTTCCAATCTCTAAAACAGATCTCGAAATTAAAACCTACAATGAAAATACTTCAATGTAACATCCAAAGCCTTCCAAAAAATAAGCAAGAATTGCAAAGAGTGATAAACGAAAACAATTATGACGTAGTAATATTATCTGAAACCTGGTCTAAACCAGGAGAAGAACATGACAAAAAATACCGAGTCTCTCGATACCACGGAGTATTCGATTCCCGACACGACGGTTACGGAGGAGCAGCAATACTTTTAAATAACAACTACAACTTTATACAGATCGATATCAGAACACAATCTGACAAAATACAATGTGTGGCTATAAGGATTTTATCAATCAATTTAACTATTGTGGCTATCTACGTCTCACCTAACATAACAACTACAGAACTGAAAACTGATCTAGACAACGTGTTCCTGCAAACAGAATCACTCAACAAAGTAATAATAGCTGGAGATTTCAATTGTCATCACATTTTCTGGGGTAACGAGAAATGCGATACGAAGGGAGAAGAGTTAATGAATATCATAAACAATTCAAATATGTTAATCCTTAACGACGGAAGCAAAACATTCGTACCACTTGAGATGAACAAAACGTCAACCGCAATAGACATCAGCCTATGTTCAGCGCAAATATTCGGAAAAATCGAATGGAAAGTTTTGTCACAAAATATCGGCGGAAGCGCACACATGCTAGTAGAAATGGACATGAAGTTCGAAAAGCACAAAGAAAAAAGATACATAAACAAGAAAAAGATAATCGATGAGATATCAAATTTGGAATTTTCGGAAGGACAAGGAACAGATGAACTCATGAAACAAGTTAAAAAATCAACCAAAAAGAATACAAAACAATACAAGTATACCGCTAAAATATGGTGGAACGCAGAAGTAGAAGAAGCCTGGCAACGTAAAAATGAAGCAAGGAAAAACTTTAATAAACTCAGTTCAATTGAAAATGCAATACAGGTAAAAAAAATGTCCGCTATATTCATCAGACTCAAGAAAATAAACATGGAAGAATCGATAAAGAGGTTCGCAAGCAGTATTGATCCACAAACTAGTTCTAAAGAGCTATGGGACAAAATCGGTAGAATAACTGGAAAATATAGGAGAAAAGAAAACAACCTCGTGCAAGAAGATAAATCCATGGCTGAGAAATTTCTAGACATCCACTTCGGAAAAAGCAACGTAGATGTAGAAGCAGCATTCAGATTAGGTCCTACATGCAACTACAATATAATGAATACAGAAAAATGGGAAGACATCCTGTCTAGGAAAAAGTCATCATCGGCACCTGCCGGGGATAACATCACATATGAAATCCTCCGAGCAATCAAACCATCTGTACGGGAAAACATCATTGAAGAGATCAACAAAATGTACATCGCAGGACAACCAAGAGAACACTTGAAGGAAATCAAAGTTGTTGCCATTCCTAAAGCGGGAAAGAATCAGTTGGCTATAGAAGGGAAAAGACCCGTCTCACTAGTTCCTACAATAGCAAAAGTGATCAATTCCGCAGTTCTGGAGAGAATACAAAACATACTCGACAAAAACAAAACCCTTCCGGAAACGTCCTTTGGTTTCAGAAGAAATATGTCAACATCAACATGTCTCAATTTCCTTATAAACCAAGTAAAAGATAACAAAAGACACAACTTTAAAACAGCCGCTATATTCCTTGACTTGACAAACGCCTTCAATGCAGTAAAACTGGATATATTAACAGATGCAATGGCATCAGCTAAACTACCAAATGAAATAGTTACATGGGTAACCAGTTTTCTACAAAATCGCAAAATAACAATGAGCGTAAATAATGATATTGTAAAAAGAATCACAAACGATGGCCTTCCCCAAGGCGATGTATTATCGCCGACCTTATTCAATATTTACACTTTAAAACTGCATGAATCAGACGAAGATGTAATTCTAATACAGTTTGCAGATGACTTCTGCGTTTTAATTAAGGCGAAAACTGTAGATGAGCTCAACCATAAAGGACAGATATATTTGAACGAGTTTATTGATAAAGCCAGGAACCTAAATCTACGTATACATCCCGAAAAAACGAAAGCAATTCTATTCCAACTAGGCGAAACAAAACTGGATATAAAAATTGAAAACAACACAATAGAAACAGTCTCAAGTCACAAGTATTTAGGAATTAACATTGATAAAGGTTTAACTTTTGGAGCACAAACACGCAGCATATGCAAAAAAGTTACGGAAAGACTCAACATGATAAAGGTAATAAGCAGCGTTAAAACCGGAGGTCACCCACAAACCATGATACTGTTATACAAAGCACTAATAAAAAATGCAATAGAATACTGCTCTTCAATCACGAATAACACTTCAAAAACCAACCAAGAAAAAATACAAAGAGTCCTCAACCAAGCTTTAAGAAAAGTAACAGGATGTAGCAGAACCACACCAATAAACACATTAACAGCAATGTCAGCGCAAGAGCCGTGGAAAATACGAGGGGAATTCATTACAAGCGAAGAGATAGCCAAAAGCTTTGCATTCAAAAATATATTAAGTAAACAACTGCAAGAAATAGACTATGAAGAATTTCGTGATGACAATCTCACATATATGGAAAAGATTTACAAGAAACATAACGTATTATTCAGCACTATAAGCCCAATACACAGAGTCTTCAATAATTTTGTTTCGGTCGATATATATACAGAATTAGGAAATGAAACTCTCACGAAAAAGCAAACTGCTGAAAAAGTTCTAAAGCAGATTACCTTGGGATTGATGTATGGCAAATATAAAAACCGGAAAAGCATCTTTACAGATGCATCGAAACACGGGGGCATATGTGGTATAGGAATATTTGTAGAACAACAGAACATAAAAATAGCTAAGAAACTAAAACATCCCACATCTATAATGACTGCGGAACTACTGGCAATAGAACAAGCTACACAGATAATAGAAAGATTACAACTTTACGGAACAGTTATATACACGGATTCCAAATCTTCATGCATCACATTGAAAAACGGTTTAAACTCAAGTTATCGCGATGAAATAGTTGAAAACATACTAAAAGTGTGCAACACAAGGAATACAATTATCCAGTGGATCCCAAGCCACGTTGGGATTACAGGAAATGAGACAGCAGATTCTCTGGCCAATAAAGGAATACATTCAGATGAGCTTGACAATCGAATCACATTGAAAGATGCTATACTGAATTGCAAAAAAGCAGCTGAAATAAATGCAAATGAGTGGTACATAAATTACTCACAAGATAAAGGAAAAAAATTTTTCGCGGTGCAAAATACCTTCTACACTAAGCCATGGTTTCAAAATATAAATTTAGATAACATCCAAACAAGAACGATGAACAGAATCATGGCAGGCCATGATTATAGTAAATATTGGTTACACAAAATGAAGCTGGAAGATGATGAAAACTGCGATATCTGCGAAGAACCGGAAACTGCAGAACACTTAATATTATTCTGTCCAAAACACTGCAACATTCGAGCCCAATATTCCTTCGACGGAAGATTCGCCAATATAATCGAATTAATCAAAACAAGAAACGTAGCCGTATACAAAGAAGTAACAAACTTCGTTAAAGAATGCAAGCTAAAGATCTGAAACCATATAACACGAATATATAAACAAGTGACGTTACGATAAATAACAGATGCCACTTCGAAAGGCACCAGAGTTAATCGTCCAAATGACGTGAAATGACACCGCTGGACATATGGTCTCTGTCACCTGTCCATCAAAAAGTGACTGTTAAAGTCACTAACAGAAGAAGAAGAAGAAGAAGAAGATCGCTTTTCTTTTTTAAATTGAAATGTTATTATATAATTTTTTTTCAAGCAACCCAAGCATCGAACAGACGGTTTAAAACCCCGGCCCGCAAATCATAAACCTCCAGAAGAAGAGTGTTTTGCTGTAGTGGTTGACGATGTGACAGATGAACAAATTCTCACAGCTTGCTAGATTGAAAATTCGGCCCCGTGCCATAATCCACTGTTCAAATTAGCCTCAGCCTTGAACTTTCGAGAAGAGTACAGAGAAAAAAAATGAAAACATAATATTTTAAGTCTAGTGCTGGTCTGTCTAGTGGTGCAGCAGTTCATGATAATAATAATAATAACAAACAGAAAAGAAAGTACGGTACGTGCTGAAATATTTCGTTAAAAACCACCATCCACCGCTGGAGTAAGGATGGCCCAAAGCATGGAATTCATCTTTAGCACCTCTTCGTAGACTATTTCCGTTGTTTCAACAGCAGCAGAAGCAGCAGCAACTGAAGCATACTTTAAACTGCATGATACCAGACCAGCAGTAACGATAGTGTTATTTGGCTATTTTTAGTGGTACACCTGAGTCTATTCATAGACCGGGGGAAAGCGCAAAACCCTGTGTTTTATCTGTTTCCGAAAGCTGGCGTTCCGAAGACTTGTGGCTGGGCGGACGCGGAAGGGAATGGGAGGAATGGTGGAACCACCGAAAGAACATCATTCTAAAAAACATTTGTTCTCGTCAGCAGCATGAATCCAGTCTTACGGTGCCACGAAAATAAAAAAAAAGCAAACAAACAAATGACGTATGAGCTGTTCTGGCGCGGTGACGTCATCGGGCTATAAAAGCGAAGTACGAATGTGCTGACGATGGTTTATCTATTTATTTATTTACTGGGTTTAGTTATTGGGTTCAATCGGTTAGATTATGGTTTGTTTGTAGGTTTTTGACTACCGTTGCTTCGAATAAAGTACTAATCATTCAATCCATTCGCCCACACCGAACGAAAGCAGGAGGATTTTAATTAAATAATTAATCGGTATGTAGTTTCTGTTTGCAAAACGAATCAGCATATAATCCCACAGTCCAGTCCCACTCTGTTTGTATCGGTTGAAGTTGATCTGTCACTTCCGGATTGCCTTCCATCTGCTTGACTCTGAGATGACAAAATCACAAAGTTGAAGTCAACCGACTTAACTTTTCAATGTTTATCTTCCGTATCCGTAGCCGGTATCCATTATTCACGTTGAGATGCTTTTCCTTCGTTTCGTTTCCGTTTCGAAAGCCAATTCAACCTGAGTTTTTGTTTTGTTTTTTCTTCTTCGATTCATGACCGAACTCATCGTTCAATTATTCAATAACCTGTCGATTCAACGGGAAGCTGAAAATCGTTCATCCAGTAGACCAAAAGATTGAATACGTTCGGAATAAAATGAAAAAAAAAATAACTGGCGAACCTGCCAACCGCAAATGCATGCCATGACGGAAATCACGCTTCAATAATCCATCGTCAATTTATGGAAGGATAACATCTCGGTTGTGTAAATTCGTGATCCATAATATATTGGCGATCTAAATTGTAAAGCTATTGAATCGGATTGAAACCAATTATTTTAACCATCAACGATTGATGGGTTGATGGATATCCGGATCCAATCAGAATCCTGATCCGGTTTTGAATTGATTTGAGACCACGATGCAACGGGGGTTGCATCAATATGGTGTTGGGTAAATGAATGAAAATTTTCCAAACAATTAGCCAATTTAAAATAAAATCTGAAAGGCCAATTTAAAATAGAATCTGCCATGCTGCCGGAAAATTTGATGCTATTTTGAACCAATAACTATTTATATATCAATACAATTGCCAATGTTTTGTCTCCAATCGTGGATAGAAATAGCCAACAAAAATATTACCTGAATATACGCACTAAATGCGTTTAATTGTTTTTTGATGATTTTTAATGAAAAAAAAAATTGCACCGAAATTGAATTAGGGTCGTTGCATGTCCCTTTATTTCATTAGTTTGATTGTGTGGCATTTTTTTTTTTATTTAAAAGATATTTTATTCAGGCCTATTTGCGTACAAGCTTTACGTGGCCGATTTAGCTGAGTTTTTAAATAAAAGATTTTTTTTTGTATTGGATCTCGTTGTCACCCTTTTTCTAGGGGGATAGGAGCTTACATGTTCCTCCTGCGAGGATAGAGGGGCACCTCGTTCGTGGTTCGTCTCGTCATCCATTGCCGCATCGGTGGTATTGTTGTTGATTTTGTTGCTGGTTGCTGTAGATGCGCTTTGTTGTACATTGTTTGCAGTTGCTGGTTGGTTGGATGGTAAGCTGTTAACTGCAGCTGGTGTACTTTGTTCTATAGGGGATACGTTGGATGGTTTCGTTGAAGAGGATGCTTCACTGTTGTTGGTGACTGTCACAGGTGTACTGGGGTTGCTTGGGGTTGATGTGAAGGAAGCACCGTTGTCCTTTGGTATAGTTGTCTCCTTGTCCGGTTTATCACATGGCTTACCGTAGTGAACAGCTTTTTGGCAATATTGACATGTGGCCATCTGATTGTCATAGGTAACAAGTGATTTGCACGGTATTCTTGTATCCTGACCGAATGTCACATAAGAAGGTATAGGCCTCCTCAAGCGCATGCGTAACAAACGTACGCCATTTAGAATACCGGGAAAAAAATTCCTCCACTTTTCATCTTCGATAGAGAGAATATCTCCGTATTGGGACATAGTTTTGCGAATATAAGAACCGTTGACGCTTGAGGGAAGATCATGCACACGCACTTCTATGGCACTATCTTCCATATATACTGGAATGTTGTACTTGATATTTTCATGCTCCACATAGTGCACATTGTTATTGTCTTTTGCGTATTGAATTGCATCCAACTCTTTATAGAACTGGATATAAACAACATTATTGATCTTATTGCATTGGAGTAAATGCACACGTTTAATGTCAAGATTCATTTGCTCCTTAAGCAAACCTTCAAGTTCTCGTATCGAAGGTCGAATTTTGCACTGTCTGAAGTCAACAATAATTGTATTCTTTCGTACCGACGGTAGCTTCTGTTCGTTTGGTTCACTCATTTTCGAGGTCTATTGTTCACTACACAATACTGTACTTGGTTTCTTCTGTCCCCAACGTAAGCGGTTTTGTTTGTCGACTGACTTGGATGAGATGTAAACCCGAACTGATTGTGTGGCATTGTTAATATCGATTGCTTCCTGCTGCCTGTTCACGGATTCGAACGTAATGAATAAAAAACCCTTTTAAATCCGAAAACGATAACCGTTTGATTTTTTTCAACTTGCTCAATGGCGCAACAGTAGCTTCCAAACAAGCCGTCTCTGAGAAAATAGAGCGGTAAAAAACAACACGTTTGGTCGGTTCCGTCACTTGTACCATCATATCTCCGGAACCAGAGGTCTCAACCATTTGATCTTCGAACTTGATAAATGACCCACTGCTGTGATGCATTGTAGTGAAATTTGATTAGTTCAATTTTCTACTAAAATGATCTACAAAATAAAACAGTTTTGAGTTTAATCATGATCTGAAAACTAGAGAAATTTATTAGTCAATTTGAAGAGTTTTCTACTCATCACATAATTACGTATGAAAAAAAATTATCTTATGGATATGGAAAAATGGAAAAAATGGAATTGACAACTTATACACAATAGACGTGTGATTTATAATAACAGAAATGCATACATAAAATTTGTAGCGAAATGTTAGTCTTAAAATTAATAGTTGTTTTCTTCAATCCCTAGACAGCCGGTTACCGAGTGAGAAATGTGGAGTTATTTTAATTGAAGGCCAATCAGTCCTAAACCGAGGTGCTGGAACTTGTTTGTGACAAAATTTGGACATATTAAATATAGAATGAAACAAATTTGCTGTAAGTTCAACCCAAGATGCGTATCTGGATGTTTTGCCTTTCTCATATAGAAAGGTTATGCAATCACTTGAAAAACCGACTAGTGAAAATTGCCCCGAAGGGCCAAGTGTCATATACCATTCGACTCAGTTCATCCAGCTGAGCAATGTCTGTGTGTATGTGTGTGCGTGTGTGTGTGTATGTGTCAAATAATCTTACTAGGTTTCCTCGGAGATGACTGAACCGATTTTCACAAACTTAGATTCAAATGAAAGGTCTTGTGGTCCAATTCCTGAATTTCATGCGGATCCGACTTCTGGATCCGGAAATATAGGGTAAAGTGTGTTAGAAATTGTATACCATTATACCTCAAATCTTTTCCAATTGATATTTTATAATCAGTAGACGGTAAAACAAACCGATTCCGGTTATTATTTTAGGAATCGAAGAAAATTATTTTGAAGAATACCACAGTATTATATATGAAAGTATGATTGATATGCGAAAGGCATCATTACACCACTAGGTGGATTAAAACCGGTTTTTTTTCTATTACATCAGTTCAACATAACAATCGGCCCCCCGCCAACTTACCGTTCCCCTAGCATTATTAGTCATCTTAAAACTAATTTCAATTACTTGATTAGGCTACCTGAAGAAACTACGAACTTTTGAGTTTACTCCAGATATTAGGGTCTGTGCAGACTTCTCTGCAAATGGTTAAGCTGTTTTTGTCCAAGATTTTAACTTTGTAGCTTTTTTGTAGCTTGTTGTTGAAATTCAGAGAGTGCAATACCGCTCGATAAGTCGCAACTCCGGACAATCAGGTGGATTCGTCGTCTCTTCCGTTACAACATGGACTCCATTCACTTTATACCATTCCAAAACATTTTTGGCAAGATGCCAAATCAGCTCAAAATAGTTAGGGAGCGTCGTGGTGGTGGAATTGAGGAATGGAGTATCAGTCGCTTCCTTAGGCATCATTCACAGTATTTTTCCTTGTTTATCGCTACGGTAGTGATGAAGCTTTGGCACCACAGCTGCATATTGCCTGCCAAACCTAACATTTTTTTGATAAACTTGGCTTTTTTCTTCGTCTTGTAATGCTCCTCTACGCTAGTTCTATTGTATTGCAGTATAAAAAGACACCCGGGTAGCTACTTAAAGTCTTCTAGCAGACAAGTTTCATCGTCCATTACCATGCAGGAAAATTTCGTCAAATATCTGGTCTCTTCTGAATTCCTTCTGGTGGGTCCTGAGATCCGTTTTTTATTCTGTTTCCAACCTTTCTGGCTGTTGTCAAACGTGTATCGAAAAATTCAAGAAAATAATGGACAGTACTTGCAGGAAAAACAAGATTTTTTTAAGTTTTCTTACTGACAGATCCGGATTTTCATTGCGAACGCCCACAATTGCTCTTCGCACTTGCCCTGTTTTCGATGCCATCAACGATCTAAAATGCTTGTAGTATCATCAAAAATTTATTTTACACAATGAACGTCTGTCTGCGAAATATTTCACGCGTTGATGAAGTATTTCGAGAGATTTAGGGGTGGCCAGATTTTATATCAACTTTATTTACTTATTATTTTATCTATCACAGTGAAGGCACAAGTTCAACTATTTAAAAAAAATTGAAGACAACCAAGACGTCTGGAACTGAAAAGAATCGCCATATTCGAAAAAGAGACATGTGACGCGGTAATTTGAGCTCACCGCCATCCAGGCATTAGAAAACTAAATTCAAAGTTTGAAGTTAGTAAAAATAAGCCTGTGAAATTAAGAAAACTACAAACAACAAAGCGGGACACTTTCAACGGAAGCGATTAGAAACGCGAATGAATTGAGTTCACCACAACCACAAAAAAAAACATATATTTTCCAGATTGGACGCAAAAATAGATAAAAAAAAACATTCTTTTGAACAATGAAGAATAAATAAAATCACTGTGTTTATTTAAAAAAAGAGTTTAGGATTTAAATATGCCTCTAGACTGATCCTGTCCGAAGAAATATACTATCAACCTCCTATTGGACCCCAGCCCCTGTGACTATTTAGGATATTCGAAATAAAAAAAAACTTAACAATAAGAATGGAAATATTTTTTATATCCAAATATTTACTCTTGCTTATAAAACGTAGAGCTTTTTAAGGATCTTCGAATATTGCAAGAAATATTACAGACGGTTTATATGAAAATAAGTTGACAAAAAAGTCTAGGTAAATTACTTGGCTTTGAGCACACACTAAAAGATTTAAATTCATTTCAGAAACAGGACGTCAAGCCGAAATACTTGACCGATTTGAAGGATTGTTAATAGTTTTCGCATATCGAGTGAATTATTGCAGACAATCTGATTCACATCCTCTCATTCTGCTACTAACGCAGAAGGCGATAGTACCGAGTCGACTCCGTTCTATTGATTAGATGTCACCATAGATTCAGTGAGTAAGAACTTAGTTATATAACCTTTTGACGACCTGACGATTCCAAAAATAATGAATAAAAATCCCAAAATTGGATATTATTTTACTTCGATTTTTCGAAGACTGTTCGACCGGTTTTCACAAACTTAGATTCAAGTGAAAGATTTTATCATCCCATAGATTGCTATGAAAATTTATATGGATCCGACCTCCGGTTTTGGAAGTATAAAACTTTTCCAACATGTAAAGTTCTGTCCAGTTAGAACTCGGAATCACTTATTGGCACGGACCTGGACTATCAGATAATGAAATTTGCCAAAAAAAACTGATTGTTTGGTAAGGGATATGCAGCTGCGGAGCAAAGATTCAGGCTCATCGAAAGATTTCGGGCAATAATGACACGGAAGCCTAAGAAAAGTGACTAAGATTCGACTCAGATGACCAAAATGTGGAACAAATGTGCAAAGAAAGATGATTCCTGATGTGCGCAGCGTTTGATTAGAGCAATCAAGAAGAAAGTGCGAATTTTCATTACCAACGTAGAGAAATGATTTGTATTGATAGTTTTTTCCTTAAAGTACAGTGAATTACCTTTGTTTTGGTGTATTAACCTTATTTAAGCATCAATTGGTTACCGAGATACAGATGATATTTTTATTCCGAATTTTACTGCCCATACTCGCATATCAGTAACATATCGATTTTCGCCAATATTGAGTTAGCTTGAGGAATGCAAACTATCCTCAATATTTTCTCAGGAATTGCAATAAAAGTTGAGGGTTTGTTCAGTAAAATGTAAAAAAAATATCAACTCATGTCTGTCTCATATGTGAAGTACCCTCTCTGCGCCTAATTCGTATTACTGTTTTTGAATTAGTTGATTTTAACATCAAAATTTTCTAAATAACTATAAAATTAGTTAAAATTGAGAATTTACTTTGCTGAAAAAACTCTTATTTTTAGAGAATGTGTTTAGTTGGCGAATATTCTGGACACAAACCAGCAATATTTCAATCCAACACGAAATTCTCATTGATAACTAATTTTGTTATTAAAATCAGAAAATTTGTTTCTTTTTATCTATCACCATTATTACTGAAGGACAGCACAAAGAAAACAAAAATGAAATTGGTTTTATTAACAAGTTTATTAGTAAAAAAAACTCATGAGAAGTGTCAAAGCAAAACGATCCATTAAAAAGCTAAAAGGGACAGTCTTGTTGAAACTGCTTGCAAATTGTGTAGATGTTTTTCGCATGTGTTACGATATATCCATATTTAAATATCTAAACCGATGTACAAAAATGCCGTAAACTCTTAGTGGAAAGCGTATTTATTCAGAATTTGTTGCACTCTAGTTGTATATGTCAAATGATGTTTTTGTATCTTCCAACCTGCCGGGATACGCCGTCCGTTGTACTACTTGTATTCGGTTTTTGTTTTCCGAGTGCTCAAAGTTTTCAGTGAGAGAGTCGATTTCGCGAAGTCGAGTGAAGAAAACAGCGGTTTAGAAGAAAAATTTTCAAAAAGAAGTTTATGTTTCGCTTATTGCTTTTCTCCAATACAACCTCGTATTTATACCTGCCAATATAGAAAAGATAACCGCGACTGAAATTTTTTTCACTACTACAGTGTGCCATCTAGTGGTTAGTAGTCATTACGGTGTTAACGTTTTTTCGGCGACAGAGCGCCATATAGCTGCAAATGGCAGAAACCAATTCAACCATTTATGTTGGTTGAAAACAACGTTTTATTTCTCTAATTCAACTAAAAAATTAGTTGAATGGATATGAAGTGTGCCTTAGCTAATCAATGACAGCAAGTTTAATTGGTGGATTCAACTGAAAAAATACTCATTTCAACAAATATTTTATTATTATTAAGAGAATTAGAATTAAAAAATCTAAATTAGCAAAAGTAAGATTTTTTTAGTTGTCTCAAAAAATAACTAACTAATATCAGAAAATCAACTGATTTTTTCGCCAAAATGCTGAATTCGGTCTTTCCGTGTTATTTTCTCGACATGCCGATTTTCCATATGGGACTGATATGCAAGTATGGGCAGTTTAGATGGACATAACTTTCGATCCTATTAGTTGATGGCCAAACTAAGTAATTTTTGCTCTCATTTTGGTTCTCAGATTTCGGTTCCAGAAGTACCGGAAGTAGTGGTCAAATGAATGTATAAATAGTATGTATCAAACCAACCGAGGGAAGTTTCCGATTTCGGCGCAAATACTCGACACGGGTACGTATCGTTTTGATTGTATTCGTATGTCGTTTTCGCTTGAGAAAACTGAAACTGACGCAGGGTAGTTTCATCAAACAAAAACTTTTAACGAAAGTGTGTTTGTTTCGCACTAAGCAACGGAGGTTTGAGCAAACCTGATATAAAAACCAGATTCAAAATTGACTCGATTTTCAGTTCAACAACGTCAAAACTAGGTTCGAAACTAGCTTCAAACAAACGGTTTGACAGCAGTCAGGGTAGAAACTGAGTTAGGTTTGCGTGAAACTTTTCTCTCTTTAATGTGGATGTGGTGAAACATGACAAATCCAAGTTGGCTGTCGCGAAGACAACGGTCTTCGGTAACTTTACTTCTGCCGTCGTCCTTCCTATCACAATGTGTCAATCCTTCATCCGATCCAAACCAAAAAAAAAAACAAAACCATTCTGTGAGTCCGTGGGCTTCGGCCGATCCCTCCAGCTCAGACAGTTCATTTTCAATCCTCAGGAGAGCAAAGTCACACACAGAAAAATTCCCAGTTCAAAGTGCGAACGAGCCAGAAAAGTTCAAGGTTCAGGTCCGTTTTTGGGAACATAGTGAAACGGAGCGTTGAAATACATAGTGACAGTGACACAGGGACAGATAACAAAACGTATGTATAATCAGCGCTACGCACAGCCGATAGCGAAGCCCTCTTACCTTGAAATTGCGTGACAAACGACGGACAGCATGTGTGAGTGTGGGCGAGTGTGTGTGTGTTTCAATGTCGCACTCGGTGAAAGTGATCCATCAATATTTGAGCCCATCGATGGTTTGGGTTTTCTATTGATTCACGATAGGCGTCATCTATTTTCATTAGCTTTAGTTTAAATTTGGTCCTGCTGCGGTTGGTTGTTTGCCCGGGTGTTATTATCCGTCAAAAACTATGAAAATTTAATTGCTTGGCCGTGAACTTATCGGTTGAAGTCGGCACGTGAGATAATTTGCTTGAAATACTACCCCGAAATGTTGGGGAAAGCTGAGGTTGCGCCGGTGCTGGTAATCCAATTAATTACCGTTTTGATTGCTTTCCAGGCTAACTTTTTCTATGCCATTTGGTCGGACGACAACTTCACTACTTTCCGTCTTGCCACAGTTTGACACAGAGGAAACCGGAAACCGGGATGAAGAGGGGTAGCCATTTATCATGCTGCTGGGAAAACTCGTCCCCGTCCGGAATGTTTGCTTACTTGACTTTGGCGCGGACGGCGAACAGAGGAACAGGAAAACTCCAGCCAAAAAAAAATAACTTTTAAATCCTAGTCAACCATCGGTTAAATGTGTACATATTTACATAATTAATTCGTTTGTGACGGCGTCGTCGTCATCATAGTCCCGCGTCGCCAGCGTCGTAGTTGTTATAAAATTACAAGTCAAATATTTCCGGTGACCCAATTTATTCAGTGGGAGGAGGGAGGAAAGAGAGGGCAGAACCATTTTCATTACACTGCCACTGTCACAACTTTTCAACTGGTTGACCTTCCATTGAACGGAATAAAAGCGTAGAAGGAGGAGGAGGAGGAGACAGAGTGACAGCAAAGTTGATTCCATCATCACAAGAGGGAATGACGGAGAGACGGTGGACAGACATTCGAATTTCAATATCGTAATGTTTTACCAGCCGAGGGTTTCACCGTTCGAACTTGCTGCTTGAAGTGATAGGACTGATTTCAACGTAATAAATTAGGGATTCTATTTAGAGCATCGTCGAAGCAGGCGACGGCGGCGGCTTGACAGCAAAGCGACGGAAGTGCGACGTTGGATGTGGAACAAGTAATTCCTACGAACGGCGGCTGTTTATGTTTTCTGTGCAAGATTAACAAATGTTGGAAATTTAATACACGAAAATACCTGGAGCTTCGCAAACTTTTTGCTCCATAATATTCCAGTTCCTGTTCAGCTAACAAATTCTCCGGCACTGCCGTCGGATATGCTTTGCTTCAACACTCCGGAGAAACACTGAAATGTGTAATTAATCCTTACTTTTCGAACATCGTTTTTGCGTTCCGGACAGGAAACGGAAACTCACACGACTCATGGCTGGAGTTGGTACCCACGGGATTACGTCGCTCAGTTGGCATCCGAGGGTCTCGGAAAAGTTCTGGTCTCGCCGGAAGCTACTGACATTTTAGTCTCGACGAGGGAAAATTGCTACTTGCTCGTGACGGTCGGGATTTACTACCCAGCGTAGATTTTTAATGAGATTCATTCGGCTCAGGAAACAAAAGTGTTCCCTTTACGGAATCCGCTTGGGATGTGCAAGTCCCGCACCATGAGAACTGTGTTTTGAATCCAAAAGTAATCTACTTTTCAATTCGTCCTATCAAACCAACGAGATTTGATTTTCAAAACCATTTTTTGTCACTATTTTTTACCTGGAGCTGTTATTTTTTTGTGCTACATCGGAATAAAAAATCCAAGTACGAGTCAATCTGGAGACGATGACGACGACAATTTAGAAGGCGGAATCCTGTTTACCATAAAAAACGAACCGTCGCAAAAATCCGCAAGCTCCGGAAACACGCACTCAACGTTCACTTACTGCACACCAGGACTGCCGCGGCACGACAGAAGCAGCCTGGTCTTGGCTTCGTACCACCGCAATGGAAATTCAGTTGTTGGGCTTACTTAAGCTGACCAACTCTTGTTGGTTTTTGTTCGCATACCGTCGTGCGGTTTGAAATTGTTAGTGGAATGTTGCTTCAGCCCGGATGTTTCGATTTTATCGTAAAGCTATGTCCATTTAGAATCCACAGTAATAAAATCATCTGCATCTCGGTAAAGAATTGACGTACAAAAAGCATTAATAGATCAAAACAAAGGTAATTTACTGAACTTTAAGGAAAAAATATCAATACAATAAAAATAATAAAAATTCGATTTTTTTCTTGATTCCTTTCATTAAAACCTTGCACACCTCCGGAGTCAACTTCCTTGACACATTTGTTCTACGTTTTGATCACCCGAGTCGCGTCCCAAGTCGTTTTTCCCACGTTTCTCAAGCTTCCACTTTAATATTGCCCAAAATCTCTCGATGGGCCGGAACTGCAGGCAGTTTGGTAGATGTTTTTATCGATGAAATCTACGTTATTATCGCGGTACCACTGGATGACTTCCCGACTGTAGTGGCAACTCGCCAAATCTAGCCAAAACTTCACGGGATCTTTATGGGCTTTAATGAAAGGTAGTACGCGATTTTTGAGGCATTCTTCCTTCGAGCTACAGCTTCGAGTTCATCGTCTTATTCGTTACGAACACTTTGATCTTTGCTCCGCACCTGCATATCCCTAGCAAAATTAGCAGTTTTTTTGGCAAATTTGTCCATAAAAGCAAGCAACTTCGCAGGAACATCTTCTCGTGCCGTCGAAATGTAGAATTTTTGGCCAGGAAATCCATGTTGACATTCTTGATACTTTGTCAAAACCTGCTGGTACAATCTCCGAGCTCGAGCTCTTGTGACGAAACTCTGCTTCAAGATAATTTCATTATCTTTATAAGGAAAGAAAACATAGCTAAACAACAGATTTTAGTTAACCCACCAAAAAACCTTAAATAAAAGTTTTAAGTTTTAGATTTTTGAATTCAAAAAACTGGTTACGAATTTTACATTCCAAGTTTATTGTACATAGCTAGCCAATACTTCCTCTCATGTTTCTGACAATTCACGGATACTTTTTGACTAATCAGCCAGACCATTCAGTATCAACCGTAACAAACTGTAATCGAAAGGGGCAATGTTTGGGTTATACGACGGGTTGGGTAGATAGGGTATTTTCGCGTTTCTAAATATGTTTGTACCAGTTGGGCAACCTAATGGACCAGCATAATCACGTTGCCAAGTTACTTTGTCTCATCAGCTGGTGCAAGAATGATTCCGAGGGGCTGGGATCCACTAGGAGATTGATAGTACCTAATAGCTCTCTAAGGATGCCGTGTGGAATCCGGCGGAAAAAATGAACTAAGAATAGATCCACTGGATTCCTGCTTCCATGTCGTAAAAGGCGACAATTGCACGAGTTTCTTTTTCCTTTCAGTTATTAGATATTTTCAATATCTAACTGATTCAAATAATTCACTTCTGATTACTCTATTTTACTAAATTATCTCTTCATTCAACCTATCAATTTCGGAGAAAAGTTTTATTTGGAATGTTTTCTTCTTCCATGTTATTGATTGTCTTTCAGGATTATAAATTGAATGATAAAAATCAACTAATGCGCGAATCCGTTGATATTACAACCTTAATAACAGAGATAACATATATCGGTATATTGAATACATAGTAAAAAAAACACTTGATATTAATATTTCAAACAATAAATTGATATTTTTCTCGGTAGCCGGCTGCCCAGATCAACCAATATAACCAAATAATAATTTGAATAAATGATTAAAACAATAAAGCGGAAATAATAAAGAATCCACCAGCAGCGCGATTTGAACCAATAACCATCAGATCACAAAGCACGTCAGTTAATCGATTGAGCCACAGAAGCCCATAATAAAGAATCAAGGCGCACGTGAAATCTGTTAATGATTTTATAACAACTGTTTAGAATATGTCAATGCAATCGTCGCGCGCGAATAATACCAATACTGAAATTTTTACTAACAAATATCCTTCTCCCGTGACACTTGTGGAGTGCGCAGTAGTATATACGGCCTCTAGTAACAACAAGTGTTGGACTAACATCCCTTCCCATTCCTTAGAAGATCTACGTTCGGGCCTGGCCGGCGCCGGTACTGATCAATGATTTCTGGGATTACCAGAAGATGTACATTGAAGGATGATTTACCAGTCCCAGGTCGGATCATCTAGAAACTCCCTGTACAATTTCAGCTAATCCCGATCAGTAACGGAGTAGCAACCAGGGGTGGTCGCTCAAGCTCAAGCTCAGCTGGTGCAAGAATGATTCCGTTGGTCCTGAACCAGCGTTACCACTTTCAACTAGTTGGATAAAGTACAGGAATCGTTGTAGGGCTGCGTCAAAACATGTCAGCTATTGGCACAACTTGCAAACTTGCGCTCAGACAAAAGCATTTCTACGAGTTTTGAATCTAAAAATGTCAAAATGTCTACTGCATTTTTCCAAGCATAATTGCAGGATACTGATTAGAACTCTGACTGGTGATTGCAAACTCAATTATCACATGGCTACGCTGTATAGTAGCTGAATATTGTTCGTGTGATTTGTGTGAATGCGATTATGGTATTTCATATTATCTGATATGTAACTGTCCCGCATTGAAGAAACTACGTATCCGGGTTTTTGATTCTCCATACATGGTTGAGTCTGTGCATGCGGAGCTTAAATTAAAGGATATTCTATCTTTTTTATCCAATGTGGTAAGGAGCTATAGTCACAGGGTTCATCGTTCATCCTGGAGGGAATGAATTTTTTCTGTATTGTTCTTAATGGGTTTTAGCAGATTGTTGTGCATCTCTCATGGAGTGTCGAATTTTCCTCTGCTCATACATACTGCGAGTCGTTCTGCATTCTTCTGGGAAAGCAGAATGGTGCCGCTTTTGAAAAATCTCCAAATCCTCTCGGGGGTTGGAGTTTTTATTAATTGTGCATTTTGGCACTTACAGATTGTTCAGCATCCTTTCGGGAATGCAAAACGATTTGTTTCTTTATGTTTTGTGATGTTTTCTCACCTCGCCCACTTCATAATTCCCTTCCATGTTCCTTTTATCCTTCCTTTTCCATCAGGAAATTGATGAGAAACCATGCAAGACACAAATCTTCCAATAACTAGGGCAACGTGCCACTTGCACCAATGAGTTCTGATTCCTGATTCCTGACAGTCGTTTGATCTTCAAACTTGATCAATGGCCCAATAGGTAACTTTCAAACAAGCCTAAGCTTGCGGAAATCGGTTCAGCTAACTCCCAGAAAATTAGGCAGCAAAAAAAGTCTTCGAAATGTCAAGCACAAGCAGATATTCGCCCTTTTTCTGAATAACGTCGTATCGATTTCACGATCGTATTTCTTTTGTACTCCTAATAACGGTAGCAAAATCAAAGTTAGCTAGGATTCGGGGCGATTTTCTGATCTTGTCGAGCTGGAAAGTTAAATGACTGGAACAAAAATGCAGTTACGCCATCTATTAAAAACTTATTTATACACCTATCTCATACGCCATAAACTATTTTCTCTTTAAAACGTCCATTTTACAATTTGTGACTGCAAATTGCATTTTTTGTAATTTGACTTGAAATTTTTAGGATCGGTTTTATTCAGTGTAAAATTCGATTAGTAATTGTTTCAGTATTTTCATTCGAAAATTAGACTTATTTCGAGAACATCAACAGTACAAAGAACAATTTTTTGGAGGATTTGCCATTGTTCTACTCTAATTATTTGCAACAAATTGGTAAACAAGTTTAGTCCTTTTAAAAAGATAGTCTAGATCAAGTTACAAATAAAAATTATGATTCAGATTGAAGCAATGTGACATTTTAGGACAAAGTCTACATGTCCAGAAAGTTTCATTCAAATCTAAGAAAAGTCTGCCAACTGCGATTATGATTTAGTGCGAAATTAATCATTTTAAGTCAAGCATATAATGAATAATTTTCAACAAACGACAAAATTTTTATTTAATAATTCATCATGTTTTGAAACCCTCTCCGTCAAAAATTCCTGGTTACGCGCCTGCAAAATGGAGAAGTTTTGTCGTGACTACGACTTACTTTACTATGGGGTGCCTTTCCAAAATTTATCCTCTGAGAGAGTGATAAGTTTTTGATCGTGAATATCTCTTGTTGTATCTAACGAATCAACATAATTCTTACTACATGCCATCGGAAATATGATCACAATTTTATGATAAAATTTTCAGATGTGTGACATACTCTCAAATAATTCAAAATTTAACTATTCTAAAATGTTTGGTATAAACGAGTATCAAAGAGGACAATTCATAAGGCGCGTTTGCCGTTCTCGTATTTTTAAAGCTCATAGCTCAGTGTTCTGTGAAAGGATTTATATAATCTAACTACAAATTGAATCGAAATTTTTCAACTTAAACGTGTATAGCAACAGCATTGAAGTATTTCAATAGTACACTATTGAAAAACCTGTCTCATTTGACCCATGTCAACATCAGCCAATCAGAACGCGTTCTGATGAAGAGAACAAAATATCTACTGCTGTACAACAAATCGTTCGAGGAATATGTTCCGAATAGTGCTTAATATCGTAGTGAGTTCCTCAATTTGGTCCTTCTAAAAGACAGGAATGAATCCCGTACAGCATCCTGATAGTTTCTTTCAATGGAATGCAAATCCGAAATGAAATATCAAAATAAAATTCTATATGCTGCTATTTTTATAGCCGTTAGGACCGCCCATTAGTGAAAAAGCTACATACAAAATCACGTAAAAAGAAACCTCTCAACAAAAATTGGATCAGTTTGGGTTCTATCGCCACTGCGAGCAGATGTGTTTTGTGTCGTTTGCAAAGCTAGTTTCGCTTCCGACAAGAGCGATTACGTCACAGCTGCCAGTCATTTGCATTGGTGAAAAAGCAACGGTGGGGAGCAAATTTTTCTAAACAACTATTAGGATTTCCTGCTCGCAAATCGAAGGGAAATATCCTCAGTTTAGTGCAAATCTAGAACTGTTTGATTTGATTTGTGCACGTTTCGCTGTGTGAAATTCACAGTAATCTAGATCAAGTGAAGCCTTCTTTGTTTTGCGAAAAATGTGGAAAAGGTGAATGTTTGCATAATTCATACAATTGATCGACTAATTAATATTCGGAAGTGTTAAGGAACATGTCAGTTGTTTTCGTATTCACGACATCCAGTTATGTCTCTGACATTACCCACCCGCCATTTTCCATTTTTTTGTAACTTTTTTTTAGAAACATATTTTTTGCAATGAAAAATTGTCTGCAATTTTTCAATATTTGATTGAATCTAATGAAAACCCTCCACTCCTTCTTTAGAAAGGTGATAGAATTTGCTGAAAAAACAAACAACTTTCGAATGGAACCTCGGAAACCCATAGTGTTATATACCATTCGACTCAGCTCTATGAAGTCGGAAAATGTCTGTGTGATTTCAACAAGCTTAGGCTCGTTTGAAAGCTTCTTTTGGATCATTGATCAAGTGGCTGTCATTTCGGATTCAGGATATAAATTCGTATTGGTGACGTAACCGACAAAAAGGCACTTAATTTTTAACCCCTCAATTCTCTCGAAGATGACTGAACCGATTTTTGCAAAGCTAAGCTCGTTCGGAAACTACTACTGGTTCATAATACAGGTCTGATGTTCAAATGGCTGTCACTTACGGTTTCGATGATACAATGGCATAAGTGACGTAAACGTCAAAACTTATTGTGGTTTGATATTTTTGCATATAGATCTACCGATATCAATAATTTTATGGTCGCTCGAGACTGAAATTAGGCTGTGGGTCGATCATATGGCTGACACGTTAAGTTTCGGAGATATAATCGTGCAAGTGACGTAATCGACAACATTTTAATTTTTTTCACCTCTCCTCTGTGTGACGAAGAGCAAGTGCTGTTTTCCCCCTTGCAGCGCGTGTTTATTTTCTTTCACCTCTAGCATTGGATCGAACCAAATCGCTAGGGCAGAGCTCTGAAATTCTCTGAGGTGGATGCAGATATTTCCACCGAAGTGTGCACGCCGGTGAGCGCTCTGGTGTACGGTTCGCATAAGAGAAGCGTGCGTCAGCAAAAATTCAATTTATCGTAGAAATTTCGCATTTTCTTGCTGTGAAGAATATTTTCGTAGCAAGGCCAGTGCTATCTTCTACAGATTAAAAAACAAATCAATCAGAAGTGTTCGCTCACCAGAACGCACCAGTGATCATCTGGGTGTATTTAGGCGAGAACGCGTGAGAGCGATTCATGCGAAGAGAATGTGCTTCACCTCGCGCCAGCTTCTATAAACACAATCACACACTCAAAGCCTGTCTATTCGACACTGGGAAGATGTACGCTTTCCTTTTTGTGCGATGTTCGTCGACGGCCTCCTCAGTGTTGAAATGAAACTTACTCGATGGTGTATCACTCTAGTGGAATGCCATCACTGCCTATGATCACGTTCAAATGTATTATTGCTGATACGCGTGGTCTGAGAAATGTTACGATTTGAATTTGAAGTTTCGGAAATCCAAGATGACGACTTCCGGTTAATTGAAATTCCATGAAAATATATAAATAAAATTGCATAACCAAATTTTCGTCAAAATCTTTTCGGTTTGGAATTAAGGGGATGAAAGATTTGAGAAATGAAAGCTGTGGCAATTCATTTTCATGATGATCAAATATTTTCCGACGTTGCGTTGCGACAGTCCACAAGTGACATCATTGGTCTCCGATAAGTACTTAAAAACGAACAAACTGACAAAGGACACGCGTTGCCACAACGAACGAACGAACGAAGTGGTTTCATACGGCAAACCAAAAACCAATTATTATTATTGATACGATTATTTCGAATATCCATCGTCCAATTAAGGATGTGACATACATGAAAGCAAAACGAGGAAAGAAATAATAAAAAGAAAACTGTTGCTCATGGTTCGTCCCGAGGAGGGAAATTCGAAGAAGACACCATGATAGTGCTTAAATTATTGCTTGATCCGCACAACGCCCGGTTTCACGCTCATTCACATAAACTCCAAATATACGACGTTTCTCCCCTCCGGCAGAGAACCAGTTATGAAAGGAAATAATATACATTTATGACTGCTGGTAATAATAACTGCTTTACTGCTCTATTGCTCCGTCATTTAGATAGTTCATTAGCCATAGTTCAGTGTCCGTGAATCGTCCTCCCAGAATGTACACGGTGAAATAAAGAACAGTTATCTTACATTTCGACAGCGAAACTGCTGGGTCCCTGGTCACAGGTTCGGAACAGGGATGCTCCATTTAATACCACTACTACTACTACTGCTGGAAAAAGGACACGGAAAGCATGACTTGACACGGCGTACGCACGACGAATGCATAATTGACATCGAGACAATCTTCGACGGACAGCTCAACGAGAACGAGGGGAAAATTTTCGGGGTAGAGGAGGGTTTTGTTCTGCTGACCTCCTTAACGGTATTTAATCGAGTCGGATAATGTGAGTGTATCGACTGCGGACCGGCGGAGACCGCATCGTGTTCAAACTTATCCGATTGTATCGATTCAGGCGTCATTTTGATGAAGGTTTTCCAGACACGGTGTCAGCGTTAATAATTTTTGTTGTTTGGTTCCCCCCCACCCAAAAAAATGTCACATTTCGAACGACACAAGGGAAAAAAAAGTTTGGCGGAAAGTTCTTCAACTAGTGGGAATTACTTTTAACGGTTTATTTATGTATGAGAACATTTTTTCTCGCTCGAACTTGCGATTCGAGTTCACTTTCGTACTCTCCAGGGTTCAATGGAGAGTAGTTTATTATTGTGTTACGTCGTAACTTTTCATAGTCAGTTTTCAGTGTCGACTGCTATGGGGAAAGATTGCTCAATTTGCTATCTGCGGTTACGTGAACTGTTCATTCTACGTCGTGGTCTGGACCGTAGGTTTCATGTGACAGTTTTGCTCAGACGATCCACACATCCACAAAACACTCGACGGAATCAATTATAACTTGCTCCGATCGAAGCCGATTCCAAAATTTCCAAGTTCTCCTAACAGAAGAATGAGCCAAATTCGTTGACAGAGCACACAAATTAAATACTTATTTCGGAATGGTCGCCGATTTAAGGAATATGGTAGAAGTTTCGTGATCTGAAAGTACAGAAAAGCGAAGTACAGAATTTTTCGAACAAATGTACATTAGCATTTAGTATTAAAGCTTGCTTCATTTAGAATTGGAACAAACTTTTGCTTATATTGTGGCGCTCCTGGTGGACGGATTTGGAAGTTCTTGGCACCCACGTGTCGGGAACTTTGTCAGCTTCACGTATGATTTTTGACATTCCGCAAAACGACTGTACTTTGTAGACAATCAACATAGAAGCCGAAAGAAGTGAAAAAAATTGTGCACAGATATTTGGAAAACCCATTGTGGTCTGCATCTAGGCTAGCTAAACAGCTGAAATTGCCCAGAAATATAGTATGGCGCGTTATCAAACGGTATAAGGAAACATTGACGACGATTCGGAAGCCTCAAGCCAATCGTCGGAGTGGAACTGTCGACCGGAAACTGCGTGGTAAGATTTTGAAGACGATTAAGAGGAATCCTAATCTGTCTGAGCGTGATTTGGCCAAAAATACTCGGTGCTGCCTATAGTACCGTGAGGAGAACTCGACTCCGGGAAGGAATCAAGTCGTATCGAGCTAGCAAACAGCCAAATCGAACCATAAAACAGAATAGTATGGTCAAAATTCGTGCTCGGAAACTATATGACCAGGTGCTGACCAGTTCGACGGGTGGCTTCTGATGGACGATGAAACCTACGTCAAGGCTGACTTCGGTCAAATCCCAGGTCAAAAATTTTACTTGGCAACGGCTCGGGGGGATGTTCCAGCCAAATTTAAATTTGTTTTTGCCGACAAATTTGCAAGAAAATTTATGATTTGGCCGGGCATTTGAGCTGCGGCAAAAAAACGAAAGTTTTCGTTACAAATAAGACAATGACATCGGAACTATACCAAAAAAAGTGTCTCCAAAAACGAATTTTGCCGTTCATTCGATCCCACGACCATCCTGTAATGTTTTGGCCAGATTTGGCAAGCTGTCATTACAGCAAAGCCGTTTAAGAATGGTATGCAGAGAAAGTGGTCCAGTTTGTTCCGAAAAACCTTAACCCACTCAACTGCCCCCAGTTCCGCCCTATTGGGAAATACTGGGCAATCATGAAGAGGAGACTCAAGGCAAAGGGAAACGTTGTCAAAGACATCAATCAGATGACGACCTGGTGGAATAAGATAGCTAAAACGATGGACGAAGAAGGTGTGCGCCGCCTACTGAGCCGTGTTACAGGAAAAATTCGAGAATTCCTTCAAAACCGTGACGAATAATTCTATCCGTATTTTTTCTTAAAAGTATGAAGAAAACGCTACATTTGTATAAAAAAAAGATCTTGAATACAATAATAAATAACTGAAATACAGGCAATTGTCTTTGTTCCAATTCTATTTGAAGCAAGCTTTAGTAATTATTTGCTGTCATAATACGACATTAATATGTGCTTAGTGGTTACCTGGGTAGTTCTCCAAGAAGAATTAGTTAACTGGAGTTTTTTTTTTCTAAATATTGGCATAAGTGACGTAAACGTCAAAACTCATTACCGTTCAATTCTCTTGTACATGTATTACCCGATATTAATAATTTTTGGCTCGTTCGTGACCAAAATTGGACTGTGGGTCGATTTCGACAATCATATGGCTGGCACGATGAGTTTCGGGAATATAATCGTACTCGCATTCAAATGTGTTATTACTGATACGCTTGGCCTAAGAAATGTTACCGAATATGTGACATAAAGTTCCGATGAAAGAGAAAGGCATTAGCACACCACTAGGAGGAATTAGCCTTTTTGATCAATTATTCAAAAACTAGACCGATTTTCGAAAAACCAAAAACACTTAAATTTTCGAAATCAAATTTACCATAACTAAGTATTCTCAGAATTTTGAAATTTTGCTTTGCCGAGCCGTAATTGGTTTTTGAAATGTATAAACGGTTACTGTTCCGTCCCACGGGGATGGTTTTTGAACTGAAGAGTAGTGTTTGTAGCAGAATTTCACAAAGAATCTGAAAATGTCCAACCCATACGATAGATTAATGTGGTAAACCTTCTCATCAAAATAATAAAATGTATTCTGGCAACCCGGTACAGTTTGCACATATACGAGAGAGTACAAGATAAATACGATGCGCAAAGGGAATTGAGCGAGCCACGTGGTCGATTTAGAACTCAACACGTGGCCCTGTGTCCTCAGACCTTAAGAAATTATTTACAAATATATACCGCGTAATTTGATTCTATCCCTAATTGTTCATGGCCTACTTTGACAAAATATATAACCATAACTTTTTTTCTGAAGAGATCAAGAGTTTTTTTTCTTCTACAAAGGTTTAGAACTATTAAAAACTAGCTGACCCGTCGAACTTCGTCTCGCCCAAAAATAATTTGTTCCCATTTATGTGTTCGGAGAGCAGAATTGTCAAACGACTAAGTGGTTAACTTAACCTACAATCAACGGAATTCGACAGCCATTCGCTTTAGCCAAAAAAAAAAAAGAAACATCACCCAAAATTAATGTGAACATGTGTACAGCTTTTAAGCATCGATAATGTTTTAAAAAACGTTTTCTGTACGTTCAAGTTGCCAAAAAGTACCACACGTACTTTAGAGTTCTAATAAAGTGGATATTTTTAGATACGAAGGAACTTCTGGTACCTTGGAGAGACGACGCTTACATTTTAAGTTGATATTGAACTTACCAATTTGAACGAACGCTCTCTAGCAACTCTTCACCCGATTCAATCAGTATCATCAAAGAGAGACGAATATCATCTCAGAAACAAAACACCTGCATGGCCCATTTAACACAGAATGGACACCGGTGCGAAAACGATTTTCTCTCGACGACCCTTCCGAGCATCACGGGTTAACACGTTGGGGTAGGGATTCGCTCTGAAGCAATTCTCGTTTTGCGATCCGATTCTATGCGGGCAGTGGATAATTGTGATAGAATAATTTTACTATTGTCGATTATCGCAAAACTGCATCTATTTTGGTAAGGGCCGTGAAATATTCAAAGTATGAGATGGAGCAAAAAATGTAGAAAAAATCTTTCACGGTTCATGCATTGAGAGGCATCGAGTTCTTGTAGATTGACGATGTTGTATACAATTTAGAGAAATAGTATCAATCCATCTTGAATATTGATATCTAATTGCCACTTATTATGTGCGCTTCGTGTAATCTAAAATTCAATAATCATTCGAAAGCAAAATGCAAGGAAAATCTCTTATGTCGTTTTCGCTTGAGAAAACTGAAACTGACCCAGGGTAGTTTCATCAAACAAACACTTTTCACGAAACTGTGTTGATTTCGCCCTTAGCAACGAGGGTTTAAGCAAACCTAATATTAAAACCAGGTTCGAAACTGACTCGATTTTCAGTTCAACAGCGTTGAAACTAGGTTCGAAACTGGTTTCAAAGCTGACTGACAGCTGACTTTTTTTTTTTTTTTTTTTTTTATCATAAAACCTTACAGCGAAGCGAAATATGCAACTTTATGCAGCTGATTTTTACAAAATTTATAGGAAAAGATATGCCCAATACTATAAAAAAAATCTAAGTAGAACTCGATGGAACTTTTTTTAGGCCTTTTCAAAGTTAGTTTTAGTTATTGAATTACGACAACCCCCTTAAAACTAGTTTTCTAATCATAACAAGTTTTTTTTAATCCTTACTTTGTTTGGAATAGTTGTAGATAACAGTGATGTCCGAGCTCAGCACACGAGATGCTCTATACCTGCAGTGTGTGCCTATTAAACTCGTGTGCTGTGCTTTTCAAACCAGACTCATGAGCGTGTGCTATTTGTGTAGTCCACCTACTGACAAGAGACAATACAAGAGCGGACACTGTGTGCTTAAAAATTATATTATATTATTTAAAAAAAAACAACGGACACTCAACTCAGCTCGTGAGCTAGCACATGAGTCAGCTCACGAGCTAGCTCTCCATTCCAGCTCATGAGCCAGCAGATGAGCCAGCATCGCGAGCTGGATCTTCGAAGCATACGACTATCGATCTAGTAGAAACACGGCACACGAGCGTGTGCTTCAGACTTCGTGTGCGTGTTTTTGAAAAGGTACAGTACACGGACTGTATGAGAGCTGGCTCGTGTGCTGGGCCATCACTGGTAGATAATATAAATGTAGAAGGTAATGCATAGGTTTATTCTTTTCTGGAAAATTCATACATCATTTTACCTATTTTTACCTAGGGAACCTTGTACCGAAGCGAAATATGCAACTTAAGGCAGCAAACTTGTACAATACTTATAGGATACTTATTTTCCAATGAGAATATCCTGAGTACTACTCGTGTAATTCATTTTCACTATGGCCATGCTGAAACCATGAATGGTTAAGGAACGGAGGGCGTCACGCGTTTGCTATTTCTGTAACTCACTTTTGCAGTGAGCTTAGAGATGTGCAATCCGCTCCTGAGCTATTCCAGTGAATCGAATCTTTAAAGTGAGCTGGTAGCTCACAGCTCTTTTTAAAAGAACCGCAGCTCACCAGTTCACTGCACTGGTAAGCAGGTATGCCAGGTTCAGAGATTAATCTGGGTTTTACAGATTTTCAACCTTTTGCACAGATTTAAAAAATAGCACAGATTTTCACAGATTTCTGAAAATGGTCGCAGATCTACACAGATTCTGAAATCGATCACAAATAATGGAAATTGATCACAGTTTGCACCAAAAACTACAGAGCGGTAGGAAATAGTGAGACCTTTTTTTTGCTTACCAAAATGATTCCGATCAGCTATTATGGAAACAGGGAAACGTGCACAGACAGATTTTGCACAGACAGGTTTTTGGCTTGGTCACAGATTTTTGAAAAATGATCTGGCATCCCTGCTGGTAAGGTGGAAACAAGCTACAAGCTGAACGGATCTTCGGCTCTTGAAGAGCGAGTTCTAAATGAGAAGAAATGTGTGGATGAGCTTTTGTTCGTTCTTCCAAATGTGTATCTACCCTTCTTTAACAGATTGAATGAGCCATTGTCAATAAGAAATCTTACCTCTCACTCAGTAGGCTAAGGTACATTCAGGGATGACACTTTTGCAGATATTCTCAAATGTGACATAATAATAATTCGCAGACAAGTTAGTTCGCATAGCATTGTTCTTTGTGCATCAATGATTTCGATCATGCATATGAAAGAAAAACGGAGTAAGAAAAACGGCGCAAAAGAAAACGGCGCTCGAAACAAACCTTCAGTTCAATCTAAATGAGCTGATGAGCTGATACATTGAATCGACTCTCTTTAGTGAGCTGATCGGTTCGGAGTTGCTCACCGGTATGAGCTGTTTCGCACATCTCTATTTGAGCGTCACACGATCAATATATCATCTTAAAAAACGTGTTGCTTCGCGATAACTCAATTTATTTACACGTTTAAAAATGAAATCTCTTCGTAAAGGTTTGTACTTTTACAATACTTTTTCATATTTTGTTTGGAAAACATTTTTTTAATATGTATTGAACTTTTGATAATTTTTCGGATTTTCAATATTTAAAACTAACTTTGAAAAGGCCTAAAAATTGCATTGAGTGCCACTTAGACTTTTTCTAATATTGTTAATTGTCAAAAAGTAAACAAAACAAAAATTACTACATGTTGCTTAAGTTGCGCGTGGGAGCATGAGCTTGCTTGTTTTTGCGTGTTTACGCGCACTTTGTAGTAGATACTTAGATAATAGAGGGAGATTCTACGTAGATAAATTAAAAAAAAACTGTTTTTAAAATATATCTCAGAAAATAATTTTTTTACATTATTTATATCTTCAGCAAAAATACTTCAAATGTTTTTTTCTTCAAAATGAGATAGAAAACAAAATTTTTTTTGTGAAAAAAAAAAATTATTTTTATTCGAAATTGGTACTACCCCCTTGACAAAAATTAAGGTGTCACTTTCAAAAGAAGCGTGAAATAATCTTGTAAAACTTCTTCGAAGACACGTTAGCTCTTAAAAGTCAGAGAAAGTCAGTACAGACTTTTGACCGCCTTTTTCCAGTTTTGGACCACTGTGCGACGGTTCGTTCAACTAAATCGGATAAAAATTTGCGCGCATTTTATGACGCTACATTTCACCTTAAATGATGGCATGCAACTTTTAACATACTTTATCCTATAATTCCGGAATCGGAAATCGAATCAAGAAGAAATTCAGGAACTTTCTATGGGATCATGAGACCTGACATTTTAATCTTATTTGGGCTGTGAACCATTTCGCGGTTAATTTTAACTTTTGGTTGAAATCTGACACTTGAGTGGTTATTTTGTGTCGAGTAGTTAAATTTAACTAAAACTGCGGCCCATTTCAAAATTTGACAGACGGAAAGTTATTTGGGTTTATTTACCACTGGAAATATTTTCAACTGAAGAATTAATATTAGAATTTTCATTGCAAAATTTTTTTCAGTGTTGGAAAATAACCATCGATCTGTCAAAAATAACCATGCTCTCGAGCAGGGTTATTTTTGACAACATCAAATTAACCACTTGAGTGTCAGATTTTAACCAAAAGTTAAAATTAACCGCGAAATGGTTCACAGCCTTGGTGAAAATCGGTTCCATCTTCGAGAAAAGAAAACACTTTTTTGTACATTTTCCGCCATAAAACCGGAAACGGAAGTCGGATCCAAATAATATTTAGGAATTTTGTATGAAACGATAAGACCTTTCATTTGAATCTAAGCTTGTGAAAATCGATTTAGCTATCTCCGAGAAAAGTTGGTGCACTTATTTTCACATTTTTTGCACATTTTACTCCATAATTCCGGAACCGGATCTTGAATCCAAATAATATTTAGGAATTAGCTATAAGACGACAAGCCCTTTCAAAATCTGTTCAGCCATCTTCTAGAAATAATCGTTAAAAAAATCAATCGGATCAGTGTTTTTGTGAATAAATTAAATCAAATTGTTAAGAAAAAAATTTATTTTCGTCGGTAGTTTTGTTGTTTATCATTTTTCGAATGAATGATATATGAGACACTTATTGGACTCAATTGAAACCATCATTTTGCTGAAAATGGTATGTAGCTAGGCTTTGGCGCTTAAGAGTTTTATGACTTTTTCAATGTTTTCTAGGGCGATTCGAACATTAATTTTAATGAGTTAAAATGTCGCTTGAAATTTTGCTTTGTAGTTGCCAAGTAGTCTACCTGTTTCATTATTGCCCACTATTTTTCAAATGGGCGGAATAGAAAACCTCAAGAAAGTTGTTGTCAATAGCTGCAAATACCTTGCGCTATTCTGAAGTTTTTTTGCAAACTAATCGAAAAAAAAACGAATTTAAACGCAGAAGACGACCGATTTAGCTAATTTCAACGATCTCGCGGTTTCGAATCGGAATTTCGAAGTTGGTGTTTTCGAACTTTCGACTTACATCAAGTACAACTTCTATGAAACAAAATGAATCCTGTCGAAATGTTTAGCACTGAAAGAGATGACATTTACTATGATTTCTCTATTATCTGTATTGGTTTATTTGGCTTAGCTGTTTTAGCTGTTCAATTGTTTATTGTACTCGAGACTGATCAACGATCTAGGCGTTTTTTATTATTACTTTGTGATAAGTTCATCACCTAACTGGGTTAAAAATATATTACGAGAAATATTTTCACTTGTTGTTTTTGTTTTTCAACAGAACTAACTCTGCTTTTAAGCGAAATTTCATACCTGAAATAACTTAGCTTGAAATGCTTCTCTTGCATCACATCATATCGATAGATCCGAATTGAATACGATAGAAAACCAAAACTAACCTAAGTAGGCTCTGTAATCGTAACCTTTCTCATCAACCCGCCATTGGTGATTTTAACCTCTTACGTGAGTCTACTAATAGCAGTAGGCGATGGTACCATTCTCTTCTCCGTCTATTTTGATGCCATCTTTTTTCGATCACTAGTGATTTCGTGTTCGGACTTTTCGATTTTCATGTGATAGGGGAAATAAATCAATAAAAAATACGAACAACTCTTTTAAAGATCACAATTCGACGTCCTATTAACTACGATGCCTTGTTTTCAGTTTTCATGGAAATTATCGGTTTGCTAAATGTCGCTGACATCCTCAACTTTTTGCTCAAACATAAATCTTCAAATCGTAGTAAAAATCGGAATTTCCCCCGTACCTTGGAATTTTATCGTAGGAGTCCCATGAGGTTAAACAATTGTAGGATGAGTGCCGACTGGTTCCTGCCATAATCCCTTGCGCTGACCCAAGCACCGGCTGCTGCCAGCAACCGACGTTAATTTGTTCCACGCTTACGGAGCACAGCTACCGCAGTCACTAGCGGATGCACACACGCACACACGAGCTGTGGATGGATTGCTGTGCCTTTCGGCAGGCAAACTTTTCACCAACTTTCCCGGCAACTGCCGCCACAACCACCGTTGTACCACTGGGAATCGTCACCGGTGACGGGGACCGCCGCAGGACCGCACCGGATTGTCGGGTCCGGTTGGAGGAACGAATCGATTTGATGGGTACCACTTTTATCCGAGAGGCATCCTGCACTTGAACCACTGCGGCAGAATCCGGCTGCCAGTGAAATTCGTTGACGTTGATGTTTGCTGTTGTTGCTTCTGTATTCCGGAACAATCGAACCACAGGTATGGCGATGGTTATCCGAATGATGGTTTCCACTGTCACTGCCAACACGCGCCACCTTTCGACGCATATTGCGGCCTCGGCCCACCACGAAGCGCATCCACAATTATATTGCTTTCTAATTGCATTTGAGATCACAATCGAGAATTTTCTAAATTTTCACACTAATTCACTTCCACGGTCACACAACGAGAACGGATCACATTCAACTGGCACTGAATTTCATTTTTGGTCGATTATTTTTGGTGTTTGAAAAAAATTGTTGTTCCCATTTTTTTTTTAATTATTTAATTAATTTTTTTATTTGCACTGTTTGGCAGAAGGGACGGCGGGATAGTGTTCGAAAGGGAGGACACACTGGAACTCGCACCGCACTCCGGCTATTCTAAGCTAAGTGTGTGTGTGTGTGAGTGTGTACTACTATTCTGCCAACGGAGGATAGGCAGGTCAAAGCAATGTTCACACGGTAACGGTCTTGGACTAACTGTGAAAAGTACCTTCCCTTACTGTTTACACGAGCAAACGAGTGCCAGAGCCACCGCCACAGTCATCACCCGTACTGGGGTTAGTCTGACGAGGCAGGAAGCTTTGGTAATCCAAAGGGCGGCGTAATTTATGCTGCTACTTCTGCTACCACTCTGGGAGCACTATCGGTTCGAATTCCTGCTCTCAGGGATGAAACCACAACGTGCGACGACGATAAACAAGCCGAGAGAGAGAGCTTCGGTTGGACGTGAGAGTGAAAGCTTTTCGTTTTGGGTTCTGAGAGAAAAAGTGGAAAGCTTTCCTACGATGTTCTCTTGTAGCTGTCACAAAAAACAGCACGCTGCTTGGTGGAAACCAGTGCTACCGGATCGACAAACACAAACGAAAGCTTGTAGCTTACTTGAGAGGTTTAATTTTTTTTAGGACCGGTATTCAGTGGTCGGCGATATGAATCAAAATAAATAAACTAGTTTGAAGGTCGGACAAAAGAAATCGTTTACTCGACACTTTTGTACCGATCAGCGAGACAAGTAACGAAATTAGTCAAATCTGTAAGCTATCTATCTTTTGCCACAACGACTACATTCTACACTCTAGTTGTACATAGTTGTTTGAAACTATTTTTCGTTAAGTTCGACTTTGTATACTTTTGTACTGTGCATAAGTTTTTTTCGCATGTTAGAGAAGGGTTATTTTTAATCGTTATAGGGTAAGGGCTCCCTATTTCATCTCAGCTCCAATTTCCTTCACCTCATAACTTTGAACATTAATCATATCTTTAAACGTACCTGAACAAAACTGTGGAACGTTTTAAAACATTTATTCTAGGTTTGACCACACTTTCCAATTGAAAAAAATAGTTAAAAAAAAACCTTCAACGATCGCTTTTTTCATTAAAAAAAACTCACTTTTTGATTTAGGAACAACTTTCGTCTGAAGTTTTCCAATTCATCATGTTTCTGATTATCTACTAATCGATTTGTCTCAGCTAGTAATTTTCGATTTTATAGCTAGTAATTTTCACTTTCCACTTGTTTATTCAACAATTAAAGATTTCTGAAATTACCTGATAAGCAATAAAAGCAATGAAAATATGAGATGAAAATTTGCACTTAATTCACTTGATTGCGCTTTGTTTTCATCTCATTTCGTATCGCAAGGTTGCCAAGTTTTCTCATAACGTTAAATAAAAAAATTTCTATTGTCTTCTTTAAATTATCATCAACAAGTATTTTTTGGTATCCGTGACATTAGTTTAATTATATCATTGATATTTATATATAAATAAAACTGTTTCGGATTCTAATATTACCAAATAGAGCGTGTTAAATACTAATCAAATAACCATTGTGGCAAATCTAGTGGCACTGGTTTCTTTCCGTTATACGTCACCATAACACTGTTAAATGTGTGTGTTTCATCGGCTGTGCACAGAGATGCCAGATATTTTCATAGAAAATATGTATCTGCTCTATCTGTTTTCACTAATAAAATGATTCGAATTCAAATCAAATTCAAATTGGTTTTAAATTTTAAAATAAATGTTTATCAGTGTTCATCATCAAACATTTGCACAAAAGATTTCCATTTTAACATGTGATTTGTCCGTTGATTAATAAACTTTTAAAGAAGTACTGCAATCAAATACTAATAGATACTCAGAAAGAAAAGTCTAACGTTTTATTTCTCACTTTTTATGAACCTTTACGAATCTGTATTAAATTTAGAAAATCTGTAATCTGATTTAACGAACGCGAACGCAAAAATCTATACAATACAGATAAATCTGTATGAATGGCATCTCTGATTCTGCATTTTGTTTTAAGAAGGGCTAAAGCCTAAATAGTAACAATTCTTTTTTTGTTTTTTTAAGTTCTCCAAATTAACTGCTGAGTAAAATTTTAAATTTGAAACGATCAGTATTTTTATTCGAAAATTTAACTGATTTTTTGCATTTGGTTCATCATTTTTTGACAACTATTTAAAAATAAGTCTATACAAAAGTTTGGCCCTTTTCTAGACTTTTTAGACTATGCCAAGAAAATTTCATTCAATGCAAGCTAATATTTGTTCGAGCTGGCGTAATATTCGCGAAAATCTGTGACAATTTCATAACGATTTCGTGACAATTTTCTAACAATTTTGGGATAATTTTGAGACAATTTTGTAACAATGTTTAAACATGCATTTCTCAGTCTCGCGTTCGGTTCATCAGTGCGTTAGCAGTTCATGCTGACCTTATAACGCAACCTAACGTGTCAACATAAACCGGTGAACAGACGTAAACGCAAACAATTATTAAACTTACAAATCTCGAGCCTAGGCGTTGTGGTTTCTGTGATGTTTTTTTTTGCATATCAATCAAGCCTGCTGCACAAGAGGCTTGAAGGTAGCCTCCACTCTCGGCAAAACTCTACTAGTATTTCTCGATTAAGTTTTTGGTCCTTCGAGCCACTTTTAAATGTGAATAATACCATCGCTCTCCTATTATCCGTTGACCTTCATCACCCGACTTTAACAATTTCATTCACAATCAATCGATCTGCTGTTCTGAATGAACCTAGAGAGTTGCATAATAGAGAAATAGATGTTGATGCTTTGATATAATTTCTTCTAAATTTTAATTGGGAACCTTTAAAGGAGCTCGACCATGAGGATGATATCGCTCTGCAGTTTAGATATCTGTTGTTGGAGTGGCTCAACTCTAATTTGCCTTTCGTAAAGTGACCAATTTCTCCTCTGTGGGCAAATTCTCGTCTTCTCGTTCACCATCGTTGGCGTTCTTCAGAAACTAGGGAAAACTTCAAGAAATCCAGCAATGAATTTCGGCTAATAGGCTAAAATAGTCATAGTCTGTGGGACCTTACGATATTGCAGCAGTAGTCTAAATTGTCTCGACTAAGCGTTTTGAGACTGTTTGTAAAATAGCTTAGCTCTTATCTAAGCGAAAGAGTACTACGTCAGGAGTTAAGATCTACTAATGTAACCGATAACAAAATTGGGAGCACTGTTTTAGGCTTATCGTTATGCAGTAGAAAGTAGAAGAAAAAGAGTCAGTACTTAGAACTTCATTCAATTCAATTGAAAATGTGGCACACATTGGTGATCACTCTACTGCAGTAAACTTTACATTCTAACACACAACCTTCGCTGACTTACCCAACGGGTAGCATTCAGTTCTTCATTCGTTTCTCTTCCAATCGAAGCTCAGTTTAACTACCACCGTCAGTTGATCTCTTAAAATAAAGTATCTCTTACAATTGAATGAGAGAGCAGTCTTCAAATGAGGTTCATGTAAACATTTAAATTGGTTCAAGATAATGGATGAATGGTAAACCAGTCATGATAACTGATATATCGATTACAATATAAACATAAATTAATTGCTCCCTCTTTCAGTTTTAATTTTCAATACTTTGGAACACATCTCAATACATTTCAAACAGTCGGAAGTTATCGATTCAAACTTGCCGGTGTCACCCTCTATTTATAATTCTGGCCGGAGAGAGTTTTGGTTATCGATGTCCATGCCTATTCATTTAAACTTGCTCACTACCAACAGTGAAGACTGAGTAAGCAGAACTTCAAGTGACTAGACTAGGTACGGTTGTTCAATTGACGATAAATTCTGGAAGCTTCATTTCAGTATGGCAAAAAATTTCAAATGGATACGCCGACAGAAAACGGCCATAAATTTCATTTTCATCTAAACTTATTCAATTGAAATGAAGTTTTGCCACACTGAAAGTATTTTTCTGGAATTTATGACTACAATATTCCCATTCAAACTTTCAGAACAAACAATGTTAATCGCTCTCATATACAAGCACCTGGCAAGGTGAACTAGAAGGACTAACCGCTTGATGAATTCAGTGCATTCACCGTTTCTGATAATGGGTACATATTGTTGGATTGATCAGGAACTAACAGCATTGAAAAATTATGCATAAGCTGCGGATTGTTCGTGCGGTTTCTAAGGCTTGGTTCTCACAGAAGTTCGTGGATGACTGAAAACATATCTAAAACACATCTGGATAGGTAGGAATTAGAGCGGCAGTTTAGTACATTTTTCTAAATTAGTTGTTCACATTCAGTTTACTTTCGGGGTCCTGATAAGGATCGTTAGTGGCTCTGAAGGCTTGGATATGACTATTTGGATACGGATGATTACGTTTGTGTTTTAGGAAGTAGGGCGCCATTCCATGTCATTTGTAAGTTTTAGGCATTACCTAGAAGAAATCTTTCCATCAATATAATCGTGACACAAGTCGTACAATACGGGATCCATTTCCGACATTCTGAAGGGCCAAATTATGAAATTCACTACGATATTAAACACTTTTCGAATCTTTTTCTCGAACGCGAAGCAGCCAAATACTAGTTTTATTTGCGCTCGTTTGGGGCGAACTTCGCACTGCAAAAAGTGCACAAAAGTAAACAAACTTCCCACTAAAGTGATGATTCTTACCTTCAATTTGCGATAGAGTAATCTTAATAGTTCTTTAGATAACATTTAGAGCCATTTGAATAGGTGATTTTGTATAATGTTCCCTATCGTTGTCCACTCTCCGTATTTTATTTCTCCAATACAAATGACCAGCAACTGGATGAAGCAATTGCTCTTGTTTGAAGCGAAACTCACACTGCAATCGTCCAACAGCAAATGTTCATAGAAAAACTAGTTTTTTTCTGCGTTTAGGCTTGAGGAACAGAACCTCAGATTCGCCATTAATTGAAGCGCCAGTTGAATAATACCGAATGTTGTCCCACTGTCTTGCCCTAGATATCAGCATGTGCACTCGATGTATTTCCGTTCATGAATTATCATAGAATGAAGCTAGCAAACGTCCTACAGGGTAAATTTATAGACTCGGTTTTGATGTTTCGTGCTTGGATTTATTCTTTCCCTATTCAAACAATATTAAACACTTAAACAGGAAAAAAGTTATTAAGAAATAAAATCTGGAGTAATTTCGTTACACTTGTGTGTTGTGAAATTTTGTAAATGCTCCCAGATGAGCATAGTTGAGAAAAACGTAGTCCTACGTCAAAAATCTTGTGATGTTGAATCTCATAACACAGAAAAAATGTTGAATGATTTTTCAAGAATTATAATGACTTTTTGGAAAAATATGTCTACAAAAGTTTCGATGCAGCAGCATTGTAAGCATATGCATATGTTAAAACTGATTTTTTAAATCGATGCCTGGCGAGCCGAGTATCACATACCTTTCGAATCTGTTCGTCGCGATCAGCAAATGTGCACATATTCCAATAAAAGCTTCAAAAATGCCATTCAAAATTCCTGAATTTTATCTAGATACAAATTCCTGAATTTTATCTAGATACAAAGGGTGTTTTTTTCATAAAAGAACAACAATTTCATCGAAAAATAATTTCCTTAGATTGAAGATCTTGTTGACAAATGGCCAAATAATGTCTGTGCGAATTTTCCAGAATTGCAACGGTCCATCTATACTAAAGTACGATTTATTGGCGACAAACATATTCTACCATACAAATATACAACATGGAACAAATGAAAGTAAAAAAACACAACAAACAATGTTTACGTGGATTTATATACCCAGTAGGGTAAGCCTTTGCTTATTTCTTTAGGAATATTATAATGATTTTAAAAATAACTGATTTGCGGAATTCATCCTTGGATTCCAACTGTTAAGTACTTTAGTCCAGATAAAAAATTTAGTTGATAAAAACTTAGTTCTTGAATTATAAAACTGAACTCATTTCTACTGAATTCCGAACTTGAATTCCCAGCTTGAATAAAGGAATTGAATTCAATTCCAATACCTAGTTCCAGAATCTAAGTTCCGAATTTAGAATTACACTCTAAAACTAAATGTAGGAATTGAATTCAGGTTCATGAATCAGTTCCAAAGTTCAGGGTCGGAGTTTACATCTAACATTCAGACCTGAAGATTCACAGAAATAAATTATGAATTTTACAAACGATACAATTTATAACTACTTAACTTTTCAAATGACGCAATATTCCATTCGTACTGAATTTTACTGGCTCCGAGTGTAATTTGCCCTCGGCTACCAAGTCCTACTGTTTGGATATATATGTATCAAATAATCATTAAGCTGATACCGATACGTGCTTCTGTGGCTCAGTCGACTAACTGGCGTGCTAACGTTTTTCGGTTCAAGTCGCGCTATTGCTGTCGATCTTTTGATTTTTATTCCATTCGATTTAAAGGCATGTAACTCTCAAATCACACAATTTTACATGTTCTTGAACATAAAATTGTGTGAAATATGACGCTCAATTTATGTGCATCTGAGTTTTTTCATCATTCCAAATAGTGATTATAGCTGAAAAGTTGTTCTTATTCCAGCTAGTTGATTACACTGCACTATTTAGATTGTACCCAATAAATCGCTATTTAACATGAAATTCATTTATGGAAGTAATAGAAGCGAAGCATTTTGTATGTCTCGAACATTGAGCGCAGCGTTTGAATTGGTCGCTCACTGAACAGTTTTGTTCATGGGTGAATATATTCATCATGTCTTGAAAATTCATTTCCCAAAAATCTTCTGTTTGAGAATGTTTGCTAGTGAACCGAGTACAACTGATTTTATGCCATGTGAGATCAGTTTCAACCAGAATCACGTTTGCAAAAAAACAGTAGTGACCTTTTCTTTAGGGAGTTTTCTGAACGATGATTTTATTGTTTGAAAATGACGCGAAAACTTTCAGTGACAGTGATTTTCGAAATTCTATTATTTATTTTTTCCAACACTGACAGTACCTAAACTTCAGGCCTTGGCTATGCCAATCAAAAGTCTAATACATTATTGCAACACGCGCTCGTAATTAAGTTGCTGTACGGCGAAGACACCCATTCGAGACACCTTGTTATCCGTCGTTATACGAAAATAGAATACAATTAAACCGGTTTACCCGAAGGGAGAGAATTCAACCCTGTTTCAGAATCGTCGAAAGCACACTTTCGATGCACTGTTTATGTTTTCGTAGAACGTAGAAAGCTCTCCCACTCAATCTCTCTGAGCGCATTAGATCGAAGCCACGTTCGGAAAATTGCAAAAACTCTCACTCTCTCTCTCTCCCGTGCTTTCAGGCTCTCATTTCTTCGCAAAAGCTTTCTGCCGTTTGTGTATGCTTTGCCGCTAGAGTAGACATTCCTATCCTAGCCTACTAATCCTTTGCAGCTGTTGGGTGAGTGTTTTTAGTACTTCCAGTGATGGCACTTGCCGGTTTCTCACCCCGTAGATTTTGTACACGTCGACACTTCTCTCGTACCTCTCGTACTATCTAGTTTGCGCTCACTCGACATCCGTCTTAGTTTACCATGTCCGGTAATTCAAGTTCCGTGTGCTTCCGCCGCCGCCTCGCATGCCCTGCCCCAGTGGAAAAAGTGTGAAATGGTCATAAAAATGGACCAAGCGCGCACTTTGCCTAAGCGTTTTATTTGCTGTTGTTTTTCCTACCGTCGGAACTCCGTCTTTCCGCCTTCGTCAAGGCCGCCACAGCCCAGCAGGCTGAGGCAGAGGTCTGATTGTTATTTCCGTTTGTTGCTTTCGGGATTGCTTGCTCGCCCGCTTCGGTTTAATTTGTTCTGTTGTATTTTGTTTGTTTTTTTCTCTTTTCTGTTGTTGTGAATTATGCATTTCCCTCCCCGCTTGCTATGCTATGCTTGCACTGTTGCGCTTACTGTGAGCAACATATTGTAACGTTCTGTTCTGTTCTGTGTGTTTTTTTTTCTCCGAGTAGTGCGATTTGCTTTTCTTTTTCTGGCGTTTGAATTTTGCGATTGTTTTTTTTTCTTTCTTTCTTCACGCTCATCGCGCAAAGGGCGCTACATTCAAAGGCCACCGACGAGAGGAATCCTGCACCGGAAAGTGGGTATCTTAAAGTTTTGAAGCCTTTCAGCAGAAGCCGGTGTTTGTCGGTGGCGTGGAATGGCATTGTTCCGGGCACGTACACGGCGCTATTGAGATGGGTTTAGTGGACTGTTTGTCGGACGAAGGCAGCTGCCTGGATGGGTTCAATTATAAAAGGGTTGATTCTGTGTTGAAAGTTTAATAAGGGAAGTCATACAGGAGCTCATTTTTTTTCTTTTGCTTTAAAGCGTATGTTGTACTTATACGGTATTGAAAAATAGTTTTGTTACAAGTTTTTGAGGGTTTCCATTATCAATACATGATTTGATTAGAGAAACTTATGCTTAAGCTAGTCGCTTACCGAATAATTAGACCTTTTATAAATTACAGTAGGACATACCTGAAACGAAAAGAATAAAAATTTGTTAGCAAATTCAATTACTGTCAATTTATTATTCAATAGCGGAGGAGCATTTCCCACAGAATTGATTGTTTTTTAACTTTTTTTATAGATATAAAAAATAAGTATAGAATTCGCATAAACTTTGAGCAACTTTCCCGAGATACGAAGTTCGATTCAGATCGACGAACTGAGAAAATGTCTGTGTGTGTATTAGGGATGATCGGATCAGTAATTTCTGAAACCCGAACCCGACCCGTACCCGATCAAAAAGGAAAACAAACCCGAACCCAACCCGTACCCGTACGCTAAAAAACAAAAGTCTTTACCCATACTCGACCCGAACCTGAAACCCGACCCCGACTCGTAACCGTTGGACAAATACTCGAAATCCGACCATCTCGAGTTCAATGATGAAATGATGCTTGCAATCATAATTTGACTCAATTTTCAATGCCATCATTGCTGAGTGATTGAAAATTGAATATAGTACTCTTCAGTATGGTACTTTGGCTCGATTTGTTTTTAGCACGGTTCCTTTTTGGCAACATAATTGTTCGATTGTGACACGTTAAACCTAATATTGCAAATTCTGCGTTATCTTTAAATTCATTCTTATAATTAGATCGATTTTCAATATTTTCTACTACAAGCAGCGTTGCCAGATCATTTTTCCATCATCATATTCACTGGATACACAAAACTCTGTTGCAATAGTGCTATCCGATGAAAAGTGCTTCAACGCTCATAGTTTATTTTATATATGTTACCGTAAATAGACAACAGACATCCCAACGTTGGAGTTATACCAAACTTCCCTTGAAAAAGGCCGTCAAAAACGGCCGAAACGTCGGGCAATTTTATAAACAAATCGTTTGCCTATTTTCATTTGACTGAGAAAGCCGCACTTCTTCTGATAACATTGTCTATTACAACCACTAAAAAACTAAATTTTCATATAACTCATATATATTCAAAACAATATGTATATTTATTGAAATTGTCCTGTTTATTTTGATAAAAATTTTGTCCTTTTTATATTAATAAAGCAATCGGTTTCCATTCTTTCTAGTTACAATTTTTGGGGCATCAATAAAAAAGGTATCATCTCACTACTGGATGAATGGAACACATTTTTTAATAGGTTTCAATGAATAAACTTAGACATATGTAGCTGATCAATAACGGGCAACTATTCCATGTCACTCTGATCAGTACATAATCAGATTACTTAGCAGAGTTCTATTCAAATAATAATAATAATAATAAATAGGACATCATTTCTATCTTGGAGCTAATTTTATCACATAAACATACTCTATTCACCTAGCAGTGAAACGAAACCTCTTACTATCACTTCATATAATTTATTTTTGTTTCATTATTCATTGGTGTTAAACGATTGCAAAGTGTAATATATATGATTTTTTAGTCATTCATTGCTTTGAAAATATTTATTTCACGTTCACGGCCGACGTTTCGAAGGTTTATTCATGCATCTTCCGGGCATCATTAAATTTACGTACATAAATTAATCACAAAATACTTCCAAAAGTTACAATCGTACTTTGGTACGCGAGGACAATCTTTAGGCAGCCGGTTACCGCGAGAGATATATATAGAGTTATTTTATATGAGTGAAACTTTATATTCTGTAGCTACTGTCATTAACTAACAGTTCCAAAACAAATTTTGAGCTTGTATTATCCTGGTCTTCTACCTTATTCTATCACAGTGAACACCCTGATAGTTTAACTATTTCAACTAAAAAAACACCTAAGACAACAAGCCATATTGCTGCAAATTTCACAAGCCAATTCAACAGTTTATGTTGGTTGAAAACAACGTTTTATTTGTCTAATTCAACTAAAAAATTAGTTGAATGGAAATGAAGTGTGCCTTAGCTAAAAAATGACAGCACGTTTAATTGGTGAATTCAACTTAAAGAATAACCATTTCAACAAATATTATCTTTATATTAAAGACTGTCCCAGAAAGTATGGACGCAACCAAAAACCGCTGCCATTTCGCAATGGTTCAGAATCTGTCAATTTTCATGGCTGTGTCCTGTTGTTTACACTCTTATCTAACCACTTGTGCAGTTGTTTATTCGTTTTCATTAGTTTGCTTCGAAATGCGTTGACTTTCAGCAGAACAAAGTCGAGAAATTGTGTACAAATGGTGCACAGAACGCGGAATGCGAAAGATAGCAAAAATAGAAGAAGTAAGTGAAAAAGCCATGCGAAATGCAATCAGGAAGTTCGGTGAAAATAACACCTTGCCGGGACCACAATATTATACGGCGCGAGAAGGGCAAGTGTTAAACCAGTCCGAGATATCGATTGAAGTCGAAAAATTTGGTAAGAAAGCTATGGTCTGGCAAGCAATTTGTAGCTGCGGTAAGATTTCGAAACCCTTCATCACCACTACTTCAATGAACAGCGAAATATACATCAAGGAATGTTTACAAAAACGACTTCTACCCATGATTCGAAGCCACAAGGACCCTCTTGTCTTCTGGCGAGATCTTGCTTCTTGCCACTACTCGAAATCAACGGTAGAATTGTATACTACCAAAAATGTCAATTTCGTCCCAAAAGACATGAATCCACCAAATTGCCCACAACTTCGACCAATTGAGGAATTTTGGGCATTAACGAAGGCACATCTTAGGAAACAAGTCTCGGCTGCCGGAAACCATTCAACAGTTCGAAAAAGATTAGAAAAAAGTGTCAAAACTTGTCGCCATAAAGTCTGTACGGAATTTAATGAAAAAACGTCTGAAGAAGGTGCGCCAGCTAGTCTACAATGGCTGAGTAGCAAATAAAATCAGAAAATCAACTAATTTTTTCGCCAAAATGCTGATTTCGGTCTTTCCGTGTGCTATTTGCTATATAATTATCATCATATAATATCATCACAACAAATTCTGTCGGATGTGTTTTCATAGAGATAGGACTATAATTGAATGACGTGGCGGCCAAGTATTGCGAAGCATGCTTGGTTCTTCTAGTCAATTAGGCTATGTCTTCATGTGTTTTCATTTGAAGGGCGAACAATTTCTTCGGTTAGAAGTTAGAACCGGGTTCGAGTCCCGTCTCTGCGGTAACATTTCAGCGGTTTTCACTACATAGTTGCATACGCTTGTCATTTTTCCAATCCAATGTTGCAAGAATTCCTGAAAATTTGAAAATAGTGAATAAATTTAGATTCATTTTGTTATTATTTTCCGCCTATCATTAGCTCTGACCGAGGACTCAGACTACACTAGCCACAATTGTTAGAATTTGAGAGATGAAACACGGCTCGTAGCAGCGTTGCCAGGTCATTTTTCTTTCAAAAATCTGTATTCACCGCAAAAATCTATTTGTGCCAAACCTAAAATGAACTGTATTTAAGAAGAACATATCTGTATTACGGTATAGAGGTAAAAAAATCATAAAAAATACCAAGAAATTAGTACACCTGGCAACGTTGGTTCGTAGTTTGGCTACACATTAAGAAAGAATCGTATAAAATTACGCCTCTATAGATGCAAAAGGAGTGTGGTAATTCACTTAAACTTACAATTCAAAGCATATAAAGATAAATCATATCTTTAACTTCAAACCTAATTTAGCGGAAGATGTACGCTTGAATTTAAATTTCATTTTTTCTAAGAATGAACATTTCAATGTTGAAAGCCAATTTTCGAATGCCGCGGTTCAATTTTGAAGAGCCGTGATTCGTTCGCTCATTGGTACGACTCGATTCAAATGAATGGCTCGTGAGCGCTCGCACATCGCTACAAAATATATTGTACAAGAAACGGCACTACCTCATTTCTGTAATACACACTGAGAAATTTCTTGGACATTTTTCGAACTAATTTTTAATAAATTGCTTATAGAGCAAATCCAGAAATGAGTAGACAAAAAAGTGACAAAATCAGAATCGACCTTCTCCGATTTGGATGAAACTTTGCACATGGCTTCAGTATGACAAACCATTAGTTTTGAACCGACGGAGAGGTCAATCCGACTCACGACTGATTTTTAAAAAGGGCGTATGTATTTTTGCATATCACGAAAATTGCCTTTTTCAAATCGTTGTAACTCGGAAACCGTTAATTGTACAAAAATGGCGTTCAGGAAGAAGTAATCGATCTTATTAAACCTACAGATTGATGGCTATCCCATCCATGCCTTTTGAAAAATGAAGAAGTTACAGCTAAAACAATTTACAGATATATTCGAAATTTCAAGTTCTCGTTGAAAGATAATCATTTAAACAGTAGAATATTATTCTACAGGTTGAAGGAAATAAATTTGTTCATGATATCCTTTTTTTCTAAAAGTAGCTGTTCTTGAGATACTTGGATATTTAATAATAACACCATTTTTTGTATTTCCATGAATTGTTTATTTGCTTGCTGTATCTAAAATTATTACATGTACATGAATAATTCTTAATTATATTTAAGGTTAGCCATTTAGGGATAGCCATCAATTTGTAGGTTTAATAAAAGCTTCAAAATAAAAATTATCAAAATAAAAAAAATCGAAACCCTGATTTTCCTTTAATTTATTTTTTTTGAATTATTTTAAAATTATTGAGAAAAAAAATCAAGTTTTTTTCAGGGTATATTTTTTTTAGAGTGCCCTATTGATTCCCTACAACTTCTTCCTGGACGCCATTTTTGTACGATGAACGGTTTCCGAATTACAACGAGAAGAACTAACTTTTTCATTTTTCGCTAGGCACGGATGGGATGGGATGGGCCATCAATCTGTAGGTTTCAATAACAGCTTTAAAATAAAAATTATCAAAAAAAATTGAAACCCTGATAAATTTTTTATTTAACTTTTTCGGGTTATTTTGTAATTAATGAGAAAAAAATCAAAATATTTTTTCAGTGTATATTTTTTTTTGACTGCCCAATCGATTCCCTACAACATCAAAATTACATGCAACATTTTTAATTAGGTGAAATCACTAGATCTAATGACAAAACCAACTAATATTATTGCTGAAATCAACCGTCAGTATCAATTGAAATAAACAAACAATTCAAATCGGTTGCTAATTCAACTAAGAAGTTAGTTGAATGAGAAAGGAGTGTGTCTTAGCTAAAAAATGACAGCACATTTTCAGCTGGCAAATTCAACTAAAAAAATTATCATTTCTACTAACATTTTTACGGGCATGAGAATTAACAAATCCAAATAAGCAATAGTATGGTTGTTGGTCTAAAAATATACTAACTGAAATCAGTAAATCGACTATTTTTTCCGAAAAAATGCCCATTTCGGTCTTTCCATGGAAAGAGCATTACAATCATTTCTTGCCAATAGTTATGGATATGGATTGAAAGTGCTAACTGTTTATAACTGTATTGAAGATAGCAATATCTTTACATCTGATTAGCGGTTGATGTTGAACTGCTAGGCTGCATAACAGTTGTGATGTGATGTGATGTGAAGTGAAGCCACCATCAGTTCAAGGACTTGCCAGTGGATGCGGGTAGACTTACAGTAGCCCCGATATGACTCATCCATTCACCTTCTTACTATAGCTGTTACCGAAAAGCGAACAAAAAGGGTTGGACGGATACGTAAGTAGAGTCACTTACTCGTATTCCGCGGGAATAAAAGATGCTCTTCCAACCATAATATCCAGTGCATGGATGAAGCATATCGCTATACATGCTTGAACCCGCCTGATGGTTTGTTTGAGAAGGGCGCGTCAGACTTATGTCAAACCTTCAGAAGGAAACAAGTTTCCTTCAAGTGACTTGGGCTGGCTATCCACAATCCCTCGTCCAGTCATCAATTCGTCCGATGCCCTGATGCTCCCTCCTCTTTACGCTCCCGTGCAAAATGTTTTATATTGATAAATACAATGAATCATAGTGTAATGAAATGAAAATAACATAAAATGATATAATAGATTACAAAATAATATAATATAACATAATATAATATAATATATTACGAAACATGATATAAAATAACAGTTAATGTAGAGTGTCAGTTATGCTCTTCTATCTTCGCAATACTGCAGGAAGTAGAATATTTCTCTTCTAATAATAATAATAATAATAATAATAATATCTACATCTATAAAAATCATATATGTTATTATTATTGATGACAAATTAATAATAATAACAATAAATATAATCATGAAAATAACAATAAAAAACAATATAATATAGTACAATGAATTATATAATAAATAATAGAATAAATAAAATATGTTGCGATATGCTATGATATTATATTACTTGAATTTAGATGTCATTTCTCATCCTCTCATTCTGCCATCAACGCATTCCATAGACCATTTGTCACCACAGACACACGTGTAGGCATGAAACAGGAACCAGTGAGAACCAAGCTCACCTTGTGACGACCTTGATATTTAGTTAAAAGATTACTTAAAAAATGATAACTTATAAGGAAAACAAATTTATATTTTGCGCAGCGGTACGTAGTACTACTCATAATAAACCCTATAATATAATATAATATAATATATGTAATACAACATAATGCAATACAATATAACATAATATAATAGAATACAATATAATATAATATAATATATTAAAATATATTATAATATAATACAATATAATGTGATATAATGCAATGCAGTATAATACCATACAACATAGTATATAATAACATAAAATAGTGTAAGACGATAATATATGAAATAATATGCTACGATACAATATAACAGTTAATGTCGCAGTGTAAGTTACGCTCTTCTAGTAATAATAATAATAATAATAATAATAATAATAATAATAATAATAATAATAATAATAATAATAATAATAATAATAATAATAATAATAATAATAATAATAATAATAATAATAATAATAATAATAATAATAATAATAATAATAATAATAATAATTAATATAAAAATAATAATACATGATGTAATAAACAACAGAATTATATGTTGTAATAAGTGCCATTTCGCACCCTCTCATTCTGCTACTAACGCAGAAGGCGATAGCACCCAGTCGACGCCGTTCTATTGACCAAATGTCATCATAGACGCTCGGGGAGGCATGAGATAGGGACTTGTGAGGACTTAGTTATCTCACCATTTGACGACCCTGCTAGGCTGCATAACAGTTCAACATAAACTGTTATGCACTAACGAGTTTAAGACGAAACGTAAAGCTAATGAAAATTGTTATATACCCTAGTACAAAAGTTCATTCTCTAAAGCTGAAAAAAAAAATCGCCGAAGAGTTAAATTACCGGAAAGAAATATTTATGGATTAAGTTTTCACTTTCGAACAATATTTTCATCATTCCGATAATGCTTCCACAATACGATCAAAAGAATTATCAATACTTAATTGACAACAATATTGTTTCGTTCCGAAGCCGCATATAACAAAAATGTATTATTTATGTTGAACTGAAGCTTATATACCAGGGATTGCATCAGCGATCGCGAAACGGCACAAAACTAAATGAGAAAGTCATCGTTTATTAAAAACTTAAAAGCTTTCCAGCAAAATTAAAAATTCACCATTCACAAAAAGTCTCAACTTCAACTCTTCCCCTTGTTTTCATTAGCTGCATTGCATTATTAATATTTAATTTGTGCTGTTCACAGTAATCTGAAAATAATGAAACGAATCCCATCCGATTCCGTGTCCTTTCACCGGCGCACCGGCGTATCGATTGGCACTGATTTGGCTATCACCTTCTGTCATTTTCCTCATCCCACACTCGAACGCACACACACACACCCAAAACTGTAGGATGTCATTCAAGCGATACACATGTCATTAGTTTGACAAAAAACAAAACAGCGACTGTCTACAAACATTCCGGCTACGGCCACGGCACAACGCAAACGAACCGGTCCAAGGTTTCGATGTTATTAAATTGGGCATCTGTGCCACCTCCTCGGTCTCGGTTTGAGAACCGAGGCAGCGCGCGACACGTCGTTATCGAAGTGAAAAAGGCTCTTTTGGTGCTCGTTTTCCTTCCCGGTTCCGTCCAGTTTTCTGCCGTCCTAGCGTCTCTGGCTGACAGGACAGGACCGGTTCCGCATATGTGTCTGTTCCCAAGTAAAATATTTACAAACTGACAAACGAGCTACCGAATAAACTCCACTCACTCCACCAAAGCGAGGGGGGGGGGGGGGGGTTTGATGCGGCGTTTGAAGTTTCTCGTTACGATGGTCGCACGTTTCTCCATTTGCGAATATCTAAGATTTTTTTATGGTATTATTACCACTCGTTGTTGGATGATTGAAGTAAAAATTATCAAGCTAACAACCGATAGTTACAATAAAATTCTATGTTTCTTTTGACTGAAACAACGTTTTACCGCCGTGACATTTTATGGAGATACCTTCTTTCTTTTTTTTTTGCCATTGACGACCGATTCGGGCGTGAACAGCTGGCCAAATTATGTTTCTCCCGAGTCCTGAAGTGACACGCAAAAAAAATGGGTTTCTTGAATTTTTGAACGGCGACAAGGTGATTCCGCCGGTGCTCAGCCATGGTTGCCAGTTTTGCCGAATGCTTCGGGCCAACCATTTGTCAAACGACTGACTGGAAACGACTTGCGAAATCCTAACAGCGAAGCAGCTCTCTGTGATGCTAGTTTTTTTCGAATGTTTCCCCGCTGTGCCACCCAAAGGAAGAGGACGATCTGAGAGGAGATCGTTTATTTCCAGCCGGAACTGGAGACATTTCCTGCGGTTCCGTTTTGTGTGCGGTCGGTCGCCTTTCAAGTGCAACCGCAGGCTGACATTCCAGTTAATAGCTTCGTCGGTTTTGTGTTCTAACGATGATTCGAGCCTCCAGAAATCGGACTGTGGGGGAAATATCGGTCTCAACACAGTGCGGTTGAGCCTCTTTTGATCGTGAATTGACCGTTCGTTTTTTGTTTGTTATTGGTTAGTTGCTTTTATTGTCAGTTTATGACATGATTTTCGTCTTGAAGGAAACGCACGGTGATTTATTACTCCGCAGAGCTGGTTGTGCTGGTTGTTATTTCAGTAAAATACAAAGTGTCAACATTCGATAACAACTGAAGGAACGATCGCAGTAGGCGTGCACTCCCGTCAAAATTTCACATTTTAGTGAAAAAAGCAACAAATGAAGTCTTTAGAATTGTGAAACCTGTGTTGAATTCATATGGACTGAAGAATGGCTCATGAAGTCTTTCCATCATTACCGACCTTCTGTGTATTGAATTGGCATTTACATGGAACTAGTGATCATGGAGATTGGACTTTCGATTTGACAGAAACGATGTGCTCGGTGAGATTGTTCTAGTTTTCATTATTTTTTTGCACTTTATGCACTAACTTTTCCTAAACCTCCAACTACGCGGAGCCTATGGAAATAAGTCATGATAATTCATCGTTCTTCCGGTAAGTTAGTAAAACATAAACATTTCCGCTCGTACTTATCCTTTATCCTTCCCTGTGAACGGTTAAGATAGAGTCGAATGGCTAGGATGCTGTTGAGATGTTCGGTTTGAGTTGGAAAGGTAACAATTTCCCATACACGGATACAAATCCATTGCCGGTATTATGATTAAGAAATTATAAAAATCATGAAACATATCTCCTTATGGGGTCACGCCAACAATAACCCATCATTTTGCTCATACACGGAACCCCTCGCGATCGTGAAACAACCAAAATATTAGTTGTTTTTCTGAATTTGATTGGTTAAAATTTGGTACAACTAATCGGTTGTTGTTTTTTCTAAACTTTCATTTTTGTTTTTCGATCAACAGAAACGATGGTTGAAATAACAAAATTTTTGGTTGAAAAAAAAAAGATGCTGTCAACTAGTCAAGACACACACCTTTCAATTTCAATAAAAAATCGGTTTTAGTTATTTTAGATATTACGATTAGTTATTTTAACTTAAGCAAAGTTATTGATTTTGAATGACAAAAAATATTCCTTATTGATATACGTTCTGATTTTTTAAATGAAATTTCAGTATGTCAAGATATATAAAAAATATGTAATATCTAATATAAATAATATACTGCCTTTTAGTAGTGCTGGTGTCAACGAAACTTTCTAATTGTGACCACTATATTACTTACGAACAAAAATTGAACTGATTTTAATTTTTTGAGTCATTGCAACTTACAGTTTCAACAGATCATATGAATGAATAACAGATCGGCTGAAAAGTTCGTATCGTTTCTATGAGAGGGTGTCACTAGAATTAAATCCATACCATTTTCGGTTAGTACCAACCATCAAAAGATACGTGTATAAATTTGACAGCGGTCTGATTATTAGTTTGTGAGATATTGCATTTTGAGTTAAGCTACTTTTGTTATTGTGAAAAAAATGGAAAAAAAGGAATTTTGTGTGTTGATGAAACACTACTTTTTGATGAAAAACAGAGCCGCCGATACCAAAAAATGGCTTGATGAGTGTTATCCAGACTCTGCACCGGGCGAAGCAACAATTCGTAAGTGGTTTGCAAAATTTCGTACTGGTCATATGAGCGCCGAAGACGATGAACGCAGTGGACGTCCAAAAGAGGCTGTTACCGATGAAAACGTGAAAAAAATCCACGAAATGATTTTCAATGACCGTAAAGTGAAGTTGATCGAGATAGCTGACACCCTAAAGATATCAAAGGAACGTGTTGGACAAACTATTCACGAATATTTGGATATGAGAAAGCGTTGTGCAAAATGGGTGCCGCGTGAGCTCACAATCGATCAAAAACAACCGTGTCACAAGTCGATGAAAACCATGCTGAAATTGAACGAATTGGGCTTCGAATTGCTCCCTCATACACCGTATTCTCCAGATCTGGCCCCCAGTGACTTTTTCCTGTTGTCAGAGCTCAAGAGAATGCTCGCTGGTAAAAAATTTAGAAGCAATGAAGAGGTAATCGCTGAAACTGAGGCCTATTTTGAGGCAAAGGACAAATCGTACTACAGAAATGGTATCGAAAAGTTGGAAGATTGCTATAATCGCTGTATCGCCTCTGATGGCAATTATGTTGAATAATAATAACGAATTTTGGCAAAAAAATGTGTGTTTCTATTAAACGATACGAACTTTTCAGCCGAACTGTTATTAAACATTTTCAATTTAATCACTTTATTCATACAATTTTTGTACATGACTTGAAGATAACATGATGCTCATTCATTAACATGCATTTCACGATGGAGAATCAAGTTGATTTTAAGACCAAAATTCAAACGCATACAATTCACTGGGTTCTAGTTTTGGTTAAACACGTTTTGTTAATTGCAATATCTCTAACGGCTATCAGTTCTGTGCACTACTTTATATCAATCGTTTCTTCTTGTAACACCAGAGCAGTAAAGATGTAGATAATTCATCATCACATTAATATTCTGACAACTAGTGTTATGATAAATATTAATTTACTATCATTCAAAAGTTATTTTTCACGAGTTTTACAAACGTATAATAAGCGAATTTCGTTTGCATGAAAATGTTTAAGAAACGCGCTTGAATTTCAACTAAAGTATTGGTTGATTTTCCATTGCGATTTTTGTTTTGCTTTGTGCTGTTTTTGACATTAGATAGTATTAAAAATAACATATTTTTCAAATACTTCAATATGTGCAAATCATATAGCAAATTGGTTGAATCAACTAATTATTAGTTAAAACAACAACTGCAAAAATCGAAAATTGCGAGATCGTAATTTTTTGATTAGAGGGTTTTCCGTGCAGAATGTTCAGTAGTAGGCATGATCCCATAAGAAGACATGATTTTCATAATTTCTTAATCATGGTACCGGCAATGGATTTCTAACCGTGTACTATTATAGCTGATATTTATCAATCAGGAGAAAACACACTCTTAAATTTTCACTTGATAATTGCCCGCTACTTTTCGATTAACTGTATTTGGTTTCATTCTCCTTTGAATTTTCGTTTTAACGGTTCGATTTTTTTTTCAATATGGATTACTCTATTGTCTGAAAGTTATTTTGACAGTGTAAAGTGACGTCTCTACTCACTACTGTTTGGTAAATTATCATGAACAGGTTAACTCTAGAACAACGCTTTCGAATTGTGGTAATTTATTCTAAAAATCAGTGTTCAATTAAAATTGTTTATAGAGCACTTAGTGAATTTTATGGTGCACATAATCGTTCGTCTGTGATCACCATAAATAACGTAATTACCAAATTTCGGTCTACATTTACTCCTTTGGATGCCATGAGAAGAGTGCGGTAGATGTACTGTTCGGTACGGTCTATGGCATGGTTCAATCATCGATCATTATTTCTTCAAGAAATGAGGAAGGACGACGCGTTGCCGTGAAAGGAAATCGATACAGAACCATGATTAATAAATTTTTGTTGCCAAATCTTCAAGATTTGAATGTGGACGAAATGTGGTTCCAGCAAAATGGTGCCACTTGCCACATACTGCGGCCGAAATAATCGACTTATTGCAAGAACATTTCAACGACAACATTTTTGTGGGGATACGTGAAATCATTGGTTTATGTCGATAAACCAACAACGATTGATGCTTTGAAAATCAATTACTTTGACGGGGACAAAATAAATTTGGAAGAAAAAAGGTGGGTGGGTAATGTCAGAGACATAACTGGATGTCGTGAATACGAAAACAACTGACATGTTCCTTAACACTTCCGAATATCAATTAGTTGATCAATTGTATGAATTATGCAAGCATTCCCCTTTTTCACATTTTTCGGAAAAACAAAGAAGGCTTCACTTGATCTCGATTACTGTAAATTTCACACAGTGAAAAGTGCACAAATCTAATCAAACTGATCTAGATTTGCACTAAACTGAGGATATTTCCCTTCGATTTGCGAGCAAGAAATCCTAATAGTTCTTTAAAAAACTTTTAGAGCCATTAGAACGGCTTATTTTGTGTGATGCTCTCCATCGTTGTCCTCTTCTCGTTGTTTTTTCACCAATGCAAACGACTGGCAGCTGTGACGTAATCGCTCTTGTCGGAAGCGAAACTAGCTTTGCAAACGACACACAATACATCTGCTCGCAGTGGCGATAGAATCCAAACTGATCTAATTTTTGTTAAGAGGTTCCTTTTTACGTGATTTCGTTTGTAGTTTTTTCACTAATGGGCGGTCCTAACGGCTATAAAAATAGCCGCATACAGAATTCCAATTTCGATTATTTCATTTCGGATTTGCATTTCATTGAAAGAAACTGCTGTAGATGCATTGAAAGATGCTGTATGGGATTCATTCCTGCCTTTCAGAAGGACCAAATTATGGAATTCACTACGATATTAAGCACTGTTCGGAACGTTTTTCTCGAACGATTTGTGGTACAGCAGGAGATATTTTGTTCTCTTCCTCAGAACACGTTCTGATTGGCTGGTGCACGTTTAAGTTGAAATTTCGATTCTATTGGTGGTTAGATTATATAAATCCTTTCACAGATCACTGAGCTATGAGCTTTAAAAATACGAGAAAGGCAAACGCGCCTTATGTTGATTCGTTAGATACAACAAGAGATATTCACGATCAAAAATTTATCACTCTCTCAGAGGGTAAATTTTGAAAAGGCGCCCCATAATAAAGTAAGTCGTATTCACGACAAAATGTGCATAGTTATTTGGAAAATCCATTGTGGTCTGCATCTAGGCTAGCTAAACAGCTGAAATTGCCCAGAAATACCGTACGGCGCGTTATCAAACGGTATAAGAAAACATTGACGACGATTCGGAAGCCTCAAGCAAATCGTCGGAGTGGAACTGTCGACCGGAAACTGCGTGGTAAGATTTTGAAGACCATTAAGAGGAATCCTAATCTGTCGGACCGTGATTTGGCCAGCAAATTCGGTGCTGTCCATAGTACCGTGAGGAGAACGCGACTCCGGGAAGGAATCAAGTTGTATCGAGCTAGCAAACATCCAAATCGGATCATAAAACTGAATAGTGTGGTCAAAATTCGTGCTCGGAAACTATATGACCAGGTGCTGACCAAGTTCGACGGGTGTCTGGAACCATGAAACCTATATCTGGACCATGAAACCTATATCAAGGCTGACTTCGGGCAAATCTTAGATCAAAAATTTTACTTGGCAACGGCTCGGGGGGATGTTCCAGCCAAATTTAAATTTGTTTTTGCCGACAAATTTGCAAGAAAATTTATGATTTGGCAGGGCATTTGCAGCTGTGGCAAAAAAACGAAAGTTTTCGTTACAAATAAGACAATGACATCGGAACTATACCAAAAATAGTGTCTCCAAAAACGAATTTCGCCGTTCATTCGATCCCACGACCATCCCGTAATGTTTTGACCAGATTTGGCAATCTGTCATTACAGCAAAGTCGTTCAAGAATGGTATGCAGAGAAATGGGTCCAGTTCGTTCCGAAAAACCTTAACCCACCCAACTGCCCCCAGTTCCGCCCTATCGAAAAATACTGGGCAATCATGAAGAGGAGACTCAAGGTAAAGGAAAAGGTTGTCAAAGACATCAACCAGATGACGACCTGGTTGAATAAAATAGCTAAAACGATGGACGAAGAAGGTGTGCGCCGCCTAATGAGCCGTGTTACAGGAAAAATTCGAGAATTCCTTCGAAACCGTGACGAATAATTTTATCAGCATTTTTTCATAAAAGTATGAAGAAAACGCTACATTTGTATAAAAAAGATCTTGAATTCAATAATAAATAACTTAAATACAGGCAATTGTCTTTGTTCCAATTTTATCTGAAGCAAGCTTCAGGAATCGCGCTGTTTAAAAAGAGTTCTGTAACTTTTGAATTGGGTCTTGTATACTATGTTCCACAGAACATAAATTAATCACATTTTTGAATTATTTCTACAACTACTGTCTTCTATTTATCCAGTAAGAATGAATTCTAAACATACGGCATTAAAATAGCTAACAAATAACCGAATATATACCTTAATGGATCACTCTCACGAATCTCATAGAACAAGAAAAAGACATAACAAATATCACTAATTCGAAAAGGTTCGCTAAATTGCATTCAAAGTGCACCGTAAATTGGAATGTCGAACATCATTTCTAATGAAGTGTGTTGGTTTTTGTGGTGAATACGTCTTGCTTTAATATGGGGTGCCTTTTACAAATTTGCCCAGTGCAAGAATGGGTAGAACTTAATCGTGATTATCTTGGGTTGGACTGAACGCGGCAAAATAATTCTTTTCCACGTCACCAGAAATATGAACAGCAATTTATGGTTGAATTTTCACCAGCGTGAGATAACCATAAATAACTCAAAAATTTAGTTTTCTCAAACTTTTGGAATCAATGAGGAAAACTCATCACGTTTGTTTGCCATTTCCGCACTCGAACGACGGTTTTGAGGCAGTCTCAGTCGCCTTCAATCAGCAACAGCAAAAACAGACCTTCTGAACAGAGTTTCACAGATTTCTCATCTATTTTGTTAAACAGATTCCGCTTTACAGATCACAGATTCAAAATTCACAGATTTCTTCAGATTTTGAAGAATTTTTTTGCTAAACTGACAGATTCTTAGACCGTTTCTCACCGTTTTTCACAGACTTAAAGCGAAAATATGCATCACAAATTAAAAAAAGATTTTTCAAGTTGAAACATAGATTGAAAAATGGCAGCTCTGCTTTTGCGTGGTAAAAGTGATCAGTTGGATTGGATTCTGAAACGGAATCCTAGAACTGAGTTTTGGGACTAAAGTCAGAACCTGGATTCTTGTATACCTACCTACAAACGTGGTGCTATTGAGGGTGAAATTTATGAGCGACCGATTGCTTTCAACGAATTCTATAGCTCGTCTCGCCAAAGAACACACAAGCTTCTTGAGATAGAGATGATCTGGGCCGGTGGATGCAATCGATTATTCCTAAAACATCAACAAAGGCATGGTTCAGGGGACTGGATGTGAGTAGAGATTTCATTCGTGTGATGTCCAGACTCATGTCCAATCACTACACGTTAGACGCACATCTCCTTTGAATTGGGCTTTCCGAGACTAATCATTGTGCTTGTGGAGAAGGTTATCGCGATATTGATAACGTCGTTTGGACATGTGTGGAGTATCGTGATGTCAGATCTCAACTAATAAATTCCTTGCGTACCCAAGGTAGACTATCCAATGTACCAGTTCGAGACATTCTTGCTTGTCGTGATCTTTCATACATGAAACTTCTTTATCATTTCATGAAGACAATTGAAGTTTCAATTCAATAATTGACCCTTTTGAGGGTTGTTTCTGACTCCTACTGCGTTCATTAGTTCATCCAGTAGCAAAATTTTAATAAAAATGAGGTGCTGATAAAAACAAACTCAAAATCGGTTAGGAAATCAACAACAAAATGAGAAAAAATTTCAGCCTATTTAATCATTTATAGCAGTTAATCGGTTGCTTCAAATAATGTTCTTAAGTTGATTTAATATTAAATAACGAAATACCTAATATGATATTTTAAAAATAAGAGGAATATGTTTTATTAAACTCAAATCGTTGTGACTATATTAGCATTATATTAGGATAAGAATCCTATGTAAAAGTGATGCTGTGGCGAAGAAAAACTTATGTAAATTGCCTTAAGAAATAAATGTATTTATGGAAAAAAAGTCAAATGAATGAGAAACTCACAGAAAGATGATCTTTCGGAAAAAGATACCCTCATAGACAGGGCTCGAACCTGCGTTCTTATGCATTCCGTGCATACGTGCTACCATTTCTACCATGTTTAATGTAACTGAACTGAACTTTAGTTTAGGTGCATTGTTTGCTTGCATAATTCATACAATTGATCAACTAATTGATATTCGGAAGTGTTAAGGAGCTTGCCTGTTGTTTTCGTATTCACGACATCCAGTTATGTCTCCCGCCTTTTTAATTGAGTAATATGAGGAAAACACCATTTGTGCATGTTCTTTAGGACGATCAATTTAGTCATTAATTTTATAACCGAAATGCTCTTATAATTGGTTTTTACACCTAATGCGAAACTGTTAATTATTTGTTACATATCAATTCCATGATACTTCCTCTAGCTGATTCGAACTGTGTATAAAATTAATAAAAGAACTGAATAATATTCAAACAAGATCTTTCACACAACACACAATAAATTAACTAGTTCGTCCGATTGTCGGATCTTCGGAAGTGTGGAAAAAAAAGCCCGGGTTGGCAGTTTAATTCATATAGCGCTGGTCTTACAAGCCTGGTTGTCGTATGTTCGAGTCCCGAACTGGAAGAATTCTTAGTGTCAATAGGATCGTAGCACCAGCCATGCAATGGTTCTAACATACGCTATGAATCGCCTGCGAAGTCTGTTGAAACAGAAGGTAAAATTCCACAATAGAAAAGTAATACCAAGACTTTGCTTGGAAAAAGTGTGTCAGTTCTATTCCTATTCACGTCATCCGGTTATGTCTCTGACATTACCCTTCCGCCTTTTTAGCAAAGTTTCGGTTTTAAATTTGATATGAAAAAGCAACATTTGATGGTAATTCGATTGGTTACATAGGCACCAATCGAATTAACATCAAATGTTGTTTTCATATCAAATAACGAAATTGTAGCTAAAACAATTTAAAGTTATTGTCAAAATTTCGGAGTTTTTATGAAATGTCGTCATTCAAACGTCTGAATAAGGTCATTCGGGGGTTAGCCGAATTTTGTGTTAGGGAACATAACTGTTTTCAATATTTTTACATTTCGTCTTTGACTCATCAGTGCAGAGCAGTTCGAATTGCCAAATAAAAAGCAGAAAATGCAAATGGCAGAAACTTTACGTCTGCTTAGCGGTTCAAATCAAATTGTCAAGTTTAGTATTAAGCAGTCAATTTGGAAACTGGCTTATAATGACCTTTCTCCTGGAAGTAAGAAGTGAAATTCGAAGTACTGTAACTTTTTCCTTTTCGAAAAGAAACTGATCAAACTTGTAGGAAGTTAAGAACCAAATTCGCACTTAACATCTGGTTTATTCCAAAACAGGGAGTCGGATACAGAAAACAAAAATTTGAGAAAATCTCATTTATGAGTTATTTATGGTTATATCACACTATTGAATATTTAATTATAAATTGCCGATCATATTTCTGATGACATGGTGAAAGTATTATGTAGTTATGTTTAGTACAACTCGACATATTCACGATTAAGTTCTACCCATTATTTCACCGGGCGAATTTTGAAAAGGCGCCCCATAGTAAGGTAAGACGTATTCACGTCAAAAATGAAAAATGAAATGAAACGTTAAACGAATTTCACAGTAAATGTTCTCGACTATAATGTGATTGGATACAGAATACTTTTTTTTTATTTTCGAGAGCTAAGATAACGGTCATTGTAATTCTATTAAATAAAAGACGTATTTTTCTCACGGTTCAGTGACTTCAATAATTTTTAAGATTTAAATTAACTAAAAATCGTTCTGAGGGAACATAAGTTTCTAATATTAACCGTCAAGCATATATTAACAAATCTCCATATCGCGCATTATGAGCTTTTTTCATATGATAATTATGTACATGTACAGTTCTTGTTTAAACAAAATGTGCTGTAAAGAACAGATTGTTGTTATTAGAAACATTATGAAAGGTTAACACAGAAGCAAAAACTGTACAGTAAAACGATGACAAGGCCAAAAGTATAATTCAGACGATCCGTCACCTTCCGTCGTCGGCATCGTAACGTCACCGTTCGTCGAAATTAGATTAATACAATCCTTCACACGTTCCGAACATCGAAACATTCTGTGAATGTTGACGTCGCGTAAGAATGTTACAACTAATGTGGACGTTCCGTTGCCGGTTAGTGCCGGTGACGGGCGCTTGGCGGAACGTGTGAATCATACCTTCTACGGAAAGCAACGTTGTATCATAACACGCGGGTGATGCAACCGTAATTCTGGATGACAGGCATATGATTTGAATCCAAGTATACCAAGTGCTTCCGATATTACATGCCTGCCATAAATATAACGGATTGGTAGAACTGCTTTCCTGAAAGATCTCGGTACTGTTGATTGATTTGTTCGATTGAAGAAGCAACAGTTGAATGTTATGAAATATCTTCACTTCACTGTACAATGAACAGTATTCTTTTCTTGGGAGCGATTATATTCCCACAACATTTCAACTAAATATTAACTGGGGTCACTAGTAAATATGTGCAAGCGTTTCAGTGTTTGACTTGTAATAAACCGATCGAGGGGAGCCGAAATTTCGAGATTTACAACTGTTTATCCTTCATGATTTTTCACATTGAAAATACAAATCAATTTGGCATGTTTTAACGACATAAAAATAAATTGATATGTGAATTATTTGGTTAAGTTAATGTATTTAAAATTTTACCTAATCTATGTCTAATAATTCTTCCTAAAAAGCAATCATATATTTCCTAGCACTAACTTCCGTTTTTTTTTATAAAAACACTTAAACGAACCCCAATGCAGTTAGCACAGGACTTTTCTATTCGATCGACTGCCGATGAAACAAGTTTAATTAGTTCCCTTCGATTGTCGGCGAGCGGCGTGCAATTGTGTTACGTGCTTCGACGGATCCAATCAAAAGTTTCATTTTCATCTGCAGTCAATTTGTACCTTCCATTGAACAAACTGGTGGCGATTACAGAGTAGTGCCGTTATTCGAAACGTGATAAGAACCTTACGTTTAGTAATTCCACCTCCGTTGTCCGAAGCTGATTTCGTAGATGTTTGGTGCTTTTTGTTTTTTTTTTTCAAGAAAGTGTCTTCTTAGAAAACGATTTCCCTGTTTTCCTGAAGTCCCTGTTTGATGTCAAACGCTCTGCTTATCCAGCACTAGATTTATTTGAGTGTGATGTGGTTGACAATAGCAGAAAAAGTGAGCGAATATATCTTATACAAGCAAAAGGGGCCCACGCAAGCGAACCGGCTCAAATGTAAACGCGTAATAATAAGTGTGAACATCAGACATATATTTGATGGGGTAAAAGTCACTTCACAAGGAATAATAATTAATACTACACCTCACAGTCCCGTTGGATGGTGCTAGTAGTTCTATATAAAATGCTACTGCACCTAAGAGTTGAAGACGAAAAGTGGAAATAAGAAAATAGTTATATGCGCTTAGCACAAACCCAGTAAACATGTGGGTTTTAGAGTCGTTTAGAATCAAATAAACCTGCTCCGAATGCTTCAAAAACTTATATGCTTCCCAAATTTCGTCGGAAATTCTTCGAAAAGCATGAAAAATATTAAAAGATCAGATATATGCTCGAACTCAATTGAAGTAGTTTTTTGAAGGTATTTTTAAAACTACAGGGTCCGGCACTCGAAGTGTAACCAATTAAAAAGGCCATAAATTCAGTTTGGAAAATTACTTTTACTTACTTCAAAGTACAAAATGTGTAAAAATAATACAAAATTCAGAATCAATTCACTTTTGCTCGATATGACCACCTTTTGCCTTGACTATGGCCTTGAGACGGTCAAAAAACGAATCGCAAGCTGCCCGAATGTGACTTGCAGGTGTATTTTGGCCCACTCGCGGACAATAACTTTTTTCAGCGCCTCGAGACTGGTGTATCTTTTAGTTCGGACTTTGCTCTCCAAAATGGTCCAAAGAGAATAATCCATTGGATTCGCATCTGGTGAATTCGAGAGCCATTGTGTGGACGTGATGAAGTTCGGAACGTTGTTTTTCAGTCATTCTTGGTTCACTCGAGCTTTGTGAGACGGTGCTGAGTCCTGCTGAAACGTCCATGGTCTGCCACCGAAATGTTTGTCTGCCCACGGCTTCAAAGCAACCTCCAGAATACTTTCCCGATAATATGTCGCATTTACCTTGACGCCAGGCTCGAAGGTCTGAAGTTGGTTACACTTCGAGTGCCGGACCCCGTAATTCAAATAGGTTAAAAAAGTAACACCCTTCCAATTTTCTCTTAAATTTTTACTTATATTATGACCTTTCAGTAACCGCATAGGATACATTTTTATCGATCTGGCATCTAATGAATATTGATATTTGAAGCTTGACTAGTTTTTGATTAAAAAACAATCATAACTTTTTACTGGTAGCTCATATGAAAAAGCTTGTTTGGGCAAAATTGTGCGCAATGATTAGTTCAACCACTCTTCTGCAGGCAACTTTTCGGTAGAACGTTTCACTAAAAAGTTAGAACAAATTAAGTGTTTTTTTTTGGGGCCACCCTACTTTTACTGCAGAAAATTGATGTAACTCGATCAAACGAAGAGCTAGAGAGGTACTTTTTTCAGTAAAGTTGCTCGCAATAAAATTTCCTACAACTTTATTGTACAACGAAATCATGTTTGAGTTCAATTAAGAAATTTAGATTTCAGATTTCAATCTAAATGAGGATGACCCTAGTACCTTTTCTCAACAAAAGGAGCACCATTTGATTACAAACAACTTTTGTGAAGACACCAACTACAAAAAACTAATATTTAATAGTGAAAATATTTTTGTCACGCTAATTTGAATTTCTTAACGTCCAGAAATTAATCATTCTATAGCTATATTTCTAATAGAAAGTTCATCTGACACGCTGCTTAACATCGATTTACTACGACTTTTTAAATTTAATCTTGCACGAATCACTTCGGTGTCGAACTGACGCGTAAAGAAATTCAGCATCGAAATATCATCGGAGACTCTTCTCCCTTTCGATTATTTCTTTAGCGATATTTCTGTGGGTGAAAACTCATTGTGAACTTCGACGGTCTGAGTTTTGTGGATGCTTGTTTCATGAATGAGAATCTCGGAAGTGAAATTTTCAGTCACTGAGTTTTTTTTTAGAAAATCTCTTGAACTGATTTTTTCACGAGTGACACTGAAATGAACTTTTTCTGATCATGATTTTTTGTTTTCCTCAGTCTTCAAACGGCAGTAGCGTGCGTTTGCGTTTCAAATAAAACTGAGAGAACAAACAGTTACAGGCAACTACAGTAGCTACCGATATGAACCAACAAACGATACAGCGAAACATGCGAACCGGAATTGAAATGCGGAATTATTAATGCACACGAAGACACAAATCCTTCGCATTTACTCGCAGTGCGAAGGAAGACGGGAAACGAATGGGAATTCCCTGGAACATGAAACACGCGTAAATAAAATCCTACAGAAAGCCTCCCACTTCCGATGTCAAGTCAAAGCCTTCTTTGATCTACCGGGTTTCAGTGCCTGTGGGCGACTGCCGTTTCTTAACTGCCATGAGACATTTTCGTTCAAATAAAACTTTCGGTAAGACGAGTGAATATTCAACACGTTCCGAGCTGGCCTAAGGCAGGAACAAAATTTGCTCGGTTTATTTATGGCATTTGTAAATATACGTTTATTTTCTGAGAACTAAATGTTTTGTTAGTTTTAATGAAACAGCACCATTGTTGGAAAAGTGTATGGTTCTAATTTGAAAAAACCCTCACGGAGAAAAATTTGCGTATATGAAATTTCGATGAATAAATTGTCTAAATTGAAAAATCCAGTTAAATGAAATCCTACCTCAACCTCAATCATCGCCATTCGCCATTTGCATTCAAAACAATGACCTTTTCAAAAGTTAACCTAATTTGATATGCAAACTAAAGTGACGTTTTGCGAAATCACTGCCCAGCAGCCCTGTAGCAAATGAAACAATTAGCAAACGGCGTACTTGGAAAAGCGTAGAATCCGGTAGCTGGCCAATGGATCTCTCCTTTTGTTCCAACCGGCAATTTAGTGTGCGAAATGCTTCCTTCGGGATACGCTTCCAACGGTGTCACTGTAAGGTTTTGGACCGTTGGTGCTGGTGCAGTTCCGAATCTCTGTCCTCTGAACGAGAGGGCACTTTGTCAAAGGACACTGGTGCTGGTGCCCGAAGACGACGACGACGACGACAATGTGTTCGTATTGGGGAGGGGGGTTGGTCGCCCGAAATGCCAGCGCACCGGAACTAGTGCCCTGATAGCCCCGATTGCACCTACAGACATTTAAAATATTTTAACTAGATTTTCATGTCCTAACTTGCTTTGAAACACTCATACCCCGGCACATACACAAACACACACACGCACACACATGAGAGCAACATTCCAGGCATAACTTTGAGCTTCGAGGACGATGCTCAATTAAGATGCAAACTGAGATAACTACCAGCATCAGAAGCACATGTTGGTTGGCTGTGGGATGGGATGGGATGTGAAAGGAGAAACTATCCTCCGATGCTGCAGTTCGGTACAGCCGTTTTCGGTTTCATGCTGAAGGCAAACCAGCAATGGGAAGCATTCGTCTTTCGGTGCATTCTGCAGTAGACCACATCAGGACGGACGATTATCCGACCATAACGTGATGATGATTGTTAAAAGCGACAGAAACGAAACTTAAACTACGGAACAACGATTATTTAAGTTTTAAGCTATTTCAGGAATTACCAACAGGAAAAGTGGTAATATTAGGAACGACGTGATTTGACATTTGGATGAAACTAGGCAAAATCTCTTCAGATTTCATGCATGCACTTTCTTCAAATCCGTTTCAACTAGTTCCAAAATATCCAAAAAATGTTACCGTAGTTCTTACAGTAATGAATATCAAATGGAAAAATTGTTAAGAGCTAATAAATATTTCCTATTTCCGGGAGACGACTGAAAAATCCCGTGAACTAAGGTTCCAAACCATTCCATTCCGTCGGGGGTTTTGAAGCATTCGGAGCAGGTTTCGGAGGATTTTCTTCCAAAATGACTTATGTTTACTGGGTTTGTGCTAATCGCATATAACTATTTTCTTTCATTCAGTAATAGCCGTTCAACCGAGAAGGTTGTGTATAGAAGCGTACAGTTTAATAACGCTGGTTAGTTTACACGCGTTAAATACGACAACGGTTGAACTACAGGTAGAGACCTGTTGGCAGCAGCCGTTAAAACGTAAAATCGTGCTGCATAAGAGAGCCCTAGTGCTGGGCCAAGCTGGTGAAGGAAACAACAAAGGGCGTTTCCCAAGCTCTACCCAGGCCACAATATACAGCCACAAGTGCTGAGCAGGAGAGTGCAAAGGCACATTGAAGAAGAAGAGTGCAAAGGCACACAGAAGCAGGAGAGTGCAAAGGCATACCGGTGCGAAGGCACTTCGGTGCAGAAGCATATCGGTGCGGAGCACAAGGAAGAAGGAGACAAGACAACTCGGTCTTTCCACTGCCATACAACACGCAGGTATACACCGGTGACCTGCGCTGGTTGCAGCTGGCGAAGACAAAAGTAAATCGGAAATCGAGTGGTGCTGGATGTCAGGTAGCAGTAGCATCACATCCAACAATCAGCATCCAACAAGAACATCTAGAGCAACGAGGATCTACACGGCAGTGCAACGGAGATAGACAACAATTTCAAGGTAGAAGTTTTTTCTTTTCCTTTTGATTGAGTACTGTGTAGTGTTGGTTTCATTTTTTACTTTAAAGTTTGATTAAAAATTTTAATGTGATGGATGAATCCATGGACGTAAATCCTAGCATGAATCCTATACCCCCACGAACGAAAAAATATCAGGAGAGCTCTTCTGGGCCTTGGATAGTCTTTTTTAGACGTATATCAAAGCCATTAAACATTTACCAAATTTCTAAAGGTTTGACATCACGATTCTCTTCAATCAAAGAGATCATAAAAGTAAATAACGATAAAATTCGTGTTGTGGTAAATAATTTGAAACACGCGAATGATATTGTCTCTTCGGAACATTTCAATAAAGAGTATAAAGTTTACATACCCTCCAAAGATGTCGAAATTGACGGTGTTGTTACCGAAGCGAGTCTTTCGGTAGATGATTTACTCAAGCATGGTGTTGGTCGTTTCAAGAACTCTATGCTTGAGGGTGTGAAAATACTGGAGTGCAAACAACTGTACTCAGTAGTTTATGAAGAGGGAAAAAAGTTTATCACCCATCAGACTCGTTTCGAGTGACATTTGCCGGATCTGCGTTGCCGTCCCATGTCTATGTCGATAAAATTCGCCTCCCTGTTCGGCTTTTTGTTCCAAATGTAATGAATTGTACGAACTGCAAAAAATTCGGACACACAGCTACTTACTGTAGCAATAAACCAAAATGTATTAAGTGTGAAGGACCTCATAAAGATAATGATTGCAACAAGGAAATTGAAAAATGTATTTATTGTGGGGAAAGTCCTCATGAGGATATTTCAGTATGCACTGCATTTAAAGTGCACAAAGACAATATTAAGCTTTCTTTAAAAGCACGGTCTAAGCGCACATATGCAGAAATGCTTAAAACGGTCATTGATGTCCCCCCTTTGGAAACCGAAAACGGGTTTTCAAATCTAGAGGAAACAGAGGACTCTGACTCTGACGAAAATAGTGAAGGTAATTCGTTTATCACTACCCAAGGGTCAGTTAAGAGAAAGAAGTCTTCTTCCAAATTACCAAAAAAGACACCTAAAGTTTCATCTTCAAAAAAAGATCCCCGTGTTAAACAAAAAAAGTCAAAACCAAAGACTGTGCCTCCTGGTTTGTCAAATTCACAAACCAATCCAGGATCTAGCACAGAAAAAGGTAATTATCCTGTGGGCTCCATTTCACAGCCACCAACAGGATTACTGAAGTTTTCGGAAATTGTTGAATGGATTTTCTCAGCATTCAATATATCTGAACCCTTAAAGACCCTCATAATGGCATTCCTTCCAATAGCTAGAAATTTTTTGAAGCAGTTATCAGCTCAATGGCCAATTGTCTCAGGTTTTGTATCTTTTGATGGATAATTTATCACCCGCCGCAAATGATACAATCACTGTCCTGCAGTGGAATTGTCGAAGCATCATGCCAAAACTTGATTCATTTAAAATTTTATTGCATAGTCAAAAATGTGATGTATTTGCTTTATGCGAAACATGGCTTACTTCAAACATAGCTTTAAATTTTAATGATTTTAACATTATACGTCTCGATAGAGACTCTCCGTATGGTGGAGTGCTTTTGGGAATTAAGAAATGCTGTTCCTTTTATAGATTAAACATCCCTTCAACTTCTAGTATAGAAGTTGTTGCTTGCCAAATAAACATTAAAGGCAAAGATATTTGCATAGCTTCGGTTTATATTCCTCCAAAAGCACAAGTTGGACAGCGACAGCTTAATGAAATGGTTGAAGCCCTTCCTGCTCCACGTTTGATTCTGGGGGATTTCAATTCGCACGGTATAATGTGGGGTTCCGTTTACAATGATAACAGATCATCTTTAATACAAAACATTTGTGACAATTTTAGCATGACGGTATTAAATATGGGTAGCATGACACGGATCCCAAGACCTCCTGCACGCCCAAGTGCATTAGATCTATCTCTTTGCTCAACATCAATTCGACTAGATTGCACCTGGAAAATATTGCCTGATTTACACGGTAGCGATCATTTACCAATCATCATCTCAATTAGCTGTAACAAATGTATTGCTAATTCAGCTAGTATTCCATATGATTTGACAAAAAATATCGACTGGATTAAATACCAAAGTAGAATCTCTAGTATTTTGAATTCAATGGAAGAGCTCCCTCCACTTGAAGAATATGACTTCCTCGTTTGTTCGATTCTGGAGGCCGCAGAACAATCCCAAACTAAACGCTTTCCTGGGCCAACGACTAACAGAAGGCCTCCCAACCCCTGGTGGGACAAAGAGTGCTCAGAGGCTAAACTCGCAAAACAAAATGCTTGCAAGACGTTTCTAAAACGGGGAGGAGGAACTCCTCAGAATTTTGAAAAACTTATGGTTTTAGAAACCAAGTACAAGAGCATACTTCGAGCCAAAAAATGTAGCTATTGGAGACATTTTGTCGAAGGTTTGTCAAGAGAAATCTCAATGAGCACTCTTTGGAATACGGCCAGACGAATGAGGAATCGTAACGTGGGCAATGAGAGTGATGAATACTCGAACCGATGGATATTTGACTTTGCTAGGAAAGTTTGCCCAGATTCTGTTCCTACGCAGAGCATTATACGGGAATCTCCTCCAAATAATGGTTTTATTAATAACCCATTTTCAATGATGGAATTTTCTATAGCACTCTTGTCTTGTAACAATAACGCCCCTGGGTTGGACAGAATTAAATTCAACTTGGTGAAGAATCTGCCCGACCTCGCAAAAAGACGTTTGTTGGAATTGTTCAACAAGTTTCTTGAGCAAAATATTGTTCCACCTGACTGGAGACAAGTGAAAGTTATCGCCATTCAAAAGCCGGGGAAACCAGCTTCCAATCACAACTCATATAGACCCATTGCGATGTTGTCCTGCATCAGAAAATTGTTCGAAAAAATTATTCTACGACGTCTCGACACTTGGGTCGAGACGAACGGTTTGTTGTCAGATACTCAGTTTGGCTTCCGTAGAAATAAAGGGACGAATGATTGCCTTGCATTACTTTCGTCTGACATCCAAATTGCCTTCGCTCAAAAGCAACAAATGGCATCTGTATTTTTAGACATTAAAGGAGCATTTGATTCAGTTTCCATTGATGTTCTTTCAGAAAAGCTCCACCAACATGGACTTCCAGCGGTTATAAATAATTATTTGCACAACCTTTTGTCAGAGAAGTGCATGTATTTTTCACATGGCGATTTGGCAACATTCAGAATTAGCTACATGGGTCTCCCGCAAGGCTCATGCCTCAGTCCGCTCCTCTATAATTTTTACGTAAATGACATTGACAGCTGTCTAGTAACCCCATGTACACTAAGACAATTGGCAGATGATGGCGTGGTTTCAATTACTGGACCCAAAGCTATTGATCTGCATAAACCATTGCAAGATACCTTAGATAACTTGTCCGTTTGGGCTGTTCATCTTGGTATCGAATTCTCTGCGGAGAAAACAGAGTTAGTCGTCTTTTCAAGAAAGCATGATCCCGCGCAGCTTCAGCTCCATATGATGGGAAGAATGATCCAACAGGTTTTAACTTTTAAATACCTCGGGGTGTGGTTCGATTCCAAATGCACGTGGGGAGGACACATTAGGTATCTGATAACGAAATGCCAACAAAGAGTAAATTTTCTTCGAACAATAACAGGATCTTGGTGGGGTTCTCATCCGCAAGATCTAATAAAATTGTATCAAACAACGATACTTTCAGTGATGGAATATGGATGCGTTTGTTTTCGTTCCGCTGCAAACTCTCATTTTATCAAACTTGAGCGAATTCAGTACCGTTGTTTGCGAATTGCCTTAGGCTGCATGCACTCGACACATACAATGAGTCTTGAAGTTCTGGCAGGAGTTCTTCCATTAAAAGATCGATTTTGGGAGCTTTCATCACGCCTGCTAATAAGATGTGAGGTGCTGAATCCCATGGTAATTAATAATTTCGAACGACTAGTCGAGCTTCGATCTCAAACAAAATTTATGACAGTATATTTTAACCATATGTCACAGGAAATCAACCCTTCAAGATATATTCCTATCCGTGTCAGCATCCTAAGTGCCCCTGACTCAACTTTATTTTTCGATACATCCATGCAGCGTGAAGTGCGTGGAATCCCGGATCATCTACGCTCGACGGAAATCCCAAAAATATTTTCAAGTAAGTTCAGGCATATTGACTCTGAGAAAATGTTTTATACGGACGGATCGCGAATTGAAGAAGCGACAGGGTTTGGTATGTTCAACAATAATGTTTCGGCCTCATTTAGGCTTCAAGAACCTGCATCTGTTTATATAGCAGAGCTAGCAGCAGTTCATTATAGTTTGAGTGTAATCGTCACATTATCTCCAAACCATTATTTCCTCTTCACAGATAGTCTGAGTGCAATTGAAGCCATTCGCTCAATCGCTGCTGGCAAAAATGAACCGTTTTTCTTGGGTAAAATAAAACAGTGTCTGAACGACATATTGAATAATAATTATCTAATCACTATAGTCTGGGTCCCGGCTCATTGCTCCATTCCTGGCAATGAAAGAGCCGATATTTTAGCCAAACGTGGTGCTATTGAGGGTGAAATTTATGAGCGACCGATTGCTTTCAACGAATTCTATAGCTCGTCTCGCCAAAGAACACTTGCCAGCTGGCAAGCATCTTGGGATAGAGATGATCTGGGTCGGTGGATGCACTCAATTATTCCGAAAATATCGACAAAGGCATGGTTCAGGGGACTGGATGTGAGTAGGGATTTCATTCGTGTGATGTCCAGACTCATGTCCAATCACTACACGTTAGATGCACATCTCCTTCGAATTGGGCTCTCCGAGACTAATCATTGTGCTTGCGGAGAAGGTTATCGGGATATTGATCATGTCGTTTGGACATGCGTGGAGTATCGTGATGTCAGATCTCAACTAATAAATTCTTTGCGTACCCAAGGTAGACTATCCAATATCCCAGTTCGAGACATTCTTGCTTGTCGTGACCTTTCATACATGAAACTTATTTATCATTTCATAAAGAAAATTGGAGTTTCAATTTAATAAAGGCCCCTTTTAAGACTTAGTTCTGATCCCAGCTGCGTCCATGAGTTCAACCAATAGCTAAATTAGAATAAAAATTATGTAATGATACAAACAAACTCGAAACAGTTTATGAAATTATCAACAAAATGTCTGAAAATAACAGCTTATTTTATAATTTATAGAAGTTAATCGTTTGGTTCAAATAATATTTCCGAGTAGATTTCATAATTAATGACGAGTTACCTAAGATGATATTTAAGCTATAAGAGAATATGTTTTAATAAATTCAAAACGTTGTGACTATGTTAGAATTAAATTAGGATAAGAATATTATGTAAAAGTGATGCTACGGCGAAGAAAAACTTATGTAAACTGCCTTAAGAAATAAACGTATTTATGGAAAAAAAAAAAAAAACTATTTTCTTACTTCCACGTTTCGTCTTCGACTATTCAGTGCATTAGCCTTTTCATGTTGAACTACTAACCCCATCTGTTTACTGAAGTCCCGTTAGTAAATACATGGCACTTCGACATTAACTTAGGTTAGGTTGAACCGTTTGGTGGCGTTAGCAGCGCAACATGAACTGCTAATACACTGCTGAATCGTAGAGGAAACGAACTCCGAAAAAAATCGGGGAGCAATAGGCTACTGAAAATCTGAAACAATTGCAACAATGGTTTTTTTACATGCGTTACATGAGTTACTTTTTTGTGAGTCATAGACGTTACGAAGCGTTACATACGTTACATGTTTGTAAGTTATAGGCGTAATGAAGCGTTACGAAGCGTTACTTTTTTTAAAGTTATAGGCGTTACGAAGTGTTACTTTCATCATAGGCGTTAGTCATAGGCGTTATGAAGTGTTACATGCGTTACTTTTTTGTGATTCATAGGCGTTACGAAGCATTGCAAACGTTACATTTTGGTAAGTTATATGCGCAATGGAGCGTTACGAAGCGTTATTTTTTTGTAAGTTGAAAGTGTTACGAAACGTTACTTTTTCGTGAGTTATAGGCGTTACGAAGCGTTACATGCGTTACTTTTTTGTGAGTCATAGGGCTTACGAAGCGTCAGTTTTTTAGTAAGTTATAGGTGTTTGAAAGCGTTGCATGAGTTATGTTTTTGTAAGCCATAGGCGTTACGAAGCGTTACACGCGTCACTTTTTTGTGAGTCGTAGGCGTTATGAAATGTAAATTTTGTGAGTCGAAAGCGTTACGAAGCGTTATATGCGTTATTTTTTAGTAAGTTATAAGTGTTACGAAGCGCTATATGCGTTACTTGCTTGTGAGTCATAGGCGTTTTTTTGTATTAGGTGTACAGCTTTGCTTCCACCGTTTTTTTCCCAAAATTTAAAGCTTTATTGCGAAAAAGTGCTTACAGATGTATTATTCAAAGTACTGTCCGTCGCTAGCGACAACTTTCTCCCATCTTTCCGGAAATTTTCGGATCCCGGCTCGAAAAAAGGAGTCCCTTTTTGACGCTATCCATGAAGCAATACATTTTTCCAGCTATTCGAAGGATTGAAAATGTTGATCTGCCATTGAACCATTGAACAGAATAGGTGGAAGTCAGACGGGGCGACATCTGGGGAATACGGCGGGTGGGGCAAGACTTCTCATTTCAGCGTTTCCAGGTACTCTTTGACTACTTTTACGACGTGAGGCCGAGCATTGTCGTGTTGGATGATGACTTTGCCATGTCGCTCTTGATACAGTGGCCGCTTTTCTTCTAACGCGCGACTAAGGCGCATCAATTGCGTTCGGTAGCGATCTCCTGTGATGGTTTCACCCGGTTTTAAGAGCTCGTAGTAAATTATTATTCATCTTTGAAGGTTTTTTCGCTGTGAAATGGTCTTACAAGAAGCACAGGAGCATCGTTATCATGGTTAAAATGAACGGTTTAGGTTTCAATTAATTAGGCATTATCCTCGTTTATCTGATTCGCCTTTCAAGCATGTTATGACGAATTGAAAGTATGTATTTTATTCAACACGGCTTTGATTACCCAAGCACTTAACAACACCGCCCATAAGCCCAGAAGAAACATTTATTTTTCTTCTTGTCTGGACGGAGTTATCAAAATCAGCACACTCAGACAAAAAGTTGTCAGGTTTTGTCCTAGAGTAACTCATTTTTTTTTTCAAATAAAGGCGAAACTAACATCAACAGCTAGTGGAGCAAAACATCACTGAATGTTTTGAATTTGATTTCAATTCCTATCATGGAATTATCGTATTTTTTCGATTAAAATTCGGCGAGTCGATGCATTGTTACTTGATGTTTAGAGCGTATATTTTTTTTCCCTCTTTCGTACTATTTCCACTAAATAAACCAATGAAATGAGCGTTTTCGGTTTGTTTACTTCTATGCCCCTTTAGAGGCCCAGTTATAATGAGAGACACACGAAGAAAAAAATCGTCGATGTGATGGAATGTTGATCACGTATGTCAAACTTATTTCATGTCAATATCGGGGGTTTCAAAGCAAAGCTAAGCAAATGATTGATACGCTCTCCAGTTACGACCAGTGTTAAAATCCATCCTAGTTGAAGTTTACCGCCATTAATACTTGATTATTAAAGCAATAAATTATTAATTGCATGTAATGAGTTTGTATTTGTATTGAACAAAATCATTTCGTTCAGATTCCATTCAATTAAATACCATTGCTTATTTCGTTGCTTTCATAAAAATACTACTCAAAACTGTCGTCGCGGAAACGAGAAACACCCGTCATGAGTTTTCCTTGTTGATACTCGTTGCTACAATACCTTATCAGAAAACTTTAACATTGAATTATTACTGATTATGTCATACAATTGATAATTTTATCATAAATTGCTGATCATATTTCTAATGGAATGTAGTAAAAATTATGTTGATACGTTGGATTCAGCAAAAAATATACACGATTAAAAACTTATCACTCTCCTGAAAAGTAAATTTTGAAAAGGTACCTCATAGTACAGTATGACGTATTCACGTCAAAACATGAAAGTGTTCCGACCGTTTCTATTTTTCAATCCTCGACTGGTCGATTATTATTTGAAATTTGTTGTAAGAAGTTTCAATAATTCGTCAGTTAGACAGAAACCATTTCACTCGGAGCAACGGAACGATCTTCTCCAAATTCATTCTATCCAAGAGATAAAATTTCGTAGACAAACTTTTAATTGGGGATGAAAAAAAAAGATCATTTGATTTTGCCCAATTGCAACCGCCGACTGGAAAGAAGAAGTGAATTAAAATATACGGTTTTGATTGGAGTTCGTCGGTCGCATCCCGTGAGGGATGAGAACCGGATAATTAATGCTGGATTCGCTTTCGCTTATCCGCCTCCCGGGGCGACGATAATTTCGGCACTGAAAATAGATTGACAGCTGTTGTGTGTGTGTATGTGTGTGTGTGTGTGCTAAAACAAAAATTACCTTGGGATCTGGAGCGCGATTTCGTCCAAACTGTCCGACGGACTCATCGGCGTCTTCTCGTAGAGCCGCGACGGTCCGAGCGTGAGATGGCTGATGCCGGAATTGCAGGACGCCCCACGGAAGACCTTCGCTCCACGACGCTGTCGCTGGCGCTGCTGTTGCTGCTGTTGGGCCTTCTTGCGCTTTTTGTTGGCCTCTTCGCGCTGAAGGTTGTGCAGCCGGAAGAAGAATAGCGACATACTGGTCTTTTGTTTTTTCGTTTTCGTTTTGTTCGGTGTCATCGGGACGCATCACACATAGTAAAACGAGAAATTAAATTTTGCTCGGAACGGGGCTTTTCGGGGTAGAGATATACATATACTACTGCTACTGTTGCTGGAATTGGAAGGGTTGCATCGCGGAAACACACAAACACTTAGCGAGCGACATCATGCACATTATGCGAACAAAAGGAAACAATCAAAGCAAGCTTACAAAAAATAAAAGAAACGGTTTCGAGTGTACACAGGAAATAAAAAGTTGCTAATAATTGATTACATTTTACTTAATTTTTAGTTGTTCCCATTGCTGTCTAAACACAAAGAGCAGTTCCGTTCAACAAGCTAGATTTAATAACGATTTCGTTTGAAGTAAAACTCGACTCACAGTTTCGATCCCAACTTTGGTTTTGAACCTGATTAGTTTTGGTTTCTAGTGAAAATGCCACAACAAAATCGCAATCAATCTAAAATGGAATCAAAGAAACTCAAGTATTCCTCTGCATGGTTTTTATGGAAACCATTAAGATCCCTTTTACGTAAAATTAGGTTATTAGACGCAACCCCGAATTGGGATGAAAAGCACTCAAAAAATTAATAGTTTTCTGGTGCTGTGTAGTGAAATAAGGAGTGTATCGAAAATAAGCTATCCACAAAATTTCTATTCAAATTATGATAAAAAACGATATTTTATTCAAACCGAAAAATGGTCCTTTATTGTACGAGGTTAAACAGGAGCATAATGAAAACCGGATGAAATTTAAGTTATTCCTTCACGAATTTTCGAACTTTTGATCGAACGCTCTTCATCAAGTTCCGGATAAGAGTTGCAGCGCATTTTTTGGACGTTTGAGCCCAAATTTTTTGAACTCCTGCATGTTCTCAGCTGCCTTAACAGTCTTCTTTAAGACCCTCTTCACGATTGCCCAGTAATGTTCGATGAATCGAAGCTGAGGGCAATTTGGTGGATTGATATTTTTCTCGACGAAATTTATACCCTTTTCCGCAAGCCAATTGAGAGTGGTTTTGGCATAGTGAGCCGACGCTAGATCCGGCCAAAACAGTTGAGGTGTACTATGCTTCTTATATAAAGGCAGTAATCTCTTCTGGAGACACTCAGATCGATAGATTTCTGCATTTGAAGTTCCGGTAGTGTAAAAATGGTTGACTTCAAACCACAGAAATATATTTCTTGCCATACCAGTACCTTTCGACCGACTTTCTTCACTTGAATCGACCTGTCCGCATCGCTCACATCTTCCCCAACGACGGCAGTAAAGTATTGTGAACCTGGAAGGGTTTTTGAGTCCTCCTTTACATAAGTCTCATTGTTCATCAAAACGCATGCAAAAGACGCGAATATAATTTCCGGGCCCTTGTTGCTGCTTGCTTCTTTTCTTCTACACTTTGTTTCGAGATTTTTTGCTTCTTGTAGGTTCTCATGTGATTTAGCCTCTTGATACGCTCGTTATTGCCTTTTTGACCAAATCACGTATTGACATAGATTTGTTCTTCATGATTAGAGATACCACTTTATGGTCCAGTTTCGGGTTGGAAGAACCGGGTTTTCTGCCTCTTCCTGGTAGCTCATCCAAAGAGTAGTATTCTCCAAACTTATTAATGATGGTTTTAACATTGGCATGATGAATTCCAAACAGCTTCGCCAATTTTCGTATAGTAATACCCTTCCCACTTAGCCATGTGTCCAGAACCTTAATTTTCACTTCCTTTTCAATACGCGACATTTTGAAAACGTACAATTTTTACCGCAAAAACAAGTAAACGAACGAAAGCTGACAGCCAAACGCACAGTATGCAGCTGCTTCCGTTCCGTCCGTCCCTGGTCGTCCCGTCGTAATAGTACACCCAAGCCTCCGTTTACGTAAACTTTTTTTACGTTACCTCTTTTTACGTAATTCTTTTTACGACATAAATCCCAAATAACGTAATCTTTTTTTACGTTGAAAATACTTCGTAAAAAGAGGTTTTTGCATACAATGAAAATCGTTTCCGGCTCATTTATATTCCATGGGTATTATTACAATATAGGTATTTTCGGAACGGGTTTGATGAGTAGATGTCGGAAAACGATGTTTGAGGTGGTTCTGGATACCAAAATGGCGACTTCCGGTTTATTGATATTCCTTGAAAACCCTTACAATGTGGGTATTTTTGGAGCTGGTTTAGTGCATAATACGTAGAAAATAATGTTTGAATATTAGTGGATTGCTGATCGTATCCTATATTGTATTAATATTTTCGAAATAGAAAGAGTCGCTTAAAACAAACTATGTTGTGCCTCTAAAAATCACGTGATATACTGTGAGTCCAAGTGTTTCACTTTGTACTCCAGTACTTTCACACTTGATGAATAAAAAATTTATTGTAATCCGTCCAATGTAATGTAAAATTATATTGGCTATATTTTGCAAATATTATTTAATTTAATTCTCAATTTATTGAATAACTAAGGTTTTCATTGGTTAAGTCATAGTCCTCCATTGATAGCTTCCACTATCTATATATGTAACACATGGTGACTTGTAATAGGTGTTACACCCGAAAAGAGGTGATAGTAAACCTTTTATATAGCCAAAATTTGTACAGGAAGGTAGGTCCGAAAATCTTTCTCAATGAGTTTTTGCCAAAATCAATTTGATTATTGTGTTTACTCTCTAATATGGTCGTCGACGTTTCAAACATATACCGAACGCTTTTGGATGGAAAACTGTGGATATTTAAAAATAGAACTAAAATGTCTTAGTTCATCATTCATCGAGCTGAGTTGAATGATATATAACGATAAGTGTCTCCGAGCTTTAAACAAATTTTTATTTTCATTCAAATCTATATTCTTTCTATAGAGAAATGCAAAAATAATGGAATGTACACGACTCAACAGTGATCAAAATCGAAATAGATGTTGAATATGGTTGACAGTGCCAAACCATATGATGTACATTTTCTTACATTGGTCAGTCTAAGCCGGAGCTTTATTGTTTAAGTGTAGGAAATGTACTTGTGAGATTGTTTTATGCCTCGTCGCCTTTATAAGATGAATTCGAGACAAAATGTCAAAAAATCACTTTTTGTGTACTATTAAATCCGTAAAGAATATTGAAACATTTGCAAAAAACCTGCCGGTTGAGTTAAATATGCAGCTAAAAATTAGAAAACTTTAGACTTGATCAGTTTTGTTAAATGTGTTTTGCCTTTCTCGTATAAAAAGGTTATGCAAGCCGAATTTCTAACCGAGGCCCGGAGAGCCGAGTGTCATATGCCATTCGACAAAGTTCGTCGAGTACGCAAAATGTCTGTGTGTGTATATGTGCATGTGTACGTAACGTTTTATTACACTAAATTTTATAGGAGATGGCTGCACCGATTTTCACACTCTTAGATTCAAATGAAAGGTCTTGAGCTCTCATACAAAATGTGAAAATAAGTATACCTTATTTCCGGAGTTGAATGAACCGATTTTAACACACTTGAATCAGTTAAAAAAACTCTACAGGTCTGATACAAATTCCTGAATTTTGTTTGGATCTGACTACTGGTTCCGGAGTTATGAGTTAAATGTGCAAAAAAATAAATAAAATTTTTGTGCTAACTTTTCTCAGAGATGGCGCGACCGATTTCCACAAATTGATTCAAATGGTCTAATAGTCCATTACAAACTTTCTCAACTTCATCTGGACACGACTTCCAGTTCCAAAATAATAGGGTAAAGTGTGTCAAAAAAAATGTGCACACCATTTTTGTTTCAAATGTTTCGCGTATGAAAATGCGTCGCCATATGCCATTAGCGAGTGTCATTATATTTGAATCTTAAGCGTGGCCACGCTGATGTGGACCGATTTGTGCATAAGAATGAATAACAGTTCAGGTATTGAAATCAGTCAACGAAAACGAAAACAACAGCTTTAACAGCAATTCAAAACTTGAATCTGCAAATAAATCATATTTACTGCAATACTGAAAATAAAATATTAACATTTCTTCCACCAAATAATAAACCTTAAAATATTTACATCGAAGCATTTTCATCAATTTATGTATTTGTTTGACAATTTGATTGTAAGTGTCAAGCTAATATTATATGGAATTTGGAATAAAATTCCCGAAGTTTAGTTTATACAACTTTCTTCCTAATATTGACTCGTAAAATCCATTCCAAAAGTAACAATATTATAAAATATTCGACAGTAAGTCATAATTACTCAAACAATGTTTAATAAGAACTGTTATTTAAACTCGTTCCGATAACATTCGTTTTGCTACGGGTTTCGAGAAACACCATCTTGGATTTTGAAATGACTTTAAACATCATTTTCCGACATCTACTCACCATACCCGTTCCAAAAATAACCATATTATGAGGGTTTTCAAGGAATATCAATAAACCAGAAGTCGCCATCTTGGAATTCAGAACCACCTCAAATATCATTTTCCGACATCTACTCATCAAATCCGTTCCGAAAATACCCAAATCGTAAGGGTTTTAAAGGAATATCAATAAACCGGAAGTCGCCATCTTGGAATTCAGAACCACATCAGACATCGTTTTCCAACATCTTCTCATCAAATCCATTCTGAAAAAAAACCCAAATCGTAAGGGTTTTAAAAGAATATCAGCAAACCGGAAGTCGCCATCTTGGAATTCAGAACCACCTCAAATATCATTTTCCGACATCTACTCATCAAATCCGTTCCGAAAATACCCAAATCGTAAGGGTTTTAAAGGAATATCAATAAACCGGAAGTCGCCATCTTGGAAATTTATGCTGCTGAGAACATCCTTTTCCTGTAAATACTCGTAATTTTCGTTCCATAACTATCCAATATATTATACATATTTAATAATACACATACATAAGGAAAACTTTTTTTACATTAAAAATTCCAAATAACGTAAACTTTTTTTACGTCATAATTCGATTTACGTAGTCCCGATTATTACGTAAATGGAGGTTCGGGTGTAATAGGAATTGTTTCTATTGTCGTGAATACGACGACTTACTTTACTATGGGGCGTCTTTTCAAAATTTACCCTTTTGTAGAGTGATTTTTTGGTTAAAAACTCAGAACCTGGATTCTGGTCCACCTGAATTTTGAACCTAATGTGAGGCTCCATATTTAGTTTCATACTTCAATTTCAAAATATAGTTTCAGATTACAGGTTTAGAATTCAAAGCTATGCCTCTCGAACTGAATCCTAATTCTGGATTTTAGTTCTTGACCATATTTTGGAACTGAATTTAGTTGCTTATTTCGGGATTCGAATCGAGAAATCTGATTTAGGATTTCATCTTCAGAATTTATGAACAAAATTCAGGAACTGGATTCTGAAACTAAACATGAAAACTGAACTACAAACCGGAATTTAAGAATTGAATTTAAAACCATTCCTGAATTCAGTTTCGGAGTTCAATTCCGAACTTCAGTTTCAGAATTTTTTTCCCAGAAATCAGTACTTGCATGCTGAAACTAACCAACGTAACTAGGATTTTGAAACTAGATTTTTGAACTAAATTCAGTTGCTTTTTTAGGGTTCAGGATTCGGTTCTACGACTTCCGGATGAAAATGAGTTCAGTTTCATAATTCTAAACTGGAACCAAATTCGTGAACTGATTGCTTGAATGCGAACTACAGTTTTGCAAATGAGTTCTGAGCCTATTTCATATTGCGAATGAATTTAGTTCTTGAATTCAGTTTCAGTACCTGAATCCTGCACCAGATTTTCAGTTCTGGTGTAGGTCTATAAATGAGGGCATAAAGTACTCAACATCTGTTTTGCTAATTTTTAGAACCAATCTTTACGTTTTTACACACGAATTGTTTACTTTTGTGGTTTAAACGATTGGTTGAAATATGCTCGAATTCTCGTTTCACTCAAAACAAAATAGATTTCGATGGTGGTGAACTCAATTTGACCGCGTGCCTTATCGTTAATTTTATATTGCGATTGATCAGTAATGCTTTTATCAATGAAAATTTGTCGATGTTACACTAAATATGTGTACTTTTCCTGATTCTTTTTGTTTTTATTCATGTTGTCGGATCCGAAATTATTCCTTTTTCTTTCGAATTTTTGTCATGATGAAATCATATCACAAAATTATGACGTTTTCCAATTACGCACTATTGATGAAGCGCATAAAGCGAATGATTATAACCTGCTTAGACAACAATTATAAACATCATAAGAACGTTTAAGAAAATCTCTACTTCTTAATGAAAGTGCTTTCAGTCTGGTTCATGAGCCTCAATCTTATGAAACTCTTAGTTGCTTTTCCCTCAGTGTAAGTAGTTTTGATTCTTCACTTTGGTGTGCTGATTGCTTTGATTTGATTCTATACAACAAATTTTCCCTGACGGCTTGCAACTGACCAAGTTAAAGTTACCATTAAAACATAAATTTTGAATCAGCATCGGAGTGTTAAACAAGCAAGCGAATCCCTCGCCGTATTTTATTTAATTGCGGTCTTTGGCCTCTAGCCACGGAAACCGAATTTGCAAGGGAAAATAAGCTTAACGAAAATTCACCTTCCGTCTGACCGAGGAAATCCGATTGAACCCAAACAGGACTACGAACAGGAATCGTCGAATGGTCTAATGTCAGTGCCGTTTTGACAAGTTGTTAATTTCCTATTGTTATGATAATTGTCAATCGTTTTAATTTGGGATCAAGTTGGCTATGACTAGGGTTCATAAATGCCTAGCAATGGGCTGTATGACATTCCGCTAATAGTCCAATTCTAAACAAAATTCAATCCATTTTCAATTCCCGATTGACAGACACACTGAAAAGCACTGCACACGTTATGAGGCTATTCGCCAGTGGACTTCGCTAATCCACCTATTTCAGATAGGTACAAATGCTTTTCATCATGTATTATGCATTAGAATTCGCTCATCGCCGATAGATCCTGGAACGTGAGTGGGACCACCCTCTTCTCTACGGGGGTGTTTTTCAGAACGACGAGCGGCTTTCCGATGGCAGATCAAAAGCTTTTGCGAAAAGTGGAACGTAGAAAAACACGACTTGCACGGATGGATGAAATGGCTTACATTCTGTTTGTTTGACTGATTGTTGAGTTTCCGCCTGGGTTCGAAAGCTGCTGAACACTGGGCGGTATGAAATATATATATATATATATATATATATATATATATATATATATATATATATATGGCAAGGTATGTGTGTGTATGTGAGTATGCTGTTGACGAGATTTTCAATGAGATTTATGAAAATAATATTTATGAAGGATAGAAAAGCTGGGCCGATCTTTTATTGCGTTATTCAGTCTAGTTATTGAGCAAGGCTTGTTCCTATTTCATGGTTAAGTTAGCAGCTTGAATTTTGGACAAGTTTCGCTCAGAAACAGGTCCTGGAAAATCAAATCAATGTGTCAGTATGGCTAAGGAACAGTTTTATGTACCAGAACAACTCATTAAACAGCAGAATAAAGGTTGGCCATGAAATCCTAACGATGACCAGAGTCAAGAGTACAGAATCTTGAGTTCAAAGCCCCGAGCCCACAATCTGGAGTTCAAAGTCCAGAGTCCTGAGTCCAGAATTCAGATTTCAGAGTTCAGAGTTCAGAGTTCAGAGTTTAGAGTTCAGAGTTTAGAGTTTAAAGTTCAGAGTTCAGAGTTCAGAGTTCAGAGTTCAGAGTTCAGAGTTCAGAGTCCAGAGTCCAGAGTCCAGAGTCCAGAGTCCAGAGTCCAGAGTCCAGAGTCCAGAGTCCAGAGTCCAGAGTCCAGAGTCCAGAGTCCAGAGTCCAGAGTCCAGAGTCCAGAGTCCAGAGTCCAGAGTCCAGAGTCCAGAGTCCAGAGTCCAGAGTCCAGAGTCCAGAGTCCAGAGTCCAGAGTCCAGAGTCCAGAGTCCAGAGTCCAGAGTCCAGAGTCCAGAGTCCAGAGTCCAGAGTCCAGAGTCCAGAGTCCAGAGTCCAGAGTCCAGAGTCCAGAGTCCAGAGTCCAGAGTCCAGAGTCCAGAGTCCAGAGTCCAGAGTCCAGAGTCCAGAGTCCAGAGTCCAGAGTCCAGAGTCCAGAGTCCAGAGTCCAGAGTCCAGAGTCCAGAGTCCAGAGTCCAGAGTCCAGAGTCCAGAGTCCAGAGTCCAGAGTCCAGAGTCCAGAGTCCAGAGTCCAGAGTCCAGAGTCCAGAGTCCAGAGTCCAGAGTCCAGAGTCCAGAGTCCCGAGTCCAGAGTCCAGAGTCCAGAGTCCAGAGTCCAGAGTCCAGAGTCCAGAGTCCAGAGTCCAGAGTCCAGAGTCCAGAGTCCAGAGTCCAGAGTCCAGAGTCCAGAGTCCAGAGTCCAGAGTCCAGAGTCCCGAGTCCAGAGTCCAGAGTCCAGAGTCCAGAGTCCAGAGTCCAGAGTCCAGAGTCCAGAGTCCAGAGTCCAGAGTCCAGAGTCCAGAGTCCAGAGTCCAGAGTCCAGAGTCCAGAGTCCAGAGTCCAGAGTCCAGAGTCCAGAGTCCAGAGTCCAGAGTCCAGAGTTCAGAGTTCAGAGTCCAGAGTTCAGAGTTCAGAGTCCAGAGTCCAGAGTCCAGAGTCCAGAGTCCAGAGTCCAGAGTCCAGAGTTCAGAGTTCAGAGTTCAGAGTCCAGAGTTCAGAGTTCAGAGTTCAGAGTCCAGAGTTCAGAGTTCAGAGTTCAGAGTTCAGAGTTCAGAGTTCAGAGTCCAGAGTTCAGAGTTCAGAGTTCAGAGTTCAGAGTTCAGAGTTCAGAGTTCAGAGTCCAGAGTCCAGAGTCCAGAGTCCAGAGTCCAGAGTCCAGAGTCCAGAGTCCAGAGTCCAGAGTCCAGAGTCCAGAGTCCAGAGTCCAGAGTCCAGAGTCCAGAGTCCAGAGTCCAGAGTCCAGAGTCCAGAGTCCAGAGTCCAGAGTCCAGAGTCCAGAGTCCAGAGTCCAGAGTCCAGAGTCCAGAGTCCAGAGTTCAGAGTTCAGAGTTCTGAGTTCTGAGTTCAGAGTTCAGAGTTCAGAGTTCAGAGTTCAGAGTTCAGAGTTCAGAGTTCAGAGTTCAGAGTTCAGAGTTCAGAGTTCAGAGTTCAGAGTTCAGAGTTCAGAGTTCAGAGTTCAGAGTTCAGAGTCCAGAGTACAGAGTCCAGAGTCCAGAGTTCAGAGTCCAGAGTCCAGAGTCCAGAGTCCAGAGTCCAGAGTCCAGAGTCCAGAGTTCAGAGTCCAGAGTTCAGAGTCCAGAGTCCAGAGTCCAGAGTCCAGAGTCCAGACTCCAGAGTCCAGAGTCCAGAGTCCAGAGTCCAGAGTCCAGAGTCCAGAGTCCAGAGTCCAGAGTCCAGAGTCCAGAGTCCAGAGTCCAGAGTCCAGAGTCCAGAGTCCAGAGTCCAGAGTCCAGAGTCCAGAGTCCAGAGTCCAGAGTCCAGAGTCCAGAGTCCAGAGTCCAGAGTCCAGAGTCCAGAGTCTAGAGTCCAGAGTCCAGATTTCAGAGTTCAGAGTTCAGAGTTCAGAGTTTAGAGTTTAGAGTCCAGAGTTTAGAGTTCAGAGTTCAGAGTTCAGAGTTCAGAGTTCAAAGTTCAGAGTTCAGAGTTCAGAGTTCAGAGTTCAGAGTTCAGAGTTCAGAGTTCAGAGTTCAGAGTTCAGAGTTCAGAGTTCAGAGTTCAGAGTTCAGAGTTCAGAGTTCAGAGTTCAGAGTTCAGTGTTCAGAGTCCAGAGTACATTTACTTTTACATCGATGATAGTTTTCAATCAAATTTTCGATTCAATTGATGTCTATTTCGAGGTATTTGGGAATTATATGTGGTGTAAATTTCATTTTTCGTTTTCTGTGTAGCTGAGATTGTCGGGCCGTAGCTGGGTAAGCATGTGAAATCTGCCCCCAATTTATATGTACACTGTGGATACAGCAAGCGAACGCCACACAGAAAGGAAAGCGCACTTCTTCTCAGTGTTGAATAGACAGACTTTGAGTGTGTGATTGTGCTTAAAGAAGCTGGTGCGAGTGAAGCACTTTTTCTTCGCATGAATAGCTCTCACGCGCTCTAGCCTAAATACACCCAAGTGATCACTTGTGCGTGCTGGCGACAGAACACTTCTGTGATTTGTTTTTTTTTAATTTATAGAAGATAGCGCTGGCCTTGCTATGACAATCTTTCGCTCTTGTGCTGAAAATGCGAACCGTACATCAGAGTGCTCACCGGCGGGCACACTTTTAAAGCTCTGCTCTAGCAATTTGGTGTGATCCAGTGCTAGAGTTGAAAGAAAATAATCACGCGTTCTCATGATGCGTGAATACTCTCTATAAGAGAAGGGCTCTCATTGATTTTGTCAGTGCGAGGGGAGACATCTCTGCTTAAAGGGAACTCATATCGTTATACCATATTTGAAAGAACTTGAACAATTCTCCCAAAATTTCATATTGATGCAGCTGAGGTGGTTCTATTGATTTATTTTTTTTAATTGTTGAAGCATCCGCTCAACCGAATAATTTGAAAAAATTGTCAGGAAGGTTTACATTGCTGCCTTTCTCGTTAGAAAGTTAATAGAATTGCTGGAGAAACCGATTTTTGATCGGAGCTTCGGAGACCCCTAGTGTTATATAATATCCGACTTAGGCTCGTTTGAAAGCAACTATTAGTGGCGAATCAAGTTCAATGATTAAGTTGCTGTCACTTCTGGTTCCAGAGATATAATCGTATGTGTGTCGTAATCACCAGAACGCCTATTTTGTTTGTTTTATCCGTATTTGTAATGTATTATTTGGCGAAAGCTACCCGGAACAATTTTGATGAATATTTTCCTAACAAAAAAATTTTTTTTTAATGAGATTGTTTGAATGACAAAAAAGAGGTATTATCACACCACTTGGTGTATTAGGATGAGCTTTTTTCAAATTGTTTGAAAATGTATTTCTTGTATAAAAAATACTGTAGTTCCGGAACCAGAAGTCGGATCCAAATGAAATTCAAGAACCTTGTTTGGGAGCATAGGACTTTTTATATGAATCTATGTTTGTAGATAGGACTTGCATTTGAAACTAATCGGTTAAGCAGTCTTTAATGAAATTGAGAACTTTGATGCAGGTGACCCAAACTTCCTTTCATTTTCACAAATGTCCTCGTTAAAAATAGACAGATGGACTTGTTTGAAAGGTTTTTTGAGGTCAATTGAGACAGATATTGTCAAAAAAAACAGAAAACTTCGACATAAAACTTCGTATAATTCAAAAAGTAACCTACGGGTCAAAGAACGAAAGCAATAGCGTTCTGGCAGATAAAAAGACCTTTAATTGACAACTAATCCAATCTAAATTGTCCCAGCCATCGCTGAGATCTACGCCACTTTATTCTGTATAGCAGTACGTCGAGCTGAATCGATTGGTATATGACTCTGGTCTGGGGCTCGGAAAAATTTTCCAAAGTTTGACCTAGAATAGAACCTATTTTTTTATAAATATATATAAAAAAAATGTAGAAAACCACATTTTTTTAGTTTTTCTGAAAACCAAATTAACATTCAACCATGCGTCTCCATTACAGTTCAATTACAAGTGAAAAATGGTACCCAAAACCCGATCTGAACCTAACGGGTTCGGGTTCAGAAAACATAAATTGTTAGCGAGTTTGAGTCGGGTACGTGTGATTTTTTTTTAAACAGGTACAGGTCGCGTTTGAGTTCAACTATTTGGTCGGGTTTCGAGTATTCGAACCCGAATATTCGATTTTTTCAGGTTCGGGTCAGGTAAGAGTAAAAATTATATTTTCTCATCTGATACGAGCCTCGTGCAGGTTTGGAAGAAAAAATATTCTCGAGTTCGGTTCGGGCACGGATAAGTTTTTTTTTCGACCGGATTCGAGTCGAGTTCGGGTTGTAGAAATTGTATACCCGACCGTCCTTAGTGAGTGTGTATGCGAGAAAAATATGCACTTTCATTTATCCGAGATGGTCGAACCACCAAATTTTCACAAACTTATATTCAAATGCAAGGCACTCTTGCACCAAAAACATTTCTTTATATTTCCTACGGATCTGACTTTCGGTTCCGGAGTTACAGGGTGGCGAGTGAAAAAACTCATTCACTTTTATCCGGGATGGCTCCGATTTTCAGAAACAAAAGGCCCAAATAGAAGCTTTACACCACTAAGGGCTTGGTCAGGGATGTTCTAGTTCTAGATGCATAATGTATGTCAGTTATAAAATTCAAATCTAGAAATTATAACAAAATAAACTGGCAGCCCCAGCAGCATTTTATCTGTTTTTCAAATATAGCAAAAATAGAACGGCATCGTACATTATATTTAAATTTGAAAGATGAACTGGTCGAATAAAGAAAACTAGAACGGCTTGCTGGGGATACGTTTGTTCCTAGCTGCTGAATTTGCTCTAAGTGGATTAAAATAGATTTCCTCATTCAATTTTGACAGATTTTCGAACCAATCCGCATTGATTCGGATTTTTTACTGAATTCTACATACACGCTGCCAAAAAAAAACCCAATGGTTGACTTAAATTCACCTAACATGAAGTAATCAAGCATGTTTTTTATTGTTGGGTGAAAAGTACTGTATCGATTGAGTAGTTTTCACTCAACAGTTTAGTTTACTTCAATAAGTTGCTGTTGGGTGAAAATAATTTTGTGTGTTGCATGGCAGAAACTATCGGTCAGATTTGGAGCATTACTCTCACGGTCGAATCTCTAAATATACGTGCTTTTTGTTTATAGGTACAACAAGCTTTTGAAAGGCTTCAACAACTTTGGATTGATGCTCGATTGTAAATGGAGAGATGTGGAAAACAGTGAGATTTTGTTTAAATATTTTTATGCTCGTAGCTTCAAATATATGAAATATATTTTTAACGTTTCAGAGTATGTGAGAGGAACATTGCGGATACTGAAAAAATTAACTAACCGTGGAATTAAACGTACAGCAGATGATGATAAATTATCAGTCGAAGAGATTCTGGCTACACCTTTGACTAAATGAATACAGGTAATGATTCTATTTTCAATTTTTAACAAGCATATTGTGATGCATTTTTTTTTCTTCTCTTAGATAGTTCCTGGCAAAACAGACTACGAGGTCGTCAAACAATATAGTGAATTAGCATGCATGCCGCACATTGTATGTGTGGCACCGGTATTTAAGGAAGGACCTATGTTTATTGTATTTGATAAAAATATTTTGCCTTGCGGTCATCGATATATAGAGACTATAGACACATTTTTCAAAATTTTTGAAGTTAAGAAAATTAAGAAAATTATTCGATTTTGTTAGTTTCTTTTTTAAAACAACAATAGTCTGTAGATCTAATACTGTTGCAGCTCTAATTGCAAAATACAATGAACATGAATTCCCATAAATGTGCGAACAGATTTAATTTTCATTACATTGTTGAAATATGTAAAATGATAAATATTAAATAAATAACGTAATCATAGTTGACATCATTTTTTGCGTTTAATTTTATTTTTCAAATCATCGAACGAAAACTGAAATCAAATTACCCAAGCTGATTTCTATATCGCTTGCATAGTTTCTACCTAATCAGTACTATTGACGCTTTTACTCAAAAATAAGTAAAACCCATTTTACCCAAAATTGACTTCCTGCACACAACCCCTCTATTGAGTGAAAAGTACTTAAAATTAGGTAATTTTTTGGCAGCGTGTAGAATTCTTTTTCGCCTACTCGGATGTTAATTCTTTACTGACAATGTGGGAAGCGGTATGTGCAGATATAAGTTGAACGGAGTGAAAAAGAAAAACAACAATGTAGGGTAACAGAGGTATTTTGGTCATTTCATATATTTTAGCCCACCTAACAAACTTTATGGATTTAATCGATGTTAAGTAACCCATGTTGCATCCATTTGAAGCTAATCACATTAAATAACCTATTGCGGAAGGGTTTTTCAAAGATATTACAACATTTGGTGGATATTTTTACAAAGTGGGCCAAAATAAAATCAATCCTAAAGTGGGCCAACATACCTCTGTTACCCTACTTTAAGCTATATCGAACAATCTGAAAACTGAAAATAACCAAATACTTTCAGAGTATTATTCACCGTAACCTCGTAACCTTACTCTTTTAGTGAAAAATCACGCCTGGAAACGACTGAAGTGGTATTTCAATAAACGTAATCCAATATTTCCGTGCAAAGTGCATCATCCTACAGAACTTTTTTTCTTTACCTTGCTCGCCACTACTACGTTATATGATGAAATGCTTATCTATTTCCAGTTTTTGCATAAGAAAGCACTGCAACACAAAGTGAATCAAAAAGGTTTTTCATCGCCACAGAGATCAGACGTACAACTGGGAAAAAAGGGATTCAAATGCTCGTTGCGTACGATTTTGACCGTATGTATATTTCATAGCATGCAAGTTCGAACGCAAATGCTCGAAGTGTCATTTTAGGCTGATGGCTACTTTCTGTCACGAAACTGTTTAACTACTGTTAGGTTTGACATCAAGTGAAATGACATTAGTTTTGGCTTTTCAAAAGACCGATTGAATGTCAGAGTACAAAGTACAGAGTTGGTACATCGATGATCTGTGTTCGGAGGCAAAAATGAACGAAAAATGTACGGGATGACGGCGGCAATCGCTGTGAGGAGATGTTCACGATAAGTAAAAATGATGAGAAATATGCATGATGGACATTCCGTGCTCCCCGAATTCCAAAGAAAGATGATGTTGATTCTCACAATGATTGAATTCCATGAACGCTCACCATATATGTATCTTTTCTAACATTGAGTGCTGTTACTTGCATATTTGAAACGTGAAACGAAGTAGGCATGGACAATTTCATTTGTCATTTGTCACTGTCATTTCTGCCATAGTTTGCATGACATACTTCGCGGAACACGATTTCGGTCATTAATTCAACCTAACGAAGAAGCGAAAATTTGTCTGATCATAAATGCAACACTCTGACAGTTCAATACTTTTACGATCTCGAAGAAATGCGGACCACAGCAACAAGTTATCCTCCATTATATGTTGAACCCACGAAAGGAAGTACATCGCTTCGCAACTCGGCTAAATTCAGGTACCCTCACTTGCAGCGTGGTTCATGTGCACCGTCTAGAATAGAATCTTGTTCCGCTACACGCCAAACGACTCACAATTCCGTGGAAAGAAAGCTCAAAACTTTTCTTGCCAAACTCGGTGCTGGTTTTGGTCTTTGCGTCACTTCCTCGCGTCCCATTTTTTTTTGTTGTGGCGGCAAGGAACGTAACGATGAGTGAGCTTCATTATGGAACCGACCCAACCGCAGATAAAAGAAAAAGGGGGAAGAAAAAAAAAGAAATACTTCATGGAAGCCGTGTTCCGTGCGTGAAAATTTTAACTCGCGGGTTGCACTTGAAAACACAAAAAAAAACCTTAAAAAATAATAGCATACTTCAGCCGTGCAGCGAAAACCGAGTGTCAATGCAGGGGTGCACAACGTGCCCAACGTGGTTTCCAGTCAATGAGTTCTGGCAGATGTTGAAGCCCGCCATGCAGGATAATTCCCACTCAAGCGGTCACCAAGCCAACGAAAGCAAACTTTGCGCTTGCTGAGTTTTTCGAATGCGGAGAGAACTTTACTTCAAATCCTGGATGATGACGTCGTAATCACGCGAAAAAAAAGCCTAAAAAACTTCATTTCCAAGTTTAATTTGTTTGAATGACTTTTGCCCATTAGCACCTTTACTGTGCCACCTTCCCAAGGCGACGAAATGACCTTAGCGTGTTTGTTTCATTCTTTCATCTGGGGCGATGAAATCTATCGGTATCCTGGAGGAATTTTAGGGCAAAAAAATGGACGTATGGTCGTCGAGCAAAGCTGAGAAAGCTGTAAAACTTTCCCGCCTGACTATTCCCCGAGGTGTTGAAAACGAGAAGAGGCGGAGCAACTTTTTCTGTGTCCTTGAGAACATCAAACCCCATAATGGCTGAAGCAACCGTCCTAAAATTCTAAGCCGTAAGTTGAATAGCCAGAGAAAAAAAACGGAAGGGACTTCCAAATTCTAAATTAAAAGGTAAAAACTGTCGATGGTATTTAGCTTGGGACCTTCTGAGGAATGAAAGGCTTTACGGAATCAATTAACTGATCGTTGAAAACAAAACGGTATGGCTTTTACTAGACTTTCTTATCAATTAATGGAGTTATTGGAAATTTCTAATGGGAAAAGCGCGACACGTTTTAATGTTTTTGACGTTGGTTTATTTTCTAAAGACGTATAAACAGTTGTCGAGGTTTAAACATCTTGAACATCGACCGATTTTCAACTGTTTTTTTGATATTTTAGAGATGATAAATCACTAAATTTTCCACAAAACATTCACTGAATGGTCACAAAACTGTTTGAAACATTGTTACAACATTACAATAAAATTGTAACAAATTTTATCATAATTTGTAACATAATTGCACACAAACGTTTCCAATTTGTTACAAAACTGTCTCAAAATGGTTACAAAAAATGCCATTAGTTGGCATAAAATAATTTTTGAATTGTAACAAAAATTGACACAGATTGGTCATAAATTGTTCCAAAATTTTCAAAAAATGTTCACATTATTCTAGCAAAATTATTGCAAACAATTGTCTAAAATTGTCTTAAACTTATTACAAAATAGTATCAAAATATTCACAAACTTCTCCAAAAAGTGTCATCAATTGCTGCAAAATTGTCACAAAATTGTCACAAATTTATGACAAAATTGCCACAAAAAATGCCATATGTTAAGTTGTAACAAATTGGTTACATAATGGTCTTTAAATAGTGACAAACTGTTTGTTTGTTGCTTGTTACGAGGCAGTGAACATTTTTTCATAAAATTGTCTCAAATTTGATTTCGAAGTTTTGTAAATTGCTCCACGACAGTTAATCTCCCAAATCAGTGTGTTTGGTTTCCGATCGAATTTCATGCCGATTATTAGTAATGTGAGCAAAATCAAAGGCGAGCTTAGTTTCGATCGGATTATATTCGATCGATATATCAAAACACTGCTGCTTACAAAAAGCTCAAAATTATTTCGAAATTGTCTCGAAATTTTGTTAAAATTGTCCCAAAATTGCAACAGAATGGTCAAAAAAATAATTATGATTTTTTCACAAAACAGTTACATATTTGCCACAAAGCTGTTGCTAAACAGTCACGAAGTTAGTTTTGAAAATTGCCATATAAATATCCCAAAGTGGTAAAAAAATTGTAACAAAATTATCACAAAATTGTAACAAAAATGTGAAACAATTGTCTCGAAATAGTCACAAAAATTGTTATGAATTTTAATACAAGATGAACCGAAATCGTCCTTGAATTGTCACAAACTTGACACAGAGCGGCAACAAAATTGTCACAAAGCGATCTAAATATAGCACAAAATTGTTGCGGAATCGTTGCAGTTGTAACAAAATGATAATAAGTGCCCACATAATGGTCATAAAATTGTTGCATATCGTCCAAAAGTTGTTACAAAACTGTCACAAAGTTAAATCAAAATTGGTACATATTCACCCTTATTCTGAATAACGACGTATTGATTTTTCGATCGAATGTGGTTCGATCGAATCCTAGATACCTTTGATTTTGCTAGCGTTTTTAGGAATACAAATGAAATACAGTCGTAAAATCGATACGACGTTATTCAGAATAAGGTCGATTACCGCAAAATTCTCACAAAATGCTTACAAAATGGCAACAAAATTGATAGAAAATTTCCACGAGATTATCACGAACTCGTCTGAAAATTGTCAACAATTTAAATTTGTAAATTAGTAAATTTTTGCAAAACTGTAACATAATTGTTACAAAAATGTGGCAGAACTGCCTCAAAATTGTTATAAAATTGTCTCAAAATTGTCATGACTTGCCACAGTACGGTCACAAAACTGTCATGAAATAATCGAAAAATCTGTTATGAATAATCACAAAATTTTCATGCAATTATTACCAAATTGTCATACAATTGCTACAAAATTGTCATAAAATTGCAACAAAGCTGACATAAAAAAATTCACAAGATGTCAGAATATTGCTTTAAAATTTTCGGTCGGAAAACTGTGACCAAATTATCATAATCGTATTAAGTGCTATCCCAAAATTGTCACAACCGCGTTTAAATTGTAACAAAATTGTCACCAAATTGGCACAGTATTGCAACGAAGTTATCACAAAATTTCCACAAACAGTCAATTCATTAAACTGACATCAAATTGGTCATAAGTTGATACAGAACTGTCATAAAATTGCAGCAAATTTAACACAGAACTGTCACGAATTGTCAGAAAATGTATTCAACACTGTTCAAACATTGCTTCGAAACTTTCGAAGCAATGTTTGAACAATTTTGAATAAATTTTTTTTTTCACAAAACTTTTACAATATTGTCGAAAAGCTGACACAAAAAACTGACGAAACTGGTGCAGAACTGCCTCAAAGTTGAAACAAAATTGTAACCAAATAGTCACCAAAATGTTTTCATAAATTACCACAACAATGTCATCAAATTGTTACTAAATTGTCATAAATTGAAACAAAATTGTCACAAAATTGCAACACAATTGACACAAAACTGTTGTTATAAAATTGTTTCAAAATTGTCACGAAATTGTCTTAAAACTATCACTAAATTTCAACAGTATTGACACCAAATTGTCAAAAAAAAAGTCACAAAATTGTTACAAAAGTTCAACAGAATTGACACAGAACGGTCTCAAAATTTTCATAAAATTTTTACAAAATTGTCATAAACTGCCACAAAATTGACACAAAATTGCAACAGAATTGACACAAAACTGTTGTTATAAAATTCCAATAAAATTGTTACAAAATTGTCACGAAATTGTCTTGAAACTATCATCAATTTTCAACAGTATAGACACCAAATTACAAAACTCATAAATTGACTCAAAATTGTCATAAAATTGTAACAAATTTAACACAGAATTACAAAAAAATTTATTCAAAATTATTCAAACATTGCTTCGAAAATTGTCACAAAACGTTTACAACATTGTCGAAAAGCTGACACAAAAAACTCACAAAACTGGTGCAGAACTGCCCCTAAGTTGCAACAAAATTGTAACAAAATAAGCACAAAATTGATTTAAAATTGTCATAAATTGACACAGAATGGTCACAAAAATTTCATGAAAATGATATAAAATTGTCATAAATTGCCATAAAATTGTCACAAAATTGCAACAGAATTGACACAAAACTGTTGTTTTAAAATTGCTATAAAATTGTTACAAAATTGTCACGAAATCGTCTTAAATTTATCACCAAATTTCAACTGTTTTGACACCAAATAGTCACAAAAATGATTCAAAATTGACTTAAATTACCACGACATTGTCATCAAATTATTACAAAATTGTCACTAAATTGTAACAAAATTGTAACAAAATTGTCACAATAATGCAACAGAATTGACACAGAACGGTCACAAAATTTTCATAAAATTGTTACAAAATTGTCATAAACTGCCACAAAATTTACACAAAACTGCAACAGAATTGACACAAAACTGTTGTTATAAAATAGTAATAAAATTGTTACAAAATTGTGACGAAATTGTATTAAAACTATCACCAAATTTCAACAGTTTTGACACCGAATAGTCACAAAAATGTTTCAAAATTGACTTAAATTACCACAACATTGTCATCAAATTGTTACGAAATTGTCATAAATTGTAACAAAATTGTCACAGAATTAACACAGACCGGTCACAAATTTGCATAAAATTGCCACAAAATTGCAACAGAATTGACACAAAACTGTTGTTATAAAATTGTAATAAAATTGTTACAAAATTGTCACGAAATTGTCTTAAAAATATCATCAAATTTTAACAGTATTGACACCAAATTGTCAAAAAAGTCACAAAATTGTAGTACAATTGTAACAAAATTGCAATAGAATTAACACAGAACGGTTACAACTTTTTCATAAAATTGTTATAAAATTGTCACAATAATGCAACAGAATTGACACAAAGCTGTTGTTATAAAATTGTTATAAAATTGTCACGAAATTGTCCTAAAATTATCACAAATTTCAACAGTATTGACACCAAATTGACAAAAAATAGTCACAAAATTTTGTAACAAAATTGCCATAAATTTGTCAAAAAATGATCATTAAATTGTCACAAAAATGCAAACAAAAATTACAAAGAATTTTCACAAGTTGTCACAATTTTCACAAAATTCTCAAAAAACTGTTACTAATTTACCACAATTTTCCATGGAACTGTCACAAAATTGCAACTAAATTGAACTGTCACAAATTCTATACAGCAGTAAGAAATTTGTAACAAGATTATTACAAAACTCTCCGTAAATTACTATAAATTTGTCCCATAATTGGAATGAAATTATCAAAAAGCTGTCGCTAAAATGTTGTATAATTATACCAAAATGATTACAAAATTGTCATTAAATTGTTACAAAATTGTCGTAAAATTGTCACAAAATTTTCATTTTTTATTGCAGAATTGCCCCTAAAGCTGCTCATATGCAATACATAATTGTCTCAACAATGTCATATATTACCATATAATTGCAACAGAAATTGATAAATTGCAACAGAATTGACACAAAAAACTGTTGTTAAAAAATTGTTACAAATTTGTCACGAAATTGTCTTTAGACTATCAAAAAATTTGAACAGTATTGACACCAAATTGTCAAAAAAGTCACAAAATTGTTACAAAATTTCAACACAATTGACACAAAACAAAATTGCAACAGAATTGACACAAAACTGTTGTTATAAAATTGTTTCAAAATTGTCGTAAAACTATAACCAAATTTCAACAAATTGCCATAAATTTGTCACAAAATTAACATTAAATTGTCACAGCAATGCAAACAAAAATTACAAACATTTTTTTACAAGTTGTCACAATTGTCACGAAAGTAGTCACAAAATAAACTGTTACTAAATTGTTACAATTTTTTCATAAAACTTTCACCAAATTGCAACTAAATTAAACTTTCACAAATTCTTTATATACAGCAGTAAGAAATTTGTAACAAGATTATGACAAAACTTTTCGCAAATTGTTACAAATTTGTCCATAATTGGAACGAAATTATCAAAAAGCTGCCGCCAAATTGTTGCATAATTATACCAAAATGGTTACAAAATTGTCATAAAATTGTAACAAAATTTTGTTTGAACTGCCATAAAATTGTCATAAAATTTTAATAAATTTTTGTTATAAAAATGTGATAAAATTGGGACCAAATTGTCACAAAATTGTCATCAAATTGTTGCAGAATTGCCCCTAAAGCTGTTCAAAAGCAATACATAATTGTCACATAGTTGTCTCAAAAATGTCATAAATTACCACAGAATGATTACGAAATTATCAAAAAAAAAAACTGTCGCAAAAATGTCACAAAACAAAGTTGACACATAATTATTGTACGATAATCACAAAATTGTCTGAACATTGTCATTTATATGCTACAAAATAGTCACCAAATTATCACAAATTGTTGCAGATTCGTCCAAAGTTGTTGCAAAATTGTAATAAAATTGTCACAAAACTGTCAAAATAATTGTCTCAAAAATTGTCACATGATTGTGACATAGCTGTCATAGATTATTCACGAAGTTATTTCAAAATTTTTAACAAATTTTCATAAGACACATAATTATCACCAAATTTTTACAAGATTAGCACAAAATGACCGAAAAATTGTCAGTAAATTGCTACAGAATTGTCACAAAATTGATGCAAAATTACCACAAAGCTGTCACAACATTATCACAAGATTGTTTCAGAATCGTGCCAAAGTTGTCGTAAAATTGTAATAAAATTGTCACAGAACTGTCAAAAAATTGTCTCAAAAGTTATGTCACAAGATTGTGACATAACTGTCAAAGATTTGTCACAAAGTTGTTTCAAAATTGTCTAACAAATTTTCATGATTTATCACAAAATGGTCACAAAATCGATACAAAATTATTACAAAGCTGTCACAAAATTGTTTCAGAATCGTGCCAAAGTTGTCGCAAAATTTTAATAAAATTGTCACCAGATTACGACAAAGTTATAACAAAATTATCATAAAAAACCGCAAAATTGTAACAGAATTTTCAAAACGCTGTTATGAAATCATTACAAATTTGTCACTCAAACGTCATAAATTTGTCACGAACATCATTGACTTGCATACAACAGCTTAGAAAAGGTTTTCGTTTCATTTGTTTACTTCTCAGAACAGTCTTTCTTTCTCACTTCATTAACAGGGTTGAGAATCGATCCCAGGTATGCTGGATGAAAACGTAATCGTTCTAAGCGTTAGGCTATGCCTACCCTACTATGCAAAACTCATTAATAGGAATTATTTTCCGTTTTATTAGTATTTTATTTATTGGAAGAAATAAATTCAAATGTAAGTTCAAATCAGAGCATAAGAACATGAAGTCATCGGTAAACATTCGATTTATGTAGTCATGGAAACAACTTCTTCAACACAACGCCAACGGAATCTCAGAAAATTTGCAACATATTGTCGTTACGAAACGTAACAATACAACGAATCAACTTGGCAAATTCTGCCGAAGCATGCAGCAAATCGTTGCCAGCAGGGTATGAAATTTTTCATCCGTTCATGTGTTTTCCCTATCAACCCACACAATCCCCGGCTCCCCAGCTAAGTGCAACAGATTGCGAAACATTCCGTTCGGTTATTGAATCGTTTGTGTATTCCCATCAGCCGAAATATTGACGGAAGGCACTAAACAAAAAAAGAACTTGAAGTTAAAGAAAGGAAAAAAAATGCCAACACGCGTCACTGGACCATGTCGGTTTTGGGGTTGAAATTCTGCGTCCTGGTAAATGTTCGACGCTTCGAAGCCCGAAGTGCGGAATTCGTTTTGGTAGATTGTAAAAGTTATATTCTTCCATCAGGTCGCCTAACAAACAAAAAAATATTGTATCGAAACCGCTTTTTCATTCGACGAGAAGCAAATGGCGGCGAGTTGTTGCCAACACTGCTTTGTACGGTGACGTGACGGTTGAAAACGTCATTTTCTAATCAGAACAAACTGGCTCAGTAGGCTGAATTTTCTGGAGAAATAATTCTAATTCGTTGAAATAGAACATCGTTTTTTTCAAGTTTGAAGTTGGTATTCGCTGTGATTAGTTTTGTTTTATAATAACATCACTACAGAACCATTTTCAATTTGTTCCAATTATTAATTCCAATGCAGGACCTGAGTAAGGTTCTTAGGAAAGAAAAAAACTCCTCAAGTGGCTCATGTTTAATGATGAGAAATTCTACAAATAAGTAACAAGTCATCCAAACTCTCACAATTCGGTTTGAACGAATCTTTGTACAAGTCTTCACTATAGAAAATCATTTGTTTTGGACGAACCAGTTCGTCTAAAGGCTGATTTATTAAAAAAAAAGGGCTGATTTATTTTCGAAGTTACTCTGTCTTTGTTTTGTTATTGCAGTGTAGAATTTCAAATTTGAGAATTGAAACCGTATCGTTGATTGTTTTAAATTATTTTAAATTTTTGGTGGTTGTTCAAAGTGAAAACTACGATTTTTTACTCCCCAAAGTAACAAACAACGGAAAGGACAGCGTTGGGGTCTGGTTTTTTATATGTTGAAAGTGTGTGCAAAATTTGAAAAAAAAATGGTGCAGCAGTTTTTGAATGACGATGGACACGGACTTTCAAAACCTGCTTTCGAGGAAAACGCGTTTAAAGGTTTTTGTGTATAAAATTAATTGTAATAATTAATTACTCCAGTGAGCCCACAGGGTCTAACATTTTCAAAAAATTATATTTTGTCTTTTATAATTTATTATAACGAAACATTTCAAGAATGTTTTGTCAAGTTTTGATGTCAATCGAAGTAGAAATCTTGGGCCTGTGCGACGAGCTCTTGCTTCTTCGCAGAATGAGATAGCCATTGATAAAGGTCCATAGCTTGCAGAGTTTTGTTCCGATAGGCTTGAAAATTTCACAGAATATTCTTGAAATGTTTTACTATAAGAAAATATAAAGAAAAAAATAAATGATTTTTCAAAAGTGTTAGACCCTACCCGCCCCTTAAGTATTACTACCAAATTAGGGTAACGATTTTACTGTGTGAAGAAACAGCACCATCTTTAAATTTTACTTAAATCGATGCTTGTTGAATTCACAATTCACACATTTAGGAATCTGTAGTTTTGACAAAAAAAAACCTTCGAATATACACAGAATCTTGATTTAATTTTTTTTTATTGGGATATCTGTAAAATGCAGACTAATCTGCATATCTGGCAACCCTGATCGTCTTCCCAATTTTTAGTTTTTCCGTTTTTTTTGTCTTTCCCATGAAGAAAGGCTATGCAATTGCTATGAAAACCGACTTTTGAACCAAGGCCTGAAGGGCCGAATGTAATATACCATTCGACTCAGTTCAACGAAATCACAAAATGTCTGTGTGTGTATGTAACAGATCGGCTGAAAAGTTCGTATCGTTTCTATGAGAGGGCGCCACTAGAATTAAATCCATACCATTTTCAGTTAGTACCAACCTTCAAAAGATACGTGTATGAATTTGACAGCTGTATGATTATTAGTTTGTGAGATATTGCACTTTGTTATTGTGAAAAAAATGGAAAAAAAGTGTGTTGATGAAACACTACTTTTTGATGAAAAAAAATGCCGCCGATACCATAAAATGGCTTGATGAGTGTTATCCAGACTCTGCACCGGGCGAAGCAACAATTCGTAAGTGGTTTGCAAAATTTCGTACTGGTCATATGAGCACCGAAGACGATGAACGCAGTGGACGTCCAAAAGAGGCTGTTACCGATGAAAACGTGAAAAAAATCCACAAAATGATTTTCAATGACCGTAAAGTGAAGTTGATCGAGATAGCTGACACCCTAAAGATATCAAAGGAACGTGTTGGACATATTATTCACGAATATTTGGATATGAGAAAGCTTTGTGCAAAATGGGTGCCGCGTGAGCTCACAATCGATCAAAAACAACAACGAATTGATGATTCTGAGCAGTGTTTGGAGCTGTTATATCGAAATAAAACCGATTTTTTTCGTCGATATATAACAATGGACGAAACATGGCTCCATCACTTCACTCCGGTGTCCAATCGACAGTCAGCTGAGTGGACTGCACGCGATAAACCGAACCCAAAGCGTGGAAAGACTCAACAATCGGCCGGTAAGGTTATGGCGTCTGTATTTTGGGATTCGCATGGTATAATTTTCATCGACTACCTTGAAAAGGGAAAAACCATCAACAGTGACTATTATATAGCGTTATTAGAGCGTTTGAAGGACGAAATTTCAAAAAACGGCCTCATTTGAAGAAGAAAAAAGTTTTGTTTCATCAAGACAATGCACCGTGTCACAAGTCGATGAAAACCATGCTGAAATTGAACGAATTGGGCTTTGAATTGCTCCCTCATCCACCGTATTCTCCAGATTTGGCCCCCAGTGACTTTTTCCTGTTCTCAGACCTCAAGAGAATGCTCGCTGGTAAAAAAATTAGAAGCAATGAAGAGATAATCGCTGAAACTGAGGCCTATTTTGAGGCAACTGACAAATCGCACTGCAAAAATGGTATCGAAAAGTTGGAAGATCGCTATAATCGCTGTATCGCCTCTGATGGCAATTATGTTGAATAATAAAAACGAATTTTGGCAAAAAAATGTGTGTTTCTATTAAACGATACGAACTTTTCAGCCGAACTGTTATGTATGTGTGTATGTGACAAATAATGTCAATCAATTTTCTCAGAGAAGACTGAACCGATTTTCGCAAACTTAGATTCAAATTAAAGGTATTATGCCCTCATAAAATTTGGATCCGACTTCCGGTTCCGGAAATACAAGGAAATATGTGCAAATTCATGAAAAAAGCGCACTCAATTTGCTCGGAAATATCTTAACCGATTTTTACAAACTAAGAAGCAAACAAAAGGTCTTCATATGTTTTAAAAAATCCCTGAAAAGTTGATCCAGATCCGACTTCTGGTACAGTGCGATTAGTAAAAATTTTCAATTTCATGCGGATTTTTTCACAAGCGATGCCAAAACGTGGTGCACATTTTTATAAAACTTACTGATAATTACATCTAGTTGGCAGATCTTGTTAGTTAGTGAATATATAAAACTACTTTAAGTCTAGTAGTCCCCGGTTTCCGCTTCCGAATGCACCGGTAATAGTGAAGAAAATCTCCAAAACCGGAACTCTCCTCAATTTCTCATCAACGGTTGAGCCGATTCTCACGAATCATGATTCAAATTAAAGCTCTCGTTGCCTTTAAATATACTGTGAAATTTCATCTTGATCCGGCTTCCGGTTCCGAAATTATAGGGCGATGAATGTCAAAACATTCAAATCGTCATTCAAAATGACGATGCAAAACTGGTACGCGTCGGCAAGTGCGGCTTTTCTCCGTTCACCGCGTGCTTTGTTCAATTTCGTACAGCGTGCAGGGTTAGCACATTTAAAACTATATTTTTCAGTTGAAGTTGAAATCATGATAACGATGCTTTTCTAGAAAAGTACCCTTATTGCCTTTCTCAAATAGAAAGTTTATGCAATCTCTCGAAAAATTGACTAGTGAAAATTGGCCCACAGGGCTAAGTGTTCTATATCATTCGACACAGTTCATCGAGCTGAGCAATGCATGGGTCTGTGTGTGTATGTGAGCGAGTATGTGTCAAATAATGTCACTTATAAAATAAAAAAATTGGATTTCACGCCGTCATTTGAAGCGACGATGCAAAAAAAGGTAAAATCCTTCTAGAATTGGCTTAAAATTGATGCAATTCATAAGCTTATTAGTTACTTACAAAACGAACCGACTTCGGCTATTCTGGTTCCAAGTTCCCGGTTCCAAAAGTACCGGAAATAGTGGTCAAAAAGTTTAAAACGAGACTCACTCAATTTTCTCAGAGATAATTTGATCGATTTCCACAAACTTAGTCTAAAATAAAAGTTCCTAAAGTCTCATAGCTCGCTGTTCAATATCATCTGGGTATGACTTCCGGTTCCAGATCTATAGAGTAAAGTGTGTTTAATCATTTTGTGCGACGATGCAAAATAAAGAAAAATTCCTATCAACTTGACAAAACTGTTTACAAATTGAAAAGTTTATGTTGGTTTATACCCAAAGAAAGTTTCTTATTTTATTCAAGATTGAAAAAAAATTCTTCGCAAAATCTCTTAGTGATATTTTTGAAAATTTAAGTAATATGAGTATGGCATCATTACACCACTAGGTGGATTAGAAAAAGTTTTTTTTTAATTTTTCTTAGAATCTATGCATTTTTTCGTTGTTTGGACGACGAGTGAATTTATGGCGAACTATTTTTCTTGCAGTTATTTTAGTAGGGGAAACAGGGGTTAGTCCGGACACGGAGGTTGAACAGGACAGCATAAATATCTTCTAAACCAGCAGTTATTTCGATCCATGTGACAGACAGACGTCAGTTAGTGTCGCGTCAAAAGGTGTATGTTTTTTACTGATTTTTTGCCGGAAATGTTCTAATTTGGTTGGGTATAATTGATTTCTGTGTAATGACTGTAATGACGGTCTGGTGAATGCTTTCAAATGTGCATTTCGTGCTGAATCCAATGAACAGTAAACATATTAATAAATGCATGCAAAAGACGTGAATACAATTTTCGGGCTCTTGTTGCTGCTCGCTTCTTCTGTTCTACACTTTGTTTAGAGATTTTCTGCTCCTTGTAGGTCTTCAGGTGATTTCGCCTCCTGATACGCTGGATCATTCCGACACTCGTTCCTGCTTTTTTGACCAAATCACGTATTGACATTGATTTTTTTCTTCATGATTAGAGACACCACTTTCTGGTCCAGTTTCGGGTTGGAAGAACCGGGTTTTCTTCCTTTTCCTGGTAGCTCATCCAAAGAATAGTATTCCCCAAACTTATTAATGATGGTTTCAACACTGACATGAAGCTAAACTGGCCTTTTTGGCATTGTTGTTTGTTTACATTGATTCGCGCTGATTTTTAAAGTTTTTGAGAGTGTTGTTTTCAACTTATCAATTCCGTTTTGTATCCATCGTGTTCGAGAGTGCTTTTTATAACAGCGATCAGTGGAGCTCTCATCAAATTTTTGTTTGATTCGACGCTTTGGCTGTTTTTTTTTCGATCAATTCAGACTGTTTTTTGGCGCTATATCGACCGTCAGCACCAACTTCGCCACTTTACTGCGTACAGTGATCAAAACAGAGATGGAGAAAAAACAATGCGGAGAGTGTCAACACGAAATCAACGATCTAGAACCAGTGCGTTGTGGCTTTTGTGAAACACCATTTCATATAAGTCAAAATTTTTGTGGCTTCAATTTACGCTCATGCAAAGATGTTTTTGCCCAAGCCAAGATTATATTCATTTGCACGTTGTGTAGAAACGAACTAAACGGTCGTTCCATTCGAGCGTACATAGCTGATCAAAATGAAAATTTGTCTTCTACAGCATCAGTGACACCGAATGACATAAACAAGCAGATTGAACAATTGTCTGGTATTGTTGAGGTTCTCAGTAAAAAAGTTGACTCTCTTGCAACTACTTCTACACCGAAGCCCTCAACATCTCGTGATTTGAGAACACCCTTATGGCCTAATTCTACAAGAAAGCGTCGTCGAGTCGATAATAATACCCCGTCTACAATGCCAGCCGTTGATCGTGGTACTAATACTGCTGACTTTGGTGACCTTTCCGTTACTTTCATCACTCCGGCACCACCCCCGCCTAAATTTTGGTTGGATTGTTGCCCGATGTCTAAATTTGTCTGATCCGTTCGATGTTATAAGACTGGTACCAAAGGATGTGGACATTGCCAACATGACCTATATCTCGTTTAAAATAGGTCTTGATCCTGCACTTGAGCAGCAAGCTCTTGATCCTGCGTGCTGGCCTACCGGTCTAGTATTTAGACCGTTTGTTGATGTTCCAAAAAACGTAATGTAAAAACTGACCATTTAGTCCCGAGAGCAACAAGCAACAATGCTAGAGTAACTATTCCGGACAATATCTGCACGAATGAAACGCGTTGTTTTGAGGACGGTAGGAGCTCGAGAGCTCCCATCAGAGGCGAGTATTTGGACTTATTTGATTCTTCCGTATTCAATCACTGTTGTTTACAGCAGCTGCCTGACCTTGAAAGTAACATCTCAATATATTATCAAAACGTGAGAGGATTGAGAACGAAAATCGACGATTTGTTTCTGGCGGCCGCAGATTGTGATTTCGACATAATTGTTTTAACCGAAACTGGAATAGATGATTGCATCACATCGTTTCAGCTCTTTGGAACTGCCTACAATGTGTTCCGCTGCGATCGTTCTATTCGCAATAGTGACAAAACTCGATTCGGTGGCGTTCTGATTGCAGTGGCTCGGCGATACACATGCAGATTAATAACGACGACCAATGGACAACATTTAGAGCAGATCTCTGTTTCATTGAGGATAGAGAATAAAAATGTAACGGTATGTGCTATTTATATCCCTCCAGATCGGAGTAAGGATTTGAACGTGATAAATGACCACATTGCACAGTGGTTTGAGTCGACAAAAACGTGAACTTAATTCTCTAGCTGCTAAACCGTTGATTCGATATACATAGTTCCTTTGGAGAACTCATTCACAAAAATATACCTCGTAATTTGATCACAATAAAAGATGTGCAAAGCCTACTACGATAAAAGTTCATTTCAACAACTTTTTTCCCTTAAGAGATAGAAAAACGATGTCTTCTACAAAGTTTTAGAACTTCTAACGAAAAAAAAATTTGGCGAAGAAACTATAGGTCTAACGCAAAAAGTTTCGGATATATGAAGCATTTTCGTTTGAAACCACTTAAAATCAATTTTTTGTACATAACTTTTTTCGCAATTATTTTCAGTGTCTACTGTGTTCGAGACAATTACTAAAAACGTAAAATTACACATTTTCGTTGAAGACTGTGTACGGTTTGGCCTTTTCTCTAAAAAGTTATTTAACATTTAAACTTTTATATACACTAACTTTAACTACTAATAGGCAGCAGGGTCGCAGAACAAAAGGCACATACATATACTTTTTGGAAAGCTTAAATCATGTAATATAAAGTTACGAAGTGTGTAGGGAGGCCTTTTTAAATTGTGTGAATGAGACAACAAAATATAGAGAGCTTTTTTGACCATTTTCTTCGCAGAAACATTTACTAAAACGATTCTTTTTGGTTTATTATAAGGAACTTTGTAGGAAATGTTCAACACTTGGAGTCGGTCGTTAGTGTAGCTTTGGTGCAATGGTGTTATGATTGAATATAATTTCATGATGCATTCTTGTATGCAATTGAACAAACTAAAGAAGTATCTTAACTCATTAAATTTCGACAAGTTTTACTTTCTTTTAATAGAATATTCCTTATCCGTTCTTTTAATTCCAATACAATTCGTTTCAAGGATGATATCTTACACCATTACCAGTACGCCTAAAAATCGTTTAAATTTAAGTCTTCCAAGATTAATTTTTATCTGTTGAAATGTGTAAGTCTAGCCTGCTTGAAAGGTTAAATCCTTTCTGTAAGACATGATTCTACGAAATACGTTCTTATGAATTAAGCCATACACTGGAAAAAACAATGAAATAGTACTATGAAATCTCGGTTCATTTTTCAAAAGGGCGTATAAGCAAGTGACAGTTTCTCTTTGTTTACTTTCTCTTCTATTAATTACCAAGCGATTTCCACGTTTATCACTCAACTCTTTGCATGAAATGATACTCGAAACTTTCGACTTTCAAACAGAATAGTGATATCAAAGAAAATCTTTTTAATCACTTCACAATAATCGAAAGAGAGAGTGATTAAAGAGAAACTGTCACTTGCTTATACGCCCTAATGAAAAATCAACCGAGAAATGGACATCAGTTAAATAAAAAATTTGATTCAAAACCATTCTCGATGTAAAAATAAATTTGATTACATTAATTTCAATGAATATGACCGTGTATTTAATTGACGCTTAGTTTTACTTTCACAGTATATTTACTAATGAAGCACACTTTATATTAAATGTCCTGCTCCAAATATGCACTGTTGTTGTTGGTGAGAGCAGCGCTGCATATTATTCTTAAGAACACTAAAGAGTTGATTTATAATACAAATGCTGGAGCATTTGGTCGATGATAATATTACAATAGAATGCGTGAGTGGTTCAACGTTACATACAGGCGTACACGGTAAAGTATCAAATCAAATTATGTAAATTATGAGTCTAGACTTTTTTTTTAAAGAGAAATGCCTGAACTCGAGTATAAAAACGTGCACAGACTAAGAATAAAGAATAATAATTAACAAATTGTTTGGTTTTAGAGAATTTGTAACTAATCGTTTGCTTATTTCAATTCTATTACATTTTCTACTGAAGTCGGTAATATCTCGCAATTTTTTTGTGATAACGGTTAATAAGATACCTATCAACTTTCACTTTGAAGAGGAATTCCGAAAGACTCGGTACTCGCTGAGAGTAAGTCATAATAGTAAGCTATAGTGAAAAGTTTTCTCTTTCGTCTGGTGTTAAAACTAATGTCCTATTTTTTATACATCGACTACAATTTCTTGCAAAAGTTGTTGCCTAAAGGTAACTTATCGGTCGATATCACAAAAAACACGTGATATGAAGATAAACAATTTTATTAATGTAAGTTTTCCTAAGAAAATGGTCAAAAAAGCACTATATTTTGTTGTCTCATTCACACAATTTAAAAAGGCCACCCTACACACTTCGTAACTTTATATTACATGATTTAAGCTTTCCAAAAAGTATATGTATGTGCCTTTTGGTCTGCGACCCTGCTTGCTATTAGTAGTTAAAGTTAGTGTATATAAAAGTTTAAATGTTAAATAACTTTTTAGGGAAAATGCCAAACCGTACACAGTCTTCAACGAAAATGTGTAATTTTACGTTTTTAGTAATTGTCTCGAACACAGTAGACACTGAAAATAATTGCGAAAAAAGTTATGTACAAAAAATTGATTTTAAGTGGTTTCAAACGAAAATGCTTCATATATCCGAAACTTTTTGCGTTAGACCTATAGTTTCTTCGGCAAAGTTTTTTTTCGTTAGAAGTTCTAAAACTTTGTAGCAGACATCGTTTTTCTATCTCTTAAGGGAAAAAAGTTGTTGAAATGAACTTTTATCGTAGTAGGCTTTGCACATCTTTTATTGTGATCAAATTACGAGGTATATTTTTGTGAATGAGTTCTCCAAAGGAACTATGTATATCGGATCAACGGTTTAACGGCTAGAGAATTAAGTTCACGTTTTTGTCGATTCAAACCACTGTGCATTGCAACTGTGAACGAGCTTTTAAGTAATGGACGCGTTGACGATACTGTTTTAGTATGTGGTGACTTCAACCAGCCACGCATGCATTGGACAAGGAGCGAAAGCGGTATCATTTGCAATGGTTTGCAATTGCCACCATCCAGTTCCACACTACTTGATGGCATGGAATTTTTAGGCCTCGGTCAGGCGAATCTAGTGTATAATTTGTTGGGTCGCACACTTGATCTGGTATTTTGTCCATACGATTGCAATATCAGAGTCGATCGTTGCCCTTTGCCGCTACTTCCTGTTGACACCCATCATCCACCGCTTTGCATTTATCTTCGTGTTAATACTGATAATGTACAGACGAGGGATGATAATCGCAGTACGTTGCGCCCATTGAACTATCGTTTGATAGATTTCTCTGCCCTTACTGATCATTTAGAAAACATTGATTGGACTACATTGTTTGCCACCGGTGAAGTTAATGATATGGCTGAAGGATTCTGTCGCGAGATAAACCGATGACTTGAATTAAACGTTCCTCTTACAAGACCACAGATTTCCCCTGCATGGAGCACGAAACAATTACGCCGTCTGAAACGTGAACGCAATGCATGTCAACGTAAGCTTCATCATCGTAGAACCTATCTCAACGTATCTAATTTTCATCGATCTGTCAATGCATATAGATTGCTTAATGCTAGATTATACAGATCTTATGTGCTCCGAATGCAGACTAAACTTCGGCGTAATCCACGTAGTTTTTGGCGATTTGTAAACTCTAAACGGAAAGGTTCATCAATACCTATAAATGTTTTTCTTGATAATACTGTTGCCACGTCAGCATCAGAATCGTGTGAGTTGTTTGCCAAACATTTTTCAAGTGTTTTTTCGAATAGCTCTACGTCTGTGAGAGAGGTAGAAATTGCTACGGCTAGCGTTCCTGCTGACATGGTCAACTTGAACACATTTGTAATTACTCCTGTGATGGTTTGTTTAGCTGCTAGAAAATTAAAATGTTCGTTCTCACTTGGGCCTGATGGTTTACCCGCTGTTGTTTTGCTTCGTTGCATTACTGCTCTGGCTGGACCCTTGAGCACTATTTTTAATCGATCATTCGAACAAGGAAAATTTCCGTATGTATGGAAGCAATCATTTATGTGCCCTGTATTCAAGAATGGTGATAGGCGAAACGTGGAGAATTATCGTGGAATAACCAGTCTCTCTGCATGTTCGAAACTTTTCGAAATCATTGTCAGTGGAGCTATATTGGACCGAGCAAAAAATTACATCTCATTCGATCAACACGGATTCATACCAGGAAGATCCGTTACAACAAATTTATTAACGTTCACATCTAAATGTATCGCTTGCATGGAAAATAAGGCACAAATGGATGTCATCTACACGGATTTGAAGGCTGCATTTGACAAAATTGATCACAAAATACTTCTGAGTAAATTATATCGTCTTGGCTTCTCTGCACAGCTTATGTCTTGGTTTAGCTCATACCTTTCTAGCAGAGTTTTACGAGTGAAACTAGATAGTAACACATCATCGCAATTCACGAACCATTCAGGAGTTCCACAAGGTAGTAATTTGGGACCCTTGCTGTTTACTTTATTTTTCAACGATGTTTCATTTGCTCTTGGAGATGGTTTGAAACTAATTTATACGGACGACTTGAAATTGTATAGCTTCTCGTTGACTGGTGTCGCAAAAACAAACTACTTATTAATGGTAATTTGAAGGGGAAAAAGCTTGTTTTTACCCCCAAATTTATGCTAGGTGCACAGAACCATTCTCTTAAGTTTACGTTTCGTTTTCGACTCATCAGTGCGTCAGCAGATTATGCTGACGCAAACCCCCGGATCAACATAATCCGCTGAGCAGACGTAAAGTTAATGCTATTTGCAAAACACTTTTTTTATTACACAAAGGAGTGTAACGTCTTATTAATGTTTCAAAATGTCTGGTAATTACGTTTCATCGAACAATGAGTCCTGTAACATTCGACTACAATATTGATGGCTCAGTTCTGACTAGAGTTAATCAGGTGAGCGACTTAGGAGTACAGCTTGATGAAAAACTATCGTTTGATTTGCATCGATCACTTATAATCACTAAGGCATTACGTCAATTGGTTTTCATTTCGAAAATCGCTAAGGATTTCAAGGATCCTCATTGTCTGAAGGCGTTGTACTGTTCACTTGTCCGGCCAATTCTTGAAAATGCATCAGTGGTTTGGTTGCCTTATCAAATTTCGTGGAATTTACGAATTGAAAGAGTTCAAAAACGCTTTGTTCGTTTGGCGCTGCGACACTTACCATGGCGAGACCCTGAAAATCTACCACCATATACGGAAAGATGTCAGCTTTTAGGGATTGATACGTTGCTACGCCGACGAAAAATTCAACAGGCATTGATCATTGCATAATTGATAAACGGAGAAATTGATGCTCCCGAGCTACGTTCCAAAGTCAATTTTCGGATTCCAAGCAGAACGCTGAGAAATTCAACTCTGCTTCAGAACAGTTTTCACAGAACTCTATTTGGATATAATGAACCGATAGCTGCATGTATTCGAACGTTTACTTCTGTGGAAAATCATTTCGAGTTTGGAGAATCGTTTAGTAGCTTTGTAAGGAAAATTAAAAGATCTGTTGAGCTTTGACTATATATTTTACAATCTTTGTTTTGATGTTATTTGTCATATCTATGTTAATTTGTGATTATTTTTATTCTCGTATTGTAATTATTGTTATTCATATTTTTTTTCAAAAGATGATGGTTTTTGCGTCCATTTGATTGGCTACTCAAATGGGCTTTTTCCCATCCTCGTCCATTTAGATTTTTACACCGGTTCCGGAAGTATCGTAGATAATGACCAAAAACTTTACAGTGGAACTCACGGCGACAACTCATGGAATGCTCAATCGCGTCACATGTTTAGATTCAAAGGAATAGTTTTATGGTTTCATATAATTTCTTTTTTCGATCCGACTTTCAGTTCCTGAATTACAGAGTAATGAGTGATTGAAATTTCAAACTGTCATTTAAACAAAAGGTTAATACAATAATTTTATGAAAACTTAAAACTCCGAAAATTCATGCAAAAACACATGCAAAAACACATGTCCTTCAATCACATTATTATATATAATACCATTATATATAATACGATTGGAGTAGTTTTGAGTCCGATTTGGGATTTTTTCCCTTTTTTGTTTCCTCTAAATGATGGTATAAAAGAGGGGTTGGGGTCCACTAGGAGATTGATATTACCTACTAGCTCTTTCCGGACAGTACCAGCTTAGATGCCGTGTGGAATCCGGCGGAAAAAAATGAACCAAGAATAGATCCACTGGGTTCCTGCTTCCATGTCGTAAAAGGCGACAATTGCTGGAGTTTCTTTTCCTTTCTGTTATCAGAAATTTTCAATGTTTCACTTCTGATTACTCTATTTTAATAAATTATCTCTTCATTCAATCTATCAATTTCCGTCTAGCTTCGTTCGTTTCAATCTATCAATTTCCGTCTAGTTTTATTTGGAATGTTTTCTTCTTCCATGTTATTGATTGTCTTTCAGGATTATAAATTGAATTGATAACTATTGCGCAAATACGTTGATATTACAAAGTTAATAACAGAGATAACATATATCGGTATATTGAATACATAGTAAAAAACACTTGATATTAATATTTCAAACAACAAATTAATATTTTTCTCGGTAGCCGGCTACCCAGATCAACCAATATAACCAATAAAAAATTTTATTAAATAATTAAAATAATAAACCTGAAATAATAAAGACGCGCGTGAAATCTTTTTACCTTTATTTGGTGATTTAAAATGACTTAATAACAACTGTTTTGAATATGTCAATGCAATGAATCAACTATTTTGTCTAAAAATTAGGGAAGTTTTTATTCTTAACGCGATAGTATTGCAAATTTTTCTTTAGTTTCCTCGAATAAGATCTGTGAATCAAGACTTTCCGGGACTTCAATATAGGATATTGTTGAAACGTTCACTCTGGAAGTCAGTGAGTTTAGTGGTGCATCCGAGCATCTTGAAACCGCGCGCGAAACCAATACTGAAATTTTTACTAACAAATATCCTTCTCCCGTGACACTTGTGGAGTGCGCAGTAGTATATACGGCCTCTAGTAACAACAAGTGTTGGACTAACATCCCTTCCCATTCCTTAGACGATCTACGTTCGGGCCTGGCCGGCGCCGGTACTGATCAATGATTTCTGGGATTACCAGAAGATGTACATTGAAGGATGATTTACCAGTCCCAGGTCGGATCATCTAGAAACTCCCTGTACAATTTCAGCTAATCCCGATCAGTAACGGAGTAGCAACCAGGGGTGGTCGCTCAAGCTCAAGCTCAAGCTCCTCGTCCATTTAGATTTTTATATCCGATGGACATAACAATGATAATAAATAAATAAATAAATAAATAAATTCCAAACCGTTTCGCCAGTTTTCGCATAGTAATACCCTTCTCACTTAGCCATGTGTCCAGAACCTTAATTTTCACTTCCTTTTCAATACACGACATTTTGGAAACGCATCAGACTCTCAACCGCACAAACAAGTAAACAAACGAAAGCTGACAGCCAAACGCACAGCATGTTGTGATCTGAGCATACAAAATCCTTCACAACTGTATGTGGATAGCTTATTTTCGATACACTCCTTAGTTTCCATATTCTTTGTCCTGGTACAATCTCTAGTTAGTTTGGTTTCGATAGAAAACCGAAAAATAACTAATATGTGTTTATCTATACACTAAGAATTTTGAAAAATATTCGCCTTGATATGAATTTTGGGTCAAAAATTTTATCTAAAATATTCAAAAATTTTATTTTTAAATCGAGCTTTTATCTGCAGCATTTTTTTTAGAGTTTGGAAGTTGTCGTAATGGACCCACGATTTAACACCAGTGACAGTTCGATGCAAAAAAAAACAATCACTTGCTAAGTAGTACTTGATGTGGCAGGCGATCTGAGATTGTGGTAACGGGGCTTCATAAAGCACTATATCAACTCCGGCGAACTACCAATACAGGCTGAAAAACGCAGACTTTTCCTAAAACTGTTGAAGAATTCGATGCTTTTAACTACAAATGAAGAAAATTCAAATAAATCTTTATGGTGAGCTGTGGCCCTGAAAAAGGGCCTTGGATTGTAAAGACCTATGAGATCTACATTCAGACATTCGGTAGACACGTTTAATTCGGAAACCATTTGGAACTGGCAATGGATTCCGATTAAAATTACGGACAACTTAACTGCGCAACGGTATTTTCAAATACCAGCGCTCCCATCAATCTCTGATGAATTGCTGCACACATAAAAAGGTAAATCACTGTTAAATCGCAAAGTGTTTTCCCAATGAACGATTGCTTGAAAGTTTTTTTGTACAATTTGCTGCTCGCTTCATTACGAAGCACGAGGGCTTCGGAGTTGCTTTCCCGTATGTCTTTCTTCGACAACCGAGAAAAAATGATGAAGATTCTGAACCAATTGATGAAGTCCCAAGAGAACACTTGAAACGAGCGTCCAGCAAACGGATTCGGGTACTTGTGTTTGTGATTCAAATCCAATTTTCACTTGTATGCTTAACACAGATTTTTCTGGGATATGTAGTCTAGCAAATAGTTGGATTATCCTTTAACGGCTTCCGTTATGACCGTCCGGTTGCAAAAACTAAAACGGGTAAAAGTTAGCTCTAATGGTGGGATACCAATCACTTTTAATCAGCTTTATTGAGTGATAGATTTCCAGCCTCCGGATTCGAGTGATGGGATATTGACATGTCCCCGCAGTTCCCCCCGAAGGGATGGAAAAAAGAAAGTAGATGAATGATCAATCAGCAAAAGTATCTCCACATGCCATGTAGATTCGCGTGGCTCTCATCGGCATCGTTCCGGCAGACATTCACCAGTGCAAAGACCAGCAGCTAATCGGATTGATGTCGATGCCGGAGGGAGGCAAAAAGATCCTACTCCTCGTTAGGAAAGCCGGATCCAAGTGCCGGCTAACGTTCCGACGGATTAAACCAAACAAGCCTAGCTCTACCTGTGCTGAACCTGGCTGGATGGCAGTATTCGAACCATGTGGAATATTCTGTAAATATTCAGTATTTTTTCTCCCTCCCGGTTCGATTGCTTCGTTCGTTGGAACTATTTTTAGTCCCTTCATGCTTCAGTAGGATCATAGTTCCTCAACACATCACTGATCATCTCACCGCGGGAACTGCTGAGACGATTGCTAACGACGATTCGAACTTGACTCTCCATAAACCGGAATCGTAAAAAAAAGAAACGAAAAAGCAAAACAAAATCGCTGTCATCTAATGCGAAAAACGGTCATCCAACAACCCAGCCAAGCAGTTCAGATTCCGGATGATTTATGAGATAAATCTTTCTTTTCCTCGTCGCCTTTTTATGCCAAGGGGTTATCGGAAAATCGCACCGAAAACTGTTAAACGGAAGAGAGCAGCATACCGCAAACGAAATAAATCTCAGCTCCTGGGGTTTTCCTGGAAGGAGAACCGACATAATCTTCATCCGGTGAATCATTGATTATGTGGGGAAGGGGGAGAGCGAACTAGAAAGGATAAAGGACTGCGTGTCTGACTGCGGGAACAGAACTGTTTGATTGAGAAGATTGTTTTTGTGTGTTTTTCGTTTTGTTTCGGTTGGGCGGGATTTTAGGGTTTTGTAGGGTCCGATGCGAAACAACAACCTGTTGAGTTGGAACATTTCCGGGTGGAAGTTTGAGAAGTGTTTATTAGAATGTAATCAAGAATTTTTTTATTTTGATTTTGACGTTATTTACTGCAGATTGAAACGGGCCGAACTGCAAACTTTGTTCGAGTTTAAGAGAACCTTTTCCGGCTTGGAGCTGTAGAAAACAAATGGGTGATTTATATCAGAGACATAACCAGACTGACGGAATTTAATTGCGGTAAAATGCGAACGTGAAATAATTGCAACATTAGACAGAAATTCACGCAGTTTTGCACAGTTCCTCTTGTTAAAGTACTGCGTAAATCTTGACGACTCAAGTTTTACTCCTAGCTCGAACACCCACATCGAAAGTCTGACGTGGTCAGGTTAAAAATCACCATGTCCTTAACATTGGCTAAATCGAACGTGTGCAGGCTTCTTAAACATTTCGCTCCTTCCGGGTCAGTAAGCAACCGAACAGGACACTAAAGCAGAAACAAGTGAAACTCAGTAACTCATAACGTCAAAACGAAATCGTTCGAAATAAGTTCTAACTGGTAACTCAGACTGATAAACTATTGTATTGATGAAAGATGGGTGGGTAATACCAGAGACATAACCGGGTGGCGTGAATACGAATATCGTTAAGTTTCTTCGATGTTGAAACATCTAACTTCTGGACCTGAATTTTCAGAACCAAATTTTTAAGTCTAATCCTAGAGCTGAATTCAATATTGATGCTAACACATGTGCTGAGAAATCCCGGGCTGAACACATAGATGGCGCTAGTTTTATTGCAGTCACCTGTTTTCAGTTAATACTAACATTTAAAAGACAGCTGATAAAATTTCATAATATTCTATTCATTAGTTTGTGAGTTATTTTGCTAAGAGTGACTTTGACTTTTGTCATTTTCAGAACAATGGATCAAAACTAATTTCGTGTTTGAATTTTATACTTCTTCTTGGTGGGAAAAAACTACAAGGATCAGCCCCATGGGGTTGTTCGAGCCATTGATGTGGAACAAGGCAACCAAAATTCCTAATGATCTACAATCAAACAGTTCAATCAATCGTCTCACTTTTCAATCCGCAATTGCACGAGAGTCTGCTTACATTGATCTTGATTAGGAACCAAAACCAAACATTGTTTGTTTTATAGCCGACGAAATTACACCAATATCCCAAATGTATGCAATTATATCTTTGTACATACTTGCGATACGGATTTCGATACTTGAGCTTCTTTTCTCCAAGCTTGTGTTCAAGTTTTGTATGCAAGCAGTTATTTTTATAGCGTTAAGTTTCTTTACCATTCTGCGATTTCGGTTGCAGCGATAAACTTTTTCTCATTATCAATCGAGCTCATCTTATATAACTTAGAAATTATTCTTATGCACCCAAAATTTACCCTGGGGTAGTTGCAAATTTCTCAGGTGAAAACGACATAACATGAAATATCATCCGAACTCGCATGACACAAGATCAGAGCATACCAATTAAAGCTTCAAATCGTTTTATGGCACTTTTTGTCTTGCTGTTCAGCAACAACCTACCTCTAGCATGCTACGCGTAGGACTGAAACGTTAACTAAAGGGTGATTTTTTAAGAGCTTGAGAACTTTTTTAAACAATAAAACGCATAAAATTTGCAAAATCTCATCGGTTCTTTATTTTAAACGTTAGATTGGTACATGACATTTACTTTTTGAAGATAATTTCATTTAAATGTTGACCGCGGCTGCGTCTTAGGTGGTCCATTCGGAAAATCCGCTTTTTTATCGACAAATTTTGTTCAGCGATGAGGCTCATTTCTGGTTGAATGGCTACGTAAATAAGCAAAATTGCCGCATTTGGAGTGAAGAGCAACCAGAAGCCGTTCAAGAGCTGCCCATGCATCCCGAAAAATGCACTGTTTGGTGTGGTTTGTACGCTGGTGGAATCATTGGACCGTATTTTTTCAAAGATGCTGTTGGACGCAACGTTACAGTGAATGGCGATCGCTATCGTTCGATGCTAACAAACTTTTTGTTGCCAAAAATGGAAGAACTGAACTTGGTTGACATGTGGTTTCAACAAGATGGCGCTACATGCCACACAGCTCGCGATTCTATGGCCATTTTGAGGGAAAACTTCGGAGAACAATTCATCTCAAGAAATGGACCGGTAAGTTGGCCACCAAGATCATGCGATTTGACGCCTTTAGACTATTTTTTGTGGGGCTACGTCAAGTCTAAAGTCTACAGAAATAAGCCAGTAACTATTCCAGCTTTGGAAGACAACATTTCCGAAGAAATTCGGGCTATTCCGGCCGAAATGCTCGAAAAAGTTGCCCAAAATTGGACTTTCCGAATGGACCACCTAAGACGCAGCCGCGGTCAACATTTAAATGAAATTATCTTCAAAAAGTAGATGTCATGTACCAATCTAACGTTTAAAATAAAGAACCGATGAGATTTTGCAAATTTTATGCGTTTTATTGTTTAAAAAAGTTCTCAAGCTCTTAAAAAATCACCCTTTATAATTTCGCTTCTATTTATAAATTCGCGTACTTCCAACAGCTTCGCTTTTGCATCGATTGATCAATCATAGCGCTGCTTTCCCTTTGATTTATCGCTTCTGACTCCTTCAAAACCGTCGTCTATGGCAGGGAAATCCGGTATGTCGGAGATTTTTAGCAGACAAAATACGACACTGCTCGCTACTAATCAAAATTTCAATCATTTACAATTGAAAATACGTGGCTTGATACATTCCAATCGAATCTTAGGAATATTTCCAATCAAATATTGAAATAATATTAATAATTGATACAAAATATACTGAGCTGTAAGTGTTCAAAACATGACCATATTTCTACGTATATTTGTCTTTGAGTTTCTGATTCGCACCCCTATATAGAAAATAAAGATGTGTTCCACATTAAAATACTGCACTAGCGAAGCAATGGCTCGAAAAAGTGTTATGGAGACTCCGTTCCATCCAAAACAACAATAAAACGTTGGTTTATATTGCATGAGCATTTGACTATGAGAAAGCTCTGTTCGAAGTGGGTGCTGCATTTGCTCACTGTTGACCAAAAACGAGAACTTGTTTATGATTATGAGCAGTGTTTGGCCATGTTTAAATGAAACAAACCGGAATTTTTGCGTCGATATGTGACAATGGATGAAACATGGATCAAAATGATCGTCATCTGAGTGGACAGCAACTGGTGAACCTCGTCCAAAGCACCCGAAAGCACAACAATCGGCTGAAAATGTTATGCCCTCGATATTTTCGGAGCATCAGGGTCATTTCGCCAAAAGCCATTTCGCCGAAAGTCATTTCGCCGAAAGGGTTATTTTGCCGGATGACATTTCGCCGAAAGGGTCATTTCGCCGAGTCCTGAAATCGTCTTAAAATCGTAATTAGAATTGATTTAAATTAAAGACAAACGAAAGATGATAGCGTAAACGCCCGTTTTGTTAACATACCATCGTACTTCTTGAATAAAGATTGATTCATGAACCTCAGAAAGTAGTTCCCAAGAAAACTTGTTGACTATTAGCTAGTAAGCATCAAATCAATTGCATAGGTGTATCTACCAGGTATGTAGGTAGTATTTTCCGTTCATTAAGTGAAAATGAAAAAAATACTGATGCGGCCACGCCACATCGTTTTAGTTCATGTGCTGTCCGACCTCGATACCGCTCGTTCGGACCTAACTAAAGCAAGGAAACCTAGCTTCGAGTAGACCGGGTAAGGTTACAGGTTTGTATGCAAGAGGCCGCCGCTTCCGACTTCTTGGCTTCGGTTATGTGGCTGCGCCACATCAGTTATACAGGAGACAAAATATGCAGGAGATATGACCCTTACGGCGAAATTACCCTTTCGGCAAAATGACCCTTTCGGCGAAATGACAATTTCGGCGAATCGACTTTCGGCGAAATTGCATTCGGCGAAATGGCATTCGGTGAAACGACTTTCGGCGAAATGGCTTTCGGCGATATGACCCGCTCCCATTTTCGGATGTGCGTGGTGTAATATTTATCGACTATCTTTAGGAACGGAAATACCATTAACAGTGAACATTATACAGAGTTATTGGAGCGTTTGAAGGCTAAAATTGCAAAGATATTACCACATTTGAACTTCGAATTGCTCCCACCGTATTCGCCAGATTTGGCTCCCAGCGATTACTGGCTTATTTTGAGTCAAACGATAAATCGTTCTACAAAAGTGGTATTGAAATGTCAGAGAGGCGCTGTAGTGATTGCATTGCTCTTGATGGAGATTACGTTGATGAATAAAGTTAATTTTGAACCAACAAAATCGTGTTCTCTTTGTTAGGCTCGTAACTTTTCAGCCCATGTGTTAGATTCGGGAATTGAATTCTTAACTTGAACTCGGCAACTGCACTCTAGAACTGAATTCCAAATTGTTAAACTGATTACTGAACCTGTGTTTTGGAACTGAATTCAAGGCCAGGAGTTCTGAATTCTTGTGCGACACTGAATCCTAGCACCTGGACCTACACAGAAAGAAATTATGAATTTTACAGGTGACATAATTCTACTAACGATGCAATTTATGACTACTTAACGTGTCAAATTACACAATATTCCATTCGTACAGAATTTTACAGGATCCGAGTGTTATTTGCAATTCCCGCTGTTTGGATTTATATGTATCATTTATTCATCATGCAGATATGTGCTGCTGTGGCTCAGTCAATTAACTGACGTGCTTTGTAATCTAATGTTTATCGGCTTAAGTCGCGCTGTTTCTAACAATCTTTTGTTTTTTATTTCATTCGATTTCAAGCCATGTAATTTTCAAATCACACAGTTTCACATGTTCTTGAATTTAAATTTGTGTGAAATACGACGCTCCATTTATGTGCATCTTATAACATTTAAAATCACAAGACTTTTTCGATCTGTGTAGATTCTGATCCGCAGCAGAATTTTAGTTACAGAATTCCGGTCCAGGGGTCGGGTTTCAGATTCGGATCCAGAATTCAGCTCAGAATGCAGTTACGCATTTTTCGGGAAATTGACTGGTTTCCGCGACTTAAACAAATCTGCGGGTAATTGCATCGTCCCATTTACTATTTCCAGTAGTAAAAGGTTCGGAAACCATCCAAAATAAATACAGTAAATAATCAAGTATCGCTCTGTTTGTTGGCATGAAACATGGAGGGCGAAACTTACGCAAAACAAATGGAATAACAGTTTCGCCCTTTATAGTATCTAAAGATTGCGATTTTTGTAGAATCCAAATTTTTAGGCAAAATTTTAGGATTTAGAAGCATTTATTGATAGTAGAGAGAGAAACTCGATTTGTTTACCTTTGTAAAATTCGCCCTTCTTTGAAAAAAAAAAACGGCTGATATATCGGAATGACACCAGTGCTACTAGATTTGCTATTTCATTTCATCATTGAACACGCACTTTTCAAAAAATTTCCTAAATTGGAAAAAGAATTTATGTTGAAATGGGAAAAAATGATCACTGAGGGATATAAAACTATAAAATTTGAATAAACATTTTAAAACATTTCATAGCTTGGTTCCGGTTGAACATTGGAAGATATGACTCCTGTTCAAAGTTATGAGATGGAATAAACAGTTTCAGTCGAATCAACAAAGACGACACTAAAATCGTGTCGTCCCCAAAATTACGAGCGGAAACAAGTTCCAGTCTTTTCCAAGCTTTAATTTGCTTACCCGCGGCACGAACTTTTGCGTAGATAATTTGCATTAATGCAAATGATCTTATGTCGTTTTCGTTTTTAAATTGCACTACACCGGTGTAGCGAAAGTTGCACCTAAACCGTTCGTTTTTACCAATTGCACTACACCAGTGCTACACTTTTTCAGCACCGATACCACTGGTGTAGCACTCATCAAAAGTTTGGTGTAGCTCTGTGCAATGGAATCGTTTATTGTAGTCAATGGTTACTGTTTATGTTTTCGTCATTTTTGTTCGTTTATTCATGCCTCAGTGTAGCACTGCACCGGTGTAGTGCAAATTAAAAACGAAAACGCCATTACTTTGTACGTTCGGAGTTTAGTGGAAGCAATATGGTACTATTAGCTGAAGTATTTTATTTAGTAGCAGTATGTCAATACTGCCCGTAATTTGCCCCGAAACGGCACTTGAAAGCAAGCAAGCCACTATCAATCCGCTCGAGTCAGTGACCGGGCTGCAAAACTTATAATTGGATCCTCACGGGGATGCATAAATTCGTCGGAACTCCGATGGCATTCATCAATCTTAATTTGCAAATGGATTTTTCATTCAGTCATTGAAAATACGGGAGCAAAAACCTTTGGATGCATTCAGTTTCGCTTCCCTTCAGCAGTAACTCATAGATTGGTCAATCCTCCGTCGGCGAACCGATTGAAAGCTTCTGATAGAAGGCTATTGAAAATTGAGCCCCCCCCCTCCCCCCCGGACTCCTATCGCAATGGGCTTATTCATTATTCACCACTCGTTTAATCCAACACGTCGGTCCGATTTCCATGATTTCTGATTAAACTTCGATGCGGAACTACGATAGTAACTTCAACAAGCCGTGCTATCGATTGGATTGTGGCCTTTGATATAAAAAAAAATGTTTCGAAAATGACAGCTGCGAGAACGTACCGTCGTGATTCCATCAACAGATTTACAACAAGTTGCGTTGCTCTGAGTGTTAAATTTATTGCTTTATTTTTTTTAACTTATGCAGTTTTCTAAACAAAATCACCGTACAAACAAAACTGTCCACCGCAACGACATCAAACAACAAACTGCTTCAAATCAGTTTCACCTGTCAAATTATCACGTCCACGTCGATAATTGAATTTCCAACCTGTCAACAGCATGCCATGACCTGACCGATTGAGTGCTGTGTGACCTAAGTTTGACAAGTGCCGGTTGAAGCGTTCGGACTGGTTTTATTTCCATCACAGTGGAAAATAGCTAAAAGCTGATACCAACTCACGGAGTCCCCCTCCCCCGCCTGCTCCAACTTCTTCTCATCATGATTTTTTTTTGTGTCGGACCTCATTTTTTCATCTGTCGTCGTCGACGTCCTCGATGAATCAGGGTCAAACCTAATCCCGAACGTGTCTAGCTACCGAAACGGTTCGAATCAAAACTGCACTAGGGGTTTGTTCGTGATGATGGAATTCGACGCATAACCGAGTCTGACGTGTGACAAATCGGTGTTTGGCTGTTCCGACCAGAGATGCCAGATATTTTCATAGAAAATCTGTATTGTTTTAAATAAAAAATCTGTATTAATCTGTATTCACTAATAAATTGAAATTCTTACAACAAAATGATCCTAAAAGTTATTTCAATAGATTGTGGCTGTAGGATGGTAGACTCAATCAGTCCTTGCCGCGCTTAAAAGAATATTTAACGACGAAATTTCATAGTTTTTTTATATTCTTTTTATTCACAACAATTGAATTGTAATTCCATATAGTTTAAAATTGTTGACTTCATAATTTGACTTGGAATTTCAACACCCAATATGCAACGTCAAGTATACAACTCTCAGTTTGACAGTAAAGTTTCATGATGCCATTACTTCCTTGAATATCAGTTCAAATTGGTTTCAAATGATAATATAAATGGATTTAACAACAGATTTCCATATTAATTTGTTATTTGTCCGTTGATTGATAGACTTCTATCTCGTCACTGTAACCAAACACTAAAAGATAGCTCAGACAAAAAAGTTTTTTTTCTTACTTTTTGTGAGATCTGTATAAATCTGTATTAAATCGAGGAAATCTGTATAAAATCTGTACTCTGTATTAAATCTGTATGAGCATGTAAAAATCTGTATAATACAGATAAATCTGTATAAATGGCATCTCTGGTTCCGACAGTTGAGCTGACATTTCACACTGCAAAACGACACACGAAGAAACGATTTCGCAATATTGAAATAAGGATAGAAGTGGAAATCGATGCTGCTATCATGAAGGATGCCATTCATTTATTGATTCAACAATTGATGAAGGGCATTTATTGAGTAGATGATAGATGCCAATATGCAGCTGTGTGTGGCTAAAATTGCAAGTGTCAAATGAATGGAAGGTCTGTTTTCGTTTACTGGATATCATAGAGGTAAACTTGGAAGCCAATTAATTACTATTCTAATAATATAATTATTAACTGCGATGCTCAGAAGCTGACAACTGTCAGATGGAAATAAATAAATGAAAATCTATCTACGGGCTTCAGTGATCATCTCAGTTACAGCAGTCAAGCATGGCCGGTGAAACAGGTGGGTACGGTGGGTAGTACAACCCACCCGAAAATTACAAAGTAGGGTAATTACCCACCTGAAATTTCGAGCGAAAACCAATGGTAATTATTCATAACAAAAAGAATGTTTTTATTGTAATTCGGAATATTAAACAAAATCAAAATCATAGAATGCCAGTTCTCAAGGTAGAGCAAGGATGTGAATTAGTTTAACAATATATTTATTAAGGTGAGACTTGACAAGGGTCATTTGAGCAACCAGAAATCTTTCAGTAACTTAACTTTTCCCTTCCAGCAGAGGAGCCGAGCTTAAGCATCTCATCAATGTAAAACACTCAAGTCTCAGATAAACCGGAAAGTACTGATAAATCTTTTACCCTTTTCTATCCGAACCGGAAAAAGAAGAATGCAGTAGAAAGTAACAACTTCTGGTAGCTTTGACGAATCTAATAATAAATAGAAGAAGAGCTTTATCGGAATTTTTTCGGCAGATGTTTAAGCTCGACTCCTTTGGTATAAAGTGAAAGCTAAGATACTAAGATACTTGTCTTGTCTCAGCTTCTATATTTTCACTTAAATAAAAACACTCAAAATCTTTTGACGTAGGACAACGTTTATGTTTTCTACACCGGTGTGCAAATTCACAATACAGAAAATAATACCGTACAAACAGGGTTTGAACATCTATATCTCAATCATTTTTAATTGATTTTCAATATCATTACACAAACTGCTTGGAAATATTTCTACGCATATTTCAGATAACTGGTGATTGAAACTTCGATTAGGAACGAAAATCATTGTCATGGTTTCCTTTAGAAAATAAGACAGTTTCGTCTGTACACGGTTTTTATAAGATTTCTGGGTTTCAATGAGTGCGTTACTCATACAAAACAAGATTCTGTATTAAATAGACTTGCACTCTGTGCGGGTCAATACTGCCGTAGAAAAAGTTGCTAACACATCGTTCACAAAGTCCACGAACTAACTAGGGAAACATAACTTCGTGTGCAAGAATCTTTTTTATTCATCAACATTATCTTCGAAGGTGATAATGCCATATCGTTCGAGCACTTTAATATTTTTTCCTTATAGAATGATTTGTCAATGACCTAAACATAGACTTCAGTTGTAGCGATGGCTGTCTCATTCGAGCCAAATATTTTTCACTGGTGTGTCAGAAGATCAGCAAAAGACAAACAGTCACTAGGGGCTAGGTTATTGTGAATAAAGTGGGTGATGAAACAGATCGCAGTCCAATTCGTTTAATATTTTCACTTAACGGTCATTTTTTTTTTGTACATCTTATGAGGCCGTTTCTTTACGATTCGCACTTCAAACGCATCAATAAATCAATGTAAGAATAACTTCATAATTATACCTGTTACGTTTTCGGGTGGCTTTCCTAGTATGAATGCTGGTATGAATCCGGATAAAAATAGTAGATCCATGGTTCGTCCACTGTTTCAACAAACGCATTGTGAGCGAATGCGACACTCATTTGGAAAAGATCTTTTCAAACCCAGATTTTCGTACAAGATCGTTCATGTGCTAGCCATCTCAGCACATCTAATCTAACGAACTTTGATTTTGCGTTCGTACATCACGATTATTAAAACTTGTTTAATTTTTTTTTCCAGTTGACTGTTTCATTTGGCCACATTCAAAATCAGAACACCACAAGACTTTATTTTTTAGTGGATCCGAGTGGGGGAAATACTTCTCAAGCTAGTGCTGGGCTTGCGCTAATTTTTCCCTTTAAAAAGCAATGTTTTATCAATACATGGAATTCATTATTTCCATTTTTCATAAATGAATTAGTAACGTCGCTTATATTCAGTATTTGTGATGCTATTGATGTAAAAAATGCACTTTGTTACACTGGTAGATCTTAAGGGCTGAGGCCAGTGTGTTTTAGAGGACTATTTTCACGCTTCAAATCTGATTTTCTCAAAAACAGTGCCGAATATCAAAAAACCCTACTGATAATCTCTTAAAAAATTAGTGAAGATTATTCTGTTAAAATTTTAGAATGATTCATTGACATTAGCGGTCGGGAAAGTCTTTTTTTCTAAATGAAGAATTGCATAGCTGAAAACGCCGTCTTTCAACTTGTTCATTGAATATCTCGCCTTCAAAAGCATGGATCAAAAATCTATCCTGACAATGTCTAGATAATTTAATTTAGATGCGATTATTGCATAAAAACAGATATGTTGTCGCGATAAAAATCAAGTAAATGTTAGTTTTGTGAAGGTAAGTCAATTTCTATAGACGCGCAATTTTATCTGCTCTTGTTTCCTGGTAATGTAACGAAACATGAGAGAGAAATAAAAACGGCTCAGCAAGGCTGCCAAACAAGCGGTAGCTTAATTGGATTTTATGTGATGTAGTCAAACTTGTAACCGAAAATATCAAAACTATCCACATCGAGAGTCATTTTGCACATTTGCGAGAGAGCATGGAGGGAAATGTAGTTTTACGCGACCTACTGACCTCAGCCCTTAAGGCCTAAACTCCAGGAAGTTTTCGGATGGATCATCGGATACGTTGGTAGACCTTGAGGCTTTTTCCGTGGAGGTTTTGAATGAGCAAGCTCTTCTACAGATCTTTTCACAGTGCGTCAATTTTCTGTAAATAGTACTACGAGTACATACCGCACTCAGTAGTCATATAAAAGCGATTATATACAATATTTATTTTCCAGATAGTTCTTGGAATTCTTATTTTGATTTTTTGAAACTAAACAATTCATTAATATACATTTCACAATATTCAATTTGCTGAAGCACACAGATAAAAATATTTTGTGAATTTACATTTATTTTCATGCACATATTTGGAGCAGGTAATTGAATGGAAAGTTACATTACAAAACTAAGCGATTTGTAAATATACAGTCTTGTTCAATGAAAAAGTAAATGCATTTCAATGTAATTTTACATCAATCATGGTTTTAAATCAGATTTTCGTTTCAACTGATGTCTGTTTAATAGTACTATTGGTTTACATGTCGTGTAAGTTTCATCTTTTCGTTCTGTGCATGTTAGATTGTTTTGTATAAGTATATAAATTGAAATTTTCATCATTATACAAAAACATTTTTTTACGCGATCATCGCGTAAATTAAATAAAAAATAGCGTTATTTCAAATAAAACGCGTTAAAAAAGTTACGTTAATAAAATTCACGTAAATTAAGTTCGCGTAAATTGAGGTTTTAGTGTACTTTAAAATAGTGGGTCGTTTCCTCCGGTATGAAAAATTACCCACCTGGGTTTTACATGTTTCACCGGTCCTGCAGTCAAGCATTAGTTAAAGTGAGAACTGCTGTCTCTGTTCGATAGATTGAACAATTTTTGAACATTTTATTTCTGTAGTATTGCTTCCTAAAGCCGCAGGAATGATATTTTATCCGATTTTATCACATTTGGTTGATTGAAAGTCGAGTATTCGGCACAATAAAATTGCAGCTTTGAAATTTCCAAGAAATTTTGGTGCATTAAAAACACTTGTCGGTTAGGTCATTTCTAAGATTACATCTGCCGAGCCGGAAATGTTTGACAGAACGCTTCCAAACATGATCAATGATCACATTGTAGCTTTTAAAAAAAGCCTAAGTTGATCGAAATTTGTTGAGTTACCACCCGAAAATGTACGGTTAGTCGGTTACGTCACATATACCATTACATCTCCGGAACCAGAAGTGATAACCATTTTATATTCTAACTTGATCATTGAACCAAAAGTAGCTTTGGAACGAGCCGAAGCCAATTCCGTTTTGTCGGTTACGTCACATATGCCATTACAGTCTGTGAAGTAAGAGTGTGTCCATCATAGCTTGCCATCGGTGAGTGTTATCGACTTGAATTTTTTCTCCGGATAAATTTGTAGTTATGTCAAACTACTGAAATTTTTATTAATAATTATTGACCATATTTCGGATTCTACTCATTCTTGTACAGTGTAAATTTTGAAAAGGCTCCCCATAGTAAAGTAAGTCGTATCCACGTCAAAAAAATCTGCCGTCAAAATCAATCTTCCGTCGGAAAAACACTAAATTCACGATTAGTACCATTTACGTAAAGCACCGTGTCATTGCATATTGAAGTATTTTTGTAAATTTTACACATTTCAGATGATTCCAGAGTCGCTCCCAAATATATTTTTAGTTTTTCGATCGAATGTCTCAAATGGCAAAACTGACTTACCCAAACGCCAACATCGATGAAAACAGAATAATATTAAAGAATACCAAATGCAACAAGGTCGGTCAATTTGTTCAGAAGTTAAAAAATTTTTGAAACAAAAAAATCGATGAAAATCCCTACCCGAGCGTTTGAGTGTCAATTAAATGGTTGTCAATTCTGGTACCGGAGATATAACACTTTACGATTTACGATAAGTGACAAAACGAGACTTTTTCCTCCGCTCAATTGCCGACTTCAACAATCCTAGGTTTGTTTGGAAGCTACCATTGTATAAAACATCAAGTTCAATCGAGCAAATTGTAAATAATTCCGGTTTCGAAGTTATATTCATATAAGTGACGTAACCGACAAATTGCGTGGTTTGTTCTATCCGCTCTTTTTTTTTTCAAATTCTTAATCTTTGGTCAACTAGGTTCAAATTTATTATTGCTGATACTTTTAATTTCGAGAGTGTTGTCGAATATGCGAAGTAAGCGTTGAATTTATTGAATAGTACTGATTCGCGAATCTAGAATATGTTCAGGCGACGGAAACTGAAAATGCACCGCCCAAAATTGAACGACGTTAACCGATCGAAGCGCCATCCGCATATCATTGTCTCTAATGCTGATGCTAATGTTACACTGCTAAAAATCAGTTATTTTTATTTTATATGAAATTTGTGCTCGCGATATAACACCACTAAGCCCACTGTGCATTTCTCACTCCACCACCGTACGAAACAGCAGTGCGCAAGCAATACTGAAAATGACGAAATGTTTATGAAACTCATTTGAAACTTTTCCAAATTTCTGTAATTTCGGTTAAAGTTTTAAAATGTTGAGTTGCTTTTTCAGTTTCTTGGTGAAATTTTGCTTCAAACACTATTTTCAGATGCTAAAATCATCCTCATGGAACGAAACAGTAATCGTTTATGCATTTCAAAAACCAATTACGGTTCGGCAAAGCAAAATTTCAAAATTCTAAAAATACACAGTTCGAAAAAATCTTGTGATTTCAAATCATATAAGATGCACATAAATGGAGCGTCGTATTTCACAAAAATTTTCATTCAAGAACATGTTAAATTATGTGATTTGAAAATTACATGGCCTAAATTTGAACGAAATAAAAAACAAAAGATCGTTAGCAGCAGCGCGACTTGAACCGAGAAACACTAGATTACAAGCACATCGGTTACTCGACTGAACCACAGAGCTCATTTCTATTCAATGAATAATTGATGCATATAAATCTTGGTACTTGGTAACCGAGTGTAAATTTCACTCGGAGCGTGTAAAGTTCTGTGCGAGTGGAATATTGCGTCATTTGAAAAATTAAGTAGTTGTGAATTGTATCGCTTGTAGAATTCTGTCACCTGTAAAATTCATAATTTTTTTCTGTGTACTTAGTTGTGATAAATTTAATTGCGAAAACTTAAGTTAAGTTTTTTGTTTTACGAAATTCTGTCTAATTTTTGAATAATTGGATTCACCTTAATAATCCTTATATTCTCTGACAATAGCCGCAATACGAAGTGTTAAGCATATAATAAAAAGGTTTTGACCATAATGGGTACAAGAATCTTCGTAAGACTGATTGGATCAGGTTTTCTATCACTTATTTTCGAAATATCACACAGTAAGTATATCCATTACATTGTCGGTGACTTATCCAAACATCGTATCAGCAAGTGACGGTTTCTTTTTGTTTCTTTTCACCTCTCAACCTCATCCATGAAAATATAGAAGAAATCATGAACTAACAATTGGTATTTGAAAATAATGAAAAAATATACAGTCGCATTGCAGCAATAGGAAATTGCTGTCATTTACTGACACGCCGTTTTGAAAAAATCACCATTAAATATTAATTCAAATCCAAATGATGACATTTCAATTATAAATTCAAATCTTCCTCATATGATAAATATTTCCAAACCGATTTTCGTAGAACGATTTAGTTTTTTGCTCAAAATAGGCCTTCATACGTGCGAAATTTTTTACCGGCGAGCATTTTTTCAGGTCTGCGAACAGACAGTAATCGCAGGGAGCCAAATCTGGTGAATACGGTGGATGTGGGAGCAATTCGAAGATTAATTCATGTATTTCAACATTGTTTTGATTGAATTTTTTTTCTATGCCATATGTGGTCGTTTCTCTGCAATTTCAGCCTTCAAATGCTCCAGTAACGCAATATTATATATATTCACTTTTAATGGTATTTTCTTTCTCAAGACAGTAGATAAATATTACACCACGCACATCCCAAAATACCGAGGCCATAACCTTTTCAACCGATTGTTGTGCTTTGGACGAGGTTCACCAGTTGCTGTCCACCCAGATGACGATCGTTTTGATTCCGGAGTCAAGTAATGGATCCATGTTTCATTCATTGTCACATATCAACACAAAAATTCGAATTTGTTACGTTTGAACATGGCCAAACACTACTCAGAATCATCAGAATAACACACGCAACTTCACTTTTCGGTTCAAAACGATTTTGTGGATTTTTCTTTATGTTTGTTGGTGTTACCGCCTCATTTGGACGGCCGCTGCATTCTGCATCATCGGTGTCTCTACGACCACGTTTGAAGTCAGCAAACCCACGTTTTATTGTTGTTTCTGATGGAGCGGAGTCTCTATAGCACTTTTCAAGCCATTGCTTTGCTTGAACGGTATTTTTTCCCATCAAAAAGCAGTGTAAAATCAAAACACGAAATTGTTTTTGATTCATTGTTCTGAAAATAACAAAAGTCAAAGTCACTCCTACCACAATAACGAAAGTCCGTCAGTGACTGGTACAATAGAGAAGGTAGCAAGTGATTGTAAATATAATCTCCTATCCAGTGCTTAAGCAGAAGAATAGATATAGAGCGAGAAGACAGGTGTTCGTTGTCTGAAGAACAGAGAAGATGTTTGAACATATGATATCGGTCGTGAGGCGGCTAGGATTTAGACCATGTTCAATGTAGGCTCTACCAGACCCGGTCGTGTGGTAGAGCCGTGCTTAGGGTGGCAAAATGGTAGCGCGTATGCACGGAATGCATAAGAACGCAGGTTCCAGTCCTGTCATTGAGCGTATCTTTCCCCAAAACATCATTTTTTCTGTAAGTTTCTCATTCATTTGGCTTCTCCAATATTTTTTGGCACTCAGTCACTGCAGACACTGAACTTAGTTATGCTGACTTTACGTCAAACCAACTAAAATTAATAAATTGTTTTGGCAATAGGCACTCTAGTTTGGATCACAGCAAGTTGTTCAAAGTTTCTCCACAGAAGTGAAAAAAAATGAAAACTAGATTATTCATAAATCAGTTTGGACCGTAGCAAGCTGTTTTGTGCGGAAATGGCACATGGAAATTGCGTGACAGTTTCTCTTTGTTTACTTCTTGTTTCGTTTAATCTTCACTCTAAAGTAAAATTCACACTTGACAATTTAGGAGGACGGCGAAAGCAAAAAAGTCCGTCAAAAGCTAAAAATTGTTCAAAGCACTGCAGTCTATTATCAGTGACTTCAGTTCAGATTTCATATTTACGGTTGGTCACCCGCTAATAAGACCTGATTCATGATGAAAGCCGTGAACTTTTAAAGAGATTCAACATGATAGTGGCGCAAATCAGAACTTTTCTCAATGACACTTTGCATGGAAACCCCGGTTCATTTAATTTTTCACATTAACAAAAGCGTTTTTTGACACTGAGAGCTTTTTGAATGCTAATTTTCCGCGAATTCCCTTCGGATATCTCGTTCGCGCTGAAGGAACACATAATTTGCATAACTCTTTCTCTCACTCCGCCCAGCCCAGCCCAGCCCAGCCCGGCCCTGTCGGAAAAGCTATTCTCTATTCAGATGGCTGGGAAACATCCTTTCCTTATTCGGATTGCACAATGAACTGGACCTACCGAGGGGATACTTTTTCTCCCCGCGACGAGGGTAGCACCAATTAGCATAAAGAGGTAGCAAATTGAAAGTTTAATGAAGTGAGCTTGTGCGCCTCGTGATTCATTTTGTGTTGATTATAATGCTACTACACTAGCTTTTCTCATTTTTCACACTTAACCTGCTAAGCTCTGGTGGTGCCCGTTTCTTCTGCTTTCTTTCTTCCGCTCAAGAAATTAGCCGTCGCTGTTTCGAGTTCCTCTTGTTAATGCAGTACTTTGACCTTTCTTTGTCGATTCATCAGCTTCAAGAATCGCATCACCTTCCGACGATGAGTTCCAGTTTCAACGATCACATTCCAATCAATGAAACAAATTGCATACGCTGCCTCACTCATCCAATTTTCTGCTCACCTAATGGGGGAGAGGCTTTTATGCCGACAATTGATCCACTGGAGTTTGCTTTTTTTTACATTTTCCAAATACCTATGGAATCTTCGTCGCATCCAGGATGATCGAACAGAAAAAAGAAAAACATTTCCCAAGGCACTTCCATGGCCTACCTTTCACCGAACGAAAAAAAACCAAGAAAATCAACTCTCGTCTGAAGAACGTTTCCACGTGGCACACACACACACACACCATTATGCAGTAATCAAATTTTCACGGAACTCGTTTATTCGACTAGGCAAATTGGATCAAGTGTCGTCCTCTCGCAGGTGTGCGCAAAATTAGACCGACTAATGAGGCGCATACGAGATGACGTTGTTTGATGTTTTTCGAACGACCCAAGCTGAAGACGACGGGTGACGCCACACAGCTGTTTACATTTATTCAATTAACCTGTGCTTGTCAATCATAACTCAGTTTTGTCAAAGTTACTATCCAGGAAAGCACCCGAAGCTTGAAAACTATTTTGCATAGCAATTAAAAAAATGGAATAAATGGAATAAATGGAATAAATGGAATAAATGGAATAAATGGAATAAATGGAATAAATGGAATAAATGGAATAAATGGAATAAATGGAATAAATGGAATAAATGGAATAAATGGAATAAATGGAATAAATGGAATAAATGGAATAAATGGAATAAATGGAATAAATGGAATAAATGGAATAAATGGAATAAATGGAATAAATGGAATAAATGGAATAAATGGAATAAATGGAATAAATGGAATAAATGGAATAAATGGAATAAATGGAATAAATGGAATAAATGGAATAAATGGAATAAATGGAATAAATGGAATAAATGGAATAAATGGAATAAATGGAATAAATGGAATAAATGGAATAAATGGAATAAATGGAATAAATGGAATAAATGGAATAAATGGAATAAATGGAATAAACGGAATAAATGGAATAAATGGAATAAATGGAATAAATGGAATAAATGGAATAAACGGAATAAATGGAATAAATGGAATAAATGGAATAAATGGAATAAATGGAATAAATGGAATAAATGGAATAAATGGAATCAATGGAACAAATGGAATAAATGAAAAAATAAAAAAAACGAAAAAATGGAAAAAAAGAAAAATGGAAAATGGAAAAATGAAAAAATAGAAAAAAAAATTCAAAAATAGAAAATTGGAAAAATGGAACAATGGAAAAATGGAAAAATGGAAAAATGGAAAAATGGAAAAATGGAAAAATGGAAAAATGGAGTTTTGAGTTTTGAGTTTTGAGTTTTGAGTTTTGAGTTTTGAGTTTTGAGTTTTGAGTTTTGAGTTTTGAGTTTTGAGTTTTGAGTTTTGAGTTTTGAGTTTTGAGTTTTGAGTTTTGAGTTTTGAGTTTTGAGTTTTGAGTTTTGAGTTTTGAGTTTTGAGTTTTGAGTTTTGAGTTTTGAGTTTTGAGTTTTGAGTTTTGAGTTTTGAGTTTTGAGTTTTGAGTTTTGAGTTTTGAGTTTTGAGTTTTGAGTTTTGAGTTTTGAGTTTTGAGTTTTGAGTTTTGAGTTTTGAGTTTTGAGTTTTGAGTTTTGAGTTTTGAGTTTTGAGTTTTGAGTTTTGAGTTTTGAGTTTTGAGTTTTGAGTTTTGAGTTTTGAGTTTTGAGTTTTGAGTTTTGAGTTTTGAGTTTTGAGTTTTGACTTTTGACTTTTGAGTTTTGAGTTTTGAGTTTTGAGTTTTGAGTTTTGAGTTTTGAGTTTTGAGTTTTGAGTTTTGAGTTTTGAGTTTAGAGTTTAGAGTTTAGAGTTCAGAGTTTAGAGTTTAGAGTTTAGAGTTTAGAGTTTAAAGTTTAAAGTTTAGAGTTTAGAGTTTAGAGTTTTGAGTTTTGAGTTTTGAGTTTTGAGTTTTGAGAGTTTTGAGGGTTTTGAGTTTAGAGTTTAGCGTTTAGAGTTTAGTTTTGAGTTTAGAGTTTTGAGTTTTGAGTTTAGAGTTTAGAGTTTAGAGTTTAGAGTTTAGAGTTTAGAGTTTAGAGTTTAGAGTTTAGAGTTTAGATTTTAGAGTTTAGAGTTTAGAGTTTAGAGTTTAGAGTTTAGAGTTTAGAGTTTAGAGTTTAGAGTTTAGAGTTTAGAGTTTAGAGTTTAGAGTTTAGAGTTTAGAGTTTAGAGTTTAGAGTTTAGAGTTTAGAGTTTAGAGTTTAGAGTTTAGAGTTTAGAGTTTAGAGTTTAGAGTTTAGAGTTTAGAGTTTAGAGTTTAGAGTTTAGAGTTTAGAGTTTAGAGTTTAGAGTTTAGAGTTTAGAGTTTAGAGTTTAGAGTTTAGAGTTTAGAGTTTAGAGTTTAGAGTTTAGAGTTTAGATTTTAGAGTTTAGAGTTTAGAGTTTAGTTTTGAGTTTAGAGTTTTGAGTTTTGAGTTTAGAGTTTAGAGTTTAGAGTTTAGAGTTTAGAGTTTAGAGTTTAGAGTTTAGAGTTTAGAGTTTAGAGTTTAGAGTTTAGATTTTAGAGTTTAGAGTTTAGAGTTTAGAGTTTAGAGTTTAGAGTTTAGAGTTTAGAGTTTAGAGTTTAGAGTTTAGAGTTTAGAGTTTAGAGTTTAGAGTTTAGAGTTTAGAGTTTAGAGTTTAGAGTTTAGAGTTTAGAGTTTAGAGTTTAGAGTTTAGAGTTTAGAGTTTAGAGTTTAGAGTTTAGAGTTTAGAGTTTAAAGTTTAAAGTTTAGAGTTTAGAGTTTAGAGTTTTGAGTTTTGAGTTTTGAGTTTTGAGTTTTGAGTTTTGAGTTTTGAGTTTTGAGTTTTGAGTTTTGAGTTTTGAGTTTTGAGTTTTGAGTTTTGAGTTTTGAGTTTTGAGTTTTGAGTTTTGAGTTTTGAGTTTTGAGTTTTGAGTTTTGAGTTTTGAGTTTTGAGTTTTGAGTTTTGAGTTTTGAGTTTTGAGTTTTGACTTTTGACTTTTGAGTTTCGAGTTTAGAGTTTAGAGTTTAGAGTTTAGAGTTTAGAGTTTAGAGTTTAGAGTTTAGATTTTAGAGTTTAGAGTTTAGAGTTTAGAGTTTAGAGTTTAGAGTTTAGAGTTTAGAGTTTAGAGTTTAGAGTTTAGAGTTTAGAGTTCAGAGTTTAGAGTTTAGAGTTTAGAGTTTAGAGTTTAGAGTTTAGAGTTTAGAGTTTAGAGTTTAGAGTTTAGAGTTTAGAGTTTAGAGTTCAGAGTTTAGAGTTTAGAGTTTAGAGTTTAGAGTTTAGAGTTTAGAGTTTAGAGTTTAGAGTTTAGAGTTTAGAGTTTAGAGTTTAGAGTTTAGAGTTTAGAGTTTAGAGTTTAGAGTTTAGAGTTTAGATTTTAGAGTTTAGAGTTTAGAGTTTAGAGTTTAGAGTTTAGAGTTTAGAGTTTAGAGTTTAGAGTTTAGAGTTTAGAGTTTAGAGTTTAGAGTTTAGAGTTTAGAGTTTAGAGTTTAGAGTTTAGAGTTTAGAGTTTAGAGTTTAGAGTTTAGAGTTTAGAGTTTAGAGTTTAGAGTTTAGAGTTTAGAGTTTAGAGTTTAGAGTTTAGATTTTAGAGTTTAGAGTTTAGAGTTTAGAGTTTAGAGTTTAGAGTTTAGAGTTTAGTTTAGAGTTTAGAGTTTAGAGTTTAGAGTTTAGAGTTTAGAGTTTAGTTTTGAGTTTCGAGTTCTGATTTCTGATTTCTGATTTCTGATTTCTGATTTCTGATTTCTGATTTCTGATTTCTGATTTCTGATTTCTGATTTCTGATTTCTGATTTCTGATTTCTGATTTCTGATTTCTGATTTCTGATTTCTGATTTCTGATTTCTGATTTCTGATTTCTGATTTCTGATTTCTGATTTCTGATTTCTGATTTCTGATTTCTGATTTCTGATTTCTTATTTCTTATTTCTGATTTCTGATTTCCGATTTTTTATTTGGTCTATATAATGCCGTTATGAAGTGTCATCTTTTTTATATATCGAAATGCGGCATCGAAATTCAACTACACTAACATTCGCTTGACTCCTGGAGATCAAATTATTTGTAAATGCATACAAAGTACATGCAAAGTTATACGTTATCAAGCGACAATATATTGCACCATATTACCTATTTTATATTTGATACCTCTGCAACACAATTTTAAACATTCCAACACAAAACCAACACACTGCACTGTCAACTATGGGAAAGATAGATTAAATTATAGATAGAGCAAGTTCTAGATGACAAATTTTCAGTAGTTTCCAGCTTCAATTGGGAATTACCTGCACAGCTCAGTAGGAAAGTAAATACGAACAGTAATAATAAATAAATTCATCACACGTCTAACCTATCCTGAAAGGCATATATGAGAGCTAATCAAGGATGGCACGGCAGGTGTTTGGTTCGGTTCGATCCAGATCGGATCGCCGGAGCTGCCGGATAAATTGCAGAACATATGAAAACGAGAACGAGAACCATAATCGAAACGGCACATCCAGCGTGCGGAAATGTCTCCGAGTGCAGTCCAGTGTAATTAGGTTATTACGGCTCACTTTCCGTCGGTAGCGAGAACCGTATCGAGTGCTGGTTCCTATCGGAGGTAATCGATACCAGATGGCGGTGATAATCAATGAAATGAGAGACAGTAATTGGATAATGTTTTTCCGCTTGGATTGATTTGCTGTGCCCTGATCGGAATCGATGATTAGCGTGCTCGCGGTTGAATGACTAGTCTATCGATTGGGAAATTAACCATAGCAAAATGAAATCGCTATCCAGTACTGATTAATGGTGCGATGTGTTCTGGAATACCGAAGGAAATGATCAACAGAATTTTAAGCAGCATGAATTGAATTGGTATAACCGGAATCCAATTTCCAGTGTAAAGAAGTAATAGCCGTGAAGTATATGCAATCGGAGCGTTTTTTCAAAAGCCTCGCCATCGTTTTTTGTTTACTTATTCGTGAATCATCACACAAAAAAGCAGCATTTCGAGAATCATTCAACGCCGTTAAGATATTGTTTTAAATCGAATAACATTCGAATTGGTTCAAAATAATAGATGAGGGGTAAACCAGTTAAAGACTGTCCCAGAAAGTATGGATGCAACCAAAAACCGCTGCCATTTCGCAATGGTTCAGAATCTGTCAATTTTTATGGCTGCGTCCTGTTGCTTACATTCTCCTCTAACCACTTGTGCAGTTGTTTATTCATTTTCATTAGTTTGTTTCGAAATGCGTGGACTTTCAGCAGAACAACGTCGAAAAATTGTGTACAAATGGTGCAGAGAACGCGGACTGTCACTGAGAAAAATTGCAAAAATGGAAGGAGTAAGTGAAAATGCCGTGCGAAATGCAATCAGGAAGTTCGATGAGGATAACACCTTTGAGGATAAACCGAAAACGGGTCGAAAAAAGGTCTTGCTAACCCTCAGTTGGATAAACGTATACTGAAAGCGTTCGAGAAAAAGAAGGAAGTTTCAGTTCGGGATGTGGCCAAAAAAGTGGGCACTTCGAAGTCAAATGTTCTTCGTGCTAAAGAACGTTTGAATCTTCGAACCTATAAGAAGCAGAAACAACCAAAACGTAGTCCGAAACAAGAAGCATCGATCAGGCCGACGGTTCGAAAGTTGTACAATACGATTCTTGCTGGAAATTTGAACTGCATAATTATGGACGACGAAACCTACGTGAAACTCGATTACAAATCCTTGCCGGGACCACAGTATTATACGGTGAGAGAAGGGCAAGTGTTAAATCAGTCCGAGACAACGATTGAAGTCGAAAAATTTGGTAAGAAAGCTATGGTCTGGCAAGCAATTTGTAGCTGCGGTAAGATTTCGAAACCCTTCATCATCACTGCTTCAATGAACAGCGAAATATACATCAAGGAATGTTTACAAAAACGACTTCTACCCATGATTCGAAGCCACAAGAATCCTGTTGTCTTCTGGCCAGATCTTGCTTCTTGCCACTTCTCAAAATCAACGGTATCAGTATATCGAATAAAATTTGAATATCTAACACTTGTGAATTATTTACATCGAAATCAAAGTCTGTACTTTCTGGGACAGTCTTTATGAAGTGGAGCGAAGAAATGTAGAAAAATTCTCTCGCGGTTCATGCACTGAGAGACTCGAGTTCTTGTAGCATCTTCTACTGGATTGAAAATGTTTATACTATATAGATAGCAATATAGCAGCTTCTGTCAAATTTTCGGCAGTGTGATTTCAAAATTGGAAGTCAGAATCGAATAAAATTCATCAACTTTATATGGGACCATAAATTTATTTTGAACTTAATTTTTGTTTATTAAATTCGTTTCAGCATTCTTTTAGGTTCCAAAGTCCCTATACTATCGGACACGGAATTCAGAAATCGGTGTAGCCGAAGTCAGTTAAATTCGCCTAATGGATTGAAACCATTTCATTAGATTCGAAATTTTAAAAAATCTGTGTAGCCAAAATTTTACAAAATCTGTGTAGCCAATGTTTTATTTGGGCGTCGACTCTCTAAATCTATTGAACCCGATAAACTCGATAAATTTATATGAACACTAATCACCCTGTATCTCCTGAACCGGAAGTCAGATCTGATTAAAAAACATGCAGTTTTTTTGCGACCTTATGACCTTTGGCTTGAATGTTAGATGGACGAAACCGGTTCAGCCATCTACGACTAAAATAAATGAGATTATTTTAATGTTATTACATATATCATCCTGTGGCTCCGGAACCAGAAGTTGGATCCAAATGAAATTCAGAAACCATATATGGGAGCATAGGACTGTTTATATGAGTCTAAGTTTGTAGAAATCAGTTTAGCCATCTCCGAGAAAATTAATTTTTTTTCACAAACTAATTTGCTTATCTCGACGAGCTTCTTCGAATGGTATAAGGGTGTAAGAAGTTGGTTTTCTTCCAGCAATTATTGTTGCAAGCAGTATAAATCAATACAAATATTGAATATTGTTTTGAATTCGAACGATTATGTTGCCAAAAACGAACCGTGCTAAAATGGAAACGCCATAAAAAGAGTGCTGTTCATAGTCTTTTAGGTATCGAAAAACCAATTGCATAAAACAGTATTGAAAATCGTGTTTCATTTTGCACCGAACCATCGCTTTATAATCAAGGGCGTAAAATTCCTACTATTGGAATAAGGCGAAAAGTCGGATACACAAAAATATCGATATCTCCGTTAAAAATGGACGGATTTTGACAATCTATGGCTTATGGATCAGCTATTTCCGTACGAAATGTAATTTTAGACTTAGATTTCGTACTTTGTTACTTTGTTTTCAAAATCAATTGTGACAGATATTGTCAAAAAACTGAAAATTTTGTCATAAAACCAGTCATCTTCAAGATCTCGACCTCTTTTTTAACCGCACACACGCACACGGAAATTAGCTGAGTTCGTCGAGCTGATTCGATAGGTATATGACACCCAGCCCTCCGGCACTCGGAAAATTTTTCTAAAGTTCGAGCAAATTCTATACCTATTTTTATATTTATGACCAAATAATGGCTGTACAATCAATTTTGTGAGGTAAAAATAGGACGATTTTGGTTGCTGCTCTTTTGCTATACAAATCTAATTCATGAAATAAAAAACCTTGACATTACACGTCTTTTGTTACTGTAAACTTTCTAATTAAACTGAAAAATGCGAAAATGTGATATTATTCATTTTTGCATATCGGTTTAGAAATTTAGACATGCATATATGTGTTACGATGTGAGAAAAACATCAATTTTTTTTAATAAATGGTTTTGCTTTGACACTTTTTATGAGTTTTTTGGTTAGTAAATTTGTTAATAAAACCAATTTCATTTTGTTTACCTAGTGCTGTCTTTCAGCAGTGATGGTGACAGATAGAGATAGGCAAAATTTATCGTCAAAATTATTTATTTTCCGTAATCAATTTTTAGATCGATCTTTCTTTATCAGTTCCTTGCAAGACTTCTTTTTCGTTGACTGTTTTGAGAATTGATTAAGGTTGAGATTAAGATTGAAATTATTGTTATAAATTCGTTTACTTATACAGTCTATTCTCTCCTAGCCTACCTAATTAGTTCTTACAATTAGGATCACTGAGAATTCGGAAGGAGGAGTTAGAACGCGCAATGTAAATCGGATTTAACCAATGGGACTCGTTGTATCGTGTCGGCCATTGTGCATTTTGTGGGTAAGAGAGTGAGTAAAGCTTCTTGGTGAGCGTGAGCGAGAGGGCGATAGCATGTTGGTTCTAGGTCGTGTTGACTTGTATCGATTGTGGAACATGAGGGACATGAAGAAAAGGGAAGCTGTTGTGTATTTTGTTTTCTGTTAACTTCGATGACATAAAGATTTGAAACTTAATGCTTCCTTGTTTCTGTAGTCGAATTTTATGACCACTGCGTTTTTTCGCTGGGTCACCGGAAAGTGCAAATGTTGACATTTTAGTCGGCTTCATGTAGGTAATGTTTTTATTTCATGTAGGTTTCTAGGTTTTCGTGGATGGGTAATTTTACGGGTTTTTGTTAAGTGCGTGTGGTCTGGGGTGTGTGAAAGATTTAGTCTTAAATATTCATATTACATGGTCTGGAATGTGTGAGCAGATTTAGTGTTAAAGGCTCATATTACAGTTTCACTGTTTTCTTGATTTTCACTTTTCGTAGATACACACAAAAAATATGTTTCACAGGTGACTTAATCCCTCATACGATGTAATTCATAAAGACTTAATTTGTCAAATGCGGAAAATTTCATTTATAATGACTAAATCTTAATTTAGCTTGAGACTTTACGAGTTTCGACAGTAACTTGCGTTCTGCTAGCAGGTGCTGTGTTGTTTCTATATTCCAAGTTGGGTCCTTTCAATCCAATCTTACTGTTGAAGAGAAACGCTCCGTTCTTTCTTGTATCCAATAATGTAATGCGGGTGTGAAGTCTCAAACGATTGCTGTGATGGAGATAAACTGGTTGCTAATGATTGTGTAATGAAGTAATACGTGGTAACCATGTTGTGGTCTGGTACCACACAGGTGCGACTGTATGAAACCTGTTACCAGCCAAGCAGATGTGTGCTTCTGTGGCTCAGTCGATTAACAGACGTACTTTGCAATCGAATGATACTCGGTTCAAGTCGTGGCGGTCGCATCACTATTCTTTTTTTCTTTCTTTATTTCAATTAATTTCATGTTATGCATTTTTACACACAATATTAAATGTTCTCAAAGTTTGGTTTTTCAATGTTTATTAAATGTTCTTCCACGTAAATTTGCGTGAACTGCGACGCTCCATTTATGAGCATCTAATAAGATGTAAAATCATAGGGTTTTTTTTTCAAAGTGTGCACTGTATAGATTTGTTTCAGTTGAAAATTGCAGTAATTGGAACCATTTGAGCATTGCCGTTCTCGGAATTCTTTGTTTTCCAATTGTGATATGGAAATTCAGGGAAAGTATTCAATTTTTTTCGTATCGGCATCTGGTACAGCCAGTGTTGGTGATTGCCGAAAATTTGACAGAAGCTGCTATATTGCTATCTATATTGTATACAACATTTTCAATCCGGTAGAAGATGCTATAAGAACTCGAGTCTCTCAATACATGAACCGCGAGAGAATTTTACTACATTTCTTCGCTCCACTTCATACTCTGAGTATTTCACGGCCCATGAAAAAATATACAGTCTGATAATGATCGTTGCTGTGTGGAATTTCCCAAGAGAGTATCGCAAGTTAACAATTATCGCAGAAAATCGAATCGATGGTTCATCTTGATGTTTCTCATACTAGGTTGCAATATTTCAAAACCCTTGTGTGCAGCATTCACATACATTTTCATAGACACAACTTATACAAAGGTTATACGCACATAGTTAGAATAAGCGGCAATAGTGAAATGATTCTATCGCAATTATCAACTGCCTGTATAGAATCGGATCGCGAAACGAGAATAAGCGACCGTTTGTTGCTTCAGAGAGGATCTCCACAGCAGCGTGCTAACCTTTGATTCTCAGAAATGTCATCGAGAGAAATTCACTCTCGCACTGGTGTCTATTCTATGTTAAATGAGCCATGCCGGGTGTTTGTTGTTGCGATGTTTTCCATTTCTCTTTGATGGCACTGATTGAATCGTGTGAAGAGTGAAGATTGAACGTTCTTTGATACGATAAAAGCCATCCTTGGGTACAGCACATAACACAACACAGTTTGTATACTCCAGTTATGAACAACTTAGAAAAAATATCTAGTTTGTTAGTTGCCAAGATTCATACCGTCCTAAATGATCACCAAAAGGATTTTTAAAAACGATGCTTGCATCGAGGGTCGTCGAAACTACTATTGATTTCTATTGTTTCACTTAGTTTATGCAATCAGCTTTAACTTTGTTGAAGTACAGTCGAACATCGAAAATTTGCTCTTCAATCACTTTGGATGGAATCAATTTTAGTATTATCAAATATTCAATATTTGTTCAATAAAATGAGTCCCCGAATTACTTTTCAATATTATTATAATATTATTTTTACTTAGTTGTATCAGTTTGACATTTACATTGTAATCGAATGACAGAGAAAACTCAGCAGAGTTGCCAGTTTAAACGGAGGACCGTGATGTGCATCCGAAAAAAAGTTGCCACTATCAAGTCTGTAGTTTGTATGTAGCCCAACCTCGTCGGCATAACCGATCTGAACACTGTTTCATTTTGTAGGTATTAGCCGCTTATGTACAAACTCAGTTTTTTGTTTTCTTTCAAGAATCAACGAAAATCATTTAGAAAAATACCACAATATGAGTGATACGAGAAAGTCGTCATTACACCACTTCATGGATTAATACAGGTTTTTTTTACTTGAATTCTCATTTCAACAAACTGGAAACTCTGGCGTCAGAGGAAAACAATCGAAGCAAGCTATGACTAGTTCGGCTGTTACCCGTCACCTTGCTCACTTCAAACTATGTACAATGTATGAAAGGATGGTTCGCTTTGCAGTTCCCACTCACCTCCTCCCGTTTGGGCCGTCGGTTTGTATAATTAATTTTCGCTCGGTTTCTTATCTGTTAAAAGGTAATGTGGCAAATAATTCAAGACGTGTTGTCTCGGCCCATGGACGGAAAGGGCAGGAAGATTTACTCGTTCCCAATCTGCCTTTCTAAATGGGTCAGATAGGGTAACGGCTCCCTATTTCATCTGAACTCCTATTTCCATCTCATCCCTTCACCTCATTACTTTGAACATGAATAATATTTTAAAACCTACCTGAACCAAACTGTGAAATGTTTTAAAATGATTATAAAAGCTATTGTCACACTTTCCTATTGAAAGAAATTGTTTTAAGATCTTCGGTTATCGTTTTTTTCATTTAAAATAAACTCACTTTTCAATTTAGGGCACATTTTCGTCTCAAGATTTACAGTTCGTCATGTTTCTGATTATCTACTAATCGATTCGTCTCAAAACATGATCACTTTTTCGCACAATTACACTACCATTGAATGCTGGATGACTTCATAATTAGTAATGTTCACTTGCTACTTGTTTAATTAACGATTTAATACTTCAAAAACTACCCGACAAACAATAAAAGTCTTTAAAAATATGAGATGAAAGTTTTTCACTTCGTTCACTTGATTGCGCTTTGTTTTCATCTCATTTGGTTTCGCAAAGTTGCCAAGTTATCTCATAATGTTACAAAACAAAAATTGTTTTTCTTCTTCAAAATCTCATCAAAAAGTATGTTTTTGGTATCCGTGACATTAGTTTAATTATATTATTGATATTAATATTTCAATAAAACTGTTTTGGCTTCGAATATTACCAGGAAGAGCATGTTAAATACTAATGAAATAACCATTGTGGCAAATCTAGTAGCACTGGTTTCATTCCGCTATACGTCAACATAACGCTGTGAAGTGTGTGTGTTTCATCGGCTGTGCACAGAGATGCCAGATATTTTCATAGAATATGTATTACGTTGCATAGAAACTCTATATCTGGTCTTTCTGTTTTCACTAATAAAATGATGTTAAATCTGTTTTCACTAATAAAATCTGTTAACATCATTTTATTAGTGAAAACAGATAGACCAGATATAGACTTTCTATGCAACGTAATACATATTCTATGAAAATATCTGGCTTCAAATATTTCAAATTGGTTCCAAATTTTAATATAAATGTTTGTCAGTGTTCATAATCAATTATCTACATAAAAGATTTCCACTTTAACATGTGATTTGTCCGTTGATTAATAAACTTTTAAAGAATCACTGCAATCAAATACTAATAGATACTCAGAGAGAAAAGTCTAATTTTTATTTCTTTCTTTCTATGAACCTGTACAAATCTGTATTAAATTTAGGAAATCTTTACAAAATCGGTACTTTGATTTAAACCAGTATGCGAACGCAAAAATCTATACAATACCTTTAAATCTGTATAAATGGCATCTCTGGCTCTACACTTTGTTTCAAGAAGGGCTAATGAATAAATAGTAACAATCACAGTTTTGTTTTTATTTAAAGTTCACCAAATTTACTTTTCAGTAAAATTTTAAATTTAAAGGTAACGAAAACGACTGAAAAATTTTTAAACGTTGAAATGATTTCAAACTGGTTCTAAAAATATCGTATATTGTCTCATAGTTGGCATTAGGCCATTTTTAAGAAGAATTCTGACATTTTGAACCTGAGAGTGTAATAGTGGAATGTTTTGTTTTGTTTGCTGTCGCCATTGCTAATTTATAGGATGAATAAAGGATCAACGATAGGATGGATAAAAATCCATTGAGATGAAATTAGGAGCAGAGTAGTGAACATTTCATAAGTGTTTTTTGCTGTTTTATGAACATTATTTTAATTTCCAAGGAATGTGAATCAAATCTAAATGTGGAGCAAGGCGAATGAAGCAGTAATATGAAATAGTTATAGTGATTTTAGTGGCTAAATCGAGGTTTGAAGGCGACGTCCTTACAAATGAGATGAAATAGGGAGCCCTTACCCCATGTACAATGAAGCTTTACAATGGCATAGCTGAGAAGGGCTCACGGAAAGCTTTACTAATCGCAATCGAAACAATGTTGGAATTGTAAAACGTCAAAAACAAACATCACTGCCAGCGAGTCATTTAAAGTGCCGCACTTGACCGTTGAACTTTAGTTTTCTTTCGCTGTAATTCCATTATTTTTCTACTCGCTATTGAAGTTGATTCATAGTTGAAGTACCCTTTGCTTGTTGATTGTAGTGTTTTCAGTCTCAGAAAGACGCCGAGTGTCTTTCAAGTCCGGATTCAACAAAAAGGACTAATTTTGAATGTCCAATGTGAATCTTTTTTTTCGTCTCATCTATCAGGTCGCAGTTCAAAATTCCACGTACCAAAATAAAAATACGACAGTTGACTAATGATGAAAAGTCATTCTTTTTGGCACTCTCACATCTGCTTCTACTGTGAAAATTGCATTTACCGAATGCTGGTGGAGCGCCATCTGTAAGCCAGTCATGTAGTCAATTGTCTATCCTATCCCAGTTCCGGCACTGCAGCGAGTCACATTTGTATGCACACTTGAACAACAATGCCAACGTTCCCCGGATGGCTACATCGAGTCAGTTTCTGCTTCCAGCTTCCACACAAATGATGCAATCTCGCGAATTGATTTTTCTAGTTGTGTTCTCTCCGGAATCAACAGAGTATCAACACGAAGCAACAAACGAAAAAGAAAAACCGGGAAAGATCCAATCACTTGGGCTTGCACTCCAAGCCAAGAGTTCGTGCAGCAATTATTTTATCCCATGAACCTCATGCTGGCACGAAACTCCGAAAGAACAATTTTTTTTCTTATTTGTCGGAAGAGCTCTCTTTTTGTTTTTATTTCTCGAATTTTTCCGATCGCGATAATGAGCCTACCTCCGTCCGTCTTCTGCAGTTCCAGTGGCCGCATCTCAAGCGTTGACACTTCAGAGGAAAACTTGTCTCATCGCCTCTCGTGCGAACATCTACCACTTCGGTAAATGAGAAATCAGTTCGAACTAACTCGCATCCGAAGTTTCAAAAGATGTGTAGAAAAAAATTCTAGTCGCTGAGGTGTAACAAAAATCAATATACTAATGTAACGTAGAAAAGTGTTTATTTTTAGGATATCAATGCTTTAGAGAATCATATTTTCCAAATAGAAACTTTTCCGTTGGAAAACCACGTGAAATGCCTCGAGCATGCAAACTCACAACTTGCGATATTTGCGCTGTCACAGTCAGTCTGAATCTTGATGGCATGAGCAGGAAATACGTTTATTGATCGGCATATTTGCCGCATAACCAGCTTTCGTCAAGTGATGACTCAAAAAAAGTTGTTTCACACTGCTACAAAAGTGATTTACCTGCTTATAATTGGCAATGACGTAAATGTTTACCATATTATTTGAAGTTTCTCAGTTATTAATTTGAGAGACTCTGATCTGACGGAGTTTGTGACTAGTATAAATCTGATGATAGTCAATGCAGAAAATCATCAAACTTTTGTGAAATCTGGAAGAAACGAGGCTTTGGAGGTAACGAATTTTGCAGGTCATGGTAAATTGGTTCGTCTCCGTTGAGCTCTAACCTTCTTCGTCTATCGTTTTTGATCATTTGAACGCTAAATTTGATATTATCATATATCATATTCCCAAATCTACAAACTAGAACCTTTATGAGGAGGGTTGGTAACTATATTTTTCGGCCAGCAATAGTTTCAAATGTTTTCGATAGAACAAACTCACTCATAGTTGATGACTAAAAAAAACCAAATTCCATAAGTTTAGGTTTGTTCGAGACTAATATTGTGTTATGGATCGAGTTCGAAGATCATATGGCTGAAACTTCATGTCTCGGAGATATAATCGCATAAGTAGCGTAACCGACAAAAGCGTACGAAGCGATTTGTTATTTGGACGTGCTGCAGCTGGTGTCTACTGTCGTGAAATAAGACTAGAGTAGTCTTATTCACTTAGTCGATACCGTACTGCGTTACAGGTAGAAATCTACTCGATACTGTCTGGTGTACTATCGGCACGACAGTGGAGAATCTGTGGTAAACAAATTTAGTTTTGTTACGCAGCTTTAAAAGTATTTTAGATCTGGATTCTGAAGCAAAATTCTAGAACTGAATTTTGCAACTGATTTCTGAGCCTATCCCAAGGTTCCATATTTAGTTCCTGAATTCAGTTCCAGTTGCTGAATCCTGTTCCAGAATTTAGCTTCTGGTGTAGATAAATGATGACAAAAAGTACTCAACAGTTGTAAAAATTCGGATAAATTCCACAAATCGGTTCTTTTTAGAACCAGTAAAACATTCCCAAAGAACTAGTGACATATTGAAGCTCAACTAAAAAAGGTTAAATACCTTTAAAAAAAAGGTTAAAAAGGTATGGAAATGTCTTTCTCTTGTCATCGACACATCCTCATTAAAGCATGTTTGTTAAGATAACTTTTGACACGAATTTGGGCCCAACTTTGATACCAATTCATTAATGTCGTTTTCGCTTGAGAAAACTGAAACTGACCCAAGGTAATTTCATCGAACAAACGCTATTTGCGAAACTGTGTTAGGTTTGCACTTAGCAACCCCCGTTGAGCAAACCTGATATAAAAACCGGAATCGAAACTGACTCGATTTTCAGTTCAACAACGTTGAAACTACTATCGAAACTAGCTTCAAACAAACGGTTTGACAGCAGTTAGGTTTGGCATCAAGCGAAAACGACATAAGAATGCTTCATGACTTACGCCACATATTCGGTAACATTCCTCAAACCAAAACTATTAGCAATACTGTTTTTGAACTTGATTATAGGTCACTTTTTGAAATGATTGTAGGGATATAGAAAAAAAAACAGATTTGTCGGTTACGTTACTCATGCGATTATTTCTTCGAAACAGGAAGTTTTAACCTTATAATCATTGAACTAGATCCACAACACAATATTAGTCTCGAACGAGCCTAAACTTATCAAACTTGGTTCTCCCATCTCCGAGATAAATATTCGTAGAAAAAAGTAGTCTAAAGATGCACACACACAAGAATTTCTCGATCTCGTCGAGCTGAGTCGAATAATATATAACACTATGGGTCTTTGGAGCTCCGTTCAAGAGCCTTCCAACAATTCTATAACTTGAAAAAAAAAGTTGAAATCAGCTGAACCAGTTTCCCTTTCAAATACGATCGATTGCGTCTTTCTGCTGCTGGTCGTTTGCATTGGAGCAAAATACAACGAAAAGTGGACAACGATGGGGAACATTATACAAAATCAGTCCTTCTAACGGCTCCAAATGCTATCTACAGAACTATAAAGATTGTTTCTTTTGCAAAGTGGATATAAAAATCATCAGTCTAGTGCAAATCTAGAAGGATTTGATTAGTTTTTTTTTTCACTTTTCGCAGTGCGAAATTCGCTCCGAGCGAGTGCAAAAAGAGCCAGCATATGACTGCTTCGCATTCGAGAAAAATGTTCCCAAAATTGGGCCCTTCCGAATGCAAGAAATGAATCTCGTACAGCAATTTGAGAGAGTATTTTTCACTGAAATAGGCAAATCCGAAATGAAATGAACGACATCCAAATTCCGCACGTTGCTTTTAGCGAAAAAAGCTACAAACAAAAACACGCAAAGAGAAAACTTGTAACCAAAATAGCTTCAACGTAGAACAAATTCGAACAGGAAGCAGAGCCGCGGAAATTTCAAAAGGCTGTAAATTTTGACGAAAGTCTGCGAAAAACTAAATTTTCAATAGCCTGCAACAAACAATGTATGCAGCACTATATAAGAAATCTACAGATTTACAGACAAATCTGCAGACTTCAAACTGCTTCAGACAAGAACGATTGCGTCATCCTGCTGCTGGTCATTTGCAACGGAGAAAATTAAAACGAAAAGAGGACAACGATGGGATTGGACTTTATACAAAATCAATCCTTTCCATGGCTCCAAATGTTATATGAAGAACTATTAAAATTACATATGCAAATCAGGAGTGGATATAATTAGACTAGTAAAAATTAACAGTTTGATAGATTCTTATTAGAAAATATTCGCATTCTTTCTCAGCTCATTTTTTAATTCGATTATGTGTGTATTAGTTTGAATGCGTTTTGTCTAATTCCGAGTGTTCAAGTGGTGTCAGATATTTTATTGTTCACTACATTTGAATTTAATTAAAGAAAATGTTTCGTTTGAAGTTGAGTGAAGAATTTTTATAAATTTCCAAATTAAAGTTTATTTGAAATTATTTTGTAATATTTGATTGTATATCAGAATGATTGATGTAACTAATCCGTACTTTAGTGTAGGTGCATCATTTCAAATTTTAGTTGTGAAGAAAGGGGAAAACTTGCAAAATTCACACAAACGATTCAACTAATTGACATTCGGAAGTGTAAAGAAAGTGTTCCAGTTTTATTCGTGCTCACGTCATCCAGTTATGTCTCGGACCCACCCGCTTTTTTGTCTTTACTCAAAATAATTCTAATTTATTAGAATTGTTACTCTCGTCATTTTTCATATTTCTCTTAGGAACGGGTTCTCCAGATCTAAATTTCACATCCTGAAATTTGCTCTAGCATTTTTAAGGTGCAATCTTAAAACAAAAACTGGATCCGAGTCTCGAACATTTACTAAGGAACTTAACGCAGGTCCACAATCAAGTTCCAGAACTTAGTAAAGGGTTCATTTTCTCCACATGCTCTCCTAGCTGTTTTTTGAGAATCGGTAATGACGAAAAGATTTCATGAGACAGTCAATATGAGTACCGTATAAGTTTCGTAATTCGAATCACTCGTCTCCACGCAAAAAATAAACTGAAATTAACTTCTACATGGAATATAAACACAATAACTTTATTCATTACATTTCCTATTAAAATGAGAAAAAAGTGAATTTTCGAAAAAATTCACGTTCGACGCGCACGCCTACTGTGATTGGTTTTCTTTTAGACGGAACGAGAGAAGATTTTAGTTAGAAGTAAAACATGTTTTCCTTAAAAGTTTCCCTCCTGCCATATGTGGACCATTAAGAGGGGAATGAGACATACATTGAGGTCTTTTTTACGCGTTTTTTTTGCGTCTTCTTACGCGAATTTCCGAAGTTATGCGGTTTTTTTGCGTGGATTTCCAAGTTATGCGGTTTTCTTGCTTTGTTTTAAGAATGCATGAAACGTCGAGATCTGGTGTTATCCCGAATTTTTTTTATGTCAAGTATCTGACACTTTTTCAATTTTTTTTAATTACACCAGATCTCGACGTTTTATCTATTTCTAAGACATTTAGCATAAATAAGAAATCTATTTAGTTTCGCATTTTTACGCGGTTTTTCTACGCAAATTTCCGAAGTTACGCGGCTTTTTTAGCGCGGCTTTTTACACACCACGTATCACCTGCGTAAACAGAGACCTCAGTGTAATTACCAATCTTGGAACAAAACTTCATCAAAACCAAATATAGAGCTTGTTTCTGTGAATTGACTTCAAATTTTCAAATTGAACTCTTTCAAAATATGATTCGATTTGCAATTTATTTCGACATGCTATTCGAAAATTTTTCCGATGTTGTAAACATAAATTGTACAACACTTTTTCTAGCATTTGGTGTTTATCGACTGTAATCATTTGAATGAAAAAAGATTAAAATAGCTTAGCCCATTTCAAAATTCTACTAATTCTCGAGAGCATTGATAAAATTTACTGAATTTTATACGGATATTACAAAAAATACTGATTTTATACAGATTTTTAATAAAGTTGGGTTTTTCATCAAAATAATTTATATAACAAATTTTTTTTGTGCTTTATCACATGATGATAGAGGAACGTGATCAATCGGTTCGAAAATCGGCCAACAAATTTCACTGGATTAAATCATTGAAAACCTGCGTAAGTTGAACTTAGTTGAACTGTTGCGAATGTCATGTCATGTTTTAAGACTCTTGCACCCAAAATTTTACCAGGAACTTTTTGCTCAGACCAGTGCGGTAAAACTTCATTTCAGTAGAATATTTTTTGATTAATATGAAATTTATGGCCGTTGACTGTCAGCATATCCCTTCTTATTCATTTTACTTGTTTCACCGAAGCTGCCAGAATTTATCGCCAATTGAATAACCGTACCTTGAAGGCACTTGAAGTTTTGCTTGCTTAGTTTGTAGTGCCAAGCAGTCTACCTGGTTCATTGTCTTCACTGTGGGTAGTGAGCAAGTGCGAATGAAAAGGCATCAAACATCAGCGTTATCGAGTTGATGTTTGATGCCTTTTCTCAATGCCTCTCAAAACTCTCTCCGACCATAACGATAAATAGACGGTGGCGGTTTTCATTTGAGTTTTCAATTATCATCAGCAAGTTAAATTCGATAATTTCGACTGTTTGAAATGTATTGAGATGTGTTTCGAAATATTAAAAATGAAAACTGAAAGAGGGAACAATCAATTTATGATTACACTAAGGTCTCTTTTTACACGGTTTTTTTTCGCACGGTTTTTTTATACACGGTTTTTTTTACACGGATTCCGGAATTAACACGGTTTTTATTTACACGGTTTTCGCAATTAACACGGTTTCTGATGGGAGTTTAAAAAGAACTGTCATTTGTTTTTTTGAGAAAAATTTTAAAAAAGGGAACTGGTTGTCTGTAAGAAAACGATTATGAGAGTTAATTTAAAGTTTGAAAGTTAACTAAAATCATTCATTCAACAACTCACGGGAGTATTGACTGTCGTTCCATAAAATGATTAAACAGTCTTCAGATCTTGAACTCCTGTTGTAAATTACACGACAACGTCTCCTCCGCTCAGTTGTGGTGTATGATGTCAGCATCGTCATTGATATCATCGAGAATTTCGGAGCGTTGAAGAACTAGTTAAATTTACTTCAACTCTTCAACATATCGAGCAGTACAGTATTTCATACCCATTTGTATGATATAGCTCTAGTAGTATTATGATTTACGCCGATGAAATGAGTTGCTTCAGCATGACACATAGTTAACGCTCGTATTCGTACTGTATTTTACAGTAGTGTACTGTATTGTCAACTCAAATACTGTGTACTGTTTTTTACCCCCAAATCTACTGTATTTTTACACTGAAATGTACTGTATTTTTCACACTAAAATTTAATACAGAATTTTAAATCTTCAACAAATCGAATTTCGATCTGTGGCAATATAAGAACAGTAACAACACGTAGCGAATGTGAATGAGAACACAACAACAACACACACAATTTTTTCCATTAATAATTCTTGTTCAGAGCGCGTCACAACAATCAAGCGAAACTTTGATTATTAATAAAAGAAAAATGTCTCAACCAAAAAGAAAATATACTAATATATACGGAGAGCCGTATTGAGTAAGTTTTACATGATATGCGAATACAACTGGTGATGAAAACCGCGAAAAGGCTACCGCAGAGGCGATACTCGAACCCGAAAATAGTTTCTATCCTCCTAAATCGTTTTACCAATTAAGCTATCCTGCATGTTACAAAAAAACGGACTAATTGAGGGCTGAAACACCTTGCGGAGGGATTGTTATTGAGAAATGACTACAAATGAACGCTGTAGGGCCCGAACACAGCTGAACCTGCTCGGTTTTTATGTTCAATTAGGCTGTTTGTATGTGTGTCTCACTTGCAAAGTCCTGGCATTACATTCCTTTTGTGGAATTTGGCCTTTCTGTTTCAACAGACTTCGCAGCCGATTCTTAGTGTACAGAATCATTGCATGGCTAGTACTATGGATCCTACTGACACTAAGAATCCTTCCAGGTCGGGGCTCGAACATACGACAACTGGCTTGTAAGACCAGCGTCCTATGCATTGAACCGCCAACCCGGGACTAAACCCGGGTGTCTCACATGCAGGATAGTTTAATACGCAAAACGATTTACCCGTATTTGGCTTGCCACGGGTTCGAGTCCCATCTCTGGGGTGGCTTTTTCGCGGTTTTCATTACATAGTTGTATTCGCATGTCATTTTTTCAATCTGTTTTCCTCGTAAGATGCTGATCAAATTTATTTGCTTTTGTTTTGTATTCATTATTTTTAGAAAAAAGCGTACTGTAGAATGTACTGTATTTTCAAAGTCGATGTACTGTATTTCCTTGATTTTTACGCCAAACGTACTGTTTTTCGTAAAAAAATATACGAGCATTACACATAGTAATACCTTTTCTAATTTGATTTATATTCATATCTATGAATTCTTCCTCTTTAATTCTGTCTCTGCGTGTATCCAATACCCATGTCTTCCCACTCAGTTTAGTTGAAAATGACTGTTAAGATCGTTAGTGTTTACTACACATCGCACCTTCGGAATTGAAAAGAACTGATTCTCTAGCTTGATTTGTAGTGAAAGTGTTTATTGGTGGTATTACTAGCACTTCTTTAGTCGAACGTTCTAATTTGAAAGTATTATCGTTTTTTTTTTTTGAAAACTGAATGCATTATACAGAAGGCATGAGCCATTTGGATTAATTTGCTTGTCGTACAACGCGTTTTCTAAGTGTTCTAATTTTAATTTATCATCCAATGTGTTTTATCAAGTATGACTGGGCCCTTCTCGTAACCTCTGGCTGTTTTTTAGATTTCCGTTTTTATTGTGAAACAATAGTTACATTTTCACAGTTATGTGCACCTTGTATAAATTTGGGAGTTAAAAAATAAGCTTTTTTCCCCTTCAAATTATCAAAAGTTACATTTTATCCAAAACAAAACAAACAAATAATCAAATCTATGGTTTTTGAAATTATTACGTTACGCGGTTTTTTTTTTTGCACGGTTTCCGCAATTAACACGGTTTTCTTTTACACGGATTTTTTTAACACGGTACGTAACCCCCGTGTAAAAAGAGACCTTAGTGTATTTTGTAGTTGATATTTCAGTTATCATGACTGGTTTACCTTTCATCCATTATCTTGAAAAAATTCGAAGGTTTACACTCACCTCACTTGAAAGCCACTCTCTTTTCAATTGTAAGAGATATTTTGTTACTTCAAGAGATAAACTTCGGTAGAAAGAGAAACCAATGAAGGACGGAATGATGCCCGTTCGGTGCGACAGCGAAGGTTGTGTGTTAGAATGTGAAGTTCACTGCAGTAGAGTGATCGTCAGTGTGTGCATACATTCGATTTTAATTGAATTGAATGAAGTTTCACAGCACTGATTCAGACATTAATATTAGTACAAATGCCACATGCCGTTCACATCAGGGATGCCAGGATAAATTTTAAAACCGGATTTAAAGTCAAATGCTCTAAAGATGTATATTTCAAAAATGTTCATTTAACATTTGATAATAGGCAAATTTTTTTAAAAATTTGTGGGTTCATAAATATCTGCTGCGATAATCAGAAATTTGTAAATTCATAGATAAACCTGTCTACATGGCATCACTGGTTTTCATATACTGGGCTCATTTGTATGTGTATACTGCGGGAAACGGACTGTGCGAACATTTTTTTCGCAGGAGTCTACTCTAATGCATAATAATTACCTGTTGAGTTTTAAGAATGCATCCCAAGTTTGCAGCTCATGTGCAAACTTTGTGTATTCTGCACGTTCAATACACTCGTGCGTTTTTTCTGACATCAGTTGCTCTCTCCTTATTAATTATGCAACTGACACTGAAAACTGTGTCAGATATTTTCAATGAACAATGAGAGAAAAATTTACACCAAAATTTCATTTATGATAATTGGTTATACCAGCAATTCCATGAGAAACTGATATAAGATCTCTCAGAATTTCGTGATATTTGGAAGAATCGTTCACCATCGAAAAATATGAGACCCGTATTTTTTTATTTTGTCATTAGGGCCTACCATTTGCTTGTGGATCAACAAGTCAATTACACTTTTTACGCGGTTTTTTATGCGATTTCTTTTTACGTGGCTTTTTTTATGCGAATTTCCGAAGTTACGCGTTTTTTTACGCGGAATTCCGAAGTATCGCGGTTTTTTTACATGGATTTCCGAAGTTACGCGTTTTTTTTACGCGGAATTCCGAAGTTACGCGGTTTTTATTTTTTCGCGGAACGTATTTCCCGCGTAAAAAGAAACCTCAGTGTATTTTCGATTTTCTTAAAAAAATATTTTTTTTTAAATAATAACTTTTGAAGCACTTGGCCGAATCCGCTAGTTTGTTGTCGATAAATGCCTATAGTTTTTAGGAAAAAATATGCGAATATAGTAAAGCTGAAGTTTTGTGTTTGGAAAAGTCAATTGTATAACACTTGAACCGACGACACGACCTGATACTCCGAAAAAAATTTGTCCCGAAATGTGTCCGTGAGTGATTCACCTCCAGTTACCACAATATTAAAAAATCCCTTGGTAATTATCAAACAAAACAATTTCCAGCAACACTTTTCTGGTTGCTATGATCTCATTAGCAAAAATCATAGCAACAAAAATAAACAAAAACAAACTGTAGTTTTGTTTCATTATATCAAATTTTCGATTCGGCTACGGAGATTTGATATATTTTTATCTATATAAAATACTAGTCTAAATAGTTCAATAAGAATTGTTGAACGGGCAAAATTCTATTGCAATTAATAGCCACCGCCGAAAATAATGTAAAACCACTATTAATTCTCAAGGGCAAGTAAGTTTATACTTTTCTTTGTTTCCAAAGACGTAGCAAATGTATTTATCGTTCTCAGTCCATAAAACGATTTACTCTCGGTTTTGTCAGCACAATAAAAACTTCACCAAAGCATTCCGAAAGTCGTTGAGGTAAGACAAAGATCTACTGGCTTTAAATCAGTGGATAACAAAATACACACAACTGAATGGCGATGTATCAACCAACCTCAAAAAGTTTTTTGAATAACAGTTCAGTTCAGGCTCACCTTCAGCAGGACATGCAACTGTTTTGGTCTTCGTAAGACTCGATTCAGACCCAACGATTGATTTAACGGTAACAAAATGCATATAACAGAGAGATCAGATGATCATAAAAACCTTCGAAGAGGTCTTGAAATCAATGCAGAATTAAAAGAACGATATGAGACATGATTGCGATCCGACGTTGATTCAAGTTATGCGATTGTACCTGATAAAGGAACTTAACATGAGTACCCGTAATGTTGAGTAGATAATGAAATTATAGCTTCGAGCTTTGACATATAGTTTCAATCTTGTATTGCTGTATACTGTTCATTGAACTCCAAATTATTATTGATAAGTAAGAAAAATAGAAATTTTTGTTGATGTCACGTAATTTTCAATGTTATTCCCTTGCACTGGTTTGTTTTCAGGTTTCCTTTTATGCATATTCTATTCATTATTCCAATTGCTATTTTTTGTTGAAAGCAGGTCGAAGATCAAGAATTTTTTACTCCTATGAAACACATAGGACCAAATTACCAAATTAATGAAGAAACAAAACCAAAATTTTGAGTAGTTTTGTAAGCTTTTATTTCCATGAGAGTCCTAGCATATTAGCTCCTGTTCTAAATCTCAATTACTATCAAAAGTCGGGCAGAAACAGCATGGATGATTAATTTTGGTGGGCTGGAAATTTATTCAAGAATTCTCCACTTTAAAGATTTCTCCAGCATTTTATACATTTTTTACATAAAATATTTCACCACGATTTAGCACCTTTTTTGGTAGTAGTCCAGCCAAAATATAGTGGCAGCTTCATTCGTAATATACTACTCTTGATTAGCAGCAAGTCGTCATTTTTCTGTCAGAGTCCCTGCACGAGCTATAGTGTTTTGCATACTATTGCAATTGATTTACCACTTCAATCGTTCAATCATAATTTTGCTCTGTACATGACACGAGGATTCTAAGGTTACGGTAACTGTTATTCGAACCACAACAGTTATCGGTCTGGGTTGCCAATTTAAAATATTTTTCAGAAAATTTCATTTTGACATTACGAGTTACTGAGGGGTAGTTAAATTTGCGATACAGTTTTGCAAAGCGAGTGGCTGGTCGTGTCGTCGCTTGAACGGTTTTCGACCAATGGGCATAGGAATTTATGTTTTTTTTCTGAAAGCTGAAATATTTTTATATAACATATTCAGAGCGTTCAAACGTCACTGTTTCTCAATATTATTACTGGATAAGTCGAGACAGACGTGTATAAATAACTTTAGAAATGAAATTCTTTCTCAAGCCCTGAACTCAAGTTGTTGCTGAAAACGAATGGTATTTAGTTCTAAACGGCACGTGATATTTGATTTCTGAACTAAATACCATGCGTCTCCATCGGATGATAATTTGACGGAGACGCATGGTTTTTCGATTGGATTTATGTTTTTTAAAGTCTGATATTATACCTGTCCACATTATTTAAAAATCGGAAAAAATACTGCGTAATATACTTACAAAAATTGTAAGTGCCAATAAAAAAATTTAGAAAATTGCGAACATTTTTTTTCACATGAAATACGTTTTGAATAATTCTGAAAATAATCAGAAAGGTTTCCCATGATTATTAAAATATTCCTGATCCTTTCAATTTTTTTTTTGCTAAAGAGGGTTTTGAAAAATTTAAATCAAATGAAAATCAGAAGAACCACCCTAACTCGCAGTTAAAGGGTTAAAATGTTGGGAAAATCATCTCCAATACAAACAGCTTATATCAATTTTATTTCTATTTGGGGGGCAGTTTTATACTCGGCTACACCCTTTAAATATGTGGAATCCCCAGTAATAGTAATTTTTCTTTCAAATAGAAAGCACAAAAAAAGTGATTAAAACCGATCAATTTTTATCTTTTTTGATTCAAAATTGAACGATTTTGATGCTCTTATGTTGGATTCCTAATTTAGCATCATTGAAACCTACACGCTGCCAAAAAATTACCTAATTTTAAGTACTTTTCACTCAATAGAGGGGTTGTGTGCAGGAAGACAATTTTGGGTAAAATGGGTTTTACTTATTTTTGAGTAAAAGCATCAATAGTACTGATTACTTTTTACATATTTCAACAATGTAATTATGTTCAGATGGTTTGTTACCGTTACATTTACAAAATTCAGAATGAGTAATAAAATTAAATCTGTTCGCACACTTATGGGAATTCATATTCATTGTACTTTGCAATTGGAGCTGCAACAGTATTAAATCTACAGACTATATCATTGAACTGCCAAGGCTGCTCTATTGAGCTGCTGGAACTGCACCGTTGAGCGATCGAACGCATCTCAATATCTTCCATCGCCTGAAATGATATTGCGGTGTAATTATTGTTTTAAAAAGAAATTATACAAAGTTACTCACACTGTAATTGATGACAATCATTGAATTATTCTCCCAAAACCGGCAATTTTACAAAATAATTTCACTCACTTCAAATCTGACCGATAGTTTCTGCGATGCAACACACAAAATTTTTTCATCCAACAGCAACTTATTGAAGTAAACTACACTGTTGAGTGAAAACTACTCAATCGATACAGTACTTTTCATCCAACAATTAAAAACATGCTTGATTACTTCATGTTAGGTGAATTTAAGTCAACCGTTGGGGGTTTTTTTTTTGCAGCGTGTAAGACAAGACCTGACAACTGGCTTCTTATTCTTTCTTCCAAATCATCCTTCTCGTCAATTTCGCCCTGTGGAATAAATACCAAAGTATCGGCCACAGTGTAGCCATATTTACAGATTTTTTAATAACTATATGCAAAGAAAAAAATATTTATTAAATTTAAATTTTTAGACTCGCTTTTTGATTTGAAATAAACATGAAAAATGTTTTGGTGAATGCATTTTTTTATTATATATGAATGTTTAAAAACAATTAGTTGAGCTTTGATGACATATATCTCATGTAATATCTCATGTTGAATGCAAAATCGAATCCATTGTTGACGTATTACCGGATCTTTTGGAAACCGGAAAAAGTCAAGTTTGGATAGAAATGCTTAGTGCGACCACAGTGTGCAACACAACAGTTCATTCTGCTTGTAAAACTAAACACACTTTCGAGTTTACACTAATTTAAAAAATCTTTTTTGGTTACACTTTAATTCACTAAAAGAAAAACGGCTTGATGCAGATTTTAATTACACAGTGCTGCCACTATAAACATTTATTACAAATGAGATTGAAAAAATGTGAAACATTCTTTGAAAGTGTTCATTTTCATTGGTGAGCTAAAATTATACATTTCTATAAACTTGTTTTCTGATTTTCTTTATACTTGGCATCATTGCTCGTGTACCCTGCAAAAGTTGTTTCTTTTCACAATGTGCGGGTAGCAACATCAAAATCAGCCAATCAGAAACTGGTCCATTTTGGAATAAAAGCAGCCCCCCCCAGTTGTCAGGTCTTGTCTTAGATTGTAACCAAAAAACTTCTATTAAAATCATCAACAGTTTGGCCCGGGACAGCTGAGAAGACCATTCAAAACCATTGGCAAATGATATTTTGACTAATTTTAATCATGTCATTTCCGTGCAAGATTAAATTCTTTAGAATCGATCGCCACAAATGAAGAAATACGCACAAATACTGTATATAATAATGAAATCGCACGTTTTGTTTGACAGTAAAGAGACATTGTCTGCAGACACAGTGATAAATATTAATGCCCTGCTGAAATTCATTTTAACAATCGCCTCTGGCCACCACCCAGCTTACTATGGTTTGCAACCTCCTCGCAGTAGAAGAAAAAATAATACAGAAATTGCTCCACAAAGTATTAATTGATATCATTAAGGACGCTTATTGAGTATCGATTTCTAATTAGTTTGAGTTTTGCCTCAACCAAGTGCCAGCCCGGGAGCATTACTAGCTATTGCTGGCACTATCCACTATCATCGAGAAACAGCTCATCCGATAGCGACTCCTGTGTAGGGGAAACTATGGGTTACGTATTATTTTAATGTAATTAAATCGGTCAGGATCTTCATCTGGATACCATCAACTAGCGTTGGATCGGTCAGTTCCGGGCGAAATTAATGGTCGATTGGTTACTCTCTCTCTGTCGCTCTCAGTTCCTCTTTCTGACCAGCATTAACCTAGTTCAGAAACGCACGCATCTTGTGTCACGTTTCATTATTGTTGACTGTCAAGGCGGCAGCAGCAGCAGCAGCCATACAAACTCGGCACTGCAGTGAGAAAAGCCGGAAAAGTGCATTACTCCGTAACGTAACGGCGCCCGGGCCCGTTTCCTTGGGTGCATCGAGCCGTAAACGGCGGATGAGCAATATCGGAGTGTCGGAATAGGTAAACAACACAGGATAAAAGCATCGGTGCCGGACCGATGATGGGGAGGGCTGACATCTTAGATCAAACACCGGAACCGGCAAGATTGTTTGCTTGCTTCCTGCAGAAATTTGTCGTCCTTGCTGCAGCAAACCGACGGCTGAACATGAAGCATGTTGACGTAAACTCTTTCCTTCCCGGGACGGACTTTTTATAAATATCAAACTTCATCAGCATTTTTCGTGTGTTTCGCCCTTTCACGTCTGCTTAAATGTTTGTTCAGTTGCGGGGGGCGGTTCAAGGTTTGCTATTTGCATTTCAGCTTGCCGTGCGAAAGTTCCGTCTTATGATTTATTCAAAAACGAGCGCGGAGGCTTAGTGAAATCACGTTATTAAAAGCTGCCGTAAAGTGGTATATACGTTTCATTTTCATATCTTTGCCGCAGCAGAACTTTCTGCTATATTAGTGGTTGGTGAAGTATTTCATTTCACTCGAATTTCGCTGAAATCCAAATAAGCTGATATTGACAAATTGGCAAGTCGTCTTATGACGGTGGACCAACTTGGAAATCGTGCTCCGATCATAAATTGGCTTCCAATATGTGCAAAACAGACGAATAGTTTTCTTCACAAGTCGCTCATTTCGATGAAAACCGTTTCGTTACAAGTTTTTGTTTATTCATTCAATTATTTTACATGGATCAAGATAGTAAGCTAAATGAAGCTGGCTCATCATTGTACAGTATGTATGTATGTATGTATGTGTGTGTGTGTGTGTGTGTGTGTGTGTGTGTGTGTGTGTGTGTGTGTGTGTTTGTGTGTGTGTGTGTTTATGTGTGTGTATTTATGTGTGTGTGTGTGTATGTGACAAATAATGTCACTCAATTTTCTTAGAGATGTCTTATGGCCACATACAATTTTTGAATTTTTTTTGGATCCGACTCTCGGTGCCAGTATTACAAGAAAATATGTGCTAAATTAATTAAAAAATGGGCACTCAATTTTCTCGGAAATTTCTTAACCGACTTTCACAAACTAAGAAGTAAATGAAAGGTCTTAAAATTCTTCAAAAAGTCCCCGAAAAGTTCATCCAGATCCGACTTCCGGTTCCGGTATTACAGAGCGATTAGTGAGAATTTTCATTTCCATGAGCATTTTTTCACAAATGATAGAAAAACGAGGTGCACATTTTTATAAAACTTTCTGCTAAATTCATCTAGTTTGTAAATTTTGTTAGTTAGTGAATATATAAAACTACTTTGGGGCTACTAGTCCCCGATTTCCTCTTCCGAAAGCACCGATAATGGTGAAGAAAATGTCCAAAAACGGAACTCACTTCGATTTCTAAGCAACGGTTAAGCCGATTTTCACGTAAAATGATTCAAATTAAAGCTCTCACTATTTTAAAAGATACTGTGCAATTTCATCCAGATCCGACTTCCGGTTACGAAATTGCAGGGCGATGAGTGTCAAAACATTCAAATCATCATTCAGAATGACGATGCATAACTGGTACGCGACGGTACGTGCGGCTTTGCTCCGTTTGGAGCGTGCTTTGTTCAATTTCGTATAGCGTGCAGGGTTGCCACATTAAAATTTATATTTTTCAGGTGAAAAGAATGTAAATTTTCTAATTCTTTTATTCAATGTGTGCTTACTTGTTAGTGTTATACCGATGCTTTTCTATAAAAGTACACTTATTACCTTTCTCATAAAGTTTATGAAATCATTTCAAAAATTGGCTAATGAAAATTGGCGCAGAAGGCTAAGAGTTCTATATCATTCTCGACACAGTTCATCGAACTGAGCAATGTATGTGTCTGTACGTGTATGTGTGTGAGTGTGTGTTTATGGTAAAGTGTATGTTAAAATTGCACACCATCATTTAGAGCAACGATGCAAAAAAGGGTAAAATTCTTCTAGATTTGGCTTAAAACTGATTCAATTTGTAGGTTGAATTAGTAGCTTTCTGAACGAACCGACTTCGATTATTCTGGTTCCAAGTTTCCGGTTCCAGAAGTACCGGAAATAGTGGTTCAAAGTCTAAAACGAGATTCACTCAATTTTCTCAGAGATGATTTGATCGATTCCCACAAACTTAGTCTCAAATAAAAGTTCCTATAGTCTCATAACTTGCTGTTTAATATCATCCGGGTCTGACTTCCGGTTCCAGACCTGTAGAGTATAGTGTGTTTTATCATTTAGTGCAACGATGCAAAATAAAAAAAATTATTAACTTGACATAACTGTTTACAAATTAAAAAGGTTATGTTAGTTTATACCCAAAGAAAGTTTCTTATTTTATTCAAGATAGAAAACAAAATTTCTTGACAGAATCTTCCAGTGAAATTTTTGGAAATATAAGTAATAAGAGAAAGGCATCATTACACCCCTAAGTGGATTAAAAAAGGTTTTATCTTATTTTTCATGATTCAAATAATGTTTGTGTTTTCTGGAAATGAAATTGTGGAAAAATCGCACAGTTCATCCAGGGTATTTGTGTTCGCCAACGATAGTGACAGAAAATGTTAACAATACATAGAATATAAAATGAAATCGGCTAACTTTAATACAATAAACAATGTTATGCAAATTACTTCAATCTGACATTTCAATAATAAGTCTCCAAGCATTAAATATTGAAAAGTATTCTACATGAGAATTAAGTGTGAAATCAGCTAAAATTTTTATATTTCAATCAGTTAATATGCACTTGTCTGACATTTCAACTGTAAGTGTCAAACTAATTGAATATTAATTGTAATACCATTAAAATCGATCTAGTGTTTACCTATATGTTTCAATGGAATTTCATTTGAATAAGATTTGAAGTGATTTACATTTGCAATTCAGGTGTCAAATCAAACGCGGCAAAATTAAGTGCAAAACGCTTTAGTCTAACGTGTCGAATTTTATCAGTGTAAGAACAACATCTCAAAAATTGGAAATTAATCTAATAATTTTTTAAATATCGTGCTCAAAGCAATTTTGCAGGGTGCGTACAATCTACAACAGTGATTCCCAAAGTGGTCACTACAGCTCATTTTTAGTGGGTAGTAAACTTTAAATTGACAACAGATGGGCAATGAGTCGGAAATAGGGGGCTTCGCTAGTTAAAAAAACATCTTTCTGAGAGAATGTGGAAAACATTTCAATATTACAGTACAGTCCAGAACCAACCCAATTTAATGGTTGTAAGAATGATGTGATTAGTAAATTATTGAATTCTTGTGAGATTTGTGAGTAAGAAAATGAAAGTGAGTAAATGAAACCCACGTTCAAAATTCAAGCCCCGAAATCGGATCCCGATTTCCGCTCAGGAATCCAGATCCATGTTCTCAAACTAGGTCCAGAATTCAGGAGAAGGAACAATGTTCAGGATCTAGGATTCAGGTGCCAAAACTCTGTCCGGAGTTCCGGGATCAGGATTCGGGCCCAGAACCAAAATCCAAGTCCAGGTTGAGAATAGTTTTCCAGAATCCTGGTTCAAGTAAAAAAATTTTAGTTAAGAATCTGGGTCCAAGTTCAGAATGCATATCCATAACAGTTCGGCTGAAAAGTTCGTATGGTTTAATAGAAACACACATTTTTTTTGCCAAAATTCGTTTTTATTATTCAACATAATTGCCATCAGAGGCGATACAGCGATTATAGCGATCTTCCAACTTTTCGATACCATTTTTGTAGTACGATTTGTCCTTTGCCTCAAAATAGGCCTCAGTTTTAGCGATTACCTCTTCATTGTTTCTAAATTTTTTACCAGCGAGCATTCTCTTGAGGTCTGAGAACAGGAGAAAGTCACTGGGGGCCAAATTTGGAGAATACGGTGGATGAGGGAGCAATTCGAAGCCCAATTCGTTCAATTTCAGCATGGTTTTCATCGGCTTGTGACACGGTGCATTGTCTTGATGAAACAAAACTTTTTTCTTCTTCAAATGAGGCCATTTTTTTGAAAGTTCGTCCTTCAAACGCCCGAATAACGCTATATAATAGTCACTGTTGATGGTTTTTCCCTTTTCAAGCTAGTCGATGAAAATTATACCATGCGAATCCTAAAATACAGACGCCATAACCTTACCGGCCGATTGTTGAGTCTTTCCACGCTTTGGGTTCGGTTCATCGCGTGCAGTCCACTCAGCTGACTGTCGATTGGACTCCGGAGTGAAGTGATGGAGCCATGTTTCGTCCATTGTTATATATCGACGAAATATTTCGATATAACAGCTCCAAACACTGCTCAGAATCATCAATTCGTTGTTGTTTTTGATCGATTGTGAGCTCACGCGGCACCCATTTTGCACAAAGCTTTCTCATATCCTAATATTCGTGAATAATATGTCCAACACGTTCCTTTGATATCTTTAGGGTGTCAGCTATCTCGATCAACTTCACTTTACGGTCATTGATAATCATTTTGTGGATTTTTTTTCACGTTTTCATCGGTAACAGCCTCTTTTGGACGTCCACTGCGTTCATCGTCTTCGGTGTTCATATGACCAGTACGAAATTTTGCAAACCACTTACGAATTGTTGCTTCGCCCGGTGCAGAGTCTGGATAACACTCATCAAGCCATTTTTTGGTATCGGCGGCACTTTTTTTCATCAAAAAGTAGTGTTTCATCAACACACGAAATTCCTTTTTTTCCATTTTTTTCACAATAACAAAAGTAGCTTCACTCAAAATGCAATATCTCACAAACTAATAATCAGACAACTGTCAAATTTATACACGTATCTTTTGAAGGTTGGTACTAACTGAAAATGGTATGGATTTAATTCTAGTGGCGCCCTCTCATAGAAACGATACGAACTTTTCAGCCGATCTGTTAGGTGAGGTGAGGTCCAACATCTCGTTCCAGAATCCAGGTCCAGGCTAAGAACTCTGGTCCAGATTCGAAGTCCCGTTCAGAATTCAGATTTTGCCTTCAGATCTCAAATTCATATTCAGAGGTTAGGTCAAGTTACTCCATTCAGGTCCAGGTTCTAAATCTAAGCAGAGAATACTGGTATACGATCAGAATACAGATCCAAGGCCAAATCCAGAATTAAAGTCCTTGATCATGCCACAAAATTTGTTCCTAGAATCTAAGCCCAGAGTTCTGTTCCTGAATTCAGATTCAGGTTCAGAATCCAAAATCAGGATCGAGTTCCAGGTTCAGGATTCGGATGCATGTCAAATTAACAGAGTAAAATATCTTGTTTAGAATCCTGAATCCATGTCCATAATCCTGCACCAGATTTAGACTCAAAATCTACGTCAGTAGTTCAAGTCGAGAAACTAGGTTTAGGACTAGAATCCTAATCCACACACTTTAAAAAAAAAACCTGTGATTTTACATCTTATTAGATGCACATGAATGGAGCGTCGCAGCTCACGCAAATTTACGCGGAAGAACATTTAATATTGTGTCTAAAACTCCATGACATGAAAAGAACACTGATAGTAACCGCCGCGACTTGAACCGAGAATCATTGGATCGCAAGTACGTCTGTTAATCGGCTGAGTCACCGGAGCATGCATCTGCTTGGCTGGTAAAAGGTGCGTTTAAATTCATACAGTCGCACCTGTTAGCAGAACGCAAGTTATAGTCGAAACCAGTAAAATTCAAGCTAATCTAACATTGAGTCATTACAAATAAAATCTTCAGTCATTTGACAAATTAGGACATCGTATGAGGGATTAAGTAACCTGTAAAATTCAAATTTTTTTGGAGTGCAAGCTCAGAATCCAAAGTGCAGATTTCTGCTTCAGGTTCAGAAATTTTCCTGATTTAGTATTAAGATCTAGAAAACTCGTCGGACCCTGGGGTTCAGAATCCGATTCTAGGTCAAGAATCTTTGTCAAAAAGTCAGGTTCAAGTTTGAAAATGAGGAATCCTAGAGAACTCAGGTCAAGAATCCAGTCCAAATTCACAGTCCAAGGGCAAAATACTGGTCAAGAATCACGTCCACAGTCACAGTCAAAGTTTAGTTTCAGAAACTCTGTCAAAAGTTCGGTAAACTGAATTCTGGTTCAGAATTCAAGTCCAAGCCTATGTTTTGAATTCAGCTCCAGGTTCCGAATCTAGGTTAAGGTCTCTGTCAGGAGTTCAGGTTCACAATCTCGGTCCAGGTTGAGTCCAGATCCATGTTCCGAATCCAAGTACTGAATTCTGCTTCAAGTTCATCCATATCCGGATAAAGAATCTCAGTCCTGAATTCAGGTTCAGATCCAGTATGCTGATCCAGAAACTTTTTTCGATAACCAGATCCAGTGTTCAGAACCAGAATACAGATTTAGATATCGCTTAATTATTTGCGAGTTTTCCAAATACTAACAAAAGTAATACACACAAACATTAGCGGCCTTTACACGATCATTAAAAGTGTCATTACTAAAAAGTAATGACACTTTTAATGATCGTGTAAGGTCTACGAGTTCAGTAATGACACGAGTAATGATGGAATTCCGGATTTTCCATCATTACCAACATTATTTATTCTTCTTATTTTTTTGTGGAAGTGCGGAATATCGTCAGTTGTATTAGATGAGAAAATTTGACAACCATGAAGTAAACATTCTCTTCAGCAGGGATGCCAGGTCTGCACAGATTTGAAAAATGACACAGATTTCTGAAAATGATCACAAATTTTCACAGATTTTTGAAATCGAGCACAGTTTAGCACCAAAAAGTACACAGCGGTTGAGGGAAAAGGTACAGATCTTCTATTATGGAAACGGGAAACGGGCATAGCTTTTCACAGACAGGTTTTTGGCTTAATCACAGATTTTTGAAAAAATGACCTGGCATCCCTTCTCTTCAGAACTATACGTGAAAAAAAATCTGCAAATGGCATAGTATAGATTTAAATTCTTAACGTTGCATTAACCTTAACGTTTCAATGGCAAATCAAATTTATTTTCAGCTGAACCAATATAGAGAATATTGCTAATATTCTTTAATTGCTGAGGGAAAGTTTTCTGGTTACAAGCCCCGTGCTGGAGTAGTTAAAAATACTCATCATTAATAATGAACGTGTAATGCTAAAAAGTAATGCAGCAATGACGAGCGTTTGAGCAGAAGTGTCATTACTTAGTAATGACACTTTCAAAGATCGTGTAAGGGCCGCTATTCACATCTTAAAATTAATTTTTGCCGTTATTTTCACCGTTCTCTTTTCCTTTTTACAGTGTTGTCATACTTACGCCACAAGAAAACACACCTAAGGCAGAACTATTCTTTATTACCCAACCAAAAGACAGATAGAAATTATGACTGATAAAATCAAAAAAAGAAAAAAAAAGAAATCCGAAAGCTTATGACGTCAGACAAACTCTCAGAAGACAGTTGCAAATCGAAACGTTCTGGGAAATTGTTTTTCCAACTGAACTACTATGGATATGATGATACACGGGGCTACCACGTTTGGCATAACGCCGTTTGACATAATGGTCATTTGGCATAACAGATGAACATGCTGCTTAATAGAAATTGTTCTAAATTAGTGCAATTTTGAAAGGTCTAATGCGGCTACGCCGCATCGTTTTTAATGACTTGGAGTCCGACCTTGCTGCCGCTCGCTCGGACTTAACTGAGGGATAGCTCCTAGCTTTGGGTAATCCGGGCAAACGCCCGCAACTAGACAGAGATGATTTTGTATCATTGCTATCTATTTTATATTTTAATCTTGAGTGAACTGTAAATGATGATTCGATTACCGGATAATTTTAATAATTATTTTCTACTTGGTGGGCAGTAGAACGAATATTATATCCAAAATGGGCATTCGACCAGAAAAGTTTGGGAACCACTGATCTACGATCTTCCACATAGGGCAATTGTACTAACAGTCATCTCACTGATAGAGTCGCCATATTGTTTTGCCGATTACTCGATCTCCAATTAACGAATTGTGTTAAAACTGGTTACAATATCTTTGCTTCGGCACTCAGAAGCAATACCGCAGAAAAAATAGTTCGAAAATTGTTCAATACTGCTGAAATAGCGTCGCGAAAAATCGACACGAACGCACCTATTTTCATCTTACCCTGAACGATAATCTATCGAACAGAAACAGCAGATCTCCACTCTCCCTAATAGTTTTCGTATATCAGAAAGATAACAAAATTACAAACATTACAAAATATGTACTATTCGATGCTTTTTAAATCATTGAAAAAAGAATCATTTTCTTACTTTCTAGAGTAATCAAAATATTGAGATTCTTTTCTTGAGCCGATAGGTATATAACCTCTTAAATAAAAAGAAACGTATTCGAAAATTTCATGTCGATAGCTATACAGCATTCGACCATTTCTTATCGAGTTTAGTCGTTTGCGAGCTCGATTGCTTTGGTTTCTTAATGCAAAACCTTCTCGAAGTCGAGAAGTCGAACGAATTTTGATGATCGACTTCGAATCAATAACCATAATACGAATCATGGTCGATTCGACAAAATTTTAATCGATTCGAGATACACAATGCCACCTCTTGGTATTTCGATTCTGGGCAATGAAGGGGAAAGTTGCAAAAGCAGTGCAGTTACTTCTCCTCTAATGGAAAATCAAAATTAAAACAGAAAAGCCACTAAAAATTTCCAATCGATGTAAAAACGGTTTTGCCAAACTTGTATGGCAACAATCCAGCTGGAACGGAATCGTTAAAAATCGATTGGTTAAATTCTCGACCGGAAACGGTTGATTTATTGTTGATGAACTGTTTCCCAAATTCGGGCAGAATATCGACAAAATTTTGGTAGAAATCTGCCGTGCACGGGTGGGTGGTATCCATTGTAGAACTTAAGGGCTGAGGACAACCGTAAAGTGGTAGGTTTTTTAATATTTTCCCGTTTCAAATTAAATTTTCTTGGAAACGGTGCAGAATGTAGAAAAACCCACCTGACAATGTCTTCGAAATTTAGTTTAGAATATTCTGTGAAATTTTCAGAATGATTCATTGAGTTTAGAAAAGAACAGCGGAAAATTGGAACGCTCGGAAATGCATACCTCTACTTGTTCATCGAATATCTCGGCTTTGAAGGCTTGTATCGAAGTCTAGATTATTTAGTTTAGATGCGATTAGTGCGTAAGAACATATATGTTACCGCGATGAAAATAAACGCCCTTATTCTGAATAACGACGTATTGATTTTTCGATCGAATGTGGTTCGATCGAATCATAGCTACCTTTGATTTTGCTAGCGTTATCCCGCATATGCATGGCTGTCAGACGGCTGACTAAACGCTGCCAGCTGGTAAAATATAGCTGGCAGACATTCTGGTGACCGACTGCCTCACCGCTGGCAGTTATACAACTCAAACGATACAACCGTGCCCACCAGGATTTTTCCACATTGAAATCTTTGACATTTTCAGCGAAGGTGAGAAGATGAAAACGCTCGGCTAACTTAGATACAGGCGACATTGTTTTGTCAAATAGGATTTGACAACCGTCACTGAATCAATTTTGGTAGCCGTCTGGTGGCCATGGCTGCCCAGGTAGCCAAAACGCTATGCGGGATGGGGAATACAAAAAAAATACGAGGGAAAAAACGATACGGCGTTATTCAGAATAAGGGCGAAAATCTTGTATTTTTCTGTGAAACGAAATCAGTTTCAATGCATCCGCCATTTTGGTTTCCTGGTAGCATTCTGAAAAAGGAGAGAGAAATAAAATTGGCTCGACAAGGCTGCCAAACACACAGACATTCAATCTTTGTGAAAGTTGAATATTTTTTCATTGTTCATTGGAATCCATGTAATGTCCAACCCATACGATTGATTAATGTGATAAAACTTCTCATCAAAATAATAAAATGTATGCTGGCAACCCGGTACATTTTGCTCATATACGAGAGAGTACAAGAGAAATACGTTGCGCAAAGAGAATTGAGCGAGCCACGTGGTCGATTTAAAACTCAACACGTGACCCTCTGTCCTCAGACCTTAAAACTGGTACACCGAAACCTCCATTTACAAACAAAACGAGGGTTCGTAAATGGAGGTAGTTCGTAAAAAATTTTTACGTTATTTGGGTTTTGGTTCGTAAAAAAAGTTTATGTTATTTGGAATTTACTCCGTAAAAAAAGTTTCGTGTAATGAATGTGGAAACCCCCAATCACATGGCCATTTTCGGAACAGATGTGATAAGTGGGTGCAAGAAAATGATGTTTAGGGTCGTTTCAAAATCAAAGATGGCGACTTCCGGTTTATCAATATTCCTAAAAACCTTTACAATGTGGGTATTTTCGGAAAAGGATTGATGAGTAGATGACGGAAAACAATGTTTGAAGTGGTTAGTTACGGTTTTAAATTTCGACATTCTGAAAATTAATATTGAGTCTAAAAGGTTTAATATTGAGTCAAAAAAGTTAGGAAGAAGAGATTACCATACTGAAGAGGTGTACATTGATTCATCCGATTCGGAGAAAGTCGATCCTGCCAGTTTATCTGCTATTTATTTCTGGAATTGCTCATAAATGTTAGAAAATCAGTGTCATGTGGTTGTCTAACTGACTCTTACCACTTGAGCCAAATAATATCCCTCTTTCTCAATGGCTTACAAAATGTTAAATCATATTACGACGGGCCAGTTGACATGAGATTTTGACAAGTTTAAATAAAAACAAATGTGTCGTGATGAGAGTAACAGTACTTTTTTCGACTTTATCACGTACACTAAAACAACTGAAATTATAAATGTAACACTGAAAATAAAAAAAATTGGAGAACACGGTCATTGATTTGAAACCAAATTTTAATGTTTGTGGTTGCTTCCAAGTATTAGATTGAGACTTCCAGTTGTTCAATAAAATATTGAAAGCATGCAATACCTTATGATCAATAAAGAACCGGAATTTTCATTTTAAAATTCCCGCGCTTGTCCAATCGGTAAACTTTTCCTGTCTCAACGTTGGCAACACTTTTATACTTACTTTATTTTATGTCAAATTTTGACGCATATCGTACGATTAGTTTTTGTTTGGCGTCTATACAAAGAAGTTGAAAAATTTTCGTGTGGCGATTTTTATAATGGATGAAAATTTAGAACAACGTGCGTGTATCAAATTTTGTGTTGCGAATGGATTTAGGTGTTCCGAAACGTTGAAAATGTTAGAAAAGGCCTTTGGTGAATCGTGTCTAGGAAAAACACAGGCATACGAGTGGTATAAACGCTTCAAAGGTGGTCGTACAAGCTTGGATCATGATGAGATTCCTGGCCGCCCAACAACATCTGTTACTGAAGAAAACATTGAATCGGCGAAGCAAATCGTGTTGCAAAATCGTTCTGTACCGATTAGAGAGATTGCTGTGTTGTTGGGCATCTCTTATGGATCAGCTGAACACATTTTAACTGATGTTTTGGGTTTGAAACGCGTCGCTTCTCGGCTGGTGCCAAAAAAGCTGAATTTCATTCAAAAACAGCGTCGTGTTCATGTGGCCAAAGAGATGATTTCTGGCCAAAAACTCAACCAATATCATCAACCAAGCACCGTACTCTCCAGATATGGCCCCGTGTGACTTTTTCCTCTTCTCAAATTGCCATTGCAGGGAACGCGTTTTGAGACCATAGAGACCATAAAAGAGAATTCGCTACGTGAACTAAAGGCCATACCTTCGACGGCCTATAAAACTTGTATGGAAAATTGGATCAAGCGTTGGCATGCATGTATTGCCGCAGCAGAAGAGTACTTTGAAGGCGATAATAAAGAAATTTGTTAAAAATTGAAATTTTGCGTTTTTTAATAAAATTCCGGTTCTGTTTTGATCATAAGGTATAACTATAACAATATAAAATTATTATAACTGTTCAGACGTCTACTTGTTATGATCATTTCGAAAATATAGTACAATATTCAAACAATAATGATTAGCAGGAAACATTTTTGTCAGAAGCATAACTTTTTTTTTTTAAACGATATATAATCATATCGTAACGATCGTCAAAGAATACCGATACAACTGAACTCACCATTTTGATTTTTGAAGCGTTTTCAAACATAATTTCCCGGTATATACTCATCAAACCCGTCCCTAAAATACCCATATTGTAAATGTTTTTAAGCAATATCAAAGAATCGGAAGTCGCCATCTTGGATTTCTAAACCACTTCAAACATCGTTATCCGCCATCTACTCATCAATCCCGTTCTGAAAATATCCATATTATAGTAATTTCCATGGAGCCGGAAACTGTTTTCATTGGATGCAAAAACCTCTTTTTACGAAGTTAGTTCGTAAAAAAAGTTTACGTTATATGGGATTTGGTTCGTAAAAATAGTTACGTCAAAAGAGGTACTGTAAAAAAAGTGTTCGTAAACGGAGGTTCGGGTGTATCAGAACAGATTGAAATATAGCAAAAAAGAAATAATGAAACATAAACAAATATTTTCTGCTCAAATGAAAAAATAAGTAAATAAATACACATTGATTTGCAACAACTCTAAAATTCAAAATCGTCAAATCGTTTGAATATTATTTTAAAAAAACGCTAAAAAACACTGCAACCAAAACAAGTGCAAAGCAGTAACTGGCAAAAAGCGGATCGCGATAAAATGTAAAAAAGAACATTAAAAACACTTACGACTGGTGGTTGTTGCTCTACGGACATTGGTGGTGCGCTACGAATGGTCCCATAGTAAGAATTTTCACATTCACAGGAACTTAGGAGAAGGTAATGGATGTTAACGGAAAAGTCGACGAAAAGATCGAGCATAGAGTAGAGTGAGTGTCCACAATAAACTGCTGGACGGTACACGGTGATTGGAATCTCAGCTCTTTCTAGAGGCTTCGCCCGGTTTCGCCTTCAATGCATTGTGCATTGACAGACAGACAGACACAAACATCAAACACACAAACCATAGTAGGCGACATACAACAAAAACTTCGTGTTGCTACGGTCTGTCATACGGTTGTCACAATTAGCTGGTGCGAGCACATCTACGTTTCTCATGGATCACTATGATTTTTTGGTTTAGTTTTATTTGGAAAACACCGACACACGTACACACACACATACACTGGATGGGGTTGCGTTGGGTGGGGCCAAACTTTTCAAGATGCCAAATCGAAATCTACCTGTTGATCCGGTTGTTGAGAATCCAAAAAGCTAATCAAACTTTGCCGAACTGTGGCGAACACTTTTCAGACTTAAACCGCACGGAACATTACCGTTACCGTTAGCGTCGTATTGTTATTGTTGTTGGTGATGTTCCTGTTATCGATGATAATGCCGCTCGAAAGTTGGTCCATTTCGGGCATGCCTTCTTGCAACGAACACTCACACAAAAACACGCGGTTGTTGGATTACAATGAATTGGTAAATATTTGTTCCTTAGCCTTCTAGTACGTATCTAAAGAAACTCTATCAGTCCTTTGCGGGCTCAAATAATTGACTTTTCGTTTACTTTTCAGGATGACGTTTTTTTTTTCTTGCTTCTACGGCAGAACCAGATTCAATTTAAAACTCTACTGACTAGAAAGGCAAACGTAAACAGACTTTTCACTAAGCAATCAGGATAACACTTTCCTATTTTGGTCACTATTTGCTCGGCTCTCTTTTCAAAGCTGGCTAATGGCGCAACACCACACGAATACACGGTGCGCTAGAATTACTCGATATGTGCTAATATAAACCATGGGAATCACACCGTCACATCCGGTTGGGAACTTTGGTCCTGTGAGGAGATACGGAAGAAGATAGAACAATGATGGGTTAGAATATAATACCGGGTTCCACCTGTTGCACGGATGGATTTTTGGTTTGGTTTTCTGACGCTGCTGTTGTTGCTGCTGCTGTTTGTTTGCTGTGGATGACAAAAAGAAAATTTCCCCCCTTTCCCATCGAGGTTCGGTACTCAATCGAAACACGACAGTCGGAAAACGGGATGTCTTTGAACCTGTTTGGTAGAAAGTAAATAAAACCGGAGCGAAGGATTTTGTTGGCAGAACAAACGGATGTAATTGTTTGCGGGAAAATTTTACGGGATCAAGAGTTCTGTGAGAAACGATGTTCGTCGGGGATTAGAAGGGATGATTAAATTTTCTACGGCTTCAGTGAGATTATTGTGTCTGGTTTTGGTGGTTGTAAAATTGGGTTGGAATAATTGATGGCACTTCCCCCTTTACAGGCTATTAAACCCAACCAAGCGCCAACATGGAAATATGCTTCAATGAAGAGAAAGCTGTTACTTGAGACGGAACAAACTTTAATCAGCCGAGATGCATTATTCAGCAGTGCTGTAAAACTTCATTCAATTCAATTGAAACTGAATGTGGAACACATTGACGATCTCTCTAATGCAGTAAACTTCACTCTCTGACACACACAATGTTTGCTGACGGCCCGAACGGGCAGCATTCAATTCATCACTCGTTTCTCTTCAATCGAGGCTCAGTTTAACCACCGTCAGTTGATCTCTTGAAATGACAAAATATCTCTTTCAATAGTGTGAGGGCGGCCTTCAAATGAGGTTCATGTAAACATTCGAATTGGTTCAAGAAAATAGATGAAAGACAAACCAGATAGCTGAAATATCAATCACAGAATACACATAAATTAATTGTTTCCTCCTTCAGTTATCATTTTTAACACTTTATTCCATTTATAATTCTATTCGTTCGAATTTGCTTACTACCAAGAGCGAAGGCATTGAAGCAGGTAGACTACTTGGCACTCGAAACTGAGGAAGCAAAACTTCAAATGACTGGATACGATTATTCAACTGACGATGAATTCTGGGAGCTTCACTTGAATATGGCAGCAAAAGTCAAATGAATTAGTAGGGATATGCTGACTGTCAGCGGCCATAAATTTCATTTTCATCTTATTTTATTCGATTGAAAATGAAATTTTACCGCACTGTTATTCAGTATTATGTTTGAAGGCCCTAATGATTAACCACCAACAACAACATCCAGCTGGAATGGATTTGCTGCTTTGTAATATTGTCTCGTGATTTCTCCGCTTTCCAATCTCCTAGCTAGTGTGACGTAATTTGCTCCGCATCCTTATTAGCAGCGAGAGAGAGAGGAAGCAGATAAACTGTCTGCCAGCATCCAACGGCCCCCCAGTGCAATTTACAACCGATGCCTGTCGAGAACGTGACTGAGTAGTTTGCACTTTACTTTGAAGCTGGGGCGAACAACGTTTGTCAATGTCAGGCCGGTGTGCGTGTGTGTGGCACGGGCGAAGGACGAAGGAAAGCTCTGCTAGTTCTGTGATTGATGCACATACCGGCTTCCATCAACTGGAATAGTTTGTCAATCAAACGGCGAAACATGCCCCGCGAGATTCCGATGCTGGAACTATCGTTGTAGGAAACTGAATGAACATACGCTACGCAGGATCAAACACTTTGCGATAGCGAATACCATGATTGCACGGAAATGTTCTATGCAAATTAAAGGATTTTTTACATATTCATCCCAAAAATACAAAAAGACAAAGGGCGCATTTTCAAAATTCCCAGAATGGATAGAACATAATCGTGAATATTTCCAGTTGTTCTAAATGCAACAACATAACGTTTGCATTTAAAAACAATGGACAAAAAATGCCGATTTTGTCATTACCCGCACTGACGAAACTGCCCATGCAGCATAAATTCTACTAAGCCAAAAAAATGGCTCGAAAACTATTCTACAAATGTTCAAATTATTGCTCCAAAACTGCTAAAACAATTATTCTAAAAAGAGTTTAAATAACTTTTTGAAAACGTCTCCAAAAAGAGCTCGAAAGAACTACTTGGAAACCACTCTAAAAGCTGTTTAAATAAATGCTCGAAAAATAGCACTAAAAATCGTTTCAAAAACTGTTCCAAAAACTACTCTAAAAAGAGTTCAAATGACTGATCGAAAACTGTTTCAAAAACTGTTCGGAAAACTGCTCGAAAACCACTTTGAAAACAGTTTTAATAACTAATTGAAAACTGCTCCAAAACTGCTTGAAAAATACTTAAAACACTGTTAAAATAATTTCTCGAAAACTGCTACAGAAATAGCTCGAAAAAATTACTCGAAAACTATTCTAAAGCTGTTTTATTTACCTGCTCGAAAATTGCTGGAAAACTACTCTAAAAATGTTAAAATAACTACTCGAAAAACTGTTTGAAAAGGGTTCCAAAAATAGCTCGAAACATCTACTCGGAAACTACTTTAAAAACTGTTTAAATAACTGATCGAAAAACTGTGTGAAGACGGCTCCAAAAATAGCTCAAAAAAGCTACTCGGAAACTACTCTAAAAGCTGTTTAAATAAATGCTAGAAACCAACTCGAAAAATAGCACTAAAAATCGTTTCAAAAACTGTTCCATAAACGACTTTAAAAATTGTTTAAATGACTGATCGCGAACTGTTTCAAAACTGTTCGAAAAACTGCTCGAAAACCACTTTGAAAACAGTTTTCATAACTAATTGAAAACTGCTCCAAAACTGCTTGAAAATTACTCAAAACACTGTTGAAATAATTTATCGAAAACTGCTTCAAAAACTTCTCGAAAACAGTTCTAAAAATAGCTCGGAAAAACTACTCGAAAACTATTCCAGAGCTGTTCAAATAACTGCTCAAAAACTATTCTAAAAACTGTTTAAATAACAAAAATGCAATAACAGATCGTAAAAACTACTCGAAAACTATTATACAAATGTTCAAATAACTGCTCCAAAACTGCTAGAACAACTATTCTAAAAAGTGTTTAAATAACTTTTTGGAAACGGCTCCAAAAAGAGCTCGAAAAAACTACTCTAAAAGCTGTTTAAATAAATGCTCGAAAACAACTCGAAAAATGGCACTAAAAATTATTTCAAAAACTGTTCCAAAAACTACTCTAAAAATAGTTCAAATGACTGATCGAAAACTGTGTCAAAAACTGTTCGAAAAACTGCTCGTAAACCACTTTGAAAACTGTTTTCATAACTAATTGAAAACTGCTCCAAAACTGTTTGAAAATTACTCAAAACACTGGTTAAATAATTTCTCGAAAACTGCTCCAAAAACTTCTCGAAAACAGTTCTAAAAATAGCTCGGAAAAACTACTCGAAAACTATTCTAGAGCTGTTCAAATAACTGCTCGAAAACTATTCTAAAAACTGTTTAAATAACAAAAATACAATAACAGATCGTAAAACCCACTCGAAAACTATTCTACAAATGTTCAAATAATTGCTCCAAAACTGCTAAAACAATTATTCTAAACAGTGTTTAAATAACTTTTTGGAAACGCCCTCCAAAAAGAGCTCGAAAAAACTACTTGAAAACTACTCTAAAAGCTGTTTAAATAAATGCTCGAAAACAACTCGAAAAATAGCATTGAAAATTGTTTCGAAAACTATTCAAAAAACCTGCTCCAAAAACTACTTTAAAAATAGTTTAAATGGCTGATCGAAAACTGTTTCAAAAACTGCTCGAAAAACTGCTCGGAAACCACTTTGAAAACATTTTTAATATCGAATTGAAACCTGCTCCAAAACTGCTTGAAAATTACTCAAAACACTGTTAAAATAATTTCTCGAAAACGACCACAAAAATAGATCGAAAAAATTACTCGAAAACTACTCTTAAGCTGTTTCATTTACCTGCTCGAAAATTGTTTGAAAACTACTTTAAAAATTGTTAAAATAACTGCTCGAAAAACTTTTTGAAAATGGTTCCAAAAATAGCTCGAAAAATCTACTCGGAAACTACTTTAAAAACTGTTTAAATAACTGCACGAAAAACTGTTTGAAAAACTATTCCAAAAACGACTTTCAAAATAGTTTAAATGACTGATCGAGAACTGTTTTAAAAATCGTTCGAGAAACTGCTCCAAAAACCACTTTGAAAACAGTTTTAATATCTTTTTTATTTTTTAATTGAAAATTGTTTTAAAACTGCTATCGCTAAAAAACTGCTGGAAAAATTTTTTGAAAGCGGCTCCAAAAATAGCTCAAAAACAGCTACTCGGAAACAAGTCTTAAAGCTGTTTAAATAAATGCTCGAAACCTGCTCGAATAATAGCACTAAAACTGTTTGAAAAACTATTCCAAAAACGACTTTAAAAATAGTTTAAATGGCTGATCGAAAACTGTTTCATAAACTGTTCGAGAAACTGCTCGAAAACCTCTTTCGAAATATTTCAATTATTATTTTTTTTTATTGAAAACTGTTTCAAAACTGCTTGAAAACTACCTTGAAAATTGTTGAAATTATCGCTCGAAAACTGCTGGAAAAACGTTTTGAAAACGGCTTCAAAATTAGCTCGAAAAAACTACTCGGAAACTACACTAAAAACTGTTTAAATAACTGCTCGAAAATTGCTCGAGAGACTTTTTGAACACTGTTTTTATAACTGCCAAAAACAGCACGAAAACTGTTTCAAGAACCGTTCGAAAAACTGCTCGAAAGTACTCTAAAAATAGTTACAATGACCGATTAAAAACTGCTCCAAAACATGCTCGAAAAATCCGCTCAAAAACTGATCGAAAATCCTCTCTAAAACTACTACAAAACTGTTGCAATAACTGCTCAAAGACTGTTTCTAAAACTGCTAGAAATCTTATTTAAAAATTGTTTAAATAACTGATCCAAAAATAACCCGAAAAAAATCATTTGAAAACTACTTTAAAATCTGTTTCAATAACTGCTCGAGAGCTGCTCCAAAACCTCTGCTGCTCGAAAAAAACTTCACTAGAACTGCTCAAAAACTTACTCGAAAAAAAACTGCTCGAAAAACTACTTCAAAACTTATCTGAAAATTGTTGAAATAACTGCTTGAAAATGTTCCAAAGATTGCCAGAAAACTGTTCGATAAACTGCTCAAAAACTATTCTGAGAACTGTTCACGTAACTGCTCGAAAAACTGTTCGGCAACTGCTCCAAAACGCTTGGAATCTACTCTAAAAACTGGTTAAACTGTTTCAAAAACAGTTTCAAGAACTGCTCAAGAAAATTACTTGACAACTACTAGAAAACTATTCTAAAAACTTGTTTGAAGAACTGCTCGAAATCAGCTCCAAAAACTGCTTGAAAAATCCTCGCCAAAGAGCTCGAAAATTTCTTGAAAACATCTCAAAAAAATGCTCGAAAAAATATTCGAAACTACTTTAAAAACTGGTCGAAAACTGCTCAAAAACTGCTCGAAAACTGCTCAAAAACTGATCGAAAATTGTTTAAAAAATGTTAAATAAAACTGCTTCAAAAAACTGCTTGAAAAATTGCTAAAAAAATGCTAAAAAAACTGCTCAAATCTTCTTGACAATTACACTAAAAAATGTTTAAATACTTGCTTAAAATACCGTTCGAAATGCTGCTCAAAATACTATTCGAAAACTACTCTCATAAGTCTTTAACCGTTCGAAAATTGATTGAAAAATTGCTCAAAATACTGCTCGAAAACTGCTCCAAAACTGTTCAAATAACTGCTCAAAAACTACTCCGAAAATTACTCGAAAACTATTCGAAAACTGCTAAAAAATGCTCCAATACTGCTCGGAAAACTGCAAAAAAACTACTCACAAAACTGCTTGGAAGCTGCTCAATAACTTTTTGAAAATTACATCAAAAACTGTTTAAATAGTTGCTCGTAATGCTGTTCGTAATGCTGCTCAAAATACTGCTCGAAAACAACTCTAAAAAGTTTTTAAATGATTGCTCGAAAACTGATTGAAAAATTGCTTGAATACTGATTCAAAAACTACTCGAAAAAACTTAACGTGGTATTCAATTTACCTTTGCACTTTTGAGCTAGTCACGTTAGTTCTACAGTTTAAATGATTATCTTTCATCGAGAACTTGAAATTTCGAATATATCTGTAAATTGGTTTAGCTGTAACTTCTTCATTTTTCAAAAGGCACGGATGGGATAGCCATCAATCTGTAGGTTTTCATAAAAGCTTTAAAATAAAAATTATCAAAAAAAAATCGAAACCGTGATTTTTTTTGTTTAACTTTTTCGGTTTATTTTGTAATTTTTGAGAAAGAAAATCAAAAACTTTTTTCAGTGTCTATCCCAATCGATTCCCTACAACTTCTTCCTGAACGCCATTTTTGTACAATTAACGGTTTCCGAGTTACAATGATTTGAAAAAGGTAATTTTTGTGAAATGCAAAAATACATACACCCTTTTTAAAAATCAGTCGTGAGTCGGATTGACCTGAAGCCATGTGCAAAGTTTTATCCAAATCGGAGAAGGTCGAGTCTAATGATCTGCTAAGCATTTCTGGAATTACTCAGTAGTTTTTGCAAAATCCGTATAAAATTCAGTAAATTTTACCAATGTACTTGAAAATCAGAGAATACTGGAAAATCCGTATATCGGGTAACCCTGAACCCAATTAAGTCTCAAAACTGATTTCAAATTCAAAGCAGATTGTATATTGGACAGGTAATAATAAATCATTTATAATGGACCAAAGTTTGTGAAAATCAGTTCATCAATCCTTCCATTACAGGCTCTCTTTGTCATTTTTCTCTACACTTAGTTCGGTTGAAGACACCGAAGCTTTCTCTGCAAGGCTGAATAAAAATTAATTGGTGATAATTTGCACCTCGTTCCATCAAGCAGAATATCCTGGGCCCGTTCGGTTGCTTATCCACGATGACGCTATCAGTCGCGCTTAGATCAAATTAGTCCAACCGTGCAGCGACGACACGACAGATGAAAAATGAGCGAATTTGCACCTTTCGCATAATCTCTAACTACGGTTGCCGTCGTCATCCTTGTCGTAATTCTCCGTGCCCCCCAACAAAGTTCAGTCAGTGGAATGAAAGATGGCCTAGTATCAAAGGTGTTGACTCCTACCGTTCCTCACCTTTTTGAACTACACGAGGGTACTCCAGGAACACGGACTATCGCACGATCAGCAGTAAAAGTTTAAATATTTGCCAACGCCAGCAGCAACCAGCAGCCAATCTAGGATGACGTTGGAAAGCTTTGCTGTGGAAAGCCATTCGGAAATTTTCACCGGTTAGCGTTAGCGTAGGCCATTCAAAGCGAAACTCACATTCAAGGCGGACGCTCACAAAATGGATTAGCCAGCAGAGCTACTAACTAGCGCTGCAGAACATTCCGGTCTTCTGAATAACAGGCTCCGAACGTATTTCGCTTTAATGCTTTCGGAAATTTTTGCTTGAACTCATCCGCAATTCTTGATATTTATTCTTTTTTCCCCGGGAATTACATCACCAATCGAACGCCTGTCAGACCAAATTCAGCCTTCTTCGATGAAACGATGAACTGATGCGAACGATTTTGCAGCGAAAATGAAAAAAAAAACTCTGCCTCATTTATTTACCTTCGGCGAGCTCATTTCCTGCCGGTGACATTTCGCTGCGGTTCGTGTCGTCTACCTTTCATTGTCTGATCCGGCAACGTGCCGCAGCAGACAAAGGTAAAGTAATTTTCTTACACAAAATATACGATTTCGAGATGCGAATGCGAATGTCGTCTGCCGTCATCGGAAAGCTTGAACGAAAAAAAAATTGTTTGTTTTTTCACGGTCAGAAGGATTTTTCGCCCTCCATTTGACAGAAGTAACAATCACATAATTCCGTTTCCAAGCCTGAATAACGACATAATCAGCTATCGATCGGTAGAGGCAAACTTTTTCACATTCAGTCGCACACGGGGATTTTGGGGTTCAAAATTGGTCACAATTGAATGGCAAGTTGAGTTCTGTCGAAACATACCAACGCGGTAGAAAATGCGCTTAACTTTGTGACTCACCGGTCGGATCATTGTGCCTCGGGTGATGCATAATAATGATATTCCGGTTATGATAAAAATCGAACAAAGGTAGAGCATTGTGGAAATGCAAATGATATCGGGTCAGAAAAGGTTAAACCTGAAAAAATAGAATAGAATAAATAATTGGAAAATAGATTTTCTGTTCCAACGGTGGCACGTTTTGAATACGTATCGCCCCATTAGCAGATCGGTCCGGTTTCAGGATGGGTTTTCTGCTGTTTTCCAAACATACCAAAATCAATACCTAATTATGATTCGGGGATGTGTTTATATTGGCGGTTAAGTGTTAGTGATAACAAGACTTCCACATAGGATTGAGTTTCAACTCTTGTTGCTAAAATCAATCAAAATGCTAAATAAACTGAATGAACAACCTCCATTTACGAAAGCTTTTTATCGAGGTATTCGATATACGGAACTCTTGTTATAAAACAAACTCCAAATGAATTAATTTATTATTTGCGAAATAAAATTCCATATTACATAAACATTTTTTAAGAACCTGCTTCGCCAAAAGAGGTTTTTGCACTATATGGCAATATGTACTATGACAATAAAGTTTCTTCACGACAAAATCTGGACATCCCTAAGTACGTATATCTCTGGAAATACTTCAGCAACGTGCAAAATGTTTCGCAGACTGATGAACGTATGTCTGTCCATTCGGTTTTGCACGTGACGACACAAATCAACTGTCGATGAACCAAATTCATTTTTGACAGTTGCCGTGTGTGCTAGTTTTGTTATGCGACTGCAAATTGAAAATTGAAAAATGACGCAAAAGTGCCTGTTAAAAACGTGTTCCACAGTGAAAAGAACTAAAAAGATTGCCCTGTATGTGTTTCCAGCATCAAGCAGCGATATTTGTTTAATTCTGTGTAGTCTGAGGCGACTTGCAATTTTTACATTCAAACAATGAACCTCTTATGAACTTTTAAACTGTAAACAAATACACGTCGACTGTCAAAAAAAAAAAGTTCATTCTGTTCATCAGTGGTGGTAAATTGCGAACCGAACGCCGATGCTTCTGCAAATTTACTCAAAAATGTGCACCGAGCGTAAGCATGCGATAGGTTCGATAACTATTCCCTCGGTTAATGCGAAGATGTTCTGTGCTCGGTGTTCGGCGAAGCAATCTGATTCGAACCGTTCGGTTGGCGGACCATCGGCGAGGGCCGAGTAAACTGCGTTCGATACGATGCACAGTGGTTCGAATCAATAAAAACGTGGACATAAATCAGTAGCTGCCAAACCGTTCTTTTAATGCATATAGTTGCTTTGAAGAAATTATTTACAAATATATACCGCGTAATTTGATCCTATCATTAATTGTTCATGGCCTACTTTGACAAAAAATGTAACCATAACTTTTTTTTCTGAAGAGATAGAAATTTTTTTTCTTCTACAAAGTTTTAGAACTATTCAAAATAATTTACTTTGTCAAATATACCAAAAGTCTAGGTCGCACCGTTTCGGATATACAAAGCGTTTTTATGGCAACCCCCTTAAAATCAGTTTTTTATTCATAAATTGTTTCGAGTTATTTTGTTATGCATACTTTGTTTGGAATAATTTTAGAATTTATAAAATCGCATATTTTTGTTGAAGGTAGTGCATAGGTTTGTTCTTTCCTGGCAAAGTTATGCAACATTTTAACTTTTTTTACCTAGGATAAAACCTTGCACCGAAGCGAAATATGCAACTTTATGCAGCTGATTTTTACAAAATTTGTAGGAAAAGATGTGCCCAATATCATAAAAAAAAATCTAAGTGGAACTCGGTGGAACTTTTTTTCTAGGTCTTTTCAAAGTTAGTTTCAATTACTGAATTATGGCAACCCCCTTAAAACTAATTTTCTAGTCATAACTTGTTTCGAGTTATTTTGTTATGCATACTTCGTTTGGAATAATTGTAGAAAATATAAAATTTCATAATTTTGTAGAAGCTAATGCATAAGTTTATTCTTTTCTGGAAAATTTATGCATAATTTTACCTTTTTTTACCTAGGAAACCTTGTGCCGAAGCGAAATATGCAACTTAATGCAGCAAACTTTAATAATACTTATAGGAGAACATGTACCTTATCCAATTTATTTTCCAATGAGAATATCTTGAGTACTATTCATGTGACTCATTTTCACTATGGCCATGCTGAAACCATGAATGGTTAAGAAACAGAGGGCGTCACGCGTCTGCTATTTCTGTAACTCACTTTTGCAGTGAGCGTCGCCCGATCAACATCTCGTCTTAAAAATCGTGTTGCTTCGCGATAACTCAATTTATTTACACGTTTAAACATGGAATCTCTTCGTAAAGGTTTGTACTTTAACAATACTTTATCATATTTTGTCTAGAAAACATTTTTCCATTTTTTAAATATGTGTTGAAGTTTTGATAATTTTTCGGATTTTCAATAATTAAAACTAAACTTGAAAAGGCCTAAAATTGCATCTAGTTCCACTTATGTAGATTTATTCTAATATTGTCAATTGTAAAAAGTAACAAAATAAAAATCGCAACAATTTGCTTAAGTTGCGCGTGCAAGCAAGAACTTGTTTATGCGTGTTTACGCGCGTCCAGACTGGTAGTTGGAAATAGGATAGAAATATCTTTCATATATTTGCATACGTGCATAGCATGTATAGTAATAATCCATGGGGTATTTCACACAAAGCCTTTTTTCAACAGCCTGTAAAATATAACAAAGATACAAAAATTCGTCCAAGACATGAAGGTACGGTTTTTTCTTAGGTTTCAAATAAGCGATTCCATAAAACAACCTTTATAGTTTATTGAATGAAAAAAGTTAAAAATTAATAAACAAATAAAAAAAATCCAAACTTGGGCACGAGGAAAAACAGCCGTGAAAAATCGATGACAGATGTTTTTTGTAGACTCCTAGTAGCGTCTGACACACTGATTTCGAATATTTATTACAAACCTATCAAAACTGGAATGAAATTGTCACTAGAAGCAATTGATATGCTAGAACTTACAACAGAACAAGAAATTAGCAATACGTAAAACTCGGACGATAGCGTGACTGATACTGATTGATCGAATGCAATGCGGCTAAGTGACATATTGTAATGATTTATTAGGTAACATTAACTACCTAGTTGATTGATTAGGTTGTGAAAAGTATTGGGAAAAGTGCCTCATTTAAATGCTAACTTTGTAGTAGATACTTAGGTAATAGAGATAAATTCTATGTAGGTAAATCCAAAAAAACTGTTTTTAAAATAAAGCGAATATATCAAAAAATATTTTTTTACATTATTCATATTTTCAGCAAAAATACTTGAAATGTTTTTTTCTTTGAAATAAGATAGAAAAAAAATTTTTTCGTCGTAAACAAAATTATTTTTTTTCGAAATCGGTACTACCCCCTTAACAAAAATTAAGGTGCTACTTTCAAAAAAAGCGTTATATAATTTTGTAAAACTTCTTCGAAGACACGTTAGCTCTTAAAAATCAGTGAAAGTACAGACTTTTGACCGTCTTTCTCCAGTTTTGTACCACTGTGCGCCCTCTGTTTCTTAACCATTCATGGTTTCAGCATGGCCATAGTGAAAATGAGTCACACGAATAGTACTCAAGATATTCTCATTGGAAAATAAATTGGATAAGGTACATGTTCTCCTATAAGTATTATTAAAGTTAGCTGCATTAAGTTGCATATTTCGCTTCGGCACAAGGTTTCCTAGGTAAAAAAAGCTAAATTATGCATAAATTTTCCAGAAAAGAATAAACTTATGCATTAGCTTCTACAAAATTATGAAATTTTATATTTTCTACAATTATTCCAAACGAAGTATGCATGAAAAAATAACTTGAAACAAGTTATGACTAGAAAACTAGTTTTAAGGGGGTTGCCATAATTCAGTAATTGAAACTAACTTTGAAAAGACCTAAAAAAAAAGTTCCACCGAGTTCCACTTAGATTTTTTTTATTATATTGGGCACATCTTTTCCTGCAAATTTTGTAAAAATCAGCTGCATAAAGTTGCATATTTCGCTTCGGTGCAAGGTTTTATCCTAGGTAAAAAAAGCTAAAATGTTGCATAACTTTGCCAGGAAAGAACAAACCTATGCACTACCTTCAACAAAAATATGCGATTTTATAAATTCTAAAATTATTCCAAACAAAGTAAGCATAACAAGATAACTCGAAACAATTTATGAATAAAAAACTGATTTTAAGGGTGTTGCCATAAAACGCTTTGTATATCCGAAACGGTGCGACCTAGACTTTTGGTATATTTGACAAATAAATTAATTAGGAATAGTTCTAAAACTTTGTAGAAGAAAAAAAATTTCTATCTCTTCAGAAAAAAAAGTTATGGTTACATTTTTTGTCAAAGTAGGCCATGAACAATTAATGATAGGATCAAATTACGCGGTATATATTTGTAAATAATTTCTTCAAAGCAACTATATGCATTAAAAGAACGGTTTGGCAGCTACTGATTTATGTCCACGTTTTTATTGATTCGAACCACTGTGCGATGGTTTGTTGATTTCAATTCTCGCATCCTGGTTTTGAAATTATCAATGCACACGTGATCAGCACAAAAAAAAAATGTTTTGTTCGATTGATAAATCGATCAATAGCAATTCAAATGGTATTATTTTGGACATTATCAGTATGCGTAGGGTGGCTCGATATGGAACAAAGAAAGTTTTGGATCTTTTGCAAATTTTATGGTTTTGGTTATAGAATCTATAACAATAAGATTAGAATATTTTGGAACATTTCAGCAATCGTAGAGTAGCTCAATATGAAAAAGGATTTTTTTTACTCTTGCAAATTCGATGTTTAATAAACTGGTGAGTCAATAGCAAAGAAAATTGAGTAATTTCAGGTATTTTCAAAGAGCGTATTTAAATTTGATGTTCTATTGATTGTTGAATAAATAGCAGTTCAACTTGAATAATTTTAGACATTTTCAGAGAGCGTAGAGTGGCGAAATTTGAAAATTTGGATTTTTTTACTAATTCGATGATTTATTAAATAGTAAAAAATCTTTGGAAATTATCTGCCACCGTAGGGTTTTTCTATTTGAAAAATTGTAAAATTTTTGACTAATACCAATTCGATGGTTTGTTGATTGTTGGATCAATAGCAGTTCGAATTGAATAATTTTGGGCATTTTCGGTGAGTGTAGGATGCCGCAATATGAAAACTTGTAAATATTTTGACTTTTGCTGATAAAATGTTTCATTTAATAGTGAATTAATAACAATTACAAATTGCTCATTTTTGAGATTTTCTGGGACCATAGGATGGTTCTATCTGTATAATGGTAAAGTTTTTGACTAATGTCAATTCGATGCTCTATTGATTGATGAATTAATAGCAGTTCAAATAAGATGATTTTCATGATGATGATAAGAACATTTTCAGCGATCGTAGGGGGGTTTAATATAAAAATTTGAAAATATTTTGATTTTTGGTATTTTAATGTTCAATAGATGAGCGAATCAGTAGCAGGTAGAATTGGATAATTTTGGACGTTTCTAGCGAGCGAGCGACGTTTGATAATTTTGGATATTCTCAGCGAGCGCTGGATGGCCTCATATAGAAATTGTAATTTTTAAACTATTTACAATTTCATACCAGCGGTAAATCGGGAACCGAGCACCAATGCTTTATACATATTTGTTTAGAAATGTTTTCCTAGCAAAAATATGCGAAAGCTGTTCATTCGGTTTATGGTAAAGTTCGCTTGCTATTCGGCGGAGCAATATGTACCAAACCATTCAGTTGGCAGACCATCGGCGAAGGTCAATTGAGCTCTATTCGATGCGTAGTTTTATTATTTATGGTTCGATGAAATGCCTACCTACAGCATCAAAACTAAATTCTATTTCAGTTGATGTTCAAAGCAATAGCGGGTTAAAAATTACAATCAAAATCACAGGCACTTCGACGATTTGCATGTTTAAATCCAATGGTTCACCACCACTACTATTTATATATTAATCAATACAGCATACGATTTGGAAAAATAGTTCACAATTTCTCATACGAAGCTACCTTACCACCGAATAAAATGCTTAAAATTCTAATATTCCAATTGCTATCTATTAAACATTGAATTAGCAAAAGGTAAAGTATTCCTAAATTTTTAGGTATATTAAGCCATTCCACGCCCACAAGATATGTATAAAATTATTCTATTCGAATTTAATTCATTCATCAATCAATAAAGCATCGGATCTGCAAATTCAAATACTAACATTTTTCAAATAGCACCACACAACGCTCGCTGTAAACTGGAAATCCTATTGGAACTGCTATTGATTCACCAATTAATAGGCCAGTTAACCGAACGGAATTCAACACAACCTAAATGCATGTACAATTCGGAATCTGCCTTGCAAGCGGTTTTGAACGCAGTCGATAATAACCCGATCAGCAACACCGGACGACTACAACATCAGCGACACCCGGTCACGAGTAGCTTGGTCAGCAGTTAGATTCCAGAAGTTAGGTTCAATTATGCGAAATAAAACGAACGACATTCATTAAGTTCTGAGGTCTTGTCGAAGTAACACGAGTTTGTATTTTTTTAAAAAGTTCGAAATCAACCAATCAAATTTAACTGGCCATTGAATCGACATTAGTCAAAAATTTTAAAATTTTCCAAATAGCACCACCGCTCGTCGAAAATGTCCAAAATTATCAATTTTTCATTGCTCTTGATTCACTATTAAATGGAACATGAAATCAGTAAAAGTCTAAATATATGCAAATTTGCATATTGCACCACCCTACGCTCGATAAAAATGTAAAAAATTATTTCCAGAATCAACAGACCATCGAATTAGTCTAAGATACAATTTTTGTCGATTTTTCAAATAGAACCACCATACGGTCACCCCCCGCTCGCTGAAAATGTAAAAAATTATCCAATTCGAACTGCTATTTATTCACTAATCAATAGAGCATCGAAATGAGAAATTTTTTTCTATTTTCCATATACAGGCACCCTACGCTCGTTGTAAATGCTCAAAATTACTCAATTTTAATTGCTATTGACTCACCAATTTATTCAATATCGAATTTGCAAATGTTAAAACATTTTTAATTTATCATATTGAGCCACCCTACGCTCGCTGGAAATGTACAAAATTACCATACTCTGCTGAGCTACCCAAAAACTGAAACGTCCAGCCGCAGCTGACAAAGTTCGGTTCATCCGAAGCAACAGCCTATAGTACTCGAATCGGATGTTCATGAACATACTAGTAACGATAGGCTCACAAACTAAAGCATCGGTTCTTTCACCATCAGCATCAGCATCGCTGGTTCGGCGATGCTTGCTCGAACGATGGTATCGACAAATTCATACTCGCGATGGTAGTTCGCTTTTTGGTTCGGAACGAACACGTTTTGCGTGTTCGGAATCGATGCTTTACCACCACTGCTGTTCATTTTGTGAGGTTATGTCATGTTCGTGCAAAACGTAATTGTGTAAAATAAATTCTTGTTGATATTGCAAGCTTCCAGATCGAAGTTGGCGACGAAGGAAGGGTCAGTGCGAAAAGCAATTAGGTTTTGCACGAGCATGACATAACCTCACAAAAATGAATAGAATGAACTTTTTTTGACAGTCGACGTGTACTTGTTTACAGTTTTAAAGTTCATCAGAAGTTCATCGTTCGAATGTAAAAATTGCAAATCGCCTCACACTCAACAGATTCATACATATATCGCTCCTTGATTCTGGAAACACATACAGGGCAATCTTTTTAGTTATTTTCACTGTGGAATACGTTTTTAACAGGCACTTTTTTGTCATTTTTTCGATTTTTAACTTGCAGTCGCAAAACAAAACAAGTACACGGCAACTGTCAAAGATGAACTTGATTCATAGGCAATTCATTTGTGTCGTCATCGTGCAAAACCTAATTGTGTGCGGATCTGCAATGAAAATCTGGATCTGTCAGTATGAAAACAGTTTGGTTTTCTAGCAAACACTCTCCAAAACGCTTTTAAATCTTTCGATACACGTTTGACTATAGCCAGGAAGGCTATAGACTATATTGCAAAAGTGACCACATCTTTCGGTACGTAGAGTTTGGCGTATGTTTAACGATGCTTCCTCGCAATTCTGGTCTAATTTGGCCTTTAGTCACTATGCCAAAGATGTTTTTGGAATGGCATAAAGCAAATGGAGCGTAAGTTGTACCGAAAAAGGCGAATCCATCTAACTGCCGACCTATCGAGCGTGATTTCACGAAGAGAGAAATCTCTCTTTCTCTTTGTCTCTCTGTTGGTGATTGCCGAAAATTTGACAGAAGCAGCTATATTGCTATCTATATTGTATACAACATTTTCAATCCGGTAGAAGATGCTACAAGAACTCTAGTCTCTCAATGCATGAACCGTGAGAGAATTTTGCTACATTTATTCGCTCCACTTTATACTCTGAGTATTTCACGCCCTTAAAAAAATTTACAGTCTGATAATGATCGTTGCTGTGTGGAATTTACCAAGAGAGAATCACAAGTTGTCAATTATCGCAGAAAATCTCATTGATGATTCTCATACTAAGTTACGACATTTCAAATCCCTTGTGTGGAGTATTCACATACATTTTCATAGACACAACTTATACAAACGTTATATGCACATAGTTAGAATTAGCGGCAATAGCAAAATGATTCTATCGCAATTATCAACTGCCTGTATAGAATCGGATCGCGAAACGAGAATACGTGACCGTTTGTTGCTTCAGAGAGGATCCCCACAGCAGCGTGCTAACTTTTGATTCTCAGAAATGTCATCGAGAGAAATTCGCTCTCGCACTGGTTCCGATTCTATGTTAAATGAGCCATGCCGGGTTTTTGTTGTTGCGATGATATCCGTCTCTCTTTGATGGCACTGATTCAATCATGTGAAGAGTTGCCAGTGAGCGTTCTTTGATACGATAAAAGCCATCCTTGCATAGATGTCTACACATACCCATAATGATGCACAGTTCAATGATTTAAAAATGCATCTAAACTAAAAGGATTGAACTAAAAGCCTATTTGTTTAATTCGAAATTAAATCTGTCCAGATTTTGTTGCGAACAAGCCATCAATTGATACTGTTTAATATATGAATTAAATAAATGCATTATATTGGAATCAATTGATAACATTCCTATTTTACTGAAACCAAGTTTCGGGTATAAATCCGCACGTTTTGTCTTTCTTATATAGAAAGGCTATGCAATCACTGTGAAAACCGATTTGTTAACCGAATGTCATATATCACGTCGACTCAGCTCGACGAACTGAGCAAATGTCTGTGTGTGTAACAAAAACTGTGCACACGATTTTCTCGGAGATGGCTGGACCGATTTTCACAAACTTAGATTCAAATGAAAGGCCTCCTTCCGGTTCCGCATGTATGTGAAAATAAGGTATAAAATATGCACTCGATTTTCTCGGAAACAGCTTGCCCGATTTTCACGAGCTGAAGTTCAAACGAAAGGTCCTAAAATTATTAAAAAAATTCGAAAACATTTCATCCGGATCCGACTTTCGGTTTTGGAACAAGAGTATCCGGCACTAATAGTTTCCCATTTCCTATTCGGGAGCACCGAAGGTAGTGAAGAAAAACTCCAGAAATAAAACTTACTTCGATTTTTCAGCGATGCTTGAACCGATTTTCACTAATCTTGATTTGAATTGAAACTAATATTGTCTCAAAAACTACTGTGAAATTTCATCCGGATCTGCCTTCCGCCGGTTCCGCAATTACAGGGCGATGATACAAAACCATTACTCACCGGAACAAGCTCGCGCGGAAGAAGAAAACACAACTCGTTTTTACGAACAATGCCCACAGCGAACTTTGTTCAATTTCGTACACGCTATAAAGAAAACGAAAACCAACACCTAGTGTGTGACCGATTTTTACAAACTTCGGTTCAAAGGTTGATCTTATGATCCCATACTAAGCATTAGAACTTCATCCCAATACAACTTTCGGGATAAAGAGTATTAAAAAATCCAAAAACGTGGAAAAATTCCAAACTGGGCTCGAGACTATTCAATTGTTAGTAGACGGCCTTTCCGGTTGTCCTGGTTCCAAATCTCCGATTCCGAAAGCATCGAAAATAGGGTTTAAATACTCTAAACTCAGACTATTTTCTCAGAGATGGTTTGGCCGATTTTCATGAAATTAGGTTTAAGTGTAAGGTGTTCCCATTCCCAAATAAAATTTCATCTAGATCCGACTGTTGGTTCCGGAACTACTGGAACTACTGATAGGAACAAACTTCGGCTATTTCGGTGATCCTCGGTTCGTCTCACAGTAAAACTTTTTGATATGTAACTACTCCCATCCTAACAGTTCCAAGTCAAATTTCGAGCTTGTCTTGTTCTGATCTCCTTCGTCATACCTGTCATAAACTGTTTCAACCGACAACCAAGACGTCATTCGAATCATTCGAAGAATCCTAGACCTACTGAGACTATATAATTTCTATTTCTCCCGGACAGAGATTTCTTGCTTGTCATACAAACACTAAACAAATATTTGAGCATGTGTGGTCGAACAATAAAATTACGCATAATAAATTACTCACTACCACTCACTACCGGATTGGAATATAAATTTAAAAAACTAAACTCATAATTGTATCTAAGTAATTTATGCAAACGTACTACTAACAAGCGGAACACTTTCAATGAAAGCACCACCAAACGAAGCACCACATGAGAAAAAGCGATGAGACACGCGTATGACTTGAGCTTACCACAACCTATAGAAGGAGAAATAACATGAAAGATTTTTTTCCAGATTGTACTATTCTTAAAAGCTCGAAGCAATATATAATGCAACAAAATTCTCGAAAAACTAAGAATAAATGAAAACACTTTGTTTTCAACGAAGTGATAGTTTAGTAAAAACCAAATTTAATCCACCTAGTGATGTGACAGTGCCTTTCTCTTGTCATTCAAGGCGTTGCCAGATGACTAGGTGGATTAAAATTGGTTTTAACTAAACTATCACTTCGATTAAAAAAGTGTTTTCATTTATTCTTAATTTTTAGGGAGATTTTTTTCTTTATATATTTATTTGAGTTTTTTTTGTTTCATTTTGTTCTTCGTTCTTCGACACTATAGGCTGTGGTGAGCTCAATTCATACGCGTTTCTCATTAGAACATTTTCCCACGAAACTTATTTTGATCCAATTTCTCGATTGTTTCAGGAAATTTGTGTCCATGTACCGGAAGTGTTCGTCCATGAATTATTTACACTTTTTAGGTCATAGTGTAGTTTATCGGATACGTCACTTCTACAATTATCACATTTGTTCTGCGTAACGACGTACTGATTTTTCGATCGAATGTGGTACAATCGAGTCGAATTTTATTCAGCCATTATTCCCTTTATACGATTACATACGATCTCCGGAACCGAAACGGCTCCCGCCTTAGTATATTTGACTTACATTAAATTGAATAATCCGACATTTTGTGATGAAATCATTCAACTTTTTTTCTTAGATTTGATATAGAAGACACTTTCAGTCTAATTGAAATATTTAACACGTATTTATGAACCCTATTTTTTATTGCTATCACAACATAGTCACAGGTCTCGAGTCAACTCATGATAAAATATCTCTATGGAAGATAGATTTCGTGGCGTTCGAGGGCCATGTACAAAATACCATTTTCGTTTCGCATTCCTTAGCAATTTGAACAATTTTGAAAGCTAAGTGCCAACCTGTGTTCGGTTTCGAAAAGTGATCGCGTCACAAGAGTAGGGAAAAATTACCGGGCTGTTTACGAGACCCGACCGATCACGATGCCATTAAACATGCACCAACAACATTCTCTGCGGCATTATCGAACCGCACCGATGTCTCAAGTCGATTCGATACTGAACACAGTCACATTAGCTGTGGACTATTCATCGAGCGGGAGACAAAAGCGCGAATATTTCTCCCTTCCGCTCTGCATGAAGGCAGCCATTGACTGAGCAAAAAAATGTGATAGATTTTGTTTTGTGGGGTAGAAGCCTCTCTATACCGACCGAAGCAGATCTGCTACTGAATGAAATGCGAGGTGTGAAGCAGCAACTCAAGCAACGTCGGCCGTATTTCAGGAATCAAGACGATGATGTCATCATGGCAGGCTGTGATTGGCTCGTAAAAACATAGGTCAATTCAAACCGATTGGTGTACAATTGAGAAGGACGTCGCAATAAATGTTCAAATTAAATACATGAGGCGATTGACGGACTAGAAGTCTTATTTACTACCATATAAAATGAGCTGATCGCACTAAATAAAAATAGCAGTTGGCCGGGAAGTGTGACCAGTATTAAAAATCACGTGACTGCACTGCTAGATACAGCTTTGAAGTCGACAAAGGAAAGTGTGTTCTCGACACTGCAAACCGTGACGTCAAAATTTTCTACAAATTTGCGAGACCTGAGTAACGAAATAAATCAACTCAGCCAGCTATCACTTGACACAGTAACCTGTTTACCTAACAATTCGAATTCTACGGTCGAGTTGGACATTCTAGAGGAGTTAAAGTCATTATCAACAAATATTGCTGGAATCCAAATTGCTGTATCATCATCATCGACACCTGACTCAGGTGTTCCAATTGCTGTTTTAGCAGAATTTGACGCCGAAATGATGACCACTACGAAATTTAAAGAATTTGAACACGTATGGGTAAGAATTCATTTAGCAGGTGCAACACGTATTTTTCTTTCAGTATATTTTCCTCCTAACAATGCCCAAAAAGAAACATATGAAAAGTTTCTGCATGTTGCTGATGAAATCATGACTAAGCTTCCATCGAAAGTTAAAGTTCATATATATGGAGACTTTCATCAGTGCAATATCGACTTTATTCCAGACGCTGAAAATGATAGCATTTTACTTCCTCTCGTTGGGGAGAATGAAACACTTCATTACTTATTCGACAAAATATCTGGTTTAGGTCCTAATCAAATTAATCATGTAAAAAATCAACAAAACTGTTATTTAGATTTTTTGTTTACTAATATTCACGATGATTTCTGTGTAATAGAATCACCAACTCTATTGTGGAAAAAAGAAACTTTTCATACAGCAATCGAGTTTTCAATATTTATACATCAGATTAATAGACCCGAGTATGAGGAGATTTTCGATTATCACTCAGCAAATTATGATAGTATTAGTCGTAAGCTACGAGAAATGTCGTAAGCTACGAAGGAAATGTCCAAATTTCTGTCGATATTTTTTACGCACGGCTGTACGACATAATAAATGAAGATGACTAATTAAAGAATATTAGGCGACAAAATAATTCAAAGTATCCTGTTTGGTATAACTAGCATATTAGAAACCTAGGAAATCGAAAACAAAAAGCTCATAAAAAGTACAAAAGATAAAATAATAGTGACAATTTATCGAATTACATACACATCTGTGATCAACTAAGTTTAGCAATTGATACTGCATTCAAAGAGTATAACTCAAGAACTGAACAGGAAATAAAGTCTTGCCCAAAAATTTGTAATCTTTTCGCTAAATTTTTTCAACAAATCTACACGAAGTTTTCTAAAGATGACCGCGGTCGTGAATATTTTAATTTCTTTCCAGAGTTTACTGGAGATATTAATGTAAATCTAATCGAAGTGCTAGACATAATAGATGCCCTAAACAAATTGGATGTCTCTAAAAGTGCCGGACCTGATGGGATTCCACCCATATTTATGAAAAAATTAGCATTAGATCTTGCAACCCCTTTGTGCTGGCTTTTTAATAATTCGCTTCAGTCTGGAGTTTTTTCCAGATACGTGGAAAAACTCTTTCCTTATACCAATTTTCAAAAATGGAAAAAAAGCAGACATAGGCAACTATCGGGGGATTGCTATTCTTTCTTGCATTCTGAAGCTTTTGGAAGCGATCGTTAACGACAAACTGTTTGGTCAAATAAAAAAAAAGATTTACACACATGCAACATGGATTTTTCAAAGGACGTTCCACTACTACTTATTTACTTGAATTCGTCCACTATACCCTGACCGCTATGGACAAGCGAAATTACATTGAAGCTCTTTATACAGATTTCAGCAAAGCATTCGATCGTGTTGACATGCCCATGCTTATGTTCAAATTACAGAAATTGGGAATCTTACCAGGTCTTGTTAAATGGTTGGAATCTTATCTAACAAATCGTCAACAAATTGTAAAATTTAAGGGTAAAAAGTCGAGCCCCATTCACGTCAGTTCCGGGGTCCCCCAGGGATCTCATTTAGGTCCTCTTTTGTTTATCTTGTTTGTTAACGACATTTCCTTTGTTTAAAAAAAATAAAAATTCTAATATACGCAGCCGATATAAAACTACTTTTAGAAATAGAGAAAAGTGAGGATGCCAAGGTTTATCAAGAAGAAATTCTTTCTTTTTATAAATGGTGTAACAAAAGTCTTCTTCAACTAAATGTAAAAAAATGCAGTAGAATAACATTCAGTAAAAAACGAAATACCTACACCTGTCTTGATACTTACTCTTGGAGGTCAAACAGTTCAGAAATGCGAAAGAATTAGGACTTAGGAATAATACTAGATTCTAAAATGACTTTTGTTGACCATTATAATACAATTATAAACACAGCAAATAACATGCTAAGGGATTCATAAAACGATTTTGTTACTGTTTTCACGATCCGTATACAATTAAAACATTATACATTGCCTATGTTCGGTCAGTACTAGAATACTGTAGCTTAGTTTGGTCACCTTACTTAATGAGGCACAAATCTCCAAATATCAAGGGGAACGTGCCATCTGAGCCAATTTGTTCTGTTACTTAATCACATGGGAAGATCGAATTGAATCAGTTCAAAAACAATTTTTGTTATTTGCACTTCGTAAATTAGGTTGGACAAGACTTTCTCTTCCGTCCTATACAGCCCGATTTTCAAAACTTTAAATTCAATTAGATGGTCTTATGGCTTCATTCAATTTTCTTGAATTTCATTTGAATCGGACTTCCGGTTCCGGAATTATAAAGAAATATGTGATAATTTATTGAAAAATGCTCACTCAATTTTCTCGGAAATTTCTTAACCGATTTTCACAAATTTAGAAGCAAATAAAAGGATTTAAAAGTCTTTAAAAAGTCCCCAAAATGTTTATCTAGATCCGACTTTCGGTTCCGGGATTAAAGACTGTCCCAAGGCACTTTGATTTCGCTGTAAATTATTCACAAGTGTTAGATATTCAAATTTCATTCGATATACTGATAATATTAGACTACAACAACAGAATATTATTCTCAACATTTGCTACTTAGCCATTGTAGACTAGCTGGTGCACCTTCTTGCGTTTCGGCTGCCGAGACATGTTTCCTAAGATGTGCCTTCGTTAATGTCCAAAATTCCTCTATTGGCCGAAGTTGTGAGCAATTTGGTGGATTTATTTCTTTTGGGACGAAAGTGACATTTTTGGTAGTATACCATTCTACCGTTGATTTCGAGTAGTGGCAAGAAGCAAGATCTGGCCAGAAGACAACAGGATCCTTGTGGTTTCGAATCATGGGTAGAAGTCGTTTTTGTAAACATTCCTTGATGTATATTTCGCTGTTCATTGAAGCAGTGGTAATGAAATCTTACCGCAGCTACGAATTGCTTGCCAAACTATAGCTTTCTTACCAAATTTTTCGACTTCAATCGATGTCTCGGACTGGTTCAACACTTGCCCTTCTCGCACCGTATAATATTGTGGTCCCGGTAAGGATTTGTAATCGAGTTTCACATAGGTTTCGTCGTCCATGATTGTGCAGTTCAAATTTCCAGCAAGAATCGTATTGTGCAGCTTTCGAAGTCTCGGCCTAATCGATGCTTCCGTTTTCGGACTACGTTTTGGTTGTTTCTGCTTCTTATAGGTTCGAAGATTCAAACATTCTTTAGCTCGAAGAACATTTGACTTCGAAGTGCCCACTTCCCATTCCGAACTGAAGCCTCCTTCTTTTGCTCGAACGCCTTCAGTATACGATTATCCAACTGAGGGTTAGCAGGACCTTTTTTTTGGAAGCGTTTTCGGTTTATCCTCAGAGGTGTTATCGTCACCGAACTTCCTGATTGCATTTCGCACGGCTTTTTCACTTACTCCTTCCATTTTTGCTATCTTTCTCAGTGACAGTCCGCGTTCTGTGCACCATTTGTACACAATTTTTCGACGTTGTTCTGCTGAAAGTCCACGCATTTCGAAACAAACTAATGAAAACGAATAAACAACTGCACAAGTGGTTGGAGAAGAGTGTAAACAACAGGACACAGCCATAAAAATTGACAGATTCTGAACCATTGCGAAATGGCAGCGGTTTTTGGTAGCGTCCATACTTTCTGGGACAGTCTTTACTGTGCGATTGGTGAAAATTTTCAATTTCATGAGTATTTTTCCACAAGCGATGGCGAGACAAGGTGTACATTTTTATAAAACTTACTGCTAAATTGCTAATCTAGTTGACAGATCTAGTTAGTAAGTGAATATATAAAACTTCTTTGGGACTACTAGTCCTTGGTTTCCGCCTCCGAAAGCACCGATATTAGTGAAGAAAATCTCCAAAAAACGGAACTCCCGTATATCTCTCAGCAACGGATAGTCCGTTTTTCACGATTCATGATCCCAATTAAAGCTCTCATTATCTTTAAATATACTGTACAATTTCATCCTGATCCGACTTTTGGTTCCGAAATTATAGCGCGATGAGTGTCAAAACATTCAAATCGTCATTTAAAATTACAATGCAAAAAAGGGTAAAATTCTTCTAAATTTTGCTAAAACTGATTCAATTTGTAGATTATATTAGTTACTTACTAAACGAGCCTCGACATAATAGGATTCTTAGTGCCAATAGGAACGCAGTACTAACCTTGCAATAGTTCTGTATGCCAAAATTGGGTACTTTGAAATAGAATGATTAAATTTATGCCATTATATTTCTACCTGTTCTTGTTCTGTAGGTCTTTTCCAGGAATATAAAAACTATTTTTCATAGTCTAAAAGTCGACGTTTGATGTAACGTCGTATGGTCAATTTTGACTGTAAACGATGGCATTTATTTTCCTTGGAAAAGGTTAATACCAAAGACCGAAACGTCGGATAGTTACTAAAGTTACGAAGATTTTTGCTGCCTATGCACGAAATAAAAGTCTTAGTAATTTTTATTTTCAATGGAATTCCGTTGACAAGAAATGATGAAAGAAACACAAACTGTTATCATCTCTGCAGTACGGAAACTTTTGCTTCGCTTTCGACCAATCATTTCTTTACTTTCTTAATTTAGTTCAGTGTCAGTAAGGCAACAGACAATCGAACGAAGCAAATACCGCCAAGCCATGCTTTGTGACGAAAAATAAACATTCAAAGCATCTTCGTCATCATCCTTTGCTTGAGACTGCCAACAAGCCACAGCCGGCACCAGCAGCTCCTGCTGCTGCCTCTGTCCTAAATAAATAAGTCTAGCAAACGGGCGCAAATGAAATAATTACCCGCTGTGATATTCACTGGAAGTTTATTTGTTGCTGTTCATAATTCTGCGGATCATTTCTGTGCGGCCCGCCCACGTTGGACGCCCATCGCAGGAGGCGGACAAGCCTGCTGCTGCTGCTGCTACTGTTCTCTCTTTCTCCCTCTATACTATCCTATCACACCACGGGGGAATCATCGTCATGGCAATCTTTGATGCGTCACGTGATGAACGCAAGTCGATCCGTGCGTTGTTTCTACAGAGCCCTCTAGCAGATTTTAATTTTTCACCTCCATTCGTCCTGGCCTGTTGACGCGTTGCTTTAATTTTTCAGTCCCAGCCATCACAAAGTTAATTGAGGCCATGTCAGCTGTGGCGTGTCGTGTCATGGAAAAGCATTCGGCTCGCTGAGGAAAGTTTGTTGTACTGCAAATGGGGAAGTAGTTAGTTTGCAATGATAATGCCGGAACGATAGCAATAAAAACTTGCGGAAAGAGACATCGCAGGGACGGTGCCGATATGAGGCCTTCCAACGGTTTTTGTTTTTAAAATATCACATTGAAAGTTAGACGGAGGCAAAGTCAGGGTAACCTTTGGTTTAGATATAAAAAACTCTAGCATCCCGTACAAAATATTCTAGTTCCCTTTTTGAACGATAATTTTTTATTCATTTGAGAATTTTTGACTTGGCAGTATTGGATGTTCCGAATCAGACCGAAACAGGGTGGAACATGGCTGGGACAATAAATTGTTGGATTCCTCGACTGTCTGTTCTTTCAGGAATGCATTTATTGCTGTTTGAACTTGATACGGAATCGAGTATCAATCTCTATTCCTTTCTTTATTCTTGTTCTCATTCATATCTCTATCGTTTTGCTCGTTTTGAAATATCCAGTTTCAATGTTGAATTGAACTCAACTTCCCATACGTATTCTTACATTAATTTCAACTAATTAACTAACTAGCTACTTTTTTTCCTCTGTTCTATATTCAATCTACGGTTTTTGCTCATTTTCCCAATATCTGACCCTTTATTGATTTCTATATTTTGGTTTCTTTACCTTATTCCTTATTCCTGTCGCAGCCGTATTTTATTATTACTGTTTCATTTCCTAGTTTCCTGCACTATTTATAATCACTTTTCGATTTTCGTATTTCTTACTACAAATCTAATAATCCGTTCATTTTTCCAATTCCCATCCCATCTCTTTATTTACTCTGTGCTTTGATAAAATTTCTTTGCGGTTTGTTGTCTCTATTTCAGTATTGTAATATGAGCCTTTAACACTAAATCTTTCACACACCCCAGACCACACTCACTCTCTTACCCACAAAATATACAATGGCCGACACGATACAACGAGTCCCATTGGTTAAACCTGATTTACATTGCGCGTTCTAACTCCTCCTACCGGATTCTCAGCGATCCTAATTGTAAGAACTAATTAGCTAGGCTAGGAGAGAATAGACTATAAGGAAACGAATTTATAAAAAATAAAGTCAATCTTAATCTTGGAAGTTCATTTTTTAATCAATTCTCAGTATGTTTACCCAAATTCAGTGTATTTGTCTTATTTGTTTGTACCTTTCCCTCATATTCGCTATTTCTGATCCATTTTTACTGTATCTTGCGTTTTACATATTTCTCTACTTCTGCTCGTCTTGACAATTTGTATCCCGACTCCTCATACCTCTGCATTATTTCTGGTTTCTATTTCTGTTACTTTACCTAATCTATTTCGGTTCCTGATCCATACTTCCAATTGTTCTTCATTGCTGTCCCTTTTCACTGTTTCGTTTTCTTTTCCGTTCGTTACTATTTCCTTTTATAGTTTATTTTACATGTTTCTATTTCGAATATCATTCCAAATTCAATTAGTTTGTTAAAGTTGTATTTTTTTTTTATTTATCTGGTCATTTTAATTTTGGTTTGAGTTTTCGATTTTAATCCTCAAAATTGAATTTTAAATTTCCATTCTCAATTTAACTCATTTTATCGGATCGAATAACCAACTTGTCCTTAGTCCTGTTCAATTCTGCTCTATTTCGATTTTGTGGCTCAATTTCCCTTTTTTTAGAGTCCATTTCCTAATGTTCAACTCTTTGCTGTATTTTCAATTTGTTTAGTTTATTACAGTTGGATTACTTATTTTTGTTCCTGTCACATATTTCATTTTATGCATTTTTTTCGATTTCTGACCCGTTTTCCTAATCTCCGTTTTTTTTCTCTTAAATTTCTTTTCATTTTCTTTCTTCCTGTTTTGTTTTCAACTTTCTCTGCTTTTTAATAAAATTTCTTCACCTTTTTCCTATTTCATTTTCTTTTGTATTTTCAATTTACTTTTGGTACCTTTTACTGTTCCATGTCACTATTTCTCTATAGTTTGTCTCACTTTTGTTTAATATTGTGCCTGTTTAGCTCATTTCTGATTCCTCTCTTTTTCCCTTGTTTCTGTTTACTTTGGTTCATTTCTATATCGATTTTAAATTTGACTCATTTCTATACCTTTTCCAATATTATGTTCTCTTTCACAGTTTCAGTGTCTTTCCTTGTTTCGGTTTTCATTATTTTTTTCCCTATTCCTGTTTTCATTTCATTACCTATTTGTGTTTTATTATTCATATTTAAATTTTCATCTATCCTATTTTTGTTCTTTTTAATTACTTCTGATCCGATACCATATTTACATTTCTTTTTATTGTTTTTTTTCCCTTTTTCAGCTCAATTTTTCTCTTTCTGTACTTCTTCTCATTGAATTGTTTTCTTTTTCTCAATTTTTAATTTTTTCTCTGCAATTTCTTTATTTATGTTATTTTGTCGTGTTTCTGTCATATTTCTCCGTTTTGGTATCTATTTCCACTTACCGTTGTTCCTATTTACTTCGGTTAATTTCAATATCATTTCTTAATTGTCCTCATTTCTACACCTTTTCTTATTTTATGTTCTTTTTCTCAATTTCAGTGTCTTTCCTTATTTCAGTTTTTATTTTTTTTCCCCTATTCCTGTTTTAATTTCCTTACCTATTTGTGTTTTATTATTCATATTTAAATTTTCATCTACCCTATTTTTGTTCATTTTCATTATTTCTGATGCGATACCATATTTACATTTCTTTTTATTGTTTTTTCCCCTTTTCCATTTGTTCAGTTCAATTTTTCTCTTTCTGTATCTTATCCAATTGATGTTCTTTTTCCCAATTTTTATTTTTTCTCTACAATTTCTTTATTTATGTTCTTTTGTCGTGTTTCTGTCACATTTCTCCGTTTTGGTATCTATTTCCACTTCTCCTTATTTCTGTATACTTTGGTTAATTACAATATCATTTCTAATTTGTCCTCTTTTCTATACCTTTTCCCGATTTATGTACTTTTCCCAATTTCAGCGATTTTACGATTTACGACTCTTTTAGATTTCTTTTTCCAATCTCTAATATTTTATCTTCTTTTTGAGTTATGTTTAGCTTTTACTCTAATTATTTTTCTTTATTTTATTACTTCTTATTGTTCTATTACCTTTCTCCTTTTTCTATTTAGTTTTTCTGTTCTCCTTGGATGTTCCAGTATTTTTCCTAACTTTATTCTTTTCATTTCTGGGCCATTTTTTTATTTAAGTCACGTTGACATGTTTTTGTTTAATTTTTCCTTATTTTGTATTCTTCTTATTTTCGTTTCTATCGTATTTTCTTCCTTCTATTTCGATTACATTAGCCTTGATTCTTTACCTGTTCGTTATTTGTTATATGATTCTCGCCTTCTTATTTTGGCATCTTTTTAATTTCGGAACCCCATATCTATGTTTGTTCCTTTTAAATATTTATGTAGCTTTTCTTTATTCTATTCCTAATAATTACACTATTTCTGTTACAATAATTACTCTATATTCGTAATTTTACCGTATTTTAGTTTTTTTTAATATTCATAACAGCTTTTCCCAATCCTTGTAACTTCGTCTAATAAATTTGGTTTGGTTTCTCTGTATTCCGGTTTCTTTCTCCGTAGTTTTGCTCATTTTCGTTAGATCTAATCCAATTCCCTATTTCTGTTTTCTGTTTGTTTTTGTATAATTTCGTATCATTCCATCATTCCATCATTCCATCATTCCATTATTCCATCACTCCATCATTCGATCATTCCATAATTCCATAATTCCATAATTCCATAATTCCATAATTCCACAATTCCATAATTCCACAATTCCACAATTCCACAATTCCACAATTCCACAATTCCATAATTCCATAATTCCATAATTCCATAATTCCATAATTCCATAATTCCATAATTCCATAATTCCATAATTCCATAATTCCATAATTCCATAATTCCACAATTCCATAATTCCATAATTCCATAATTCCATAATTCCATAATTCCATAATTCCATAATTCCATAATTCCATAATTCCATAATTCCATAATTCCATAATTCCATAATTCCATAATTCCATAATTCCATAATTCCATAATTCCATAATTCCATAATTCCATAATTCCATAATTCCATAATTCCATAATTCCATAATTCCATAATTCCATAATTCCATAATTCCATAATTCCATAATTCCATAATTCCATAATTCCATAATTCCATAATTCCATAATTCCATAATTCCATAATTCCATAATTCCATAATTCCATAATTCCATAATTCCATAATTCCATAATTCCATAATTCCATAATTCCATAATTCCATAATTCCATAATTCCATAATTCCATAATTCCATAATTCCATAATTCCATAATTCCATAATTCCATAATTCCAAAATTTCATAATCCCATATTTCCATAATTCCATAATTCCATAATTCCATAATTCCATAATTCCATAATTCCATAATTCCATAATTCCATAATTCCATAATTCCATAATTCCATAATTCCATAATTCCATAATTCCATAATTCCATAATTCCATAATTCCATAATTCCATGATTCCATAATTCCATAATTCCATAATTCCATAATTCCATAATTCCATAATTCCATAATTCCATAATTCCATAATTCCATAATTCCATAATTCCATAATTCCATAATTCCATAATTCCATAATTCCATAATTCCATAATTCCATAATTCCATAATTCCATAATTCCATAATTCCATAATTCCATAATTCCATAATTCCATAATTCCATAATTCCATAATTCCATAATTCCATAATTCCATAATTCCATAATTCCATAATTCCATAATTCCATAATTCCATAATTCCATAATTCCATAATTCCATAATTCCATAATTCCATAATTCCATAATTCCATAATTCCATAATTCCATAATTCCATAATTCCAAAATTTCATAATTCCATATTTCCATAATTCCATAATTCCATAATTCCATAATTCCATAATTCCATAATTCCATAATTCCATAATTCCATAATTCCATAATTCCATAATTCCATAATTCCATAATTCCATAATTCCATAATTCCATAATTCCATAATTCCAAAATTTCATAATTCCATATTTCCATAATTCTATAATTCCATAATTCCATAATTCCATAATTCCATAATTCCATAATTCCATAATTCCATAATTCCATAATTCCATAATTCCATAATTCCATAATTCCATAATTCCATAATTCCATAATTCCATAATTCCATAATTCCATAATTCCATAATTCCATAATTCCATAATTCCATAATTCCATAATTCCATAATTCCATAATTCCAAAATTTCATAATTCCATATTTCCATAATTCCATAATTCCATAATTCCATAATTCCATAATTTCATAATTCCATAATTCCATAATTCCATAATTCCATAATTCCATAATTCCATAATTCCATAATTCCATAATTCCATAATTCCATAATTCCATAATTCCAAAATTTCATAATTCCATATTTCCATAATTCCATAATTCCATAATTCCATAATTCCATAATTCCATAATTCCATAATTCCATAATTCCATAATTCCATAATTCCATAATTCCATAATTCCATAATTCCATAATTCCATAATTCCATAATTCCATAATTCCATAATTCCATAATTCCTTCCATCATTCCATCATTCCATCATTAATCTTTCTACTGTGGGCATGCAAAATTATGAACCAAGTAGGGTAACGGTTCCTTCATTCATCTCAGCTCCAGTAGTCATCTCATATACGAAAACCATTGGTAGCACAATACTTCCCAAGTGTCGAATTCTCTGGTAGATTTGCAACAGATGAGAATCCTGTCTTTTGTTACAAATTGGGTAACACAAAGGAATTTGTCGCTTTGGAGAGAATCCATCACTCCGATTATGGCCTCGTGGAAACGTTACTAATGTTCATTTGGGCGACGTAGCCTAGTTTGTCTGATATGTAATGAGTGGAGCTTGGAGACTCTCGTCCTAAGCCAGAGGAAAAATTTATTAAACAGCTCAAATTAAAGTTCATGACGACTTCACATCGTAACAAACAAAGTTGAACTGTTTAAGTTTGCCCTAAGCAGTTCAATTTGAACTGCTCTGCACTAACGAGTCGAAGACGAAACGTAAAGAATGGGTAAAGTTGAGTATAATAATTAACGGAAAAACGGGTACGACCACTTGTGTTAATTGAATTGATAGATGGCTTTTTTGTTTATCAATTGCTTTAAAAATATTTATTTCACGTTAACGGCCAACGTTTCGAAGGTTTATTCCTTCATCATCAGGGCAAAACGACTACAGCAAGTAGACGTGGCCCCTCATCTTTCGATTAAAGTTGATTGTTGGGCAACATAAAATCGACAAACTTTTTTTTTCCCACTTCAAATTCCCATTCAGATATTGAAAAGCATATCTAATTGAAAACCCGAAAACCACACCGTAAGTCCCTTTGGGAACGGAAATTTAACGGAACCTCTAACGGAAAAACTTTCCCTTGTACTGCAACCATCAATTTGTTCAATCTATACGGAAATCTTCCGCACTGGTGGGCCAAACTTTCCTCTACTTTCCAGAAGGGCAGACACGTGGTGCACGAAGATGAGTGTACCGAAAAGATAGACCTACGTCTCCGTCCCCGTCTCCGTTTCCGCCACGATCCGTGCCAGACCAGACCAAAGAACATTAAAAACTAATCTACCGGTGTTTTGGGGCAACTTTAGGTCTTACTTTGCATTACGGGACAACTTTGACTAACAGAAACTATGGTTTCTTGATTATCTATATTGCCATTGGTTGGATTTCAACAAAATTTATTACACGAGCTTAAACTATGTTTTGAAGAAATGTACGCGTATTCAATTACTTATAAGGAAATATATTTTATCAAAAACATTTAGAAAAAGTGTTATTTGATCAAGGTACAAAATAACAGCTCAAATGGGGTTCCGATTTCGACGGCCGAAATCAACATTCTAACCGGGTGTGCCATCGGACGGCCTACGGATGATGGCGGCAGCACTTGGAGCTTCCACGTTTCGGCTTAAGTACAAGTTTACCCGAGGACTCTTGACCTGTTTCCATATTAAACGATGCTCGAAAGTAGCAACTTTTGCATCTGTTCTGAGAATTGAACTCTGTGACCGCTTCGAAGCTGGCCAATAAACATGCAGAGGGCGACGGTTGTGCCTACGAAACGATAAACGCGGTGTTCTACTGCGAGTTATCTCGAAAATAGGTAACTTCGAAGCTATGATTTGCTTATTTGACGGGTAACTCAATGTTCTAACCCTCTATAATAGGAGAAAAAAAGTTCGGAAAATTAGAAATCATTTTCAGTTGAAATTATTTTGATTTCTATTTTTTACATTCGTTCTCGGCAATCGGCTGCCGAGAGTGGCCAGCCTATAAGTGCTACAAAAAGTCCGGCAGCCGGTCTCAATCTTTTTTCGGGTTCGTTTTCGCATTGAAAAGGCTAAAAAATAGAACAGCTTTCATCGTTATCAAAGCACCGACTAGTGTAAATATTTTGTACAAAACAACTACCAACGGAACGCCGTCTTACACGAACAAAACCAAATCCAACGCGTCGTGCATGCCTAGAAGATTGTAACGGGTTCGAATATTGAAAAAGTTTTCGACCCACCGCATTTTGTGAATTGTTTCACCTTTGTTCTGCGGAGCTTAGTAAGTTATTACTTGATACGAATAGAGTTCAAGTGAAGTTTATTCTGGTTTTTGACCAATCAGTTGGGATTAATGTCTGCTTTCTGTCACGCTTTCGTATATGAAAAACTATGCAATCACTGTGCAAACCGACTACTGAGCTGAGGTTTGGAGGGCCGATTGTTATATACCATTCGACTCAGTTCTTCGAGATAAGCAAATGACAGTGTTTAGTTTTTTTATACTAAATTTTCTCGCAGTTGGTTCGATTTCGACTAGTTTTGGCTCAAATAAAAAGTCGTTCGATCCCAAACAAAGTTTCTGTATTTATTTTTAATTCAATTTTCAGTTCCGGAATTACAGGGTTGATTATCTGCGCAAAATAATGGCGGAACCGATGTTCACAAATTTAGATTCAAATGAAAGGTCATAGAATAGGCCATGCAAAATTCCAGAATTCCACTTCCGGTTCCGAAGTTACAGGATGGTTAGTGAAAAATTGAATTCAAGGTGTGAATTATTTCATAAATGTCCATATAATTATATTTGAATAAATAGAATTATTTGCAGGTTTTTTTTATATTTATTATAATGCTTAATTTCCTATTATTGTGATATTTTTAAAAATATCTCTAATTTTTACATATGTAATTTTAGCTTTTTTGTAATTTTTACTATTTTTTACTTTGTGTTATTTTTGATTTTTGCAAGGCATATCAGTTTTTGCAGTTTATCCTATTTGTACAATTTTGCTATACTTACAACTTCAACCATTTTTCACTTACTTTAATTTTTTTCATTTTTCCTTTTTCTGTTTTTTTTTTTTTGTTTTTCTTGCACAGTTTATTTTGAATTTGTTCCTATTTTTCAATTTCTTAATTTTCGCATATTTTTTTTTAAATTTTGGTTCTTTTGCAATTTGTGTCTCTTTGCCATCAAGCAATTTTCCTTCAATTCCAATTATCGTGGTATTTGTGCATTTTTTGGATTATTTCTTTAATTTAATTTTTCAATGTTCGCTATTTCTGCTTTTTTCGCTGTTTTTGTAATTTTTGCTCTATTTTCAATTTTTACAGCTTTTGTGATTTTTGCAATTGTTATTTTTGCACTTTTTTACCATCTGTTGCACTCGTTCAATTTTTTATTTGTCTTTTTGATTTCTCGCATTTTTTTTTAATTCCTTCCTTCTTTGCAAGTTTTGCATTTCCTTCAATTTCTATTTTCGCAATTATAGCTTGCCATGCAATTTTAATATAATTTTCGAAATTTTTCTAATTTTCACAAATTTTGTAACTTTTGAAATTTATGCAATTTCCTCACCTTACGCAATTTGAAATTGTTCGCTATTTCTGCATTGTTTTAAAAATTTAGTCATTTGTGCAATTTGAACAATTAATTCAAATTTTTACAATTCTTGATATTTTTACTATTCTCATTTTGTTGCTATTTTAGTTATTGACTAATTTTTTCTAGTTTCTTCATATTTTGTAACATTTTTTAATCTTTGCTAATTTGGATATTTTAAATATATTTTTGCAACCTATGGCATTTTTGCATTTATTTTATATATTTTGAAGATTTTTTATATTTTCGATCATATTGATATTTTTATATAAGTGATACTTTTGATAGTTTTATTATTTGGTGTATTTACGTCGGTTTTGATGTTTATAAAATTGTCCTAAAATTTGAGCGTACTCTATACCAATTTTGTATGTGTATAATAAGGTAAAAAGTATGAAAAGTAAATACCTTAAGTTAATCCTAAGTAAGACTGTAGAAAACATCAAACCCTCATGAAATTGCAGCTACAAACAATAATGGCGATATGTCATTTTTTGAACATCTCCCACTGGAATGACGGTCATTAAAAAAAATCATGAGAACTAAAACACCGAAGAATATTAATGCAAAAAAAAACATATCCGGATGATAAAAAAGGTATCATCTCACTGCTAGGTGGATTAATCACGTTTTTAATTGTAACATTTTTTTGGAATATTTGCTAATTTTGTCATTTTCGCAATATTTCCATTTGCGCAATTTATTGGAATTCTTGTATTTTATGAATTTTTTTTGCAAACTTTGAAGGTTTTTTAAATATAAGCAATATTAGCCAGTTTTTCAATTGTTGAAATTTTGGCAATTATTTGCCATTTAAAAATTTTTGCGATTTTTGCGAATTCTGTTGTATTTTTTCAGTTATTGCTATTTTCAAAATAATTAAAAATTCTTAAAATTTTTAAAAAATTGGAATCTTTTGCTTTATTTACATTTTTCTGTTTTTGCGATTTTTATGATATCAAATTCTAACAAATTTCTTGTATTTCTTGCAATTTTGACAATTTTTACATTTTTTTTTTCAATTTTGCGAATTTGTTTTTTTACTATTTTTTTTACTGCTTCTTCATTTTCTATTATTGAGGTGGTTTTACAATTTTTGTCGAAGTATTTTTTGCTAGTTTCCCCTATTTTTTAATTTTCGCTTTTTGCTTTCGTTGCTATTTGTGTTTTTGAAAATTTTACAATTTTTGTAACATATGCAAGTTTTTGCAATTTTTCTTATTCGTAAAATTTTACTTTATTAATTTATGCAGTTTTTGCTATTTTTATAATTTTTTATCATATTTTTGCTTATCTTATATTTTTTAGTATTTTCTGAACATTTTATTTCTAATCTGTTTCTATTTTGCATGTCTTTATTTTTGTTTAATTTTTGCTTTTATTGTAATTTGTGCTTTCTTGCCATATTAGTAATTTTCATTAATTTTCTTTTATTGTGGTATTTTTGAAATTTATGAAATTGGTCTGATTTCAGTATTTGCAGTATTTTCAGTACATATTATATTTGTTATATTTGTGATAATATTTATATTTGTTATATTTGTTATATCTGTTATATTTGTTATATATGTTATATTTTTTATATTTATTATATTTGTTACATTTGTGATATTTGTTATTTTAGCTATATTTGTTATATTTGTTTAATTTGTTTAATTTGTTTAATTTGTTCAATTTGTTATATCTGTTATATTTTGTTATATTTGTTATATTTGTTATATTTGTTATATTTGTTATATTTGTTATATTTGTTATATTTGCTATATTTGTTATATTTGTTATATTTGTTATATTTGTTATATTTGCTATATTTGTTATATTTGTAATTTATTTTATAGTTGTTATATTTGTTATATACGTTATATTTTTTATAGTTGTTATATTTGTTATATTTGTTATATCTGTTATATTTGTTCAATTTGTTATGTTTGTTATATTTGTTATATTTGTTATATTTGTTATATTTGTTATTTTTGTTATTTTTGTTATTTTTGTTATATTTGCTATATTTGTTATATTTTTTATATTTGTTTTATTTGCTATATTTGATATTTTTGCCAATTTTGCTGTTTTTGCTTTACTTTTTGTAAATTTTTCTTTTTTCGATATTACTAATATTCTCACCTGTTGTACTACTTCTGCTTTCCTATCTGCTATTTTGAGCTTTCAAAAATTGTCACAATATTTTGTTATTTGACCTGTTTTTGTCATTATCATAAGGATAAGAAATACAATCACTGTGAAAACCGAATACACTGAGGTCTTTTTTTATGCGGTCTTTTTTTATGCGGTTTTTTTTACGCGACTTTTTTTATGCGAATTTTCAGAGTTATGCGGTTTTTTTTTATGCGAAGTTTCAGAGTTACGCGGTTTTTTTTTATGCGAATTTTCAGAGTTATGCGGTTTGCCCTTCTGCGGTCTCTTTTTATGCGAAGTTTCAGAGTTATGCGGTTTTTTTTTATGCGAATTTTCAGAGTTATGCGGTTTTTTTTATGCGGTTTTTTTTTATGCGGTACGTAAATTCGCATAAAAAAAGACTTCAGTGTATTTATGATATCTTAGATGTTTTTGGTTTATCAAAAGTAGTCCTATTATTTTATATATTTATGCTAGTCTTGATTCCTATGATGTTTATGAGATTATAGATATTTTTGGTAATATTGGTAATTTTGTTAATTGTGCTATTTTTGCAATTTTCGAATTGTTGATATTGTTTATTCTTCTATCTTTTTTGGCAATATTTGAAATTTTTAAAATTTTGCTGTTTTTGTTATTGTTGCTTATTTTGCTATTTAAATTTTTTTCGAAATTCTTGCAATTGTAATTTTCCCAACTGTTGAAATTCAAAAATTTCAAAAATTTAAAAAATTTCAAAAATTTCAAAAATTTCAAAAATTTCAAAAATTTCAAAAATTTCAAAAATTTCAAAAATTTCAAAAATTTCAAAAATTTCAGAAATTTCAGAAATTTCAGAAAATTCAGAAATTTCAAAAATTTCAAAAATTTCAAAAATTTCAAAAATTTCAAAAATTTCAAGAATTTCAAAAATTTTAAAAATTTCAAAAATTTCAAAAATTTTAAAAATTTTAAAAATTTCAAAAATTTCAAAAATTTCAAAAATTTCAAAAATTTCAAAAATTTCAAAAATTTCAAAAATTTCAAAAATTTCAAAAATTTCAAAAATTTCAAAAATTTCAAAAATTTCAAAAATTTCAAAAATTTCAAAAATTTCAAAAATTTCAAAAATTTCAAAAATTTCAAAAATTTCAAAAATTTCAAAAATTTCAAAAATTTCAAAAATTTCAAAAATTTCAAAAATTTCAAAAATTTCAAAAATTTCAAAAATTTCAAAAATTTCAAAAATTTCAAAAATTTCAAAAATTTCAAAAATTTCAAAAATTTCAAAAATTTCAAAAATTTCAAAAATTTCAAAAATTTCAAAAATTTCAAAAATTTCAAAAATTTCAAAAATTTCAAAAATTTCAAAAATTTTAAAAATTTCAAAAATTTCAAAAATTTCAAAAATTTCAAAAATTTCAAAAATTTCAAAAATTTCAAAAATTTCAAAAATTTCAAAAATTTCAAAAATTTCAAAAATTTCAAAAATTTCAAAAATTTCAAAAATTTCAAAAATTTCAAAAATTTCAAAAATTTCAAAAATTTCAAAAATTTCAAAAATTTCAAAAATTTCAAAAATTTCAAAAATTTCAAAAATTTCAAAAATTTCAAAAATTTCAAAAATTTCAAAAATTTCAAAAATTTCAAAAATTTCAAAAATTTCAAAAATTTCAAAAATTTCAAAAATTTCAAAAATTTCAAAAATTTCAAAAATTTCAAAAATTTCAAAAATTTCAAAAATTTCAAAAATTTCAAAAATTTCAAAAATTTCAAAAATTTCAAAAATTTCAAAAATTTCAAAAATTTCAAAAATTTCAAAAATTTCAAAAATTTCAAAAATTTCAAAAATTTCAAAAATTTCAAAAATTTCAAAAATTTCAAAAATTTCAAAAATTTCAAAAATTTCAAAAATTTCAAAAATTTCAAAAATTTCAAAAATTTCAAAAATTTCAAAAATTTCAAAAATTTCGAAAATTTCAAAAATTTCAAAAATTTCAAAAATTTCAAAAATTTCAAAAATTTCAAAAATTTCAAAAATTTCAAAAATTTCAAAAATTTCAAAAATTTCAAAAATTTCAAAAATTTCAAAAATTTCAAAAATTTCAAAAATTTCAAAAATTTCAAAAATTTCAAAAATTTCAAAAATTTCAAAAATTTCAAAAATTTCAAAAATTTCAAAAATTTCAAAAATTTCAAAAATTTCAAAAATTTCAAAAATTTCAAGAATTTCAGAAATTTCAAAATTTCTATTTCAAAAATTTTAAAAATTTAAAAAATTTCAAAAATTTCAAAAATTTCAAAAATTTCAAAAATTTCAAAAATTACAAAAATTTTAAAAATTTTAAAAATTTTAAAAATTTTAAATATTTTAAAAATTTCAAAAATTTCAAAAATTTCAAATACACTGAGGTCTTTTTTATGCGGTCTTTTTTTATGCGGTTTCTTTTTACGCGACTTTTTTATGCGAATTTTCAGAGTTATGCGGTTTATTTTTATGCGAAGTTTCAGAGTTACGCGGTTTTTTTTTATGCGAATTTTCAGAGTTATGCGGTTTGCCCTTCTGCGGTCTTTTTTTAAGCGAAGTTTCAGAGTTATGCGGTTTTTTTTAATGCGAATTTTCAGTTATGCGGTTTTTTTTTAAGCGAATTTTCAGAGTTATGCGGTTTTTTTTTATGCGGTACGTAAATTCGCATAAAAAAAGGCTTCAGTGTATTTCAAAAATTTCAAAAATTTCAAAAATTTCAAAAATTTCAAAAATTTCAAAAATTTTAAAAATTTAAAAATTTCAAAAATTTCAAAAATTTTTAAAAATTTTAAAAATTTCAAAAATTTCAAAAATTTCAAAAATTTCAAAAATTTCAAAAATTTCAAAAATTTCAAAAATTTCAAAAATTTCAAAAATTTTAAAAATTTAAAAATTTCAAAAATTTCAAAAATTTTTAAAAATTTTAAAAATTTCAAAAATTTCAAAAATTTCAAAAATTTCAAAAATTTCAAAAATTTCAAAAATTTCAAAAATTTCAAAAATTTCAAAAATTTCAAAAATTTCAAAAATTTCAAAAATTTCAAAAATTTCAAAAATTTCAAAAATTTCAAAAATTTCAAAAATTTCAAAAATTTCAAAAATTTCAAAAATTTCAAAAATTACAAAAATTTCAAAAATTTTAAAAATTTCAAAAATTTCAAAAATTTCAATAATTTCAAAAATTTCAAAAATTTCAAAAATTTCAAAAATTTCAAAAATTTCAAAAATTTCAAAAATTTCAAAAATTTCAAAAATTTCAAAAATTTCAAAAATTTCAAAAATTTCAAAAATTTCAAATATTTCAAATATTTCAAATATTTCAAATATTTCAAAAATTTCAAAAATTTCAAAAATTTCAAAAATTTCAAATATTTCAAAAATTTCAAAAATTTCAAAAATTTCAAAAATTCAAAAATTTCAAAAATTTCAAAAATTTCGAAAATTTCGAAAATTTCAAAAATTTCAAAAATTTCAAAAATTTCAAAAATTTCAAAAATTTCAAAAATTTCAAAAATTTCAAAAATTTCAAAAATTTTAAAAATTTTAAAAATTTTAAAAATTTTAAAAATTTTTAAAATTTTAAAAATTTTAAAAGTTTTAAAAATTTTAAAAATTTTAAAAATTTTAAAAATTTTAAAAATTTTAAAAATTTTAAAAATTTTAAAAATTTTAAAAATTTCAAAAATTTCAAAAATTACAAAAATTTCAAAAATTTTAAATTTAAATTTCAAAAATTTCAAAAATTTCAAAAATTTCAAAAATTTCAAAAATTTCAAAAATTTCAAAAATTTCAAAAATTTCAAAAATTTCAAAAATTTCAAAAATTTCAAAAATTTCAAAAATTTCAAAAATTTCAAAAATTTCAAATATTTCAAAAATTTCAAATATTTCGAAAATTTCAAAAATTTCAAAAATTTCAAAAATTTCAAAAATTTCAAAAATTTCAAATATTTCAAATATTTCAAAAATTTCAAAAATTTCAAAAATTTCAAAAATTTCAAAAATTTCAAAAATTTCAAAAATTTCAAAAATTTCAAAAATTTCAAAAATTTCAAAAATTTCAAAAATTTCAAAAATTTCAAAAATTTCAAAAATTTCAAAAATTTCAAAAATTTCAAAAATTTCAAAAATTTCAAATATTTCAAAAATTTCAAAAATTTCAAAAATTTCAAAAATTTCAAAAATTTCAAAAATATCAAAAATTTTAAATTTAAATTTTAAAAATTTCAAAAATTTCAAAAATTTCAAAAATTTCAAAAATTTCAAAAATTTCAAAAATTTCAAAAATTTCAAAAATTTTAAAAATTTCAAAAATTTCAAGAGTTTTAAAAATTTCAAAAATTTCAAATATTTAAAAAATTTCAAAAATTTCAAAAATTTTCAAAAATTTTCAAAAATTTTCGAAAATTTCAAAAATTTAAAAAATTTCAAACATTTCATAAATTTCAAAAATATAAAAAAAAATTTCAAAAATTTCAAAAATTTCAAAAATTTCAAAAATTTCAAAAATTTCAAAAATTTCAAAAATTTCAAAAATTTCAAAAATTTCAAAAATTTCAAAAATTTTAAAAATTTCAATAATTTCAAAAATTTCAAAAATTTTAAAAATTTTAAAAATTTTAAAAATTTTAAAAATTTTAAAAATTTTAAAAATTTTAAAAATTTCAAAAATTGCAAAAATTGCAAAAATTTCAAAAATTTCAAAAATTTCAAAATTTTCAAAAATTTCAAAAATTTCAAAAATTTCAAAAATTTCAAAAATTTCAAAAATTTCAAAAATTTCAAAATCTTTATAAATTTCAAAAATTTCAAAAATTTCAAAAATTTCAAAAATTTCAAAAATTTCAATAATTTCAAGTTTTAAAAATTTTAAAAATTTCAAAAAATTTAAAAATATGTACTAAATTCTGGTTGTTATGGCTGAACCGATTTTCACAAACTTAAACTCAGGTTAATGGTTGTATGTCCTCATAGAAAATTTTTGAATCCGCACCTGTAACTAGCTTCTGATTCCGAAACTACGAGGCGACTTAATTTTCTCTGAAATGACTTAGCCGATTTTCATAAACTCGAGTTTTAATGAGTAAACGTAGAATATCAAAAAAATCTTTTGATTTTTTGGGATACGACTTCCTGTTCCGTAGTTACGGAGTGATTAGTGTCAAAATTTCAATTTTAAGAGTGTTCCATCATAAGAGACCATACAAACGGAAGCGATTTCCACAAAGTTGCTTAATCAATTCAACTAGTTCTACAAAACTCGTTAGTTGATGACCAAATAAACTCAGTTCAGTTATACCGGTGCCTAATTTCCGGTGGGGGAAGTGCCAGTAATAGTGATCAAAAACTCTAAAATGGAACGTTTTCTGATTCCTCAAAGATGATTTGACGTATTTCCACAAGCATAGATTAGAACGAAAGGTCTTAGTTAGTTCCGCTGGTGACTACTGTCAAACTTAATCCGAATCCGACTCTCGGTTCCGGTATTATAGAGTGATAGATATTGAACATTTCAAACTCTTCGGAACTGTGCTAAGGACTGTTCTTCTTTGTAGCATTTGTTAGTTGATGGTCAAACTATTCGACTTTGGTTATACCAGTTCGCAGTTTCCGGTTCCGGACATGAGTTTTAATATGAGAAATTGCTAACGATTGTGAGATTATCAGCATATATCAAAAGGAATATTCCAGCAAGGAAGCAACGTAACTCCTTAGTCAACGTAACTTATAATTATTCAGGACATTGTGATGTACAATTAGTTGAACCTCGAAGCTGTCCAAACGAAACAGCTCTTGATCCATACGGAACACAAAATAGCACTTGGATTTAATCACTGTAAACGGAATCCAGAAACAACATCTCAGTAGTGGAGCTTCTATGCTGTGGTTCGTGACAACAGATGACGTTGGTATATCCTAATTGCTGGTACGGTCTCTGTGTTTATCGCACTCAAGGTCAGGCACATTAGTCGCCAGCTAGCCAGCCAACCAGCCACTCAATTAGGCTAAGCCGACAGTATTCTGGAAAGCGTGAAAACCATTTCCAACGTCGTCGTCGTCGTCGTCTTCTCTGTCATGGAAAATGATCGTCATCGAAAACATTGAATTGTTGCTATAGTACTTAATGAGTACAAAATCAATCCTCCCGAGAAAATTCCACTCCGTCTCACGTCGTGCAGAGAAAATTTGTTCCCAATCTGTTCTATTTTTCTGGGAAAGCAGGTGGAGCAAAATCAATAACTTTTATGGAATTTATTTTTAACCAGTTTCAACGAATTTCTCCTTCGTACGGCAATGTGATCACCGCACTACCAAACATACACAAGCATCACAAGCAACCGCCCGGAGGAGGGAGTGCAATCGTTGAGTCACTGAATGCGGCCACAAAGCTGATTGAATCGAAGCTGGTCGAATCGGCCTTGGAGGTGGAGGAGGAGGAGGACGGGGGTGGTGGTGGGAATGGAATTTTCATCTGAACTGAATGAATGTGTATGCCATCTGATTGGGAAAGGGAAGAAGAAGAAAAGAAAAAAAACCAACAGAACATAGCTGGCTGACGTTTGTTCTTCGCTTCGATTCACTGGGGCCTGGGTGAAGTTTTGACGAGAGAAGGAGGAAGAGAAAAATGTACGACAAGCTTTCCGAATCGAACAAAAAAAAACGGGGGTGGGGCGAAGGTTTAACTACGTTTTGTTTCACCTTGGGCGGTTCCAAACATCAGGTCGTTTGCAAACAATTAAGTTGTGTCCGCTTTCTTTTTTTTTGTTTGCTCCCGTAGGTTGTTAAATGGAATCATTTAGGAATCGATATGTTCTATCGAATTACTCCGATGAGACAATTCTATTAAGTCCCACTTCATTAGTCTTATTTTCCACCCTTACTGATCTTGTTCGGTTGCGATAACTACAAAACCCTGCAGCGCATCGCATCGCATCGAAGCCACAAGAGGACTTCCACTACTCGGAGAGAGCAAATAAATCCAAGACACCGACGGCGTTCGAATCCTCACTTGACCAGAATAAGATGATATGCGACTATGATAGATTGCTTCCTTATCGGAGTTAGCCCAAAGGGAGTGAAAAAGGTCGGTGGGTTCAAGTGGTGAAACTGACCCTTGACCTGAAATGCTCCGCAAAGAGGTTCCTAAGTATTCCAAGAGCGTATATCAATAACTGCCATATTAACTATGGCCACAACAGCAAAATCTACACCAGAGATGGGTGTAAATATTTGCACGAATCTACCTTGGGCTTGTATCGGACCGACATCGATCCGCTTTAGTGCTTAATTTATTACAATTCGGATAAGCGGATTACTGCTACTCCTAACGAAAGCTTTGTTTGTTCCCTTCAGACGGGCAAAATCAATCTGAAAAGTTTGCCATAAATCGTAGCAAGCCAAATCAAATTTTCCTACTCGGTAAACAAAACCGTCGAAATTTTAGGAGGGTAATTAATAACCGCCCAACAGGAACTGGCTGGGAAATTGTGCTTTCGCGACTATGACACTGGTTATTACGCCATTAACAGGTATTAACGGATACATGTTCTGAGCCACAACAGCAAATTTCATCAATTTCAATTTGGAATGAGGAGAAATATTCACATTTAATTGATGACATCAATAACTAATTTGCGATTTTACGACGTTACTCCACGGAGGCTTTTAGCGATCTAGCAGGCATTGAAAAATTGACAACTCATCTCATTCATATTTATTGTTGTCTTAGTTGATTAGCCGCCGAATATTATTTTGTGAACAAAGTTTGCATAACAATTATTGATTAAAAAATGGCTCGGTTGTGCCACCCAAGCTATGAATTTTTTTTTGAATATTTTTAGAAATTCATACTAACATATATCCGAGATGTCCAACTTGGACTGGAACAAGCGTAACGTGAGGAATCTGACTGGCGAAAACATCAAAGCTGAAAAAATTTCAATAATATTACGGAATATGTGAAACAGTTCTGTGAAGATCCTCATTTTCAATATTCGCTACGTTTGCCAACTCTGTTCGGTTGAACTGAGAGGGTGATTCCGAATATATGTCAAAAATTTAAATATAGAAATGTCAAAAATGCATAAATTATCAATATCATAATTGTCAAAATGGTCCAAACTCAAAACCCAAACCATAAGCCAAAATCCGGATCCAAGGATCCAAATGTTTTAGGCAAAAATGTAACCAAATTTTTACAAAATTGTTAATATATTGTCTCAACATCGTCACCATGTTCTAAAGAAAATGTCACAAAATTGCTACCAAATTGTCACAAAATGAGCACAAAAGAATTCTACGAATTAGCACAAAATTGTAGCAAAGCTGTTACAAAATTGTCGCATAATTTTCACAAATTGTAACGAAATTGTAACAAAATTTTTGAAAAATTAACACATAATTGTTACAAAATTGTAACAAAATGGTAACAACGTTGTAACAAAAATGTCGAAAATTGTCCAAATTATTCAAACTGTTAAAATCAAAGTCTGTAAAATCTTTTCGGTACTGAAAGTCTACGAATTTTTGAGTGTACTGAAAGCCTTTAAAGTTTTTTTGAAGTCTTGAAAACTTTTGAAAAGTTTTGAAGATTCTTGAAAAGTCTTGAAAAGTTTTAAAGTCTTGAAAAATCTTGAAAAGTCTTGAAAAGTTTACGAAAGTCTTGAACACTCTTGAAAAGTTTTGAAAAGTCTTGAAAAGTCTTGAAAAGTCTTGAAAAGTCTTGAAAAGTCTTGAAAAGTCTTGAAAAGTCTTGAAAAGTCTCGAAAAATCTTGAAAAGTCTTGAAAAGTATTGAAAAGTCTTGAAAAGTCTTGAAAAGTCTTGAAAAGTCTTGAAAAGTCTTGAAAAGTCTTGAAAAGTCTTGAAAAGTCTTGAAAAGTCTTGAAAAATCTTGAAAAGTCTTGAAAAGTCTTGAAAAGTCTTGAAAAGTCTTGAAAAGTCTTGAAAAGTCTTGAAAAGTCTTGAAAAGTCTTGAAAAATCTTGAAAAGTCTTGAAAAGTCTTGAAAAGTCTTGAAAAGTCTTGAAAAGTCTTGAAAAGTCTTGAAAAGTCTTGAAATGTCTTGAAAAGTCTTGAAAACTCTTGAAAAGTCTTTAAAAGTCTTTAAAAGTCATGAAAAGTCTTGAAAAGTCTTGAAAAATCTTGAAAAGATTTGAAAAGTCCTGAAATGTCTTGAAAAGTCTTGAAAAGTCTTGAAAAATCTTGAAAAGATTTGAAAAGTCCTGAAATGTCTTGAAAAGTCTTAAAAAGTCTTGAAAAGTCTTGAAAAGTCTTAAAAATTCTTGAAAAGTCTTGAAAAGTCTTGAAAAGTCTTGAAAAGTCTTGAAAAGTCTTGAAAAGTCTTGAAAAGTCTTGAAAAGTCTTGAAAAGTCTTGAAAAGTCTTGAAAAGTCTTGAAAAGTCTTGAAAAGTCTTGAAAAGTCTTGAAAAGTCTTAAAAGTCTTAAAAGTCTTAAAAGTCTTAAAAGTCTTAAAAGTCTTAAAAGTCTTAAAAGTCTTAAAAGTCTTAAAAGTCTTAAAAGTCTTAAAAGTCTTAAAAGTCTTAAAAGTCTTAAAAGTCTTAAAAGTTTTAAAAGTCTTAAAAGTCTTGAAAAGTCTTAAAAGTCTTAAAAGTCTTAAAGTCTTAAAAGTCTTAAAAGTCTTAAAAGTCTTAAAAGTCTTAAAAGTCTTAAAAGTCTTAAAAGTCTTAAAAGTCTTAAAAGTCTTAAAAGTCTTAAAAGTCTTAAAAGTCTTAAAAGTCTTAAAAGTCTTAAAAGTCTTAAAAGTCTTAAAAGTCTTAAAAGTCTTAAAAGTCTTAAAAGTCTTAAAAGTCTTAAAAGTCTTAAAAGTCTTAAAAGTCTTAAAAGTCTTAAAAGTCTTAAAAGTCTTAAAAGTCTTAAAAGTCTTAAAAGTCTTAAAAGTCTTAAAAGTCTTAAAAGTCTTAAAAGTCTTTAAAGTCTTTAAAGTCTTTAAAGTCTTAAAAGTCTTAAAAGTCTTAAAAGTCTTAAGAGTCTTAAAAGTCTTAAAAGTCTTAAAAGTCTTAAAAGTCTTGAAAGACCTTCAAAAGTCTTGAAAGGCTTGAAAAGTCTTAAAAAGTCTTAAAAGTCTTAAAAGTCTTTGAAGTCTTTAAAGTTTTAAAAGTCTTAAAAGTATTAAAAGTTTTAAAGTCTAAGAAAGTATTGGAAAGTCTTAACAATCTAGAAGAGTTTTGAGAAGTCTTGAAATGTCTTAAGAATCTTAAAAGTCTTAAAAAATTAGCAATCATAAAAGTCTTGAATGTCTTGATTATTTTTAACGTTCTAAATGTCTTAGATAAGGCTCTTGATCACTTGTTTTATTTTTGGATTATCGGGCTTGTAGACCTAAGGGCTCTTCGAGACGTTGGACTATCTGAATCTTGAACTTTTGATCTCCTGAACTCTTGGACTCTGACCCTTGCGATTTTAATCTCTTGGACTGTTGGGCTCTTGGCTTCTAAAATTATCCATTCTTGGGCTTTTGGGGTCTTAGACTCTTGAACTTTAGGCTTTTTGAACTCTTCAACTCTCGTATTCTTGGTTCTTGGATTACTGAACTTTTTAACTCTTGGGTTTTTGAACTCTTGGACTTTTGAACTCTTAGTTTTTCCGACTTTGGAACTCTTTGACTTTTAAACTCTTAGACTCTCGTATACTTGCTCTCTTGGGCTCTTAAATTCTTAGATTTTTGGACTTTTGAACTCTTGTATTCAGGAAGTCTTGAATTTTCAAACCTAGACTCTCGTATCTTCTTGATCTCCTGGATTGATGAACTCTTAAATTCTTGGGTTTTTAGACTCTTGGACGTAAAAGCTCCTATTCCTGGAATTTTGAATCCTTGGACGTAGAACTCTTGGACTCCCGTATTCTGGGACTGTTGGATCTTTGGACTTTAGAACTATTAGATTCTAAGACTTTTAGATTCTTGGAATTTGGACTCTTAGGCTTTTGAACGCTTGGATCTATAGGCTCTGGGATTCTTAATTTTTTGACAAGGATCCTTGGACTTTCAGAGTCTTGGACTCTCGTATTCTTGGACTTTTGAAACCTTGGACTTTTTGATTCTTGGACTATTGGACTTCTGGGCTCTTAGGTTTTTGAACTCTTAGATCTTAGATCCAAGATTTTTAGACTCTTGGGCATTTGAATTCTTGGATTCTTGGGTTTTTCGACTCTGGAACTCTTTGACTTTTCGACTCTCGTATTCGTGATCTCTTGGGCTTTTGAATTCTTAGGTTATTGGACATTTGGACTCGTGTATTTTTGGAGCCTTAGATTTTTGAACTCTTAGAATGTCGGATTTCTGGACTCTCGTTTTCTTGGAGTATTGACCTTTTGGACTCTTGGATTCTTGGACTTTTAAACTCTTGGACTCTCGTATTCTTGATCTCTTAAATTCTTGGAATTAAGGGTCCTTGGACTCTCGTATTCTTGGACTTTTTAAACCTTGGACTTTTGAACTCTTAGACACTCGTATTTTTCGTTTCTTAGACTTTGGAACTATTGGACTTTGAACTCTTGTACTCTCGTATTTTTGATCTTTTGGACTTTTTAACTATTAGATTCAAGGAATGTTTGACTCTTGAACTCTTGTATTCTTGGACTCTTGGATTTTTGAACTCTTGGACTCTTGAATTTTTCGACTTTGGGACCCTTAAATTTTTGACATACATCCTTGGACTCTCGTATTCTTGGACTTTTCAACCCTTGGACTTTTGGATTCTTGAACTTTTGAACTCTTAGATTCTAGCTTTTTTGAACTCTTAGATTCTTGGAATATTGAACTCTTGGATTCTCGTATTCTTGGACTCATGGAGTTTTGGACTTTTTGGCCCTTGGAATTTTGAACTGTTAGACTCTCATATTTGTTGTTTCTTGGACTTTTGGACTCTTGGATCTCTGGACTCTCGTATTCTTTGACTTTTTAACTCTTAGACTTTATGAACTCCAGGATTTTTGGAGTCTTGGATTTTTGAACTCTTGGAGTCTCATATTCTTGGACTCTTGGATCCTTAGACTTTTGGGCTCTTGGACTCTTGGACTTCTGGAACCCTTAGATTCTTGTCTGTTTGACTTGTTGACTTTTTGACTCTCGTATTCTTGGTCTCTTGGGTTTTTGATCTCTTAGAATGTCGGATTTCTGAACTCTCGTATTCTTGGACTATTGGCCTTTTGGGCTCTTGGATTATTGGACTTTTTAACACTTGGATTCTTGATTCTAGATCTCTTGAATTCTTGGAATTTTGGATCCATCTTATTATGGGACTTTTTAACTCCATCCATCTTATTATGGGATTTTTGAACTCTTGGACTCTCGTATTTTTTGTTTCTTTGACTTTGGAACTTTTAGAATCTTGGACTTTGAACTCTTGGACTTTCGTATTCTTGATCTTTTGGACTTTTGAACTCCTAGATTCAAGGATTTTTTGACTGTTGAACTCTCGTATTCTTGGACTCTTGGTTTTTTTGACTCTGGGCCCCTCAACTTTTGACATAGAACCTTGAACTCCCGTATTCTTGGACTTTTTAACCATTGGACTTTTGAACTCTTGGACTCTCGTGTTTTTTTGTTTCTTGCACTTTTGAACTCTTAGATTCTTGGACTTTTGAACTCTTAGACACTCATATTCTTGGACTTGGACTCTCGTGTTCTTGATGTCTTGGACTTTGGAACTCGCGGACTCTCAGATTTATGGACTACTGGACTTCTGGGCTCTCGTGTTCTTGGACATTTGGACTCCCGTATTCTTGGACTCTTTGACTTTTGAACACTTGGGCGTTTGGATTCTTGAACTTTTAAACTCTAGATTTTTTAAGGTTTAAGGTTTGTTGGACTTTTGAACTATTGGATTCTTGGACTTTTGGACTCTTGGATTTTCCGACTCTGGAACTCTTGGACTTTTGAACTCTTAGACTCTCGTATTCTTGGGCTCCTGGGCTTATGAACTATTAGATCTCCGAGATTGTTAAACTCTTGGGCATTTTGAACTCTTGGATTCTTAGATTCTTGGACTCTTGAACTCTTGAACTCTCATATTTATGGTTCTTGGACTTTCGAACTCCTGGATTTTCCAACTCTGGATCTCTTTGACTTTTTGACTCTTAGACTCTCGTATTCTTGGTCTCTTTCGCTTTTGAATTCTTAGGTTATTGGACTTTAGGACTCTTGTATTCTTGGAGTCTTGGATTTTCGAACTCTAAGAATGTCGGATTTCTGGACTCTTTTGTAATTCTGGACTTTTTTGGATTTACGGACTCTTATGGATTTCTGGACTCTCGTATTCTTGGACTTTCGGCCTTTTGGAATTTGAACTATTGGACTCTAGTATTCTTGATCTTCTGGACTTTTGAACTCATAGATTAAAGGAATTTGTGACTCTTGGACTTTCGTATTCTTGATCTCTTGGATTTTTGAACTCTTGGACTCTTGAATCTATCGATTTTTTGATCCTTGGACTTTTGAACACTGGGACTCTCATTTTTTTGTTTCTTGGACTTTGAACTCTTAGAATGTCGGATTTCTGGACACTTTTGAATTTCTGGACTCTCGTATTATTGGAGTATTGGCCTTATGGACTCTAGGACTCTCGTATTCTTGGACTATTGGATCTTTGGACTTTTGCACTATTAGATTCCTGGACTTTTAGATTCTTGGAATTTGGACGCTTAGGCTTTTGAACGCTTGAATCCTAGACTCTGAGATTCTTAAACATTTGACAACAATCCTTGGACTTTCGGAGTCTTGGACTTTTTGATTCTTGGATTATTGGACTCCTGGGCTCTTGGGTTTTTGAACTCTTAGATCTCCAAGATTGTTAGACTCTTAGGCTTTTAAACTCTTGGATTCTTAGATTCTTGGACTCTTGGACTCTCATATTTATGGTCTCTTGAACTTTTGGAACTCTTAGATACTTGGACTGTTGGAGTCCTGGATTTTCCGACACTGGAACTCTTTGACTTCTTGACTCTTAGACTCTCGTAATCTTGGTCTCTTGAGCTTTTGAATTCTTAGGTTATTGGACTTATGGACTCTTGGATTTTTCGACACTCTTAGATTTTTGACTTGAATCCTTGGATTCTTGGACGCTTTGATCCTTGGACTTTAGGACTTTAGAACTCTTGGATTTTTCGACTCTGGAACTCTTTGAATTTTAGACTCTGACTTTTGAACCCTCTGACTCTCATATTCTTGGTCTGTTGGGCTTTTGAACTCTCGGATTTTTGGACTCTTGGATTTCTGGATTCTCGTATTCTTGGACTAATGCCCTTTTGGACACTTAGATTCTTTTTGAACTTTTGAACTCTTGGACTCTCGTATGTTTTGACTCTTGGACTCTCGTATTCTTGGACTCTTGGATTTTTGAACTCTTAGACTTTTGGGTTTTTCCACTCTGAGTCTCTTAAACTTTTGACTTGGATCTTTAGACACTCGTATTCTTGGACTGTTTGACTCTTAGATTGTTGGGCTCTTGAGCTTTTGAACTCTGGGACTCTTGGATCCTTGGACTTTTGGGCTCTTGGACTCTCGTTTTCTTGATCTTTTGGACTTTTGAGCTCGCAGACTCTCAGATGTTTGGACTATTGGACTTATGGGCTCTCGTATTCTTGGACTCTTCAACATTTGAACCCTTGGACTTTGTGATTTTCGAATTTTTGAACACTTAAACTCTAAGATTTTAAGACTCTTGGACTTTGAACTTTTAGATTATTGGACTTTTGGACTCTTGGACTCTTGGATTTTCCGACTCGGGAGCTCTTTGACTTTTGATCTCTTAGACTCTCTTATTCATGGACTCATGGATCCTTGCAATTTAATACTTTTGAACTTTTGGACTCTTGGACTCTCGTATTTTTTGACGTTTTGATCCTTAGACTTTAGGACTTTAGAATTCTTGGATTTTTCGACTCTGGAACTCTTTGAATTTTAGACTCTGACTTTTGAACCCTCAGACTCTCATATTCTTGGTCTGTTGGGCTTTTGAACTCTCGGATTTTTGGACTCTTGGATTTCTGGATTCTCGTATTCTTGGACTAATGCCCTTTTGGACACTTAGATTCTTTTTGAACTTTTGAACTCTTGGACTCTCGTATGTTTTGACTCTTGGACTCTCGTATTCTTGGACTCTTGGATTTTTGAACTCTTAGAATTTTGGGTTTTTCCACTCTGAGTCTCTTAAACTTTTGACTTGGATCTTTAGACACTCGTATTCTTGGACTGTTTGACTCTTAGATTGTTGGGCTCTTGAGCTTTTGAACTCTGGGACTCTTGGATCCTTGGACTTTTGGGCTCTTGGACTCTCGTTTTCTTGATCTTTTGGACTTTTGAGCTCGCAGACTCTCAGATGTTTGGACTATTGGACTTATGGGCTCTCGTATTCTTGGACTCTTCAACATTTGAACCCTTGGACTTTGTGATTCTTGAAATTTTGTACTCTTAAACTCTAGGATTTTAAGACTCTTGGACTTTTGATCTCTTGGATTCTTGGACTTCGGGACTCTTGGATTTTCCGACTCGGGAGCTCTTTGACTTTTGAATTCTTGGACTCTCGTAATCATGGACTCATGGATCCTTGCAATTTAATACTTTTGAACTCTTGGACTCTCGGACTTTTGGATTTTCTGACTCTGGAGCTTTTCTACTTGTAGACAATTTTGATTTTTGGCTCTTTGACTCTTGTATTCTTGGGCGTTTGAACTCTTAGATTCTTGGACTGTTGGTTCCTTGGACTTTCGTTTTCTTCGACTTTTGAACTTTTGGACTTCTGGACTCTCGTATTATTGAGCGTTTGGACTTTTGAAATCTTCAACTTTTGGATTCTTAGATTATTAGACTCTTGGTCTCTTGAGATTTTGGATTTGTCGACGCTAGAACTCTTTGACTTTTTCACTCTAAGACTCGCATTCTTAGTCTCTTGGTTATTTGAACTTTTAGATTTTTCGATTTTTGGACTTTTGGACTCTTGTACTCTTGGATTTTTCGATTCTTTGAATTCAAGACTCTTCGAATTTTGAACTCTGAGACTCTCCTATTCTTGGACTCTTGGACTTTTGAACTATTGGACTTCTGGACTTTTCGACCCTTGGACTTTTGACTCTTTAACTTTTGAGTTCTTGAATTATTGGACTTTTTGACTCTTTAACTTTTAAGCTCTTAGACTCCCATATTCTTGGGCTCTTGTACTTTTGGTCTCTTAGACTCTCGGTTTGTTAGACTCTCGGACTTTTAAACACTTGAATCCTTTATATATTGAATTCTTGGACTCTTGGACTACAAGTCAACGTAAAAGTTAATAATTTCAAAGTTTTGCCGTGAAACTACTAGAATCCTACTTCATGTCATTCCTGTTTGACGATCTTTCGTTCGCCGGAATAAATCCAACGACAATCATCACCAACATCGTACCAATTCTTTCCTACTTTCACCTCCATTTAGTCTTACCGATAGAGAAAAACAAATTCAACCAAATCTCACGCACCGAAATCGTTTTTCTGCTCCATTGTTCGGATTCGGTGCAGAGTCGTGCCAAAAAGCAAAACGTGCGTCATTTGTCTTCATTGGCCAATCACGACCTTCTGGTTCTGGGCCCGTCTGCCTGTATGGCAAATGGCCACACATCGTGTCCCAACCGTGATCCCGTAGGATGCTTCGTACAGCAGGAAAGAAGTCATTTCGAAGAAAGAAACATAAAAAAAACGAAACGTACTCCTAATAGTGTTCATCCGGTACTAAGCCACTAACGTCCCGACGGTCGTCCAGTAAGCAGAAGCAGTTGGAGAAAAATGAGTCCTTGGGGAAACAGTCCAAATGGGAGGGGAAAGGCTTTTTACTCTTCCTTCATTTTTTTTTTTTGACATCGTTACTGTCGCCACTGTTCTATGTTTGTTCATTCGACCGGTTATCGCTCGTCCAAGAATGCCCCAGCGGAAGTCACTTACTGCGGTGATGTTTGTTTTATGACCCCCGACCCAAAGTTTAGACGAGCTCCCCGTGCGTGTCTCGGCTGCTTCTTGTCCGCACTGACTGTGATATGATTGTCGGAATCGTCACGGGACCGGAATAGACTGGGTTTGTTTTGGTCGTCGAACCACAGGACAATTGCTAATAAAGGGAAGCTTTTAGCAGATCGTTTCAGAGCGGGGTTTTCCGTACGAGTTTAGAAGCCGTTTCGGGTGATGTCAGAATGACGCTTCCGGGTGAAATTACTCAGGAATGGATCGATCGATTAAAACAATTTTGTTTTCCTTGACAAAAAAAATTTAAATACGGTGAAAGCAGGTTTCGCTGTCCACATCAAACCGGTTAAGGACACTAGGAGCTATTTGATTTATCGTTTATCAATAAAACAAATCTTATCTATCTTTTATTTTCCATCAGCACACCGTCGGAACTCCAAAATGAATAATGGCCTCCGCCTGCGGAGAAGTGATTATTTCTCGAGCTGATTCCAGAAAATTGCTAGCAAAATTTCAGCCATCCATCATTTCGTCAGGTTTCTACTTGCTTCCTTCCTTCTGCCGATCCTTCGATTGTTTCTGTCAATAAACCCAATCCAATCCGGTCCTTTCGTTTATCATTCCGAAATCAAACAACGAAAGCCATTCGTGGCTTTCCAGTTGATTAGGTTCCGATTAGACGAACGGTTCGAAGCTTAAATTTCGCGGAACGGACGCTCGTTTTGGGTTGTGGTGGTGGCCTCGGAAAAAATTTAATAAAAAAAAACTAAATGCTTTACATTAATCGGTACATTTCCTTTCAACAGCCGGCCCCTGGGGAGCTGGAACAGGTTGCTGCTTTTTTTTCACGAAATGACTTTTCTCGTCGATTCTAAGAACCCCGAATAAAAGATGGCGTCTTGAGGATTCGATGTTTGTTTTTTACTTTCGGCCGCTAGACGAATATGGGTTCAAAGAACTTTGGAAGCAGCCGAAATTTTTTTGCTGAAATTGGGCGTTGACTGCGTTGACTACTGCTCTCTAATAACCTCAATTATTGGAACACTTATCCGCTACGGAACGCTACGTCACAAATCAAATCAATCAGTGAAAACCAGATTCCAGATTTATTTCACTTGCGAAGTAAACGAACACATTTGCTTTGCGAAAACCGCTCGAACATCAAATGAGGCAATGAAATCTAGTCAAGCATATTAGCGAGAGCGTGGTTTATTTCAGTGCCTACTATTCCAATTTTTATACACGGCATGGAAAATCCAGCCAGCTACATTCAAATAGCGGCCCTTACACGATCATTAAAAGTGTCATTACTAAAAAGTAATGGCACTTTTAATGATCGTGTAAGGTCTACGAGTTCAGTAATGACACGAGTAATGGTGGAATTCCGGATTTTCCATCATTACCAACATTATTTCTTCTTCTTATTTTTTTTGTGGAAGTGCTGAATATCTTTAGAACTATACGCGAAAAAAATGACAAAGTGTAGATTTAAATTGTTAATATTTCATTAACCTTGACGTTTCAATGGCAAATCAAATTTGTTTTCAGCTAAACTAAAATAAAAATATTGCTATTGCTATTGCTGGAGTAGTTAAAAATACTCATCATTAATAATGAACGTGTAATGCTAAAAAGTAATGATGTACAGTAATGCAGTAATGACGAGCGTTTGAGCAGAAGTGTCATTACTTAGTAATGACACTTTTAATGATCGTGTAAGGGCCGCTAATAGACGTATAATTCCTCAGTTAGGCGGGTATGGATAGTAGGGGAAAGGTGGCTAATAGTGCGCATCCAATTGTGAGTTCCTGTTAATGTTTACCACTATTTACTTACAATAAATATTGAGATTTGACTCGTAGAGAAAGACTATGCAATGACTGTGAAAACCGACATTTTAAACGAGGCCGAATTTGAGCAAATGTCTCTCTCTGTGTGTGTGTGTGTGTGTGTGTGTGTGTGTGTGTGTGTGTGTGTGTGTGTGTGTGTGTGTGTGTGTGTGTGTGTGTGTGTGTGTGTGTGTGTATGTGTGTGTGTGTGTGTGTGTATGTAACAAAAATATGCACTCAATTCTCTTGAAGATGGCTGACCGATTTTCACAAACTAAGATTCAAATGAAAGGTTTCATGGTCCCACAGCCTGCTACTGAATTTCACTTGGATCTGACTTCCGGTTCCGGAGTTATATGGTAATATGTGAAAGTTAGAGAAACAGTTTGCATTCCATTTTGTCTGAAACAGCTGAACCGATTTTCACAAACTAAGATTCAAATGAAAGGTGTTATAATTTCCTAAAAATTTCTAGCACATTTTATTCAGATCCGACTTCCGGTTCCGGAAATAAAGCATGATAAATGGAAAATTACGAATTTCATTAGTATTTTTTCACAAACGATGGTCAAAAACCGGTTCAAATCTCATACATCTCTCTGATAAATTCTTCTAGTTTGCAGAGCTTGTTAGTTTCTTATTCCGGCCCTACTGGTTCCCCTTTCCTGTTCCGAAAGCACCGAAAGTGGTACAGAAAAACATAAAAAAATATAACTCGCTTCGATTTCTCTGCGATGCTTGAGCCGATTTTTACATGTCTTGATTTGAATTGAAGCTCATATTGTATTTAAAGCTACTGGGAAATTTCTTCCCGTTCCGCAGTTCCAGGGCGATGAGTGTCAAAGTTTTCAAATCGCCATATAGAATGACAATATGTATAACACTGAAAGAAAAAGAAAACACAAAACGAACAATGCGTGCTTTGTTATATTCAATTGCACACGCTCTAAAGAAAACGAAACGGTTACGGATGTCTGCTACTAGTGTGTGATATTGATGAAAGACGGTGCTGCGGTTGATAAAACTTTTAGCTATTCTATGATAAGTGCGACCGATTTTGATCAAACTAGTCGCAAATGAAAGGTCTCTCCGTCACCCTGAACGCTATTGAATGGTTTTGAGTTATACAAAGTTTTATGCCCAAATTTTCAGTTTTTTGACAGTATCTGTCACACTTGATCTTGAAAACAGAATATGTTTTTAGACTTAGATTTCGCACGATAATAGCTATCCAACAAGCCATAGATTGTTAAAATCCGTCCATTTTTAACAGAGATATCGTTATTTTTGTGTAAGCTACTTTTTCCCTCTATTCCAGCAGTAGGAGTTTCGAGCGCTGAAGGGATTCATGCACTCCAGGAAGAACGATGAACTCCTCTGACTATTGCTCCTTACCATATTGAGTAAAAAACGATACCCTATCTTTCAATGTTAGCTACCCATACACAGACTCAACCATGTATGGAGAACCAAAAATCCGGATACGTAGTTGAACAATTCTATACAAAATCGAAGGTCGATTTTTTCTTGTATTTTTTGGTTTTGGCTCAAATGTTGCATATGCATTCTTTATGATTAAAATCATAAGTTTTCCATTTTTATTCCAGCATTTTTTTTTAAATCCCACAAAAAAAATTCAATAATACATAGTTCAGAAACAGAACACTCAAAATTCAAATATCGCGAGCATTTTTGATTTTTTTAATTTTTCAATTTGTTGTAACTGAAGTCCACAGTAAAATACCGTCAAATTTCTAGAATCAAGAAACAATATTTGAAATAGTTACATATTTGCCAAAAAAAGTGAATTTGTGAAAATCATGAGAATGGATTTTTATTAGTTTTAAACAAAATTTTATGAAAGAACGCAAAATTTTCATTTTTTATTTTAAGTTCTTTTACAATGGTCGAGTCGCATTTGTTAAAATTTAGTGTTCCTTGAATAGTAATTGCTTTTGAATATTGTTCATTAAGATGTTGCTTGGTATATTCATATTCTAATGTAAAGAAAATTTGTATATTCATATTCTAATCTAAAGAATGTTCGTTTCAGGCATCACATGTTCCCTTACCGTACGGTGTTGCGAAAAAATGCCATTCAACATCTACATCCTAGTTTTTCTTATATTGGCAAAGACTGGAAAAATTCGTTGCATTTTTATATTATGATGCAGCTTCATCGGTAATGAAATAAATTTTGTTCACATGTAACTGTTTTTTATGTCGTATAAAATCAATTATTTTTTAGATAAAAAAACGTGATTAATCCACCTAGCAGTGAGATGATACTTTTTTTTATCAATCCGCATGTGTTTTTGCATGGATATTCTTAGGTGTTCTAGTTCTCATGACATTATTTTGATTACCGGCAAATTGAGATTTTAATCACTCAATCCCCTTTAATGTCGAAACTGCAAATCGTATCGAATTTCAATCTTAACGTGTGACAATCGATTGAACATTCCATGAGATGTCGAAGTAAGTTCCACTTCAGAGGTTTTTGTCATTATTTATAGTACTTCCAGAGCCGGTATTTAGGAACTAGCATAACCCAAAAAGATTCGAATGGCTTTAAATTATTACGCCAAACAATTTACATCTTCTATATCGGTATGAATTTTAAAAACTCATTATCTGTAATTCCAGAATCGGATAAAATTCACCAATCCTTTAATTTGAATTTTTGTTTTTGAAGTTAGATTTGGACTTTTTGAGAAAAAGATTGAGCTTTGAGATACGATTCGATACTGGAACCGGAATTCTAAAATCGGTGTAGCCGAAATCAGTTAAATTCACCTGAGGAGTGTGTAGACATCTTTAAGAAATTGCAGTGCGAATTAAAATTTGGTGGTACATTCCGAAACGAAAACTGAATACCGCTTAAACTCAAATAAATTTATTTGGTAATCGACTATCCAAATCTGCAAACCCGATAAACCTGATTAATTTATGTGAACTGGAAATTTTTATACTAATCACCCTGTATCTCCTAAACCAGAAATCGGATCTAACTAAATTTTATAGGACTTTAAGACCTCTCATTTGAATCTTAGATCGGTTCAGCCATCTACGAGAAAATTGATTATTTTAATTTCGTTACATAAATCATCCTGTGGTTCCGCAATCAGAAGTCGGATCCAAACGTAATTCAGGAACCTTGTTTGGGAGTATACTACTTTTCATATGAATCTGAGTGAAATTATTTGTGAAATTATTTGTCACACACGCATTTGCTGATCTTGACGAACTGAGTCGTATGGTATACGGAAGTTATGTTCTTCCAGATTTTATTGCTGTAAGTAGTGTAAATCAATATCATTATGGAATTACTTTCAACTCGAAAATGCTTATATCATCTGGTTTACATATTCGAACGATTATGTTGCCAAAAACGAACCGTGCTAAAATCGGTCCAAGGCAAATTGTCATGAAAAAGGATGCTGTACACAGTCTTTTTGGTACTTAGAAACAATTGTATGTCACTGTATAAAAAATCGTGTTTTCCGTTGCTCCCAAGCATTTCTTTGTCATACAGCGCTCAAAACTTCTACTGCTGGAATAAGGGGAAAAGTCGTTTACACAAAAATTTCGATATCTCCGTTAAAAATGGACGGATGTTAACAATCTATGGCTTGTTGGATAGCTATTACCGTGCGGAATCTAAGTCTGAAAACATTTTCTGTTTTCAAGGTCAATTGTGACAAATACTGTCAAAAAACTGAAAATTTTGACATAAAACTTCGCATAACTCAAAAAGTAAACATCCGATCTCAAAACCATTCAATAGCGTTTTGGGTAACGGGGAGACCTTTCATTTGCGACTTAGTTGACAACACACATACAGACTCACACACACACACACACACACGGACATTTGCTCAGTTCGTCGAGCTGAATCGATTGGTATATGTCATTCGACCTTCCGGGCCTCGAAAAAAATTTCTAAAGTTTGTGCGAATTCTATACCTATTTATATATATATATATATATATATATATATATATATATATATATATATATATATATATATATATATATATATATATATATATATATATATATATATATATATATATATATATATATATATATATATATATATATATATATATATATATATATATATAAATGGTAAAACCTCTTAAACTTGTAGTTCCGGAACCGGAAGCCGTATCCAGTAAAAAATCTGTATAATGCGTAGTCGATGCCACAAAAACTAGTAAGCAATCTGTAGCTGCAGTCTGAAAAAAAACGGACTCTTTGGTAAGATGCTACCCGCTGCTGGCACGGCGTTGATCGACGGCATGGATTACCTAAATCTTTGTCAAGCTAACCAACGCAGAAATCATCTCGGACGATTGCTTGATTTGTTTTTTTGTTCTTTGGAGCATCAATTAGTTATTTAGTTATCACGTGGCTTACTAACGGCGAAAGCAGCTCCTCTCACATGGAGTCCGTGAATGAATCCAGAACATTAAATTATAGGAAAATAGATTTTGCTGCTTTACTTGAATTCTCACAAAATATTAACTGGAGAACACTGCAAGAAATCGATAACGTAAATGAAATGGCATCCTTTTTCTGTAACACATTGATTCAATGGCTGAGTTCAAATTTGCCTTTCGTTAAACGGCCAATGAGCCCTCCTTGGACCACTGTACGGCTTCGTAGATTAAAACGCCCAAGTAGCAATCCGCAACTAGTTCTGATACGACAAAGTCCAAACTATGTAGCAACAAGAGCATGAACATGTTTTTTTATGTTATACTGGTTAAAACATGGTGACAGCAACGTTTCATCATAACATTACTAGTTACGAAATAGTTATTTAGGTTTCTAATCATAACACCTTTGTGTCATATTGAATTAAATATAATTTATAAGCTATCGTTACTTAATCCAAACATATCTTTAATCACAACAATGCTTCTAGCTACTAGTTGAAAATAAGTTTATTTGACTTCAATAGTAGCAACCCGTAACTAGTTCTGATACCACTTCACCCAACTGTGTTGCAACAAGAGCATGAACATGTTTTTTTATGTTATACTGGTTAAAACAAGGTGACAGCAGTGTTTCTTTATAACGTAAACATTGAACTAACTATCATACGTAAGTTATCGTTACTTGATTCTAACATATCTTTAATCACAGCTATGCTTTTAGCTACTAGTTGAAAAACGGTTTATTTTCCGTTGCAAAACCATTACATATAAATACGTTAGCGTATATGTGAATCGTTACTGTGAATTCATATAGCAATAACATAGATATTATAAGATTATAACATATATTTTTTCTCATCGATTCAGATAGTTATGGGTAGGTTTTCCCAACGTTATGAAAACGAAAATGCAAACAAAAAAACTTTCGTTGGCTTGAATATGGCGAACACAATATGGAGTATCAAGAAGTGTATGAAACGTAAATAAAACCAGGGTATTACTTTTTTTCAAAACTTCTTTTCGCCGACAATAGTGAAAGGCAGAATAGTCATTTTTGTTCTATGCACTGTCGTAAACACGAAGAAAATAATATAGGGATTGAACATCGATTGTGATAACATTATAATTCTCATGATATATGAATTGAAAATGATGATAAATCACGCTACTTGGAATAATTTTGAGCATTCTGAACATAGGGTTATTTTGTTGTTTATTTTTTATATCTTTATAAACAGATTCTGATTGAAGGCGCATAAAAAAACAGTTAGGTACAATTGAATTACGCTCGACAGTTTTAAAATCGTTGTGAAATTTGTACCTTCTATCAAGTTTGTTATTTAAAGTACTCTTCTGCTTTTTTATTGATGATAGAAAAGTATTCTGGATTCATTCAATGTTTATAATGTCGATGGTGACTAGGTTCCCGTCTGAGTTTACTTGAAAACAAGTTATTTTCAAGTTATGGCAAGATAAGTTATTTCAGTATGGCATTACAACGTAATGACAACTTATTCTTAGTCATTGCCGTTTCAACCTTCCGAGCGAACGGACGTGATTTGGATTTACTGCGAAAGCATTGAAAACCAGTTGTGTGTGTGTGATAAAGTGGTCGGACGATATTGTGTGATAGACAATAGTGCTTTTTCCTCTGAGAGGTTTTTTTTTTCGCATTATATAATAGAACAGTGCCTTATTGCGAGCGGTCGATCGAAACGGTACCGTTAGCCGATTATTGTTTCGCCGATCAAGGCCAAGTGTGAGGATTATAAACAAGCGGCCATTGTGTGAGGATTATAAATAAGTGTGCCTTTTCATCTCGGAGGTTTTTTGCACATCATCAAAGCGGCGATACGCCGATCGACGAAGTCCAGCTTGGTGTCCCCCGTTGGATCTTAGTTAAGTACCTTTACTTCGTTTATTTTTATTTCTTTATTTGACCATTATATTTCCCCCCGAATCATTTGTTTTTGCGCGGAAGTAGTTCCGCTATGTCTAATTTAAAACCTGCCCCCCCCGCTCCCGATGTTCAAATGGAGACTTCCCTTGTCAGTAAAAAGTCCCGCATAAAGAGCTATCCTGATGGGCTCGCACTACCGGCCGGGCCTTACGCGGTCTATTTCCGGACAAAATCAAAGGAAAAAAAACTGAATATTTTAAAAATATCGCGGGACCTGAATTCGCGATATAATACCATAAAAAGTATAGATAGAATACGGCCTGACAAGCTCAGGGTCCTGTTTACCAGCTCAAAACAGGCTAATGAGCTTGTTCAAAATGATCCTTTTACGCTGGAGTACCGCGTCTACGTGCCAGCTCGTGAAGTCGAAATCGACGGTGTGGTCACCGATTCGAGTTTGACTTGCGAGGATATTCTTAAGTACGGGGCGGGTTGTTTTAAAGACCCCTCACTTAAGAATGTCAAGATACTGGATTGCAAGCGATTGCATTCAGTATCGATCGCCGGGGATGGAACAAAGTCTTATCCCCAATCAGACTCCTATCGTGTGACCTTCGCCGGCTCGGCATTGCCCAACTACATCCTCTTGGACCGGGTTCGTTTGCCTGTTCGTTTATTTGTACCCCGGATAATGAATTGTACCAATTGCAAACAACTGGGGCATACAGCTACCCATTGCAGCAATAAGCCACGTTGTGCTAACTGTGGGGAAGCTCATGCGGACGGCTCTTGCGGTAAGGATGCTGAAAAGTGTCTCTACTGTAAGGAGGGTCCGCATGACCTCTCTGACTGTCCCGCTTACAAACTGCGAGGAGATCGGATGAAGCGTTCCCTGAAGGAACACTCCAAGCGTTCCTTTGCCGAGATGGTTAAGAGTGCCACCCCTCCTAAACAGGCAACGAATCCATATGCCTGCTTGTCAACTGACGAGAGCGATTCTGACGACCCTTTGGAAGGTCCATCTTCAGCGGTCCCTCATAGCTGTAGGAAAAGAATGAATAAATCTTCTCATAAGCTACCTAGTAAGGGTTCGAAGGTGTCTTCCGAAGGGCTTCGAAAAGTTACAGCTAACGGGAATCGGGAAAAATCACCGAAGCAAAAAGCTCCTGGTCTCGGAAAACTCAATTCCGAGATGGAATTCCCACCGCTTCCAGGGACTAAAAAATCCCCAAGCGTCCCTGAAAATCCACCAGAGAACCAACTAGGTGCTGGACTTATAAAGTTCTCTGATGTTGTGGACTGGATTTTTACAACTTTCAATATTTCAGACCCTCTTAGAAGCATTTTAATTGCTTTCATGCCAACAGTAAAAACATATTTGAAGCAGTTGACTGCAAATTGGCCCCTTCTTTCAGCGATTGTATCTTTCGATGGCTAAATCATCCACCGAGGTCACGGATCTAATCACTGTTTTACAGTGGAATTGCAGAAGTATTATCCCAAAAATAGATTCATTTAAATTTCTAGTAAACAATCTGAAATGTGACGCATTTGCATTGTGCGAAACTTGGCTAACTTCTGAAATACCCTTAAACTTTCACGATTTTAACATTATTCGTCTGGATCGAGATAATCCCTATGGAGGAGTACTTTTGGGGATCAAAAAGTGCTATTCTTTCTATCGCATTAACCTCCCCTCGATACCAGGTATTGAAGTTGTCGCATGTCATGTTACAATCAAAGGTAAGGACCTTTGCATTGCTTCCATCTACATTCCCCCAAGAGCCTCGGTTGGGCATCGGTGGCTCAGTGATATCGTAGAGCTCCTTCCTGCACCGACGTTGGTTTTAGGAGACTTTAACTCACACGGTACGGGATGGGGCTGTCTTCACGATGATAACAGATCAACTATGATCCATGATATCTGCGACAACTTCAATATGACAATCTTGAATACGGGAGAAATGACACGGATTCCTGCACCACCAGCAAGACCAAGTGCGCTGGATTTATCCCTTTGCTCGACATAGCTACGGTTGGATTGCACGTGGGAGGTAATTCCTGATCCCCACGGTAGCGATCATCTACCGATCGTAATATCAATCACCAGCGGCTCAAAACCATCGAAGACAATCAATGTTTCGTATGACCTCACACGAAATATTGATTGGAATAGCTATGCGACCTCGATATCTGAGAAACTTGAAAGAACTCAACAACTTCCTCCGGAGGAAGAGTACACGTTTTTGGCTGACTTGATTCTCGACACCGCGACTCAAGCTCAGACGAAACGTGTACCCGGCGCGAAAACTAACATCCGTCCTCCCAACCCGTGGTGGGACAAAGAGTGCACAAATTTAAACGCGGAGAGAGCCTCCGCGTATAAAATATTCAGAAAAAATGGAACACCTGATAATTACCGGAATTACGCGGCGTTAGACGTTAAAACTAAGAACTTGATTAGAGCCAAGAAACGCGGTTACTGGCGTCGGTTTATAGACGGCTTAACGAAAGAAACATCTATGAGTACTCTTTGGAACACAGCCCGACGAATGCGCAATCATAACACCACGAATGAAAGCGAGGAATATTCCAACCGCTGGATATTCGATTTCGCTAAAAAAGTATGCCCAGACTCTGTTCCGGAACAGAAGATCACCCGCGCCGCGACACCAAATACAAACGAAACACCGTTTTCGATAGTAGAGCTCTCACTTGCACTCTTGTCATGTAACAATAAAGCCCCGGGATTAGACAGAATAAAATTCAACTTGTTGAAAAATCTGCCAGACCCCGCCAAAAGGCGCTTGTTGAGTTTATTCAATAAGTTCCTTGAGGACAACATTGTTCCACATGACTGGAGACAAGTGAAAGTGATCGCCATTCAAAAACCAGGAAAATCAGCCTCCGATCACAATTCGTATCGGCCGATTGCTATGCTTTCCTGTATCCGGAAATTGTTCGAAAAAATGATTCTCTTCCGTCTAGACAATTGGGTCGAAACTAATGGCTTACTTTCAGATACACAATTTGGTTTCCGCAGGGGTAAAGGAACGAACGATTGTCTTGCGTTGCTCTCAACAGAAATTCAAATGGCATTTGCTCGTAAAGAACAAATGGCTTCAGTTTTCCTAGACATTAAGGGGGCTTTTGACTCAGTTTCTATAAATATCTTATCTGAGAAGCTGCATCAGCATGGTCTTTCGCCAGTTTTGAACAACTTTTTACATAATCTATTGTCTGAGAAACACATGTATTTCGCGCATGGTGATTTGTCGACAATACGATTCAGTTACATGGGTCTTCCTCAGGGCTCATGCTTAAGCCCCCTTCTATACAATTTTTACGTAAACGACATCGATAAATGTATCAACACATCTTGCACGCTAAGACAACTTGCCGACGACAGCGTTGTGTCTATTATAGGACCCAAAGCTGGCGATCTGCAAGGGCCGTTACAAGATACTCTTGTCAACTTATCCACATGGGCTCTTCAAATGGGTATCGAATTCTCTACGGAGAAAACTGAGCTGGTTGTATTTTCGAGAAAGCGAGAACCAGCACAATTACAGCTTCAACTAGGGGGTGAAACCATAGCTCAGGTCTTCACATTTAAATATCTCGGGGTCTGGTTCGACTCCAAAGGCACCTGGGGATGTCACATTAGGTATCTGAAAAGAAAATGCCAACAAAGAATCAACTTTCTTCGTACAATAACCGGGTCGTGGTGGGGTGCCCATCCAGGAGACCTGATCAGGCTGTACCAAACGACGATATTGTCCGTGATGGAATACGGATGCTTTTGCTTCCGATCCGCGGCGAACACTCATTTCATCATGCTGGAAAGAATTCAGTATCGTTGTTTGCGTATTGCCTTGGGTTGCATGCAATCGACTCATACGATGAGCCTCGAAGTGCTGGCGGGTGTTCTCCCATTGAAAAACCGGTTCTGGGATCTCTCATATCGTTTGTTCATTCGATGCGACATTTTGAATCCTCTGGTGATTGAAAATTTCGAAAGGTTAGTTGAGCTTAATTCTCAAACCCGTTTTATGTCCTTGTATTTTGATTACATTGCTCAGAATATTAATCCTTCTTCGTTTGTTTCCAACCGTGCTCATTTCTTGGATACTTCTGATTCTACTGTGTTTTTCGACACATCCATGAGAGAAGAAATTCGTGGAATTCCGGCTCACGTGCGCCCTCAAGTGGCCCCAAATATTTTTTATAATAAATTTAGAACAGTCAACTGTGAAAAGGTGTTTTACACTGACGGATCAAACATTAACAAGTCCACAGGCTTCGGCATCTTCAATCAAAACATCACCGCTTCTTACAAACTCAGTGATCCGGCTTCAGTTTACGTCGCAGAATTAGCTGCTATTCAGTACACCCTCGAGATCATTGAAACCTTGCCCAAAGACCATTACTTCATTGTCACGGACAGTCTAAGCTCAATAGAAGCTCTCCGGGCAATGAAGCCAGGAAAGTATCCCCCATATTTCCTGGGGAAAATACGGGAACACTTTCGAACTTTATCTGAACGGTCTTATTTAATATCGTTAGTCTGGGTCCCTTCGCATTGTTCCATTCCGGGCAATGAAAAGGCAGACTCATTGGCTAAAGTGGGCGCATTAGAAGGTGATATTTATGAAAGACCAATCTGCTTCAATGAATTTTTCAGTATCTCTCGTCAGAAAACTCTCGAAAGTTGGCAAACTTCATGGAGCAATGACGAACTGGGACGATGGCTACACTCCATTATCCCTAAGGTATCGACGAAACCTTGGTTCAAGGGGATGAACGTGAGTCGTGATTTCATTCGCGTTATGTCACGACTCATGTCAAATCACTATACATTCAACGCACATCTCCGGCGTATCGGGATCGTGGAGAACGGGCTCTGCACCTGTGGCGACGGTTATCAGGACATCGAGCATGTCGTGTGGTCGTGCGTAGAGTATCGCGACGCCAGGTCGAAGCTACTGGAATCCCTCAGGGCCCGAGGTAGACCGCCTGAGGTTCCGGTTCGGGATGTGTTGGCGAGTCGGGATAGTTCATATATGCTTCTCATATACCAGTTTCTCAAACACATTAATATACAAGTGTAATCTGTTACATCTGGCTTAGAAAGTTCCTCCTATTTATCGACGTTGTTTCAACTGTGGCTAAGAATTATTTCTCAACTGCAGGTTCGACACTAACTTCCGCCGATTATCCCGATTCCTCATCTGTCCACCATCTTCATCGGAACTAACAAGATCTTTTTGCTGTCACTAACCTTCGCTTCCCCCCTCCCCGTCTCTTCACCATCTCGATGTCAACTAATTAGATCTCTGTCGTTTTAGTCATTTCATTCCCATATCCCCTTTTTACTCCGTTTTACGCAATATTTACTTCGCTATATTTTTTTTTTTCATTTTCTTCTGTACACCATCATCGCCCACGGAAACTTATCAACAGCATGCGGGCCACCCGCCGGGTATTCGTAACCTGGGGGTGTTTCCCGCGGACCCACACGGACCGAAGAATGCGGCCAACATGAATATTCACCAACGCCATATGGAAGACTCTCATGAAATATTCAGATCACCGGCCGATCACCACATGAAGGCTGGATCTGCCAAAGTCAACCACTGCGACCCAAATATGACATTACTTAATGATACAACCCTAGTTTTAAGTTAGTCGTAAATTTTAAATTAGTAAAAGCCCTTGGCATCTTAGAGCTTAAGCAGTGTGCCTTAAACATTATATTCTTGAATAAAAAAAAAAAAAACTTATTCTTAGCCGACTTAACAACTAGTAGAAACTGCGCTTTTTGAGTCATGCAAGTGGTTAGATGTTAGTAACAATCACTCAAATATCTGGTTGCAAACTAGTCACAAACAAGCTAGCGTAACAAAGATTGTTACTTGGGACGTACCCGCAATATTTGGCAGCGCAGACATAGCTCTGAAACAAAGCGAATGTTTAAAAGTTCCAGTGAAAATTATCGTAAATTAAACGCGGGGCTGTACAAAGCCTACGTTATGCGGATTCAAACTGATCTTCGTCGGAATCCTAAATATTTCTGGACTTATGTAAACTCGAAACGCAAGTGCTCATCGATTCCTTCAAAAGTTTGTCTCGATGGTGTTGAATCCATGTCAACCTTGGACTCATGTGATCTGTTTGCAAAGTTCTTTGCTTCTGTGTTTGCTGAAAATACTTCCTGAGAATATAGCGCACATTGACACATTTTTGATTACTCCCGTTATGATTGTTAAAAAGTTAAAACGATCGTTTTCGCCCGGACCAGATGGTATTCCTTCTGCGGTGTATAGTCATTGTGCTTCTGTTTCAGCTGATCCTTTGTGCACTATATTTAACAAATCATTTGAGCAAGGAATTTTTCCGGTGATCGTATTGACGTAAGGAATTACAGAGGCATAACGAATTTATCTGCTGCATCTAAGCTATTTGAAATAATTGTGAGCACTGAGGTACTTTTTCGTACAAAAAATTACATCTCCTCTGATCAGCATGGATTTCTGCCAGGTCGTTCGGTCAGCACGAATCTCTTAGATTTCACTTCCACTTGTATCTCGAGTTTGGAGAAGAGAGTACAAGTTGATGCAGTATACACTGACCTTAAAGCAGCTTTCGACCGAATTGACCACCGAATACTTTTGTGCAAGATTTCGCGGCTGGGTGCAACACAAAAGTTTATTGAATGCCTTTGCTCTTACTTATGTTGTAGAGTTTTGCGAATAAAGCTTGGCTCCTGTGTATCATCTCCGTTTTCAAATCTATCTGGAGTTCCTCAAGGCAGTAATATGGGTCCACTTTTGTTTTTGCTGTTCTTCAATGATGCTGTTTCGCTGCTCGATGTTGGTTGCAGATTAGTATAACAGTTCGGCTGAAAAGTTCGTATCGTTCAATAGAAACACACATTTTTTTTTGCCAAAATTCGTTTTTATTATTCAACATAATTGCCATCAGAGGCGATACAGCGATTATAGCGATCTTTCAACTTTTCGATACCATTTTTGTAGTACGATTTGTCCTTTGCCTCAAAATAGGCCTCAGTTTCAGCAGATTACCTCTTCATTCCTTCTAATTTTTTTACCAGCGAGCATTCTCTTGAGGTCTGAGAACAGGAAAAAGTCACTGGGGGCCAAATCTGGAGAATACGGTGGATGAGGGAGCAATTCGAAACCCAATTCGTTCAATTTCAGCATGGTTTTCATCGACTTGTGACACGGTGCATTGTCTTGATGAAACAAAACTTTTTTCTTATTCAAATGAGGCCGTTTTTTTTTTAAATTTCGTCCTTCAAACGCTCTAATAACGCTATATAATAGTAACTGTTGATGGTTTTTCCCTTTTCAAGGTAGTCGATGAAAATTATACCATGCGAATCCCAAAATACAAACGCCATAACCTTACCGGCCGATTGTTGAGTCTTTCCACGCTTTGGGTTCGGTTCATCGCGTGCAGTCCACTCAGCTGACTGTCGATTGGACTCCGGAGTGAAGTGATGGAGCCATGTTTCGTCCATTGTTATATATCGACGAGAAAAATCGGTTTTATTTCGATATAACAGCTCCAAACACTGCTCAGAATCATCAATTCGTTGTTGTTTTTGATCGATTGTGAGCTCACGCGGCACCCATTTTGCACAAAGCTTTCTCATATCCAAATATTCGTGAATAATATGTCCAACACGTTCCTTTGATATCTTTAGGTTGTCAGCTATCTCGATCAACTTCACTTTACGGTCATTGAAAATCATTTTGTGGATTTTTTTCACGTTTTCATCGGTAACAGCCTCTTTTGGACGTCCACTGCGTTCACCGTCTTCGGTGCTCATATGACCAGTACGAAATTTTGCAAACCACTTACGAATTGTTGCTTCGCCCGGTGCAGAGTCTGGATAACACTCATCAAGCCATTTTTTGGTATCGGCGGCACTTTTTTTCATCAAAAAGTAGTGTTTTATCAACACACGAAATTCCTTTTTTTCCATTTTTTTTCACAATAACAAAAGTAGCTTCACTCAAAATGCAATATCTCACAAACTAATAATCAGACAGCTGCCAAATTTATACACGTATCTTTTGAAGGTTGGTACTAACTGAAAATGGTATGAATTTAATTCTAGTGGCGCCCTCTCATAGAAACGATACGAACTTTTCAGCCGATCTGTTATGCCGATGATTTGAAACTATACCTTGAGATACGCGCTATTGACGACTGCATCCGGCTTCAAAATCTTCTTGATACATTCGTCGCCTGGTGTCATAGAAACTGGCTTATTGTCAGCATTGCAAAATGCCAGGTCATAACGTTTCGCCGAATACTGAATCCAATTCGGTTCGACTATGAAATTGATGGACAAAAACTCAAGAGAGTTGATCATGTTAATGATCTTGGTGTTTTGTTAGATGCTAAACTTACCTTCAATCTACATCGTTTATCTATAATTTCAAAGGCAACACGACAATTAGGTTTCACTGCGAAGATCGGGCGGGACTTCAAAGATCCGCATTACTTGAAAGCGTTGTATTCCTCCTTGGTTCGTCCTATACTGGAAAAAAAAGGTCGCCTAATTTGAAATCCGTATCAGCTGGTTTGGAACTTACGGCTTGAACGCGTACAGAAAAGATTTGTTCGTCTTGCTCTAAGAAACCTTCCTTGGAGGAATCCGCTTGAGCTCCCACCGTATCCCGATCGCTGTCGACTGATCGGACTCGACTCATTAGAAAGACGCAGAAAAATTCAGCAAGCTGTTTTCGTGGCAAAACTGATTAACGGTGATATCGACTCTTCGAAGATTCTGTCTCTACTTGATTTCCGTGCTTCACAACGATCACTGCAGCCGAGATTTCATCGAACGACGTTCGGGTATTACGAACCGATAACATCTTGTTTGAGGACGTTTGGCACTGTTGAACATCTTTTCGATTTTGGTGAACCAACTCACAAATTTTTGCAGAAAATACTACGTTCTACAATTTTATGACTTGACTGATACATATTCATTAAGACCATTTTATTGTCAGATGAATTTCATGATTATAAATAAATAAATAAATAAATAAATAAGAATATTTTCGTTCTCAAAATCTTAAACTGAAAAGTAACAATAAAGAAAAAAATGTTGATCCTTCATTGACACGGTTTTATTTTCCTGATCAGAAAATTGTGCCTTCCTTCTTCAGTTGAGGAACGAAAACTTTGTTCGCTGATACTGGAAACGATCCGACAGAACAGCTGAGCAAACTGAGCGGTTCTCTTCGGGAATCAATTTAATCAAAATTTATGCTTCGTGATAATGCATACTCGAATATCTTTACGATGAGTTTACTGCACTGTGATCATTATTTACTCTTCGCCTCACTTTTCTCAAACATCTACGACAAGAGAATCTGCAAGCGTGTTCTATCATCACTCCCATAACATAAGTACACATCAGAAAAAGACTCTCTTGCGCAAAATTACTACAGCACAACAACAGAAAAAAAACGTTTTTCTTCGTTCATTCAATTTTCCCTTCAAGCAAATCGGAGATTTGTTCAAGATTTGCTTCATTCCGCTTCGGTAAAGAAAAACATATCGAAAGCTCTCTAGGGTCGGAAATCGAGTTGAAAAACTCTAGTCTGACATTGGTCGTAGTAGAAATCGTCCCTATCGTGCTCTTTTTTTCATCCGTGGTAAAACAAAAATAAGTTGAACCACAAATCGATGCTTTTTTTCCCACCCACGCGACTCCTCCTGGTGAATTCCAGTTTTGATGTTTCGTGGTTCAGAGCAAAGTATCTCTTTCTCGTATATTTATTTTTTTTTTCGTTCTGAGGAGGTTCACATCCGCACCTCGAAATCAAAAAAATAAGTCAAAACATTGTAATGCTTTTGCTTTAGTGCTGCGGTGATTGCCCATTCACGAACTCGTTAACCGTGCGACCAACCAACCAACAAGCCAGGACCAGGACCAGGACGAGGACGATGCTGGGATCCATTCCGCTCCACAGCTCAAAACGAGCTAAATTATCACAACAATAATAGTGAGGTCGTTCGGGGTTATTAGTATTACTGCGGTTTCTGCACACATCTGTTCTGATTTGCTGAGCACGTGTAAAAGCAATCTGTTTCATTCTCTGTTAGAAAAGATCTGGGAAACGCTTGACCTGACCGCCCACCCGCACGCCTACTTTCGATGTGCCCCGGCCGACGTCTTTCACGGATTTTGTTTATGGGTTTGTTATTATTACTATCGTGTCTGTGTGTTGATGGAACCTACTTTTCTTCGGACCGGTGAAAAAAAAGGCACTCGCCGAGAACGATTTGTTTATTCCAATGTATCAAAAATCATAGCTTTCCAAACAAAATTCTTCCGTGCATGAGGTGATTTTCGTGTCTTGCATTCAATTTTCCAGATGTCGGTACGTCTGCGTTTGCGGTCTGTCCGATCGGGGAGAGTTGCACCTTTGCGCCTTTGACTTCTGACGGCTCTATCGGGAACTAGAGGAAAAACTTGGGCAGTTCGGTTCACCCCGCTACAGAATGATGGATGACTTCTTTCGGGTTTTAATTAGTTTTGCCGGCGGCCTGTTATAGTTATTATACATTCATTACAATTCAGGCGGTACCAAACGGGTAAACTAAAAGTGACTTCGTTAGTATGGACATTTCAATTCGAAGCAAAGCAAGTGATTTGTAAGTAGCATTTACTTTACGTTTGTACAGCGAGGTGGCATTAGTGGTTCAACCTGAACTGCTAGTGTACCGATAAGTCGAAGACGAAACGTGATTTTTTTATGTTACCTCTTTTTACGTAGCTCTTTTTACGAAACAAATGATATAGAATGATAAAGCAAAAAAAAAACGAAGAATCCTTCCAAACTTGACCCGTAACTGTTTACAACTTGAAGTTTGCTGATTGTCGTAGGTGACCAGTGATTTACATGGGAACCTTGTGTTTTTGCGAAAAGTCACATAATTTTAAATGCTTGTGTAACAAACCGGGATAACGGGTAAGCAAAATGCTTTATCGATTGATAGAATTTCTTCGTACTACAACATGGTTTTCCTTTATCATAAAGAAAGGTTATGCAATCACTGAAAAAACCGACTTTTGAACCGAGGCCCGGAGAGCCGAGTGTCATATACCATTCGACTCAGTTCGTCGAGTATGCTAAATGTCTGTGTGTGTGTGTGTGTGTATGTGTGTATGTAAAGTTTTTTTTGCACTAACTTTTCTCGGAGATGGCTGAACCGATTTTCACAAACTTAGATTCCAAAGGAAGCTCTTTAGGTCCCACAAACTTAGATTCCAAAGGAAGCTCTTTGGGTCCCATACTAAATTCCTGAATAATATTTCGATCTGACTTCTGGTTCCGGAGATATGGGGTAAAATGTGCAGAAAAAAAAATGAAAATATGTATTCTAACTTTTCTCATAGAGGGCGCGACCGATTTTAACAAACTTAGATTCAAATGAAAGGTCCTGTAGTCCCATACATTCCTGAATTTCATTCGGATCCGACTTCAGGATCCCGAAATATAGGGTAAAGTGTGTTAATTTTATACCATCACTGAAAAGGGCGAAAAACCGTAAAAAAAATCTAAATCGCCCTTAAATCTTCTCCAATTGGTAAATGCCTTTAACTTTCGTGCATACTACCAAGCACCGGTAAGGTATGAAATCGTTCAAGGTGAAAAAACTGTACCGAATCGAAATGATAAAGAAAATGTAGACGGCTAAAACTCGAGCTCACAAGTTGTATCGTGAATATTTTACTCATTGTTTCTGCGTGATAGTGTACGATGAAACTTATGTGCTGAAGGACTTCAAGCAGCTTCCCGGAATGTCTTTTTATACTGCCATTCAACGGAACGGCGGAGAGGAACATTTCAAAACGAAGAAAAACACCAAGTTTCCAAAAAAAATTGATTTCGCAAGTAATATGATGCTGTAGTCGAGTTAACTAAAGCTTCATCACTACCGGAACAGTAAACAACGAAATAAACCGTGCAGAAGCGAGTGTTACCATTCCTACACTGCCATGATGCTCCCTCGCTATTCTGATCTGATTTGGTATCTTGTCACTACGTTAAAGTTGTTTTGGAATAGTATGATATATAATTATCAATATAAAAGCCTATCTACAGATACGAAAAAAACTTCGAAAATTTTGAACACAAACAGCTACGATTGCAGAGAGGTCTGCACATACATACATACATGCATAGTTTCTTCATGCCGCCTTATTAAGTAGCTGTCATTAGTTTTAAGATGCACATCTTGCATTGAAACATCATCAAATATTTTCTATTTCTTCGCATTTCATCAGTGCTTAAAGTAGTTCAAACTGAACTGCCATCTCACGCCTAACAGTGCAATTAAAACCGCAATTCGATTGTGATTGACTGGACATGGATTTCGTTCTCATAGTTTGCAAGCGAAGCTGAGAGTGACAGTAATTTCTTGTCATTTTCGTCTATTCCGAGTCAATGAAAATGACTATTATTAGCTCCGATCCCTCGCGTAAAAAGAGACGTCAGTGTACACCAAATCTCAATGTTTCATGCATTTCTAAGACATCTGGCTTCAAAAAAATATTTTTCGATATCGGAAATCTCAAAATTTTTTTAATCCCAAAGTCGATTTTTTTATTACATTAGTTCTGGACGTTTCATGCATTTCTAAGACATTTGACATAAAAGAATTTCCTAAATTTTGCCATTTTTTCTACGCGGATTTCCGAAGTAACACGGTGTCAAATTCTCCAGTCGTTTTTAAAAAAATGTTTTGTTTTGAATTACACTACCCGATCATAAGGGAAGAGCAAACCAATACTATAACTATAGTTTATTCAGTTATCATAATGGATTGTGTAATGTTGCAAGAATTGCTGGGAATAGTAAAGTAATAAATAAATTTACAATAATAGCTCGATTTGTTATTATTTTCTTATTCTGACAGTGAGTAGTGTATGAATGTATTAAAGTGCCGCTGTCAGCATTTTCTGTCATTTTTTAGTAAATTTTAGTGAGAAGTTCATAATTTATACAAAAAGCTCGAATTTTGGCAGAATAATGGATTGAATATTGTAAACCCTGTTTAAATGATTTTGAGGGCTGATTAATTTATTCGAAGTATAATCAAAGAGGATGTAAGTTTGTATGTTTGTAACGCCATAACTCCGGAACTACTTAACGGATTGCCACCAAACTTGGCGCAGATAATTCTTGCGTTTCAGAGATGGTCTTAGGGGTATTTTTATAGGGGAGGGATGGTAGCAAGTGTTTTTAACCAGCAGGGGGAGAGGGGCGATCATATAATTTGACGAAAATTGATACGTTTTGAAAACCATAGAAACATTTTGCATACCGAAGATATGATAATATGGGGGGCGGATGTAGCAAGTGCCTTTGATATAGGGGTAATATGCCAGGAAATTCAAAGAACTAAGGGACAATAATATTGATCTGCTTATGAACGCGAGTGTATGCAAGTTTCAGCATAACTACGAAACAACTGAAGAAATCGTCACCAAGCTTGTCGCTATTCAGAGGTGGTCATGAGGCTTATCATGGAGGAGAGCTGCAGTAAGTTCACTAAAAATGGGGAGTTCAATATAAAATTTATGTGACGAGAAACGATGCTTCTTGACAAAAAAAGATATATTTTATATTATATCAATCCAAATTATAAGGTCATTTCTGTAGCAAGTGCCCCAAACATAAGAGTGGTAAGTTAAAATTGGTCGAATTTTACGGAAAACAAAACAACACAAAACTGACCCAATTTGACGAGGATACCATGAAAATTATGATTACTGTGAGATCTGAGATGGGATACTGACCGTGAACAATCTGAACATTTACGGAGTATTGTTTAATCGGATTGCCGTCTTAGTTATGTTTCACTACAATTAGAGTATTTCACTAAGCAGGAAAACTTTTTCGGCCTTATCTTCCCGAAACATTTCCGAGCAACACCGGGTCATTCAGCTAGTATTAAAATATTTATTACCTTTTAGCAATCTCCTTAATTTCACAAAATAGCTACACAAAATTTTTCGATTCATCCAATAATGTTTAATATATATAGATACATGAAAGTCAATGCATGTTTGCATTTATAGAGCAAAGTCCTGGCATTACATTCCTTTTGTGGAATTTGCCCTGTCTGTTTCAACAGATTTCGCAGCCGATTCTTAGCGTACAGAATCATTGCATGGCTAGTACTATGGATCCTACTGACACTAAGAATCCTTCCAGGTCAGGGCTCGAACATACGACAACTGGCTTGTAAGACCAGCGCCCTATGCATTGAACCACCAACCCGTTTGCATTTATGAATGTTCCATTATATTTAGGCTTAAATCGATCGGAATTTATGAAAAACCTTGTTTTAAAACACCTAGAGGTGCGCTCTTTAACAACTGTTTGATAGATTGAGCCTATGTCACCTTGTAATTCCGAAACCGAAAGTCGGACACGCATAATGTTCACGAGTATCGTGTAAAATTATAATACCTTTCATTTACACCTAACACATGGATCAATAAGTCCCGAGACTAACAATTGAAACAACATTGTTTTTGATAATTTTTTTTTATTCATCAACATAATCACCTTTTAGGGTGATACAATGGTTCTAACGTTTTTCCAATTTTTCAATACCATGTTTATACAAAAATTTATCTTTCGCTTCAAAATAAGCTTCAGTTTTAGCGATGACATCCTCATTTTTTTAAGATCAGCAAAGAGCCAGTAGTCACTGGGGGCTAAATCTGGCGAGTATGGAGGGTGGGGAAACAGACCAAAGCCCAATTCGTTCAATTTTGCCATTGTTTTCATCGACTTGTGGCAGGGTGCATGGTCATTGTCGAAAGCAATCGCGGCACCCACTTGGAAAAAACCGTTTTTCATGCTCAATTTTTCATGAAGGATAGTAAATACACTTCCATATGATATCTGTGTCATCTCAGCAATCTCACGGAGCTTCACTTTACGATCTTTCATTATAATTTTTGTCACTTCATTCACATTTTCCGGTGTAACGGCTTCCACAGCTCTACCCGAGCGTTCCGCGTCATTTGTGTCGGTGCGACCACGTTTAAACTCGGCGAACCACCGACAAATCTTTGCTTTTGATGGACAAGAGTCCGAATAACATTTTTCAATCCATTGTTTCGCTTGCACGGTGTTTTTACCCATTAAAAAACAATGTTTTATCAAAACACGAAACTCGGTTTTTTCCATTTTTTAAACAAACTACAAAATGACTTTACTACAACCTCGATAACTCAGCTGTTTCTGGTCGGATCGACTTAAAATTTTGACCCGTTTCAAGCAAAGGTTGGTACTCTAGAAAGACGTGGTTACTGGTTTACTACGAGCGCCATCTCTGCTTTAGTCTCGGGACTTATTGATCCATGTGTTAAGTTTATGAAAATTCACCCATTCATCTCTGAGAAATCTTCACTGAGAAAGTTTGCTTTTTTCCGGTACTTACGGAACCAGAAACTGGGGACCGGTATAAAAGTAGGTGATCTGTCTGCAAGATCTAGTAACTAGAGAAATTTATGATCAATTTTCAAGCGAATCGCAGCTCTCTACACGGTCACTTATGATAAGCACCTAATCAAAATGTTTGCACTTATCTTCCTGTAACTCCAGAATTTGGATTCAACTAAAATTCTTGAGAACTGTATAGAATCACAAGACCTTTCAAACGAATCTAATCTTATGAAAATCGGATCAGCTAACTCTGAGAGAAACTGCACTCAATTTGTTGAGCACACACATACAGACTTTGCCGATCTCGACGATCGGATTCGAGTGGTATATGACACTTTGTAAATCAATGCAAAAATCGGAAACGTTCTGTGTAGTATGAAAAACACTCTTAAATATTTTTAAATACAAACACCGGATAAAAATATTGGGTGTGAAAAACAGACTCAGATCATAACAGTTCGGCTGAAAAGTTCGTATCGTTTAACAGAAACACACATTTTTTTGCCAAAATTCGTTTTTATTATTCAACATAATTGCCATCAGAGGCGATACAGCGATTATAGCAATCTTCCAACTTTTCGATACCATTTTTGTAGTACGATTTGTCCTTTGCCTCAAAATAGGCCTCAGTTTCAGCAGATTACCTCTTCATTGCTTCTAAATTTTTTACCAGCGAGCATTCTCTTGAGGTCTGAGAACAGGAAAAAGTCACTGGGGGCCAAATCTGGAGAATACGGTGGATTGTCTTGAAGAAACAAAACTTTTTTCTTCTTCAAAATGTGTTTTTTTTTTCACGTTTTCATCGGTAACAGCCTCTTTTGGACGTCCACTGCGTTCATCGTCTTCGGTGCTCATAAGACCGTACGAAATTTTTCAAACCACTTACGAATTGTTGCTTCGCCAGGTGCAGAGTCTAGATAACACTCATCAAGCCATTTTTTGGTATCGCCGGCACTTTTTTTCATCAAAAAGTAATGTTTCATCAACACACGAAATTCTTTTTTCTTCCATTTGTTTCACCATCTGCAATGCAATATCTCACAAACTAATAATCAGACAGCTGTCAAATTTATACACGTATCTTTTGAAGGTTGGTACTAACTAAAAATGGTATGGATTTAATTCTAGTGGTGCCCTCTCATAGAAGCGATACGAACTTTTCAGCTGATCTGTTATATATAATGCAAAAATTGTTGTAAAACATCTTCATTTCTAGAACCGAACAAAAAAATTGTATGCAAAACGCGGTGTATAACTTCAGGTTAGCTGGTTCTTCCGAAACTAATGCCTATATCCGAATACTTTTGGGCCGACTGTCGTTCAGGAACGCAGCGTGGATCAGACCCCATAATAAATAAACAAAGTGTTCTTCGTTCATAGCGAAATTCGGTCAAAACTAAACTCGTTCTTTCGATACAAATGTTTTTTCGGTTCTTGCAAAATAATGTTTCCTAAACGATTTTAGTAATGTTAAGTCAGTGTTCGGTTTGTACATTCAAATATACATACTAAAACCGCTTTTCTAAATTTAATTGTATTCATCCGATATTGACATATAAAAAGTCGTCAATTGATTTAGTGACATGATAAATTTGTACATGCTTTTGGTTGTAAATTTAAGTAAGCTGCGACGTACATTTGCATGATTTTCTCTTAGTGTCCCTTACAAAGATTTACAAAAAGACCTTTTCCGAAATGGAATAGATGAAATGGATTCCGGTTAACATATATTCTGTTTAGTCTTTACAGAATGTGTTTTTGAGAGACGGGTCTTACTCCATGCTAGTTCCATGAACATTTGAGATATTTTCTCCCTTTGTATTGTCGAATCACGGTCTGTAATATCCACTCGCCATTAAATTATATGTGTTTTTCTGCTGAAAAGGCTAACCTAATTCCTTTTCAAAAGCCGTTATAATTAAGAAACCCGCACAAAATAACTTCGTTTATCTGTCGATTCCAGAGCTCTGACAAAACATTCGAAACTACTGCAGTGTACCGAAAATGGGCGACATAGAATAGCATTATAATTTCGTTGAGGTGCGATGAACAAGACCTCATCGTGTGGTATATACACAATGCACTTGAAAAATTTAATATAATAATTATGTTTTTACTACATATTTGAGAATCTCATGACTCTCGATGTGGCCGGGTGACCAGAATAGTTTCGATATTTACGGTTATAAGTTTGCATCAAATGCATCCAATAAAGCTACCGCTTGTTTGGGGCAGCCTTGCTGAGCCGATTTTATTTCTCTCTCAGGTTTCGTGACGTTACCAGGAAACTGGCGCCGTCATAGAAATCGACTTACCATCACAAAAATTACATTCACTTCATTTTTATCGCGACAACATATATGTTTTTATGCACTAATCGCATCGAAATTAAATTATCTAGACATTGTCGGGGTAGATTTTTGAACCATGCCATAAAAGACGGCATTCTCAGCTATGCAATTCTTCCTTCAGAAAAAAGACTTTCCGACCGCTAAAGTCAATGAATCATTCTGAAATTTTCATAGAATAATCTGAACTTATTTTCTAAGAGATTGTCAGTTGGGTTTTTTCTATATTCGTCACCGTTTCTGAGAAAATCAGATTTGAAGAGTGGAAATAGGCCTCTAAATCATACCTAAAAAAAACCTGTTTTAATCCACCTAGTGGTGTAATGATGCCTTTCTCATATCAATCATACTATCATATATAATACTGCGATTCTTGAAAGAGTAACCGAAATCGGTTTGTTTGACCGTCTACTGATAAAAACTATCAATTGGAAAAGATTTGAGGTCGATTTAGAAATTTTTTGAAGATTTTTCCCCATTTTCAGTGATGGTATACAATTTTTAACCCACTTTACCCTATATTGCCGGATCCGGAAGTCGGATCCGCATGAAGTTCAGGAATTACGTATGGGACCACAAGACCTTTCATTCGAATCTAAGTTTGTGAAAATTGGTCGTGCCATCTATGAGAAAAGTTAGTGTAAAAAAACGTTACACACACATACATACACACATACACACACACACACACACACACACACACACACACACACACACACACACACACACACACACACACACACACACACACACTAAACGTCATTCAGCTAACTGACGTCGTCGGCTTATCCCCGGTCTCCCCTACAAGTTGACTTCGTTTCTGTCCGCAGTATTGAAGTTTTTTCCATGCCTACGACCGATTTTTTATGTCTTTTTCGCTTCATTGTCCATTCATAACACATTTCCATATTTGACAGCTGTGAAAACATTTTTCACAACGGAATGAAATGAACCAAAAACAAAAAAAGTTAAACCTATAAAAATAACACAGCCCGAAAGCTGTGAAAACCATATGTGCTCCGATGAAATCGTCATAAAAAAAGAACTAATAAAACCATTTGGCATTTGAATGGGTTTTTATGTTCGGATGTGTGTGTGTGCTGAAAGTGAAGCTAAGAAGCAAACAAGTCTTCATGTGTTCGGTCCTGTGCTGCGGATTAGCCAGCGCACATACAGGCAGTAAAAAAAAGATGATTCAAAACCGTTCAATAACTCCATCAGACAAGTTGAAATAGCTTTTCATACATTTGCAGAATCTTTTCTCGGGATGTGTTCTGCACGACGTACGGATGTAGCAGTGGCCACTGAAAATTCCAACCAAAAATCCATACTAGAAGAAGAAGAAGAAGAAAAGTTGTCGCCATTGTGCAAAAAGAGCACAGCAGCAGTGGTGCAATTTACGATCAGTTGCAGCATCGGGGACGGACGGAGCGCCCTCTTGCTGTCGGTTTGCGAGATAAATCCCTGCTTCGTCTATAAATTATTTACGGAAATTACCAAGTGGGTCCTGTGGGTGAAATGAACAAAGTCATTTGTTCTTCGCCGGATCAGAAGAAGAACCATAAGTCCTTGTCTCGTTTGTTCAAATTATTCCGAGGTTCGGAGGCGTGTTACGTCCGTCGGGAATCGAACATTTTGTTGGATTGAAAACAAAAAAATTACGACTGAGTTCCCGGACGTGGCTTCCAGCTTTAAAATTTCTAACTGCATTAATATTTTTCCGTGCGAGCAGCAATTGCCAAGAACGTTTTACTCCACGTTTCCATAATAGTTCATTGATTACGGTAGACGGTAAAGTCCCACACACAGGATAACTTTCTTTGCTGAAATCCTTTTATCGTCGGAGCTTGTGGTGAAACTTGAGATGATTGCAAGCGAAAAACACAAAATTGAATTTCCAACAACAAACAAATCCGGACAAGATTAAAGGATATATGGTTGCAGTTGAAAAAATTCCACTGTTATTTGTTAGAATTTTTTAGTAATTCGACATAAATTTAACCATCTTACCACTGCCAGTTGTAGAAACAGCAACAGCAACATCAGCAGCAACAGCCGAAACCCTATTCTAAACACGTTCATAAAAATGCTAAATCCAAAAAAAATCACACTTTAACGATCGTCATTTTTCGCATATTGTCACTCGTCTCGCAGGTGTCAAATCCGACGCAGCCCGGCCCCATTTTCACCTCTCAGTATCTTTTTTCTACTGCGGGCTGACAATCGTCAGCTGTCAATCACCACCGCCTGTTGGCACAGAATCTGTCAACGTAGAGGTATGTAAGTGGAGTGATATTACCACCACTCGGTTGCTTGGATGGTTGGTGTTTGTCAGGTTCGTGCTTGCCTACCTTGATGATGCGGTACAATACGGAGCGTTTCAACGTTGTTTGAATGTGCAAAAATAAAACTTTATCTTTATAGAATCATAACATCAGAAAATAAGAAACAACTTTAGCATCGACTAGAGTCTACAAACGTTCGGAGCCCCCCCCGTACGGCTGAAACTAGCACGTGCAGGTTTTTTTTTCTCTAGAAAATAATCCCGGCGTGCATTTCCACTCACTTGCACACAAAAAAGCACGCATCCTCTTGTGAGTGAAAATATAAAGGAAAAATAACTGACAATAATAACGGACACAGCGGAAACCCGGCTGTTGACGGAAAACATATTTATTCCGGGACTCATCATTATAGAGGAAGGGTAGTAAAAGTAAAAAAAAAAAGAACCAGGATGCCTTGCGGGCCCTGTTAGCTCCGAGCTACCGAGCTGTCCTACGTACAGGACAGAACCGAGTGACGGGAAATAAATTATCCTGATACTATTACGTACGTGGAACCAGTAATTCTTGACGGCAATGTCACGATAACACCGTGTGCAATTAGAGACTACAATTTGCTAGGAAAATGAAGCATGATGAGTGGTTGGGTTGGTTTGCCAGTCGGAAAAGTAGTGGAATAAACAAGTTTGATGTCCAATTTAAAGTGAAAAGTGCAGATTAAAAATAACGTAAATTACTATTAGACGTATTTAAATATGCCGTGGTTTACTTTGAAATGGGGTTGATAAATCAGCTGTTGCAAATTGGTGTTGAGCTTTTCTCCTCTTCAGATTTCGTCTTCCATTCGTCAGAGGAAAGCAGTTTATATAAAATTGTTACTGTCTCATAATAGTTTCACATAAACTGTCCACCGACTCATGTGCACAGCAGTCCCAAGAGTCTCAAGAGTCCTAAGAATCCCAAGAGTCCCAAAAGTCCCAAGAATAGTCCCAAGAAGAGTCCCAAAACGAGTCCTATAAAGAGTTCCAAAAAGAGTTCCAAGAAGAGCCCTCAGAAGAGTTCCAAAAAGAGTTCACAGAAGAGCCCCAAGAAGAGTCCCAAGAAAAGTCTCAGGTGGAATCCAAAAAAAGTCTCAAGAAGAGTCCCAAGAAGAAACCCAAGAAGAGCCACAAGAAGAGTTCCAAGAAGAGTCCCACGAGAAGTCCCAAGAAGATTTCCAAAAAGAGTACCAAGAAGAGTCCCAAGAAGAGTCCAAAGAAGGGTCCCAGGAAGAGTCCCAAAAAAAGTTCCAATAAGAATCCTAAGAGCAATCCCAAGAATAATCCCATCAAAAGTCCCAATAAGAGTCCCGAGAAGAGTTCCAACAGGATTCCCAGGAAGAGTTCCAAGAAAATCTCCAAGAAGAATCTCAAGAAGAGTTCCAAGAAGAGTCCCAAGAACAATCCCAAGAAGAATCCCAACAAAAGTCCCAATCAGAGTCCCAAGAAGAGTTCCAAGAAGATTCCCAAGAAAAGACCCAAGAAGAGTCCCAAGAACAATCCCAAGAAGAATCTCAACAAAAGTCCCAAGAAGAGTTGCATGAAGAGTCCCAAGAAGAGTCTCAAGAAGAATCCCAAGAAGAGAGTATTAAAAAGAGCTAGAAAAAGAGTCCCAAGAAGAGTCCCAAGAAGAGTTCGAAGAAGAGTTTCAAGAAGAGTTCCAAGAAGAGTCCCAAGAAAAGTCCCAAGAGGTGTTCCAAGAAGAGTCCCAAGAAGAGAGTCCCAAAAAGAGCTCCAAAAAGAGCCCCAAAAAGAGTCCCAAAAAAAAGTCCCATTAAGAGACCCAAGAACAATCCCAAGAAAAATCCCAACAAAAGTCCTAAGAAGATTCCCAAGAAGAGTCCCAAGAAGAGTTCCAAAAAGAATCCCAACAAAAATTCCAAGAAGAGTCCTGCGAAGAATCCCAAGAAGAGTCCCAAGAAGAGTTCCAAGAACAGTCCCAAGAAGAGTCCCAAGAAGAGCCCCAGAAGAATCCCAAGAAGAGTCCCAAAAAGAGTCCCAAGGAGAGCCCCAAAAAGAGCCCCAAGAAAAGTCTGAAGAAGAGAGTCCCGAAAAGATCTCCAAAAAGAGTCCCAAGAAGAGTTGCAAGAAGAGTCCCAAGAAGAGTCTCAAGAAGAATTCCTAGAAGAGTCCCTAGGAGAGTCTCAAGAAGAGTCCCAAGAAGAGCCCCAAGAAGAGCCCCAAGAAGAGCTCCAAGAAGAGTCCCAAGAAGAGCTCCAAAAAGAGTCCAACGAAGAGTCCAACGAAGAGTCCCAAGAAGAGTTCCAAGAAAAGTCTCAAGAAGAGTTCCTAGAAGAGTTCCCAAAAGAGTTCCAAGAAGAGTTCCAAGAAGAACCCCATAAAGAGCCCCAAAAAGAGTCCCAAAAATAGTCCCAAGAAAAGTCCCAAGAAGAATCCCAAGAAGAGAGTATTAAAAAGAGCTAGAAAAAGAGCCCCAAGAAGAGTCCCAAGAAGAGTTCCAAGAAGAGTTCGAAGAAGAGTTTCAAGAAGAGTTCCACGAAGAGTCACAAGAAAAGTCCCAAGAAGTGTTCCAAGAAGAGTCCCAAGAAGAGAGTCCCAAAAAGAGCTCCAAAAAGAGCCCCAAAAAGAGTCCCAAAAAGAAAGTCCCATTAAGAGACCCAAGAACAATCCCAAGAAAAATCCCAACAAAAGTCCTAAGAAGATTCCCAAGAAGAGTCCCAAGAAGAGTTCCAAAAAGAATCCCAACAAAAGTTCCAAGAAGAGTCCTGCGAAGAATCCCAAGAAGAGTCCCAAGAAGAGTTCCAAGAAGAATCCCAAGAAGAGTTCCAAGAACAGTCCCAAGAAGAGTCCTAAGAACAATCCCAACAAAAATCCCAACAAAAGTCCTAAGAAGAGTCCACAGAAGAATCTCAAGAAGAGTCCCTAAAATAGTTCCAAGAAGAACCCCAAAGAAAGCCAAAAAAAAAAATTATGGGGAGAGTCCCAAGAAGAGCTCCAAGAAGAGTCCCAAGAAGAGCTCCAAGAAGAGTCCAACGAAGAGTCCAACGAAGAGTCCCAAGAAGAGTCCCAAGAAGAATCTCAAGAAGCGTTCCTAGAAGGAAGAGTCCCAAGATGAAAGTCCCATCAAGTGTCCCAAGAACAATCCCAAGAAAAATTCCAACAAAAGTCCTAAGAAGATTCCCAAGAAGAGTCCCAAGAAGAGTTCCAAGGAGAATCCCAAGAAGAGTTCCAAGAACAGTCCCAAGAAGAGTCCCAAGAAGATTCCCAAGAAGAGTCCCAAGAACAATCCCAAGAAAAATCCCAACAAAAGTCCTAAGAAGAGTCCACAGAAGAGTCCAAAGAAGAGTTTCAAGAAGAGTTCCAAGAAGAGTTCAAAGAAGAGTTCCAAGAGTCCTAAGAGTCTCAAGAGTCCCAAAAGCCTTAAAGAATTTTTCCAGATTTGATAAAAATTCTTAATTTTCCTAGTGTTCATAATTTGTTTTGAAATTCGGAACCGAAGACGAAACTAAAGGGGGAAAGTCGTGGGGAATCAGAACAAATCGGTATGGCTTTTGTAATTTTTCCTATTTTATTTACTTTTGACAATGTCCGTTATCTGTCTAATGTTCATAAATTTCTCAGTTTATCATATTTCTTTTTTTTCCCTAATTTTGTTTATTACATTGACTCTATTGATTTTCTTAATTGATTTGATTTTCCTTCTTTCTTAACACTACTAATTTTTTAATACCCTGAATACTCTAATTTTCGTAGTTTTCTTAATTTAAACTTTTTAATTTTTTATAATTCTCCTAAAACTGATAAATTTTCCTTTTCATAAAATCTTTGTTTATATTTTTTATATTCTTTAAAATAAAATTTTCTTATATTTTCATATTTCTCATTTTTTATTACCTTAAGCGATCCCATTTTTTAAATTTATCTAGTTTCCTCAATTTTTGTTTAAATTTTCTCCTAATTCTAAGTTTTTTCAATTAAACAAAATAAAAATTGTTCAGAAAATGTTCGTAAATCTCTCAGTTTTTCATAATTCTGTTAATTCTCCTCATTTACTTTAATATATTGACTCTATACATTTTCTTAATGTATTTAATTTTCCTACTTTCCTAACTGTACTAACTTTCTCAAAATTTTAAATACCTCAATTTTCGTATCTTTTTTATAAGTTTAAACTTTTTTTCAATTCTCTTAGCATTGATAATACCCGTCCTCCGAACAATTTGAAACAAATCAGGTATGTTTTAGGTATTGTCGGGAAAGTTGACATTTTCTTTTTAATTTTTTGGACATTCTTGCACTAGAAATTTTTTGAAAATTGTCATCCATTCGTTTCCATTGAAAAAGGATAATCGAAGGTCTAGTAGTTATGCACCATGCGTTTCCTTCTTGCAGAACTTAAATGGAGACGGATGGTTGAGCACTTCAACGTGCCCAAAAAATATGTATTACATGAAGGTTCTAGTCCTGCTTCTCTTTTCAATCTAGTTTTCATTCTAGTTAATTCCGAATAATGAAAATTATCTCAGCTAAAAACGGCTATAAGGTAGTGTTAAAAAATGAAACAACTCCTCATTTGCGCTAACTTTGCGGAACAACACTTCCATTCCAATACATTTCACTGTTGACTGAAATGTCAGCCGTCGTGTTCCAGAAACCAAACAAAACCTGCATGGATGTTCCTATCCATGCATCCTATTGAGGCTTAATGGGCCACTGATTCGCACTTACCGGAGCACTTTGACGTTGAAAAACCGCTCCATCCATCAGAGTAATTTCGCCATCGCCATTCGCCACTGACCGATCAACGACATCCGTGGCCACCGCGCGTTGACCAGTGCTGCGGTCTAGGTCAAGCATCAATAAATAAATTATCCAGCCTCCTTCCGCTACCGACTCTACCGCCATGAAGCTGGATACTATCGGAACCCGGAAAACAGATAAAGGTCAGGCGGAGGCAATATGCCGTTATTTCCGAGAGGGTTGATTACGAAAATTGCGTGACACACACACCAAATGCCCATAAGCACCGGTTTCAATCGATGACCGCCGCCTCCCCGATGGGTGGCAATTATTGAAAAATGGCCTTTCCGAAGCGGCAACACATTCATTGTGTTGTTACCTGAACCAGCTGCTATCTGATGAAAAGCAAAAGACGTCTCTGCACGAAATGGCGCCTGACAAGGGTTGAGCTTTCGATTCCTGCAGTCTTCGTAAATGGCCAAATCCGTTCCGTCGCAGACCACTGGGGAACGCATTTCATCCCACTGTCACGTTTCAGCGTTGGTATGACAAACGGTCCGCGCTCATGTCGGCAGCAGCGATCGGCCGAAACTAAATTGCAAAACTCAACCATAATCCACCATAGTGGATGGCGGCATCGTGCCCACAAATAACCCGTTCCTTTCCGGACCCGGACCCCAGACACCTGCCCGTGTCAGTTGCTTGCTTTAGGCGTGGCGAGGGGTAAATAATTTATTTATAGATTGCCTGCCATTTCAACAATCGACGGTTTTCGTTGGGCCAGAACCAACGATGTTTCATTTTCTTGCCGGATTTATGAGTCGCGCTCTCCCGGAGATTTTATGTGCTTTTCGAAATTTGCATACGAACCGAAAACCGATTCCGAAACCGGCATTCAAAACCGGGCGAAAGTCGGACTTTTAACAGCTTGTTTACTATCACCCATTTGTAACTGACAAACAACGGATCGGTTTTATTATAGCCTACTGTTTTCTTTTTTGTGGTCGTTCGACTGACTGAAAATAGTGAACCAATTGATCGCAAATGTTTCAGTTTCTTCGGGTGAACTAGATTTATTTACTATTCTGACGAATAACAAATAATAAATAGTTACTTCGCAGATGGTCGAAGCAGTAAAATGTTGTTGATAATAAAATCCGGTTAACCACCACCAGTTGCATCCGACTACTGTCTCGACATCGTGTCGAGGTTCTACCGTAAAAGTGCCAGCAGTTTTACGACCCAAAATGGGAAACTCGTGTTTTCGACTGTGAACTTGAACTTATAAACATCTAAAACGGGAATCCGGACTCAAATTTGCTTCGGTCCGTGCAACTGGTCGGCCTACTCCAAACCTCACGCAAGCTGCCTGAAGAAACAGCGTGTCGCACATGTACACTGTGAACGGTCGATGAAGATTTGTTTTTGGCATTAAAATGCCTTACTCTTCACTATATGAGGCCGGGTGTCAATTAAAAGTTTCAAAAATAGTCGCGTAACCTTTTTGTGTCATAATTTTGAACGTTAATAACTCGGTCATTTGTTGATGGATTGTTATAATTTAACAACCAATCGATTCATGTATGACATGTATGACGACGTCGTTTCAGTATTTCAATAGTATACTATTGAAAAAATGGTTAGAATAGACCTATGTTTTCATCCACCAATCCCTGTTGTACGTCAACTTCTTGTTCGGCATAGGAGGCTTTGCGTCATGCATAAAAAACACCGCATCGCTGTGCGTAGTATGAAGAGAAATCTATAAATATAGGCTGCACAATATTTCTTTGCCTAGTTGATGTTTGACTGTGAATGAAACAAGTAGCTCGTCCAGTGAGCTGATGACTGGATTGTTTATGCGTTCACTTGCTGGATTGTCGCTTTTGCATTATGTGTTGGTGAAATTTCCTGTTGTGTGCGCAACACCGAGTTCGCTTGAGTATCTTATATATCATCTAGCTATTGAAGAACCGAATCAGCGTGGTTACCGATTCTTTTGCAATATCCCATGTATTTAGCAAATTTTCGGTCGATTTTGCCATTAAAAATGCCTTACACTTTGCTTTCCGAGGCTAGGTGTCAATTTAAAACATGCTAAACTAATCGCGTAACATTTTTCTGTCATAATTTTGAACGCTTATAACTCAGTTATTTGTTGATGGATTTATATAACTCAACAAACAATCGATTCGGAAACATTTAACTTAAACTTATGAGATAACGTCATTTGAATATTTCAATTGCATACCATTGAAAAATTGGTTTGAATTGAGTATTTTATTCTGGTTCTCTGGTAACTATCAGGCCAATTTAGAATTATCGGCGATTGATTTTTCGGATCTAATTTGCAGCGCTTGTTCCTCGATGATTTGTTAATGGATTTTCTTAATTTAAATGATTCCAAAGTTTCAATATTGTAAGAATGAAAATGTTTTAATTAGTCAACGGATCGGTTTGCATACTTAAATCTCCATTCCCATACGAACAGAACGGTGGCGCGAAAATGGATTCAGTATAAAGTTGTGTTATGATGATAATCATAGATACTTCTTTTTCATTATATGTGACTGAAAAGTTATTGTCCCACCAGGAATTAAACGCTTCAAAAGATTCAAAATTAAATTCTGAAACTTATCTAGAAGCGGCCTCCTCGGTTTAGTAGTATAAATGAGTTCCACAGGCTCACATATACAGTACAATTAGATCCAATATCATTTAGTATCAAAAATAAACTCAAGGTAAGTTTACCTGCGATTTTACATGTATCGTTTGAATAGGAACCCTCGTAGAATTTGGTTAACCTCCAGATTCAGTTCAATTATTATTTGTTTCAAAACAATAAGTGTCTGATGGCTACACACGTTGTAACTATGACAATGTTCATTCATATGTTAATAACATCAAGTTGTTCGTGACGTTCCTTACATGAAACTTCTTTATTATTTCATTAAGTCCATTGGAGTTCCAATTTAAATTTTATTTTATGTTAGATTGTTTTTTCTTCCATGAGTTCAACCAATAGCCAGCTATCTTATATTAAATAAAAGTGATGAACTGATACAAACAAACCTGAAATAGTTATAAGATCATGTACAAAATAAATGTATTTCATTTAATGTAATTAATAATAGCAACTCGCTTGATAAAAACAGTGTTTAGATTAACTAATGAATACCAACATACCAATATGATATTCGAAATGTATTAGGTTTAAAGTACTATGTAGTGTGGATGCCACGGCGAAGAAAAACTTATGTATATTGCCTATGAAATAAACGTATTTATGAAAAAAAAAACATCAAGTTACAATATGAACAAAATTTCGGAATTTTGTTGCGTATCCATTCCGTATATTCTTAATATGTCAAAGCGAAAATCAATGTAAGTAACTAAATATTTTATGCGGACTGTTTCACATGTTTCCTTCCTCGTATTGTTGCCATATTATCTACCGACACTTTCCGAAGATTATCGACGATTTTGAAGCATTAATAAAATTACACCATTACTGAGATTACTGGTACAACATTCTCTTGGATCAATTAACTGTTTATAAAATTAATAGGTCCACCCAGTGATCGACCATTGGAGCAAATTCAGCAGCTGCAAGATTCATATGGGTGGTCTATAATGTAACTGAAACTGAAACAAACGTATCCCCAACAAGCCGTTTTAGTTTTATTTATTCGACCAGTTCTACTGTCAAATTTAAAACTGGTATACGCTGCCGTTCTAATTTTTCTATATTTGAAACACAGATAAAAGCTCCTGGGGCTGCCAGTTTATTTTATTATAATTGCTAGATTTAAATTTTAAAATTGACATAAATTATGCATCTACAACTAGAACACTCCTGGATATGCCCTTATTAGGTTAAAACTGGGGATAAATAAACGATATAAATCAAATCAAATTAATAAGTTTGTACGTTTCTCGAAAATTATCATCATAAAATAAAACAGTTTCATTTGTTCAGGTTTAAATCTTTAGGTTGTTTGTATCTAAAATTGAGCTTTCAAGTAACTTTGAAGTGTAGTGAAGTTTAGTTTATCATCATGATTATCATCTTTATTGTTTTTTTTTTTTTTTCTTAAATACGTTTATTTCATAGGCAATATACATAAGTTTTTCTTCGCCGTGGCATCCACAATACATAGTAGTTTAAACCTAATACATTTCGAATATCATATTAGTATGTTGGTACTCATTAGTTAATCTAAACACTGTTTTTATCAAGCGAGTTGCTATTTTAAATTACATTAAATAAAATACATTTATTTTGTACATGATCTTATAACTATTTCAGGATTGTTTGTATCAGTTCACCACTTATATTCAATATCCTATAGTTGGCTATTGGTTGAACTCATGGAAGAGAAAACAGTTTAACATAAAATAAAATTTAAATTGGAACTCCAATGGATTTAATGAAATGATAAAGAAGTTTCATGTATGGAAGGTCACGACAAGCAAGAATGTCGCGAACTGGGACATTGGATAGTCTACCTTGGGTACGCAAGGAATTTATTAGTTGAGATCTGACATCACGAAACTCCACGCATGTCCAAACAACATGGTCAATATCGCGGTAACCTTCGCCGCAAGCACAATGATTAGTCTCGGAAAGTCCAATTCGAAGGAGATGTGCATCTAACGTGTAGTGATTGGACATGAGTCTGGACATCACACGAATGAAATCTCTACTCACATCCAGTCCCCTGAACCATGCCTTTGTCGATATTTTAGGAATAATTGAGTGCATCCACCGACCCAGATCATCTTTATCCCAAGAAGCTTGCCAGCTGGCAAGTGTTCTTTGGCGAGACGCGCTATAGAATTCGTTGAAAGCAATCGGTCTCTCATAAATTTCACCCTCAATAGCACCACGTTTGGCTAAAATATCGGCTCTTTCATTGCCTGGAATGGAGCAATGAGCCGGAACCCAAACTATTGTGATTAGATAATTATTATTCAATATGTCGTTCAGACACTGTTTTATTTTACCCAAGAAAAACGGTTCATTTTTGCCAGCAGCGTTTGAGCGAATGGCTTCAATTGCACTCAGACTATCTGTGAAGAGGAAATAATGGTTTGGAGATAATGTGACGATTACATTCAAGCTATAATGAACTGCTGCTAACTCTGCTATATAAACAGATGCAGGTTCTTGAAGCTTGAATGAGGCCGAAACATTATTGTTGAACATACCAAACCCTGTCGCTTCTTCCATTCGCGATCCGTCCGTGTAAAACATTTTCTCAGAGTTAATATGCCTGAACTTACTTGAAAATATTTTTGGGATTTCCATAGAGCGTAGGTGGTCCGGGATTCCACGCACTTCGCGCTGCATGGATGTGTCGAAAAATAAAGTTGAGTCAGGTACATTTAGGAGGCTGACACGGATAGGAATATATCTTGAAGGGTTGATTTCCTGTGACATATGGTTAAAATATACTGTCATGAATTTTGTTTGAGATCGAAGCTCGACTAGTCGTTCGAAATTATTAATTACCATGGGATTCAGCACATCACATCTTATTAGCAGGCGTGATGAAAGCTCCCAAAATCGATCTTTTAATGGAAGAACTCCCGCCAGAACTTCAAGACTCATTGTATGTGTCGAATGCATGCAGCCTAAAGCAATTCGCAAACAACGGTACTGAATTCGCTCAAGTTTGATAATATGAGAATTTGCAGCGGAACGAAAACAAACGCATCCATATTCCATCACTGAAAGTATCGTTGTCTGATACAATTTTATTAGATCTTGCGGATGAGCACCCCACCAAGACCCTGTTATTGTTCGAAGAAAATTTACTCTTTGTTGGCATTTCGTTATCAGATACCTAATGTGTCCTCCCCACGTGCATTTGGAATCAAACCACACCCCGAGGTATTTGAAAGTCAAAACCTGTTCGATTATTCTTCCCATCATATGAAGCTGAAGTTGCGCGGGATCATGCTTTTTTGAAAAGACGACCAGCTCTGTTTTCTCCGCAGAGAATTCGATACCAAGATGAACAGCCCAAACGGACAATTTATCTAAGGTATCTTGCAATGGTTTTTGCAGATCAATAGCTTTGGATCCAGTAACTGAAACCACGCCATCATCTGCCAATTGTCTTAGTGTACATGGGGTTACTAGACAGCTGTCAATGTCATTCACGTAAAAATTATAGAGGAGCGGACTGAGGCATGAGCCTTGCGGGAGACCCATGTAGCTAATTCTGATTGTTGCCAAATCGCCATGTGAAAAATGCATGCGTTTCTCTGACAAAAGGTTGTGCAAATAATTATTTATAACCGCTGGGAGTCCATGTTGGTGGAGCTTGTCTGAAAGAACATCAATGGAAACTGAATCAAATGCTCCTTTAATGTCTAAAAATACAGATGCCATTTGTTGCTTTTGAGCGAAGGCAATTTGGATGTCAGACGAAAGTAATGCAAGGCAATCATTCGTCCCTTTATTTCTACGGAAGCCAAACTGAGTATCTGACAACAAACCGTTCGTCTCGACCCAAGTGTCGAGACGTCGTAGAATAATTTTTTCGAACAATTTTCTGATGCAGGACAACATCGCAATGGGTCTATATGAGTTGTGATTGGAAGCTGGTTTCCCCGGCTTTTGAATGGCGATAACTTTCACTTGTCTCCAGTCAGGTGGAACAATATTTTGCTCAAGAAACTTGTTGAACAATTCCAACAAACGTCTTTTTGCGAGGTCGGGCAGATTCTTCACCAAGTTGAATTTAATTCTGTCCAATCCAGGAGCGTTATTGTTACAAGACATGAGTGCTATGGAAAATTCCATCATTGAAAAGGGGCTATCAATGGAATCATCATTTGAAGAAGACTCCCTAACAATGCTATGCGTAGGAACGGAATCTGGACAAACTTTCCTCGCAAAATCAAATATCCATCGATTCGAGTACTCCTCACTCTCATTTCCTACGTTACGATTCCTCATTCGTCTGGCCGTATTCCAAAGAGTGCTCATTGAGGTTTCTCTTGACAAACCTTCCACAAAATGTCTCCAATAGCTGCATTTCTTAACCCGAAGTATGTTCTTGTACTTGGTTTCTAAAACCAAGAATTTTTCAAAATTCTGAGGAGTTCCTCCTCCTCGTTTTAAAAACGTCTTGAAAGCATTTTGTTTCGCGTGTTTAGCATCTGAGCACTCTTTGTCCCACCAAGGATTTGGAGGTCTTCTGTTAGACGATGGACCAAGAAATCGTTTGGTTTGGGCTTGTTCTGCGGCCTCCAGAATCGAACAAACGAGGAAGTCATATTCTTCAAGTGGGGGAAGCTCTTCCATTGAAGTTAAGACACTTGAAATATTACTTTGGTATTTAATCCAGTCAATATTTTTTGTCAAATCATATGGAATATTAACTGAATTAGCAATGCCTTTGTTACTGCTAATTGAGATGATGATTGGTAAATGATCGCTACCATGTAAATCAGGAAATACTTTCCAGGTGCAATCTAGTCGAATTGAAGTCGAACAAAGAGATAAATCTAATGCACTTGGACGTGCAGGAGGTCTTGGGATCCGTGTCATGCTACCCATATTTAGTACCGTCATGCTAAAATTGTCGCAAATATTATATATTAGAGATGATCTGCTATCATTGTAAACGGAACCCCACATCATTCCGTGCGAATTGAAATCTCCTAAAATCAAACGTGGAGCAGGAAGGGCTTCGACAATTTCATTAAGCTGTCGTTGTCCAACTTGAGCTCTTGGAGGAATATATACCGAAGCAATGCAAATGTCCTTTCCTTTAATGTTTATTTGACAAGCAACAACTTCTATACTAGAAGTCGAAGGAATGTTTAATCTATAAAAGGAATAACATTTCTTAATTCCTAAAAGCACTCCACCATACGGGGAGTCTCTGTCGAGACGTATAATGTTAAAGTCATTAAAATTTAAGGCTATGTTTGATGTAAGCCATGTTTCGCACAAAGCAAATACATCACATTTTTGACTATGCAACAAAACTTTAAATGAATCAAGTTTTGGCATGATGCTTCGACAATTCCACTGCAGGACAGTGATTGAATCATTTGCGGCGGATGATAAATTATCCATCAAATGATACAAAACCTGTAAGAGCTGGCCATTGAGCTGATAACTGTTTCAAAAAAGTTCTAGCTATTGGAAGGAATGCTGTTATGATGGTCTTTAGAGGTTCAGAAATATTGAATGCAGCGAAAATCCATTCTACAATTTCCGAAAATTTCAGTAATCCTGTTGGTGAATGTGAAATGGAGCCCACTGGATTATTGTCTTTTCTTGAGCTAGTTCCTGGATTGGTTTGTGAATTTGACAAACCAGGAGGCACAGTTTTTGGTTTTAAATTTGGCTTTTTAGCTTTAACACGGGGATCTTTTTTTGAAGGTATAATTTTAGGTGTCTTTTTTGGTATTTTGTGGTTTGTTAATCTCCTCTTAACAGACCCTTGAGGAGTGACAAACGAGGTATCTTCACTATTTCCGTCAGAGTCAGATTCCTCTGGCTCCGCAAGATTTGAAAAACCGTTTTCGGTTTCCAAAGGGGAGACATGTATGACCGTTTTGAGCATTTCTGCATATGTGCGCTTAGACCGTGCTTTTAAAGAAAGCTTCATTTTGTCTTTACGCAGCTTAAATGCAGCGCACACTGAAAGATCATCATGAGGGCTTTCCCCACAATAAACACATTTTTCAACATCTTTATCGCAAAGATTATCCTTATGAGGCCCTTGACATTTGATACATTTGGACTTATTACTACAGTAAGTAGCTGTATGTCCGAATTTTTTACAGTTCGTGCAATTCATAACATGCGGTACGAAAAGCCGAACAGGAAGACGAATTTTATCGATATAGACATGGCTAGGCAATGCAGATCCGGCAAATGTTACGCGAAACGAATCTGAGGGACGATAAGACTTTTTTCCATCGACAATAGATGCTGAGTACAATTGTTTGCACTCGAGTATCTTAACTCCCTCAAGCATGGAGTTTTTAAAACGGCCAACTCCATTTTTAAGTAAATCATCTGCTGTCAGACTTGCTTCAGTCACAACACCGTCAATTTCTACCTCCTTCGATGGAATGTAAACTCGATATTCAATAGCAAATAATTTACAGGTTACAATATCGTTTGCCTGTTTCAAGTCGTTAACTACAACTCGAATTTTATCTCTATTAACCTTACAGATTTCTTTAACTTCAGAGAAATGTGATGTCAAATCCTTTGTAATTTGCATCAAGTTTAAAATCTTTTCTTTTTTTCGAAGATAGACTATCCATGGCCCAGTGGTACCCTGTGGATAATGTTTAGCCCTCGGAGTATTTAAACTTTTACTAGTATCCGGAATCGGATTCGGATGATCTTCCATGAGATCATCCATTACATTAAATTTTTTTTGTAAATTAATAATACCAAAATAAAAACTTATGTTTAGTAAAATTTCAGATATAAGAAATAAAAAATAAATTAAATTAAATCTACCTTGTAGCTGATGTCTCTGTTCCTTTATCGTGAAGAACGACGTGAAGCTCTTCCAACGATTTCCAATTGGCAGTCTTTTGCTGTTTCCAATTGGCAGTCTTCTGTCGTTTACTGCTATCTCAGTTGCTCTGCCGTCGTTGTGAACACCACTGCACTTGCTGTACCTGACCCCAGGTACAGTGCTTTTGCTCTTGGTGGCGATCAAATGCGATGCTTGCAGTGTAGCACCTCGCGATATATGCCGTCTCTTTTGATCCTACGCAGCGTACAAATTCTGGTACCTGGTAGATCAGCACTGGGTTGCTTTAGCACCTCTGTGCCTTTGCACCCCTTCGTCTTCGCACCTTTATGCGATGGCACCTCTGTGACTCGTCACTTCTATGCTCTCGCACCTCTGTGTCTCTACACCTCTGTGCGTATGAACGGGATGGCCTTCGTTGCTAGCTTTCCAGTCGGGAAACGCCCCGAATATTGCGTTTGCTATGGGCAGTTTAACTACCTGAAGCTTAGAATTGTCTCGGTAGCAGCCGTTAACTCACGAGCCAGTACAATCGAAACACAACCTCTTCGCTTGAATGGTTTTTACTGAATGTATCATCTTTATGTTTGTATTTATTATGAAGACCCTAGAAACGTTTCATTTTTAATGTTATTGTGCTCGGTCGTGTCTTGAATACAACCCTCTAATTTTTTTTTTTCAATCTGATCTACCGTGTTTTTTTTTTGTATGGACACAAACACTACTGCATATCAGTCGCATGTTGTTTCTACGCATTTGATCGAGTTACATCAATTTTTAAGAGTGCAAGTAGAGTGGATCTTAAGAAATCTCTTTTTCCAAGCAGTTTTACGAAAAAAACGAATTCCGAAGAGTTGTCAAGCTTATTAAGGAGTGTATCGATAAGTAGTTAGCAACACGTTTTCTGCAAGCTCAGTTTGACACATTCGCCAAATGGTGCCACAATAACAGGATGGTACTAAACGCTTCCAAATGCTCCATTATATCTTTTTCCCGTAAACGCTCAATAATTACATATGACTATCATCGCTTGCAAAATGTCCTCAAACGTGAATCCTCGGTTAAGGACTTAGGTGTCATTCTCGATCACAAATTGGATTTCAAGAATGATGTCGGTTATGTAATTTCGAAGGCTTCTAAACTCTTAGGCTTCATATTTCGGATCACTAAGAACTTTACCAATATACACTGCCTGAAGACTCTTTATTGTGCGCTAGTTCGATCAACATTAGAATACGCAGCTATCGTTTGGTCGCCTCATTATCAAATCGACATTGATCGTGTCGAAAGTGTCCAACGCAAATTCGTTAGATTTGCACTCCGCAATCTACCATGGAGGGACCCATTCAACCTTCCTAGTTACAAAGATCGCCGTCGGCTTATTGAGCTAGATCCGCTGTCTGTACGTAGGAACGTTTGCAAGGCTGTCCTTATTGCTGATCTAATTCAATCACGTGTTGACAGTCCTGATCTCCTACAATTGATCAATTTTGACATTCATCGTCGAAGTCTTCGTTCGCATCCATTTATACGAATTCCCCATGCTAGAACCAACTACGGATATAATGAACCCTTTTCCAGTATGTGCCGTTTATTCAATAGTTGCGCACAGGAATTTGATTTTCATCTCTCTCGTAATGCGATACAACGATTATTCGATGATTCTTTATTTTTGCAGTTATAATACTAATGTTCATTCTTTCCGCTCGACCACCACGACCTTCGTTCTCTCCACCATCTCCATTGAAAACTAATAAATTCGCTCGTTGTAACTAATCCTGTTGTATCTCCTCTTCTCCGCTCTTAATCGTTCTTCTCTTATCTTTTTGAACACTAATTAGATCTACATGCCGAACCTAACCCCGTTTCGTTCGCCAACTCTCATTCACCACTCCCTCCTTCTACCTCCCTTTTTAAAGCATATTTCTTTTCTTCTTTAGTTTTAATGCAAAATCACCATCGTTTACCCAATGGGTTTAGTGTCAGAGTTAGTTAGCTAGGATTAGTTTTAATTGATAGTATTAAGTACATACATGTATCTGTTGGATTTTTGTAATCTGTTGATATAAACGATGAGGAGGTTTTATGCCTGCTGGAGTGAGAGATTATTATTTCAGCTCCATTGGGCTTTTTCCTGCTCCAAAGAAACATTCAAACAGTTATTACTCTGAAATGGCTTAATTTCTTGCAGCGTGTTTTGCGGTAACATGTTTGTTTACATGTCAATAACAGCTACGCAATCGATTGATTTCGGTACGGTTTATCGTTTCAATGATAAATCGAATTGATCCGGAAACGCGAAAGAAAATTCTGCACACTTGGTGCTCAGAAAGTGGTGTCACGTACAACGAAATTGCAAAACGGGTGAAAGTGCACCACACCAGTGTCAAAAATATTATCGAGAAGTTCGGTAAGACCCTTTCCATGAAGGATTTGCCCCGATCCGGTAGGCAAACGGGTCCCAGCCAGCCCGGCCGGGACTTAAAAGTGGTTGAGTACATCAGAAAAAAGCCCATCGGCGAAGATGCGGGATCTGGCCAAGCAGTTCAACACCAGCATCGGGATGATTTAACGGATCAAAGTTCGGAACTCCCCGAAAACGGACAAGAAACAGAAGGTGCCGAAAAAGTCCCTGGTACAGCAAGTTCATGCCAAAACGAGAGCACGAAAACTGTATAACCGGATTCTACAGAATAAAGACGGATGCATCCTCATCGACGACGAAACCTACGCCAAGGAAGACTCTCGAGCGCTGCCCGGACCGCAATATTATACGAAATCGGTATACCAGGACCTGGACGACGCCGACACCACGGTGGCGATGGAAAAGTTTGGGCAGAAGGTCTGGCAAGCAATTTGTACCTGTGGTTTGCGGTCGTCGATTTTCTTCACGAAGGGCACAATTAACGCCAAGGTGTGCGAGGAAGAATGTTTGAAGAAGAGAATGCTGCCACTGTACAGAAAGTATAAGGCTCCTCCTCTCTTCTGGCAGGATTTGGCTTCAGCCCACTACGCCGACTCCGTTCTACAGTGGTTGTCGAAAAATTATGTACAATTCGTTGAAAAGAACATCATTCTGATCTTCGGCCAATTGAAAAGTATTGGACAATTGTTAAGCGGCACTTTCGGAAGGAAGGTACAGTGCCCTAAAACATGCAGGAGTTAAAAAAAACTGGACAGCTGCCACCAGGAAAGTCACAAAAGTAACTCTGCAGAATTTAATGAAGAATGTCAAGTCCAAAGTGCAAGCGTTTCACTAGGATTTTCTTCAATATAATCAGTGAAATGCATAAAAATGTAATTTTTTACAATATATCGAAAACTGATGTCAAAATATGTTTTTTTTTGCTTTTTTATTCAATAATCAATGTTGCTAACTACTTTTCGATACACTCCTTATTACGCACAATTTTGCCAAACTAAGTTTTGTCGAGAATACGACTTACTTAACTATGAGGCGCCTTTCCAAAATTTGCCCTGTACAATAATGGGGCAGAACTCTATCGCGAATATCTTTTGATGTACTTAATCCAAAAACATAATTTTTTCTACAAGCTATCGGAAATATGATCAGGAATTCGTGATTAAATTTTCAACAACGTGAGATAACCATAAATAACTGAAAAACAAATTTTAATATGATCAGTATCTAACGGGGAAACAGATTGTAAAACCGACATATGCACACAATGATGTAATGAAAACCGCAAAAATGTTACCGCAGAGACGGGACTCGAACCCGTAGCAAACTCCTAACCGGGGAAATTGTTTTACCAATTAAACTACCCTGCGGTTTTCACTACATCATTGTGTTCATATGTCGGTTTTCCAATCTGTTTCCCCGTTAGATACTGATCATATTAAAACTAGCTCAAGACAGCTCTACGTCTTAATAAAGACTAAAACAAATCGTTGAAAAACAAAGTTTTCTATAACTTTTGGAAATAATGAGGAAAATTCATTACGCTTGCTTGCCGTTTTTCGCACCCGAACGACTACCTCAATCAAGCACATATCAGTTCTGATTATCTTCTACCTGCTGCTGGTCGTTTGCATTGGAGCAAAATACAACGGAAAACGAACAATGGGGAACATTATGTAAAATCAGCCCTTTTTATGGCTTCAAATTTTATCTTAAGAACTATAAAGATTACTTCTTTGCATATCGAAAATTAAAACCATCAGTGTAGTGCAAAACTAGAATAATTTGATTGGCTTTGTGCAATATTTGCAGTGCGAAATTTGCAACAGTGTTTAATATCGTAGAATTGAATAATTTGGCCATTCTGAATGCCATAAATTTATCTCGTACAGCAGTTGACAGTTTCTTTAATTGAAATATTCAAATTTGAAATAATGTAATGGACATCAAAATTCTGTATATTGCTATTTAGAACCATAATAGCAATTATGCGAAATTTTCCTTTCCTTTTAACTTTTTACTTTTTACTTTTTACTTTTTACTTTTTACTTTTTACTTTTTACTTTTTACTTTTTACTTTTTACTTTTTACTTTTTACTTTTTACTTTTTACTTTTTACTTTTTACTTTTTACTTTTTACTTTTTACTTTTTACTTTTTACTTTTTACTTTTTACTTTTTACTTTTTACTTTTTACTTTTTACTTTTTACTTTTTACTTTTTACTTTTTACTTTTTACTTTTTACTTTTTACTTTTTACTTTTTACTTTTTACTTTTTACTTTTTACTTTTTACTTTTTACTTTTTACTTTTTACTTTTTACTTTTTACTTTTTACTTTTTACTTTTTACTTTTTACTTTTTACTTTTTACTTTTTACTTTTTACTTTTTACTTTTTACTTTTTACTTTTTACTTTTTACTTTTTACTTTTTACTTTTTACTTTTTACTTTTTACTTTTTACTTTTTACTTTTTACTTTTTACTTTTTACTTTTTACTTTTTACTTTTTACTTTTTACTTTTTACTTTTTACTTTTTACTTTTTACTTTTTACTTTTTACTTTTTACTTTTTACTTTTTACTTTTTACTTTTTACTTTTTACTTTTTACTTTTTACTTTTTACTTTTTACTTTTTACTTTTTACTTTTTACTTTTTACTTTTTACTTTTTACTTTTTACTTTTTACTTTTTACTTTTTACTTTTTACTTTTTACTTTTTACTTTTTACTTTTTACTTTTTACTTTTTACTTTTTACTTTTTACTTTTTACTTTTTACTTTTTACTTTTTACTTTTTACTTTTTACTTTTTACTTTTTACTCTTTACTTTTTACTTTTTACTTTTTACTTTTTACTTTTTACTTTTTACTTTTTACTTTTTACTTTTTACTTTTTACTTTTTACTTTTTACTTTTTACTTTTTACTTTTTACTTTTTACTTTTTACTTTTTACTTTTTACTTTTTACTTTTTACTTTTTACTTTTTACTTTTTACTTTTTACTTTTTACTTTTTACTTTTTACTTTTTACTTTTTACTTTTTACTTTTTACTTTTTACTTTTTACTTTTTACTTTTTACTTTTTACTTTTTACTTTTTACTTTTTACTTTTTACTTTTTACTTTTTACTTTTTACTTTTTACTTTTTACTTTTTACTTTTTACTTTTTACTTCTTTACTTTTTACCAGTTGTAATTTGCAGTAGAACTTTCTGCTGATTTGATAATATAATCATATCGAATTTTATCCAGATGCGACTTCCGGATATGGAATTACAGTCTGATAAGCATAAAAACTTCAAATTTCAAGACAAATAGCTTTTAAACAAAATTTATATATAACAATATTTAAATAATTATGTAAAATTCAGAACATATTGCTGTGGTGGTTGTTTTTTTTTCCTGTTCTTTACAAGAAAATGGAGAAGTAATAATGGAATATTTGTTTAATTACATAAACTCTTTTAAATGGGATTCTTGGTTAATAAAATTATACTTGGTTGCTAGATTAGACAATATCTTCTCACAAACTGAATTTCGATTAGATTCTGAGATGATTGATTTAGTTTTCGACAAAAATACACTAGAAAAAATTCAGTTTAGACAAGGAAAATTTTTTTTCAAATCATTTTCTTCAACTTGTTTTTTTTTGACAGTCTTGGAACCAAATTTCATCTAAATCAAAGATTGATTTTTTTACGTTAATCAACTTTAAATTTTTAAAATCGATTTCTTTCACTGTAGGAGTCGATGAAGAATTTTGTTCAGCAGTTTATGTTAAACCGTTAGGTGGTATTAGCAGTTCAACATAAACCGCTGACGCACTGATGAGCCGGAGGCGAAACGTAGCAATGGAGTAAAGCAAAAACAAAAAGTTTTGACTCTTTGCAGAAGACAGTCTAAGTCATTTTTGGAAAGGGTGAAGACCCCTTAATGAAATTCAAGAAGTATGACTACAACTGGTGATGTAATTTTTGCTTTTCGGGCATTGGTAATTCTTATGTAAAATTTAAGTTGCTCAAGCGGTAATACTTAACCTACGAGAGAAGCCAGTTTGATGACCTTAAATCTTAAATGTTTAAAATTGCACTTTTGAATTTCATATCATTGTTTTTCAAAATATGAAGAAACTGCACACACTCACCTAAAATCTATGAGGCGACCAAAACTATGCAGAGTCAGCAGAAATTTTTTTTAGCATGGAGCATTATTTCGCCCCCTTTCATTACTCAAGAGATTTTTCAAACTTTCGGCATTTATAGTGTCCGATATAATTATGACAGCCATTGGAATTTTTTTTGAAAAGTTATGTATTTCTATAATTTCACAACATTTCCTCATAACTTTTTCCCTGTTTGAGTATTTTCTCTAATTCTTTTGTGGAACGAATGGAAGAAGATGTAAGATTCTTGTTACGTAATTTCATAAATAGAGCCTATTGCACGTTTACTAGCTCCAGTCTATGATAATCCATGAAAGACGAGACACATCGAGTGCGCACACCGTTATCTACGTCAAGACAATGGATCTGAACCCGGCATTATACAATTGGTGCTTCAGTCAGTTGCGAATATGAGGTTTGGTTTCTCAAGTTTAAACGCAAAAAAAAACAACTAGTTCTTTTGCTGCTGGACGTTCGCAGTGTGAGTTTCACCTCAAACAAGAGCGATTGCGTCATCCAGCTGCTGGTCGTTTGCATTGGAGAAAAAGTAGATAACGATGGGGAACATTATATAAAGTCAGTCACTCTAATGGCTCCAAATGTTATCCAAAGAACTATTGAGATTTGTTCTTATCAAATCGAAGGTGAAAATCATCAGTTTAGTGCAAATCTAGAACAGTTCAATTCACTTCCTGCACTTTTCGCAGCGCAAAATTCGCACCAAACGAGCGCAAATAAAGCTAACATTTGGCTGCTTCGCGTTCGAGAAAATTGTTCGAAAAGTGTTGATTATCGTAGAGAATTTCATAGTTTGGCCTTTGTGAAAGCAAGAAATGAATCCTGTACAACATTTTGATAGTTCCTTCCACTGAAATATGCAAATCCGAAATGAAATAATCGACATCTAATTCTATATGTTGCTATTTTTGTGGCTGAAATCACTTAAAAAGAAAGCTCTTAACCAAAATTCATTAAGCTTGCAATTAATCACCACTATGAGCAGTTGGAGAAAACCTGTTTTAATCCACCTAGTGGTGTAATGATGCCTTTCTCATATTACTTATATTTTCAAAATTTTCACTAGAAGATTCTGTGAAAATTTTTTTTCAATCAGTAAAATAAAAAACTTTTTTGGGTATAAACTAACATAAGCTTTTCAATTTGTGAACAGTTATGTCAAGTTAATAAGAATTTCTCTCTATTTTACATCGTCGCACTAAATGATTAAACACACTTCGCTCTATAGTTCTGGAACCGGAAGTCGGATTCGGATGAAATTGCACGGCAACCTATCGGACTATAGGAACTTTTATTTGAGCCTTTTTATGGAAATCGATCAAATCATTTCTGAGAAAATGTAGTGAGTCTCATTTTAAACGTTTTGACCACTATTTCCGGTACTTCTGGAACCGGAAACTAGAAATCAGTATAGCCGAAGTCGGTTAGTTTAGTATGTAACTAATATAGTCTAGAAATTGAATCAGTATTATGCCAAATTTAGATGAATTTTTCCCTATTTTGCATCGTCGCTCTAAATGACGGTGTGAAATTCAATAGCAACGTATGGGACTGCGAGATTTTTTTAATTTTATGAATGACATTTTTTGACACATACTAACAGCTTGATAAACCGTGTCGAATGATATAGAATACTCTGGGCCAATTTTCACTAGTCAATTTTCCAAGTGGTTGCGTAAACTTTCTATATGAGAAAGTCAATAAGTGTACTTTTGTAGAAAAGCATCGTTATCATGATCTTGTAATAACACTAACAAGTAGGTACAAATTGAATAGAAGATGTACAAATTTACATATTTTTCACCTGAAAAATATAGATTTAAATGTGGCAACCCTGCACGCTATACGAAATTGAACGAAGCACGCTGTGAACGGAGCAAAGCCGCACGTACCGTCGCGTAGTACCAGTTTTGCATCGTCATTTGGAATGACGATTTGAATGTTTTGACACTCATCGCCCTACAATTTCGTAACCGGAAGTCGGATCTGGATGAAATTGCACAGTATCTTTAAAGACAATGAGAGCTTGAATTTGAATCATGATTCGTGAAAATCGGCTTAACCGTTGCTGAGAAATCGAAGTGAGTTCCGTTTCCGGCTATGTTCTTCACTATTAATTGGTGCGTTTGGAAGCAGAAACCGGGAATTAGTAGTCCCAAGGAAGTTTCATATATTCACTAACTAATAAGATCTGAAATTAGATGAATTTAGCAGTAAGTTTTATTAAAATGTGCACCTCGTTTCGCTATCGCTTGTGAAATAATACTCATGAAATTGAAAATTTTCTCTAACTGCACTGCACTACCGGAACCGGAAGGCGGCTCTGAATCATTTTTTCGGGGACTTTTCAAAGAATTCCAGTCTCGCGGCTATGTCTCTGACATTACCTATTCCAGGTTTTCTACTGGAAAAAATATGTACAGCACGAATGTATGTGAAAAACACTTGATTCTTTCAATTCAATTGATTTCAATTGATTGAAATTCTCTCAGACTCTGACGGCAACGATATTTCTTATGGTTTAGACAGCCTGATTTCCACGAAAATCTACAGTTTTTAAAATGCTTGAACATTATGTAAACGTGCACATTTTTATCAGTGCAGTGCATCGTTTCAGGTTCAAAAGACACTAGAAACATTATTGAGAAATTTCGTGTTTGATTTTTAGAGCATCAAAAGAATAACTTTTAAAACAATTATTTCACGTCCAATCATGACGTTCATAGCATTCCAAAAAGACGGGCAGAATTGTGAAAAAAACAACTTCCACTGAAATTTCCAATAACTGTCAAAGCTATGAAAACAATGTCTCCCCACGATTCGAGCGCCATATGAACCGAAGAACAAAAGCACAGGCAAAGCTGTTCACCTAGCCATCAGAAGACCCTCCGGAGGTGCATTAAGAAACCTAATCTCCATCCGAACACGCCAATGCCGTCCGGAATCCTTTCGTAACCAAATCCCATTCAATTACTTCCAGCAGACAAAACCCGACAAACCGACCGACACATAGCTTCAGTTCCAAATAAAACCGTATCCCATATTCCATCCATTCCAAAACTACCCCCCTGCGAGTGCGTGGTCAAACGAAACATGCGAAGAAGTGCGGGGCGGCGGCAGTCGCAAACATCCAAACACTGAACCAAAAATATCCCATAATGGTTATCGACGCTGCAACTGCTGCGCACCTTCTGAATCGTAGCAGGCGTTTGCCAGTCCAGCCCAGCCCAGCACCGTTCCAGGTTCCGATTTATTATAACCGCTCTGGGGTCTATTATTATGGCGGCTGCTGGACGGCCTGCCACCAACAAAATACCACCATCCGCTAGTATAGAGAACACGACGGATGACGAATGACGGATGCTAGAAAACCGAAGGCCACCATCAGGCGACAGGTCGACAGTCGAACTTAGTTAGTGGCGCTTCGCCTATACCATTTTAATCAAATTCCAACACCACGGACGCAAATTAATGTTGTTTTATATTACAGCAAAAACGGAAATGATTTTCTGATGGGGGCAAATGTCAAACACTGCGGTATTAGCCGGATCCGAGTAGACATCGACGAGATCAGTGCAGTTCGGTAAAGGGGTTTGCTAATGACACATTTTGAGAACACTGGCACTGGCAGCACTGGACAGTTTGCGAAAAATGACGATCGTTTTTTTTATTTGTGTTTTAAAAATCACCTGTTTTCTCATAAGATTTGAAACACGTATCCGTTTAAAGCGAGGGGGGGTTCTATTAATCCAGTCAGAACGGCTACTACTACTACGATTAAGGCTTTCCTCCAAAGCACAGCTCAGTGGCTGTGGATTGTTAACATTTTCCGTGTGAAACGCTAGTTTAACTTTTTACGACTACACCTTAATCTATTTAGGGAATGAACGAACATTTTATTTGTGTCGATTACAAACATCCACTTTCCCTTTCTATTCTCGTCACCGATCAATAAAACCAAATTATTAACATTCACTTCTCCATCTTCGTCGTCTTTTTTTTGTTTTTGTTTCGGGCACTCGTGGTTCGGAAAGCACTCCTCAGCACAGCATCCACAGTCGCAAAATTTTACAATGTCCTCGCACTGCTGCCGCCCACAGGTACGTGAAGGTACTCAACGGCTCTAATTATGTCGCTCGGAAGGTCCTTCCACACTAGTTCCCAGTTTCCGTACCGGTGCGCGACGATCCCCGAGTAGTTTTGAACTACTGTCGCGACTGACGACGCGTGGAAAGATGGAAAAAACTTGCTTACACGGCCGCGTAAAGATTACAACTGAATTCCTTGCTGCCGGTTCTGTCAATCGTTCCATCGTTCGTACGTTCGTTGGTCCAAGTCCAAGTCGAGCGCGCGGGAAGCTCCGGAAAATTTTCAAAACACGGATGGGAAGTCCACCGTCGAAGCCAGAGAGTAGATGCGGGACAGTGCGAGCATTCCGAGAGAGAAAACTACCGGAGCAATATTTTGGTTATCTTTTTCGGTCCGGTGCGGCGGTCCGGTTGTTGTTGTCCTCACACACAGCTGATCACTCTCCCAAAACCGAAAGCTGATGCTTCTGATGGTGTAAGTAACTGTCGAAAGCTTTAACCACGAGAGAGAGAGAGTGCGAGAGAGGGAAAGCTCAGTTGAATCGTTTATGAACCGGAGCGAGAGAGAGAGAGAGAGGATCCCTTCTGCATCTGCTGATGAAATACAATAAAGTGCAGTTTTTTTTGTTTCTCGCTTATTTAAACGTGGAACTACATTTCCTATATTGTACGAGAGTGTTGAACAAACTTCAAGCGCAGAAAAAAAAATCAAAAGCAGAGAAGTAGACATAGGAGAAGATTTATTGTCATTACTAAACTAAATAATTACCAAGCAATACCGTGTAATGATTTCCTGGCGATTGTAAGTTTATACTGCTCTTATTAGCCGAGAAAATGGGTTTGGCTAACTTAAATAAAATTACACGCCATAAGATAGAATTGGTGCTTTTTTTTAAGAGCTTGCGGATTTGAAATTTAAATAAAACCTAATGTTTTCTAAGGGATCCCTATTTCATCTCAGCTCCAATTTCCATCTCATTCCTTCACCTCGTAACTTTGAACATTAGTCATATCTTTAAACGTACCTGAACAAAACTGTGGAACGTTTTAAAACATTCATTCTAGGTTTTGCCACACTTTCCAATTGAAAAAAATAGTTAAAAAACCTCCAACGATCGCTTTTTTTCATTTAAAATAAACTCACTTTTTGATTTAGGAATCACTTTCGTCTGAAGATTTACAATTCATCATGTTTCTGAATATTTACTAATCGATTCGTCTCAAAACATGATCACTATTTCACGCAATTACACCACTATTCAATGTTGGATGACTTTATAGTTCGTAATGTTTACTTTCCACTTGTTTATTCAACGATTAAAGACTTCAGAAATTACCTGATAAGCAATAAAAGCAATGAAAAATATGAGATGAAAATTTGCACTTAATTCACTTGATTGCGCTTTGTTTTCATCTAGCAAAGTTTTCTCATAATGTTAAATGTTTTCTTCTTTAAATTATCATCAATAAGTATTTTTTGGTATCCGTGACATTAGTTTAATTATATCATTGATATTTATATATAAATAAAACTGTTTCGGATTCTAATATTACCAAATAGAGCGTGTTAAATACTAATCAAATAACCATTTTGGCAAATCTAGTAGCACTGGTTTCTTTCCGCTATACGTCACCATAACACTGTTAAATGTGTGTGTTTCATCGGCTGTGCACAGAGATGCCAGATATTTTCATAGAAAATATATATCTGCTCTATCTGTATTCACTAATAAAATGAATCAAATTCATCAAACATTTGCACAAAGGATTTCCATTTTAAAACATGTGATTTGTCCGTTGATTAATAAACTTTTAAAGTACTGCAATCAAATACTAATAGATACTCAGAGAGAAAAGTCTAACGTTTTTTTTTTCACTTTTTATGAACCTTTACAAATCTGTATTAAATTTAGAAAATCTGTAATCTGATTTAACGAACGCGAACGCAAAAATCTATACAATACAGATAAATCTGTATGAATGGCATTTCTGATTCTGCATTTTGTTTTAAGAAGGGCTAATGCCTAAATAGTAACAATCCTTTTTTTTTTATTTCTCCAAATTAACTGCAGAGTAAAATTTTAAATTTGAAACGAAAGGTAATAAAAAAGATTAAAAAAATTTTAAACGTCGAAATGATTCCTAACTGTTTTTTTAAAATATCGTGTGTTGTGTCATAGTTGGCACGAAAATTCTAACATTTTGAACCTGAGAGTGTAATAGTGCAATATTTTGGTTTTGATTGCTGTCGTCATTGCTAATTTATGGGATGAATAAAGCACAGACTAACAGACAGGACACTCAAATTAGATTCTTTAACCATATAAACGGTCATTTCGAATATTCCTTTATTTGGGACAGTACTCACATGTGTCATGATGGCACCACGTTACCCTATCAAAAACATTCTGTCTGTCATCTAGACTGTGTTTATTTTTTTCATTTACCAACCGAGTTGCCATTCATGCAGAATTACCTGTAATGTATTGATTTGTATACCCCCATGCGAATTTCATGCAGGATACAGATTAATTACGTATTGCCAAAACTATATACAGAATTGTGCCTACTTCTCATCCTACAACGCAATACAAAATCGAACCCGTTTTGTTACAATATTTACTTGCTTCTGGTCTGCCGTCACTTAATTTCGGGTGAAAATTACCAACACAATAAAAAATAGTCTAGATGAACAACGTTGAGTAAAATAAATGTTTACCTTCCAACATCGCTAGAAAAGTTAAATATATTATCAACGTAATCCAAAAATTTATTGTGACGATTCATTTTCAAATATTTCGATGAAATCAGGCAACCCTGCAAGCAGCTGATCGGTGTTGACAAACGAGGGGAAACCAACTAGTAAAAAAACTTTTACGTAACACAAGGGGTGTACAGATAGTAAATAGTTCGCGCAGTACAACGCAGTGGAACTAGTGCATAACGAAAAATTATTTTTATAAGAATTTACTCATACTGTCATGTCTGTTAGTCTGTGAATAAAGGACCAACGTTAGGATGAATATAAAACCTTTGAGATGAAAATAGGAGCACAGTAGTGAACATATAAGAAGTGTTTTTAGCTGATTTTTTAATTATTATTTTAATTTCCAAGGAATGTGAATCAATTCACAATGTGGAGCAAGACGAATTGGGCAGAAATATGAAAAAATCGTAGTGATTTTGGTGGCTGAATCAGGCTTTTAAGGTAACGTCCTTACAAATGAGATTAAATAGGGAGCTCTTACCCTACCAAATTATGAAACGGCCAAATTTTTGTTAATTGGTAGATATATTCTTGGCATTTAGACTTAGGGATTCAATGGACATTTTCCTAACTGCCTGTGCTCATATTTAACTAATTGCGACATGTCAGAAAAAATAAGAGGTTGCATTACGTCTCCATTTACTGTCAGCTCAGGAGTTCCTCAAGGTAGTCATCTGGGAGCATTTATATTTCTACTTTACCTAAATGATTCAAACATTTAACTAAAATGCATGAAGTTATCGTATACTATGTATGACTTTAAAATCTTTCACCTTATCCAAACCTTCGATCAAAACCGGAACTGGACTTCTCAACAAACTGCGGTGTAGAGTAAATCGAATGACTGTTAATGTTTGTAAATTTTCTGATAAAGACTGTCCCAGAGTGTATGGACGCAACCAAAAACCGCTGCCATTTCGCAATTGTTCAGAATCTGTCAATTTTTATAGCTGCGTCGTGTTGTTTACACTCTTCGCTAACCACTCGTGCAGTTGTTTATTCGTTTTCATTAGTTTCTTTTGAAATGCGTGGACTTTCAGCAGAACAACGTCGAAAAATTGTGTACAAATGGTGCATAGAACGCGGACTGTCACTGAGAAAGATAGCAAAAATGGAAGGAGTAAGTGAAAAAGCCGTGCGAAATGCAATCAGGAAGTTCGGTGAGGATAACACCTTTAAGGATAAACCGAAAACGGGTCGAAAAAAAGGTCCTGCTAACCCTCAGTTGGATAAACGTATACTGAAGGCGTTCGAGCAAAAGAAGGAGGTTTCAGTTCGGGATGTGGCCAAAAAACTGGGCACTTCGAAGTCAAATGTTCTTCGTGCTAAAGAACGTTTGAATTTCGAACCTATAAGAAGCAGAAACAACCAAAACGTAGTTCGAAACAAGAAGCATCGATCAGGCCGATGGTTCGAAAGCTGTACAATACGATTCTTGCTGGAAATTTAAACCGTTGTTGTTAAGTTTTCGAGACATCGATTGAAGTCGAAAAATTTGGTAAGAAAGCTATGGTCTGGCAAGCAATTCGTAGCTGCGGTAAGATTTCGAAACCCTTCATCACCACTGCTTCAATGAACAGCGATATATACATCAAGGAATGTTTACAAAAACGACTTCTACTCATGATTCGAAGCCACAAGGATTCTGTTGTCTTCTGGCAAGATCTTGCTTCTTGCCACTCCTCGAAATCGACGGTAGAATGGTATACTACCAAAAATGTCACTTTCGTCCCAAAAGACATGAATCCACCAAATTGCCCACAACTTCGACCAATTGAGGAATTTTGGGTATTAACGCAGGCACATGTTAGGAAACATGTCTCGAAACCATTAAACAGTTGGAAAAAGATTGGAAAAAAAGTGTCAAAACTTGTGGCCAAGAAGCCTGTACGTAATTTAATGAGGAACGTTCGCAAGAAAGTGCGCCAGCTAGTCTACAATGGCTAAGTAGCAAATGTTGAGAATAATATTTTGTTATTGTAGTCTAATATTATCAGTATATCGAATAAAATTTGAATATCTAGCACTTGTGAATTATTTACAGCGAAATCAAAGTGCGTCCATACTTTCTGGGACAGTCTTTATTTCATTCAATTACGATCTTACAAACCGTACATTAAAGACTTGGGAGTCATCCTGGATTCGAAAATTTTTTCCTACGCATTCCTTCCGCTAGAACCAACCATGGCCATAACGAGCCAAAACTGTTTGTTATGCCGACTGTTTAATCGCTGTTTAAGTTTTCTCGAAAACTATCTCTTAAAACAATTATCGTTAGTTTTAAGAATTTATTCATGTAGTTATAATAGTCAATAAGTTGAAGTCATTTTCATTTGAATATACTGTACTCTGTTGGTACAAAAGATGAGGAGGTTTTATGCCTACTGGAGACATAGTGATAGATTGATAATAACTTATCTCCAGTGAGCTTTTCCTGCTATAAAAGTAAATCATGCATTTCTGGCACTACGACCGCTACAGCTATTTTTCACATAAATGATTCTGTAAGTCCAATTTTCGACCACTTTGAGGGCGTATTTCAATACTGACATGTTGAATATTGATTTCCAAAGGAGACCAATTCACCGGTCCAAATAATAATCTTGTCGTTGAAATGTTCTTTCAATAAATCGATTGATTAGGACGCAGTATGTGGCAAGTGGCACTATCCTGTTAAAACGCACATTTCGTCCACATCCATATCTTGAAGATTTAGTAACAAAATATAATTGGTCATGGTTCTGTATCGATTTCCATTCACCGTAACGCGTCGTCCTTTCTCATTTTCAAAGAAATAGGAACCGGCAATTCCATCAGCCCATAGGCCGCACCGAACAGTACATTTATCGAAATGCATTGGTAAATCTTGAACGGCATGTGGATTTTTTTTGTTTCTATTATAGAGGTTTTCACCTTAAGTTAATTTGCTACTTCGGGCCAGAAAAACTTTCTGATCCTATGTGCGGGGTTGGGAATCGAACTCAGGGAGGTTGCGTGAAAGGCAACGGCTTACCCATCACGCTATACCCGTCCCCTAAGGCATGTGAATTATTTTTGCTCCATTCAACCAAAAATGCGCCTCATAACTGAAGAGAATTTTTCGCTATAAACAGCTTTAATTGAGCACTGATTTTGGAAAAAAAATTTCCACAATTCGGTTAACCTATTCATGATAATTTGCCAAACAATACTGAGTAGAGACGTCACTTTACGCTGTCAAAACAATTTTCAGACAATAGAGTAATCGCTATTGAAAAAAGTGGGCGGGTGATGTCAGAGACTAAAACTAACACGCATATTTACACATCGGAATATCTAAAATTGTTCACATAAGTCAATGTATTGTGTGAATTGTTCATGGTCTCATCTTATTACTTCCAGATTCGAAAAAATAATACAAAAGCACGAAGATATAACTAAACACTTATTTTAACACACAAATTAATGAGACAGTGCCGAAATACTTCTCCCAAATACTCGTTGATACTAAACATTTTAGAAAGCTTATACTGAACATTTTGAGTGGTTATTTCATACTACTGAAAATTTAAACATACATTGCTGATCATATTTCCGATAGCATTAAGTTGTTGGGTACATGAGCTGAAATGTTTCGGCCCTAACATACAGATGGCGCTAGTTTTATTGCAGTCACCTTTCCGTTAGTTGATACTAACCTTTTAAAGACAGCTGTTCAAATTTCATGATATTCTATTCATTAGTTTGTGAGTTATTGTGCTAAGAGTGACGCTATTTTTGTTATTTTCAGAACAATGGATCAAAAACAATTTCGTGTTTTAATTCTACAATGTTTCTTTATGGGAAAAAATACCGTTCAAATGGCTTGAAAAGTGTCATGGAGACTTCGCTCCATCAGAAACAACAATAGAACGTTGGTTTGCTGACTTCAAACGTGGTCGTAGAGACACCGATGCTGCAGAACGCAGTAAACGTCAAAATGAGATCGAAACACAAGAAAACAAAAAAAATCCACAAAATCGTGTAAAGTTGCGTGTGTTAGCTGACATTGTAAAGATATCAAGAGAACGTGTTGGCTGTATATCGCATGAGCATTTGACTATGAGAAAGCTCTTTTCAATGTGAGTGCCACGTTTGCTCACTGTTGACCAAAAACGAGAACCTGTTGATGATTCTGAGCAATGTTTGGCTATGTTTAATCGTTACAAACCAGAATTTTTGCGTCGATATGTGACAATGGATGAAACATGGATTCATCACTTCACGCCGGAATCAAAACGATCGTCATCTGAGTGAACTGAGGAACTGATGAACCTCGTTCAAAGCGCCCGGAAGCACAATAATCGGCTGGGCAGGTTATGACCTCGGTTTTTTCTGGGATGTGCGTGGTGTCATATTTATCGATTATCTTGAGAAACGAAATACCATTAACAGTAAATATTACTGGATCGTTTGAAGGTCGAAATTTTTAAGAACAATATTTTGTTTCTTCAAGATAACGCATCGTGTCCCAAGTCAATCAAAACAATAGCAAAACTACATGAATTGAGCTTCGAATTGCTCCCACATCCACCGTATTCGCCAGATTCAGCTCCCAGCGGCTGTACTGGCTGTTCGCAGATCTGAAAAAAAAATGCTCGCCGGTAAGAAATTTCGCACGAATGAAGAGGTTATCGCAGAAACTGAAGCCGTTACTCGTTCTACAAAAGTGGTATTGATATGTTAGAGCGGCGCTGGATAGAAATTACGTTGATGAATAAACAGTCAAACGATAAAGAAGATGTTGTTTTATCACAATGGCTGTATACTGATCGCAGTGATTTTGTGGATAAAATTGATAAACTTGTAATTCATGACTTTATATGCACCGAATAGTCATCGTTTGTAAAGAATAGAAAAGATTCATGAAAACAAGACGAACGTTTTGCGATTTTTTTTTTTTATTATTCATTTATTATTAAAAACGCTGCTCAAGGATATCATTGTAATATATCTTAAACAACAATACATCCACTTGAAGTTTACTATACGAAAGACAGCTGACCCCCCCAATGTTAGCTTTATTATCATATCAGAATTAATGACTCAGAACACAATTGTAGTTCAGTTATTCATTTAAAAAATTAAAGATTTTAGGAAACAATTGGCAAGCTTCTTCTTCTAAGATTTATTTCATGTCTGATGGAGCAGCATTACAATACAAAAACAAGAAAAACTTCGTAAGCTTGCCTAGAATGCAGTCAAAATATGAACTAAGCGCATAATGGCATTTTTTTTGCAACATCCCATGGAAAAGGTCCCTGTGATGCTATTGGTGGCATTCTAAAACGAATGGCCAAAAAAAACTAGTCTTGCTCGCGACTATGAAAATGCCATAACAACCCCCTCTCCCCCTAAATTCCTGGTGGCAAAGTAGAGGCGAAAATTCTGTATTCTAACTCAGAAGATGAACCAAAAATATTTTTCATGTATTGCGCATTTCATACTTGATTAGACTGCTGCGAAATAAATATTTGAACAGTCCGTTTCCCGCAGTACACACATACAAATAGGTCCAGTACATGAGTACAAGTGATGTCACTTATGAAGATTTATACCTGAATTTACAGATTTCTAATTGACGCCGTAGATATTCAAGGATTGTACTCATTATCAAAGGTTAAATGGACATTTTGGAAATTTACGTCTTCAGATCATTTAGCTTTCATTTTGCACGATAAAATGCGACAATTTTTCCAATTGTCACTGCAACAATTTAATAGTACATACTTTTTAAAACCTGCTTAAAATTTTAACCTGGCATCTCTGATGTGCACGGCATATTGCATTTCTTGATAAACATTAGAAAGGGTCCCAAGTGCAAATGACAGTTTCTCTTTCTTTACTTTAATTTCTCTTTCAATTACTTATTATTCCTGTATTTTTCAACAAATTCATAAGTGCAGATCAAAAGTTGATGGTTTCAGTCATAATTCTAAGTGTTAGAGAGAGGGATTGCCGATAGACACGTACTAATCAAAATAGAGAGAGAGTAAACAAAGAGAAACTGTCATTTGCACTTAGGACCTTTTCTAGTGTATGTCTTCATTTGCACTAATATTAGCTAGAGTCTAAAAATTCGTAACATTGGCAATATGGAAATAATACAAAATAGAATGCATGAAGATAACTTTAAGACAAATGTTGTATATGAAAATCAATAATTATGAAAAATAATGTTGTGATGGTTATTTCTTTCCCTAATCCTTCCAAGAAAATAAAGAAGTAATAAAATCCCCATTACACTATACAAGTTGGATTATTACAATTTTCCGTACACAAAAATCACAGAATTGTGAAAACAAACGATATCTTTCAGGTAATAACCAAATCATGTAACAGATCGGCTGAAAAGTTCGTATCGTTTCTATGAGAGGGCGCCACTAGAATTAAATCCATACCATTTTCAGTTAGTACCAACCTTCAAAAGACACGTGTATAAATTTGACAGCTGTCTGATTATTAGTTTGTGAGATATTGCATTTTGAGTGAAGCTACTTTTGTTATTGTGAAAAAATGGAAAAAAAGGAATTTCGTGTGTTGATGAAACACTAATTTTTGATGAAAAAATGTGCCGCCGATACCAAAAAATGGCTTGATGAGTGTTATCCAGACTCTGCGTCGGGCGAAGCAACAATTCGTAAGTGGTTTGCAAAATTTCGTACTGGTCATATGAGCGCCGAAGACGATGAACGCAGTGAACGTCCAAAAGAGGCTGTTACCGATGAAAACGTGAAAAAAATCCACAAAATGATTTTCAATGACCGTAAAGTGAAGTTGATCAAGATAGCTGACGAAATAAAACCGATTTTTTTCGTCGATATATAACAATGGACGAAAGATGGCTCCATCACTTCACTCCGGAGTACAATCGACAGTCAGCTGAGTGGACTGCACGCGATGAACCGAACCCAAAGCGTGGAAAGACTCAACAATCGGCCGGTAAGGTTATGGCGTCTGTATTTTGGGATTCGCATGGTATAATTTTCATCGACTACCTTGAAAAGGGAAAAACCATCAACAGTGACTATTATATAGCGTTATTAGAGCGTTTGAAGGACGAAATTTCAAAAAAACGGCCTCATTTGAAGAAGAAAAAAGTTTTGTTTTATCAAGACAATGCACCGTGTCACAAGTCGATGAAAACCATGCTGAAATTGAACGAATTGGGCTTCGAATTGCTCCCTCATCCACCGTATTCTCCAGATTTGGCCACCAGTGATTTTTTCCTGTTCTCAGACCTCAAGAGAATGCTCGCTGGTAAAAAATTTAGAAGCAATGAAGAGGTAATCGCTGAAACTGAGGCCTATTTTGAGGCAAAGGACAAATCGTACTACAAAAATGGTATCGAAAAGTTGGAAGATCGCTATAATCGCTGTATCGCCTCTGATGGCAATTATGTTGAATAATAAAAACGAACTTTGGCAAAAAAATGTGTGTTTCTATTAAACGATACGAACTTTTCAGCCGAACTGTTATATAATAGGGCTGAAAAGTCACCAGTTGTGGCTGAACACGCAATTAAAATCCTTATAATTTAATTTTAACTCATATTCCTAAAAAAACGAAGCAATAATGCAATATTCGTTTAGTGACATAAACTCTTTTCGATTGGATTTTTGGTCAATAAAAATAAAAATATCTTCTCACAATCTGAGTTCCATTGGATTCTGGGTTGGTTTTGGCTTTCATTGATTTAGTTTACGATAAAAATACACTGAAAAAAGGTTCCGTTTGCACGAGGAAAAGTTTTTTTTTCTTTAAAAGTGCTCAACTTATTAGATTTTTTTTACTGTAGGAAGGAATCAAAATCTCATATTTTGTGACAAAATGTCATCCAAATCAAAGATGGATTTTTTTTGTTGTAAATCGACTTTAAATGTTTAAAATCGAATTTTTTCAGTGTGTGAGTCGATGAAGAGTTTTTTTTGAATATTTTTGTTATAAAATTTGACTCATTTTGTGAAAATCACTCCTTTAACATTTTATTAAGGATTTGTCGTTTTTAGACTCTTTTCAAAAGACAGTCTAGACAATTTTTGAGCTAAACAAAGTATACAGAGTGTGACAAAATTGTCATGTGCAGAAAGTTTCATTAATATCTGAGAGGGTGCTGCCAACTTTGAATACGATTTAGCGCGAAATTCGTCTTTCGTTTCCATGAAATTTCTCTCCATGAATATGTCTCTGATTTAGATTTTATTCCGATGAATCCGATGTCTTTCCCAATGACAATAGAAAGCATTCGAGGATTAAATTTCGAATGGCAACTGAAACATCTACGTTGTTTACAATTAGCACAGCGAGGTTGTTTAAAATAGTTCTCGAGATATTGAAATAGTGATTCGATATTCAAGAGATTTCTATTAATGTCAGAAGTTTACACTAATTTCAATACTGCTACAATTGGTTACAGTTCTTCAGTTGGAAGAATGTTTCATACGAGTAATGTTCGAACTTGAATACCACGAATCTGAGGCGAAGTGATTTATTTTTAGATTGTCAACAACAGAGGCTACGAGTCAAAATCCTTAACCGAGATTGAGTACCATTCTGTACCGTGTGTAGTAGCAATTTGAGAATAAAATCGCCATTCTGTTTAAACAACCAAGCCAACCTAACCAGAATCAACCTCTCTTCCACATCCGACACCAGCACCGACGACAGCTTTCCGAGTAATTGTATTCATTGTGGTAAAGAGTGTGCCTTTGCTTTCGGAATTGTAGCATTGTAAATTCACGTCGAGCGACGTCAACCGCCACCAGAAGTAGTTCTACATTTCGAGACGTTCTGACATTGCCTAGCCGAATCCCGCAGTGTGCCGTCGATGATGTGTGGGGGCTGTTGTAAAAGAGAAAATAATTGAATTGAATTTCAATTTACTGCTGTAATTAAATGTCATCCGAAGGCATCACACATCCATCGCAAGATGCATCTCTTAGACAAAAGTGTAGTAGGTGTTTACGGCGGCCGGATGTGACCCGTTATTCGGATGCAGAGCGCTCGTCGGGGTCGGTGAAGCTTTAATGAACTTCTGCTCATTTTTCTTTCAAGCAGTCTTTCAAGTTCTTTCTTGTCTAATTAGGTTTGCAGTGTGCAGCGTCTGAATACAATGTGACGTGAACAAAAGCTACACTGATAAAAATCGACACTTTGTGCCGACAGTGTTTTACGCTTAATTTTGCCACATTTGACTCGACACTTGAGCTGGAAAAGTACGTCTCTTCAAATTTTATTCAAATCATATCAATTCACTTGACACTAACAGTCGAATTGTCGGGCAGGTACATATGAACTGATGATGAAGTTTAGATTTCAATTTGAAATGTCATCATTTAGATATTAGGTTCTTAATCATTTGTTGAATATAGTTTTTTTCAATATAAGTTATTGATATATGTGTAGAATTTCTAAAATATGTGGTAGAAAACTCCCTACACCGAAACCTCCATTTACGAACTAAACGGGGGTTCGTAAAAAAAGTTTACGTTATTTGGGATTTACTTCGTAAAAAAAGTTTTGTGTGATTATTGTGGAAACCGCGCATCATATGTTTATTTTCGGAACGGATGTGAAGAGTAAGTGCAAGAAAATGATGTTTGGGCTCGTTTCAAAATCCAAGATGGCGGCTTCCGGTTTGTTGATATACCTTGAAAACCCTTGCAAAATGGATATCTTCGGAAAGGAATTGATGAGTAGATGTCGGAAAACGATGTTTGAAGTGGTTCTGAAATCCAAGATGGCGACTTCCGGTTTCTTAATATTTCTTGAAAGGCCTTACAATATGGGTATTTTCGGAAGTCGCAATCTTGGATTTCAAAACTACCTCAAACATCGTTTTCTGACATCTACTCATCAATTCCCTTCCGAAAATGCCTATATTGTATGGGTTCTCAAGAAATATCAACAAACCGGAAGTCGCCATCTTGGATTTCAGAACCACTTCAAAGATCATTTTCCGACATCTACTCATCAATTCCATTCCGAAAATACCCATATTGCAAGGGTTTTCAAGGAATATCGTTAAACCGGAAGTCGCCATCTTGGATTTCAGAACCACCTCAAACATAATTTTCCGACATCTACTCATTAACCCCGTTCCGAAAATACCCATATTGTAAGGGTTTTCGAGGAATATCAACAAACCGGAAGTCGCCATCTTGAATTTCAAAACTACCTCAAACATCGTTTTCTAACACCTACTTATCAATTCCGTTCCGAAAATACCCATATTGTATGGGTTTTCAAGGAATATCAACGAACCGGAAGTCGCCATCTTGGATTTCAGAACCATTTCAAACATCATTTTCCGACATCTACTCATCAATTCCGTTCCGAAAATACCCATTTTGCAAGAGTTTTCAAGGAATATCAATCAACCGGAAGTCGCCATCCTGGATTTCAGAACCACCTCAAATATCGTTTTCCGATATCTACTCATTAACCACGTTCCGAAAACACCCATATTGTAAGGGTTTTCGAGGAATATCAACAAACCGGAAGTCGCCATCTTGAATTTCAAAACTACCTCAAACATCGTTTTCTGACATCTACTTATCAATTCCGTTCCGAAAATACCCATATTGTATGGGTTTTCAAGGAATATCAACAAACCGGAAGTCGCCATCTTGGATTTCAGACCCACTTCAAACATCATTTTCCGACATCTACTCATCAATTCCGTTCCGAAAATACCCATATTGCAAGGGTTTTCAAGGAATATCAATCAACCGGAAGTCGCCATCTTGGATTTCCAAAATACCTCAAACATCATTTTCCGGAATGTACTCTTGAAACCCGTTCCAAAAATACCCATATAGTAGTAGTTTCCATGGAAATCGTTTTCGATGAATGACAAAACCTCTTTTTAAGAAGTAGGTTCGTAAAAAAAGTTTACGTTATTTGGGATTTGGTTCGTAAAAAAAGATTACGTTATTTGGGATTTGGTTCGTAAAAAGAGGTACGTAAAAAGAGGTAACGTATAAAAAGTGTTCGTAAACGGAGGTTTGGGTGTATTAAATCACCTTCACAAAGATCCTCCTTGCTGCCATTTTGGTCAAAACTGTTTTATTACATACTTGACACTTTGAATTGCCGCAATTGTCAGGGAATATAAAAATTATTGAGACAACATATATACATCAATACATACTGACATGTTATGACATAGGTCTATGTCTAGAAGTTACACATGTCCCCATTTATGATTAAAATGTGATGACATATGATTGAACTATTTGACGACACACATTACATCACTATGCGTTGAACTTTTGAAACACGAATGAAGCGTAGTCGATATGTTAATGATATGTTAAATGTATTCAGTGAAACACACATTTAAAAAAGTGTCGATTTTTAGCAGTGTACGATATGTCCGGTGTTCGTGCTTTTCGGAGCAGGCTTCCTATGTGAGAGATGCCCCGATCAGAAAGTTTTAGGACTCGTACTATGATCACAACATTACAAGATTCTGTTTAGTACTCTTACTTTGGAGTCAAATGGAGAAGGTTTTTGAAGTATTTACAAAATTCACTGGAAAATTTTACTGGTCGATTCAAACAACTCACGGTTAATAGCGAAGAATGGATTTTAAACACACACACAGACTTTTAATGAAACGATTTTAACGATTGTTTCGAAGGGTTTTCACATCAGAAGCGAATCATTTCGCCGAAAGTCGATTCATCAAAAATCAGTTCACCGAAAGTCGTTTCGCCGGAAAAAAAATTTTACCGAGTGGAATTGCAATGAGTTTTGTAATGTTGCTTTCAAAGTATTTTAGGTCTCTTAATTGAATAAGGACTTAAAATTTATGAAATTCTCGGAAAAACTAGTTCAGATTATAATTTTTACATGTGCAAAATTCCGTAACAATCTGTCAAGTGGTTATAGAAATGACTTTCAAGCAAGAAGTAGTGTTTCAACATATTTCTGTGCGGTCAAGGAAAATCCAGACCAGCCCAAAGGTGGATCGTGAAACAGTTGACAATCGACAATTTGACCATATTCTGAGTGGTAAAATCTGGCAACGGATCAGAAGCGAAGAAATGCTACCCTGCGATGGCAGGGAAGATGAAGGATTTCTTCAAGCACAACCCGAAGCCTGTGATTCGAGGGCATGACAAAAAGCTCAAGTCGTCCGTCTGGTTCATTCAACAGACAAGCTATACCGCAGTCTCACCTGGATGTTCCGAAATCAGTAGATCGAATTATTCGCCAAGAAGTACTTGGTGTGGCAAGCGATCTGTAGGTGCGGCCAACTCAACAAACCGTACATAATAACATCAAATCTTCCGCCGGTTGCTCTTCCTCCAGTCCCACGAAGATGACACTCTGTTTTGGCCGGAACTTTCATTGTCCCGTAGGACTCGGTTAGTCGAGATCGCAATATTGTCTATTGCATATGACAAAAATATGGATTCACTTTTCTCCGAGATAGCTAAACCGATTTTCGCAATAGTTGGATTAAATAAAAGCCATTCCACACAAAAAATAAAAATTTCAAATGGATCTAGCTTCTGCGTCCGAAGTTACAGGGTTGCAAGATAAAAAAAAAAAACTACAAAAAACCAATAGTTTGCTTTCATAACTTATCACTCAATAAATCGTGCGACTTACAAAGAAAAACACATTTTTTGCAAATAAATCAATCTAATTTAACAATTTAATCTCAATCCAGAAAAACACAAGTGCTTTGTTGGAGGGTTTGTCTTTTGTCTCGAATCAGGTTTTACGATCAGCAAACGTGTCTTAATTTGAGTTCAATTTCTCACTGGTGAGCATTTTTTTAGTAGTCACTGAGGACCAGATATGTGCTATATGGTGGATAAGGAAGCAATTCAAAGGGTTATTCATTCAATTTAATCTTCATTGCCATCGACTCGTGAATCGATACATTATCTTGGTAAAACCCTGTTTTAATCCATCTAGTGATTTAATCATACTATCATATATAATACTGTGATGTTCTTCAAAATAATTTTCTTCGAAACATGCAAAAAACAATAACCGGACTTGCTTTGTTCTGCCGTTTTCTGATAATGACTACCTATTGAAGTAGTTTTGAGGTCGATTTAGATATCTTTTACGTGTTTTGCTTGGCCCTCTAAGTGATGGTATAAATCTTACCCTATAATTCCGGAGCCGGAAGTCGGATCTAGATGAAGTACAGCAGTTAAGCCTTTCTTATATAGAAAGTCTATACAATCACTGTAAAAACCGACTTTTGAACCAAGGCTCGACCAGCTGAGCAAATGTCTGTGTGTGTGTGTGTGTGTGTGTGTGTGTGTGTGTGTGTGTGTGTGTGTGTGTGTGTGTGTGTGTGTGTGTGTATGTGTCACAAATATTGTCACTCACTTTTCTCGGAGATGGCTGAATCGATTTTCACAAACTTAAATTCAAATGGAAGGTCTTATTGTCCCATACAATGTTACTGAATTTCATTTGGACCCGACTTTCGGTTTCGGAATGCAGAGTGATATGCACTAAAAATGTGAAAATAATGTTACTTACTTTTCTCGGAGATGGAAGTTCTTAAGATGTCTTAACAGTTCGGCTTAAAAGTTCGTATCGTTTAATAGAAACACACATTTTTTTGCCAAAATTCGTTTTTATTATTCAACATAATTGCCATCAGAGGCGATACAGCGATTATAGCGATCTTCCAACTTTTCGATACCATTTTTGTAGTACGATTTGTCCTTTGCCTCAAAATAGGCCTCAGTTTCAGTGATTACCTCTTCATTGCTTCTAATTTTTTTACCAGCGAGCATTCTCTTGAGGTCTGGGGGCCAAATTTGGAGAATACGGTGCATGAGGGAGCAATTCGAAGCCCAATTCGTTCAATTTCAGCATGGTTTTCATCGACTTGTGACACGGTGCATTGTCTTGATGAAACAAAACTTTTTTCTTCTTCAAATGAGGCCGTTTTTTTTAAATTTCGTCCTTCAAACGCTCTAATAACGCTATATAATAGTCACTGTTGATGGTTTTTCCCTTTTCAAGGTAGTCGATGAAAATTATACCATGCGAATCCCAAAATACAGACGCCATAACCTTACCGGCCGATTGTTGAGTCTTTCCACGCTTTGGGTTCGGTTCATCGCGTGCAGTCCACTCAGCTGACTGTCGATTGGACTCCGGAGTGAAGTGATGGAGCCATGTTTCGTCCATTGTTATATATCGACGAAAAAAATCGGTTTTATTTCGATATAACAGTTCCAAACACTGTTCAGAATCATCAATTCGTTGTTGTTTTTGTTCGATTGTGAGCTCACGCGGTACCCATTTTGCACAAAGCTTTCTCATATCCAAATATTCGTGAATAATATGTCCAACACGTTCCTTTGATATATTTAGGGTGTGAGCTATCTCGATCAACTTCACTTTACGGTCATTGAAAATCATTTTGTGGATTTTTTTCACGTTTTCATCGGTAACAGCCTCTTTTGGACGTCCACTGCGTTCATCGTCTTCGGTGCTCGTATGACCAGTACGAAATTTTGCAAACCACTTACGAATTGTTGCTTCGCCCGGTGCAGAGTCTGGATAACACTCATCAAGCCATTTTTTGGTATCGGCGGCACTTTTTTTCATCAAAAAGTAGTGTTTCATCAACACACGAAATTCCTTTTTTTCCATTTTTTTTTTTTCACAATAACAAAAGTAGCTTCACTCAAAATGCAATATCTCACAAACTAATAATCAGACAGCTGTCAAATTTATACACGTATCTTTTGAAGGTTGTTACTAACTGAAAATGGTATGGATTTAATTCTAGTGGCGCCCTCTCATAGAAACGATACGAACTTTTCAGCCGATCTGTTAAGAATATCCTAATTTTTATTCGGATCAAATCCCTGGTTTCGGGAAAAGGGTGCGCAGTATGAAAACATCAATTTCAGGAATACTTTATTCATAAGCTACCTTTTTATATTGGCCAGTGATTTTCCATAGTTTGCAGACCATGAGACTCTGAAACCGAATAAACCATTGATAGTCCAATAAATGATTTGCTAAATTTTATCCAAGTCCGACTACCGGTACATTTATTTCCCACATTTAAAACGTCATAGAGAACCGTAAATAAATTTGTAGTTCATGTTAGTGTATGGTTGAATGAACCGAATGTCACCATGCCGATATCCAGCTTTCGGTTCCGGAAGTACCAGCAATAATAATCAAATATGATGAAATAGAGCTCACTTCACTTTCTCACATATGATTGAAAAGATTTTCACTAACTTAAATTCAAATGTAGTGTATCAATGTAGTAGTATTATGAAACAAAAATATTCAAAAGTATTTTCTGGACTTTTCAAATTGTAGTATTTCGGGGAATTTCTGCTGTAATATACAGGAAAAAGTGAAAATGAGGAAGGCATCATTACACCACTAGGTGGATTAAAACAGGTTTTTTTTTAATATAACCATAATACCATTCATTTGAATCGAAGTCTGTTTACCGTTTATCGTTTATCGTTTATCGTTTATCGTTTATCGTTTATCGTTTATCGTTTATCGTTTATCGTTTATCGTTTATCGTTTATCGTTTTTCGCTTGTCGCTTGTCGCTTGTCGCTTATCGTTTATCGTTTATCGTTTATCGTTTATCGTTTATCGTTTATCGTTTATCGTTTATCGTTTATCGTTTATCGTTTATCGTTTATCGTTTATCGTTTATCGTTTATCGTTTATCGTTTATCGTTTATCGTTTATCGTTTATCGTTTATCGTTTATCGTTTATCGTTTATCGTTTATCGTTTATCGTTTATCGTTTATCGTTTATCGTTTATCGTTTATCGTTTATCGTTTATCGTTTATCGTTTATCGTTTATCGTTTATCGTTTATCGTTTATCGTTTATCGTTTATCGTTTATCGTTTATCGTTTATCGTTTATCGTTTATCGTTTATCGTTTATCGTTTATCGTTTATCGTTTATCGTTTATCGTTTATCGTTTATCGTTTATCGTTTATCGTTTATCGTTTATCGTTTATCGTTTATCGTTTATCGTTTATCGTTTATCGTTTATCGTTTATCGTTTATCGTTTATCGTTTATCGTTTATCGTTTATCGTTTATCGTTTATCGTTTATCGTTTTTCGCTTGTCGCTTGTAGCTTATCGTTTATCGTTTATCGTTGTTAGATAAATCAGAAGAATTGTCTAAATTATTAATGAATGTAACACATCCATCTTTTCCGAAATAAAAAAAATCGATGTAATCTTCACTATGAAAGCAAAACATCTGCTCCTCACCGAAAACCGGAAAAAAACGCTGGTCTGCTGCGAAAGTGAAAGAAGTGAAAGCTTTCGACGGGAAAAAATGCATTTCTCATATCGTCATTCACACCGATTTTAATCGGTGCTTGGAGCTGGCAATCTCATCAGAAATGTTGGTTGGATTTTTAATTGAAGGATGAAATCTCGTACCGATATAACAATATTGATGAATTTTGGGTCTGCCGAATCTCATGAATAATTTTCCTCGATTTTCGATGAGTCTGATGAAGTGATGAAGCCTTGTTCATAACGCAGGTTGCATCAAAGCCAACTTCATATGATGGAATTCCGCGAATGAAATTCCATTGGAAAAAATAATTCACATGTATTTGAGAGTTTTCCCTACGTATCTTATTTTCCCGGCGGGCGGCCTCTCGTTCGTTCGTTTTTATTTTTGCAAACTTGAATCCAGGTCAGTTTGCCACCACCCCGATGTTAATGAGTCTCGACTGTCATTGTCAAAGTAGCAGTAGCATGGTGAAAATGAAATATTCCATCAATTAAACCGTAATTACCGTGACCGAATGGAAATTATGGAACGTAATAAGGGGACAAAAATCGTGTTTTTCAGCGTGTAAAACCCACTTACCATTGGAATGCGGAAGCCCCATCACATCTGCTGCAGAATCGTATTCCACCCCGGGAAAGAAAGTCGCAACAGTTGACACTGTGTCATCAATAATGTAGGGTAAAAACGATAGAACCGGAGCGTTCATTATTCGAAACCGGATGATATGGCAATTTGCCATGTCCAATTGATTTGCACTACGTGGAAGACATCCAACTGTTTCAATCCTTCCAGTTCCTGGTCTTTCGATAGAGCTAGCTTGATTTTCATTCACGGTACGGAAAGAATCAGTTATCAATTTGAATTATTTATATTTTTTATTAATCTGATCCAATTTCAGTTACTTTCAATTCAGTTCTAACTAGCTCGCCGGGCACGGGAAAAATGGCTTCTTGGGAAATTATATATTCATGAAAAAATGACTGACTTTCGAAAGGCAACGGAAAATTTGTCCACTGTGTTTTAATTGTTATTTCGTTTTTACCGGTTTGATCGACAGATGGAGGAAATTTTGATCTTAGACGAGCAACTTTGCCTCTCCGGTTTGTCCTGTGGATGTCTGTTAAGACAAACGACAGAAATGTTGTTAACCCGCTTTCACATTGCGTTTTTGTCCACCCAAGTTATAGTGAAATGTGTGTCATATAATCGTGATTGAAGATTAAAGTTGATGTAATAAACAAACAAAATTTGTCCGACCGCCTTCGAAAATACGCAGTTTAAGTAAAAATCTAGCAAAAAAAAATTATATATAGAAAAAATATTAATTTCAGTGATTCATCATCATTTTGGTTTAAATCAACTTGATTACATGGAACACTAAATACTGCAACAAAGCCTATTGGAAATGGAGGTTGACTTTATTTCGATTCCTCCCGTTTAGTAAAACGTTTGAAATATAACATATCCATCAATTTGCGTGACTGACACACAGATGGCGCTATTTACTTTTTAAATTGTCAGTTATGAAGTACCAACTTTCAAAAGACTATGTGCGAAATTTCACGACATTTTGAGTAGTCAGAAAAAAAACAGCCATTTAAGTAAAACTTCTTTTACCTTTTTCAAAACGATGAATTCAAAACAATTTCGTGTGTTAATTTATCGTTGCTGCTTGATAAAAAATATAATACTGTACAGACCCAGGTATGGGTTCAAAAGTGTTACCCGGATTTTAACCCATCGAAAAGAACCAACGTGGTCGTACAGAAACCGATGATGGTGAACGTTCTGGTCGTCCAATTGAGGTGATTACTCCAGAGAATATCAAAACAGCTCACGATAAACGATAAACGATAAACGATAAACGATAAACGATAAACGATAAACGATAAACGATAAACGATAAACGATAAAGGATAAACGATAAACGATAAACGATAAACGATAAACGATAAACGATAAACGATAAACGATAAACGATAAACGATACACGATAAACGATAAACGATAAACGATAAACGATAAACGATAAACGATAAACGATCAACGATCAACGATAAACGATAAAAAACAAAAAATAAAAAAACAAAAATAAAACAAAAAATAAAAAACAAAAAATAAAAAACAAAAAACATAAAACAAAAAAACAAAAAACAAAATAAAAAAAACAAAGAACAAAAAACAAAAAACAAAAAACAAAAAACAAAAAACAAAAAACAAAAAACAAAAAACAAAAAACAAAAAACAAAAAACAAAAAACAAAAAACAAAAAACAAAAAACAAAAAACAAAAAACAAAAAACAAAAAACAAAAAACAAAAAACAAAAAACAAAAAACAAAAAAACAAAAAACAAAAAACAAAAAACAAAAAATAAACAAATAACAAAAAACAAAAAACAAAAAACAAAAAACAAAAAACAAAAAACAAAAAACAAAAAACAAAAAACAAAAAACAAAAAACAAAAAACAAAAAACAAAAAACAAAAAACAAAAAACAAAAAACAAAAAACAAAAAACAAAAAACAAAAAACAAAAAACAAAAAACAAAAAACAAAAAACAAAAAACAAAAAACAAAAAACAAAAAACAAAAAACAAAAAACAAAAAACAAAAAACAAAAATCAAAAAACAAAAAAACAAAAAACAAAAAACAAAAAACAAAAAACAAAAAACAAAAAACAAAAAACAAAAAACAAAAAACAAAAAACAAAAAACAAAAAACAAAAAACAAAAAACAAAACAAAAAACAAAAAACAAAAAACAAAAAACAAAAAACAAAAAACAAAAAACACAAAAAACAAAAAACAAAAAACAAAGAACAAAAAACAAAAAACAAAAAACAAAAAACAAAAAACAAAAAACAAAAAACAAAAACAAAAAACAAAAAACAAAAAACAAAAAACAAAAAACAAAAAACAAAAAACAAAAAATTAAAGACAAAAATAAAACAAAAAATAAAACAAAAAATAAAAAACGAAAAACATAAAACAAAAAAAAAACAAAAAACAAAATAAAAAAAAAACAAAAAACACAATAGGATTAATTACAATAATCATCTTATATTATAAACTAATATCCTAAATAGATCACTAAATAATGTATGATAAGTTTGATATATGATATATAATAAGTTTGATGATAATATATCATTAACTTAACGAAAAAATTGAAATTTTGTTTTAGTTTATTTTTTGTCACTGTGAAGGCGATAGCTTCTGAATGCTAGTTGTATACAGCCATCATTTGATTTATTGGTCCATTTTTTGGGATAGTTTGTTCGCTGGTGGTTTGAAATAAAGATATTTCGTTTTCTTAAAGGCCTAGAAAGTATGTATCTACACATCTACGAGAAAAACCCTGTGATTTCACATCCTATTAGATGCACATAAATAGAGCGTCACAGTTCACGTAAATTTACGTTGAAGAACGGTTAATATTGTGTCTAAAAATTCGCAAAGTACGTCTGTAAATCGACTGATCCACAAAGGCACATATCTGCTTGGCTGGTAAAAGGTGCATTTAAATTCATACAGTCGCATCTGCTAGCAGAATGCAAGGTACAGTCGAAACCAGTAAAATTTAAGCTAATATAACATTAAGTCATTTCAAATGAAATTTTCCGTCATTTGACAAATTAGATCTTTATGAATTACATCGTATGAGGGATTACGTCACTTGTAAAATATAAATTTGTTTGGTGTGCATGTAATTTAAGACATTGTCACTCACCGTTGTAAATTCTCTGCATTCTTCTAATGTTTGTATAGTGATGGGCATACAGCGAGCTCTATAGAACGTCTTGTCCAGTCGCATTTACGAAGAGCAAACAATAAAAATTGTTTTTGTACTGGTCTATTCAATCTTCTCATGTGATTAAGTAAAGTGACCAAACTGAGCTACAGTATTCCAGAGCTAAAAAATTTCGAATCTTAAAATGCAATAAAAATCCAGCGGTGTCAATTCGCAGCTTCTCGGAGGCCAGCTCTCATCACCATTTCTGCTGATTATTCGATTTTCTAAGATTGTTTCGTTAGCTGTGTGACATGTAGCACCGTCCGGTTGAAACCAAATAAACCTTGGAATCCTCAAGATTCTCTTTTTCCAAAAAGAGTTTTTTATCGTCTGCGTATATTAGCACTTTAATTTGTTTTAAGAACAAATGTCGGTAAAAAATAAAATAAATAAAAGAGGGCCTAAATGAGATCTTTGGGGGACCGCGGAAGTGACGTGAATGGAGCTAGTTTTTTTACCTTTGAATTTTACAATTTGTTGACGATTTGTAAAATAAGATTCGAACTTTTTGAGAAGACCTGGCAAGGTTTCCAGTTTCTGTAACTAACTGTCAGGGTATAGTGGACGAATTCAAGTAAATTAGTAGTAGTAGAACCACAGAGAACAGACATCCAAGAAGAGAATTCAATTCGTGTAGGAAATTTAACGGTATTTTTTAAAAAGGAATTACCAAGTAGCAATTCTCCTGTAGAGGCGCTCCGAGTAATCCCTTATGGGCTCTTTCGTTCAATCTTTCATACAATGGTAATTATTGCGTGCAAAGTCGTGCGCAACGGTGATTTTTAACGGATTTCTACTTGTATGCTTTAGCTTTTTTGAAAAAGTTTATACTAGCTTGGATGTCTGTTCTCTGTGGTAGAACGTCCTTCTAAAAATCCAGATTGCTTGTGAGTAATTCTAGTTTTGATTTGACTGGACTGTCTTATAATCGAAGCAAAAATATTGGGATTATATTACAATTCTTTGATTGAAAGTCGAGTAATCGGCAAAATAATTTTTCTACTCTACTAACGACGTTGGTACAATAGCCCAATGCAGACTCAAACTAAATGAAGTTTTCCGACTAAATGTACTGAATAATGTCTCCAAAAACGGGTTCTTCCTCTCCTAACATTCACGACGATCCAACGATCCTATGGTCAATTGTGGCATCATGCCACTGCACGAAGGACGTGTTAGAGTTAAATAAATTATATCAATTTCGTGCAGAAAGATTTGAACCCTCCAAACACTCCCACTACACGATTTGAAAGGAGCATCTTCCAAAAACAACCTGAAATATTTTTACGTTTCGTCTTCGACTCATCAGTACGTCAGCAGATTATGCTGAACTGCTGATGCCAACACAATTAATGCTTTTTGAAAAATACTTTTTTGCGCCGAAGTTCAATTGCTCTAAATTTGACGGCACACTGACCGCTCACAGATTTTAATCATTCAGGGATTTTTGGTACCTCGTGGGTAAAGTACCGTAGTGAAGAATGAAGATGAAAAGAAGAAAGCTTGAGCAATAAACGGTCGATTATGAGGTAGTGCAGAACCCTGCGGCCAATACCAAGGTTCGCGCATTCGAAAATATATAGTAAATGTAAAAAAAAATTGAATGATTCCAAAACCAGCATCATTTGCTTCTTTTTACTCCTCAGAAATTTTATAATAATCTATTTAAAACTCGAATGTTCAGAATAGTTTCTGTATGTGCGACTTTTATACAGTACACGAACAAGCATAAGACATATTTTCATTTGCGCTTAGTTAACGGAAAAGTACCGCAATAATGAGCCCGAAAGATACATCAAAACAAATGTTTTGATGCTAAGTAAATAAGAAACTCAATTGGATTTCTTTTAAAGTCCCTTCCACGGATTATAAAGCAGTCGGAAAAGTTCAAGTAAAAGAGTATCCTTTCTGAATTGGGCATGAAAAAATGGCTTATTTTCAATAGTAAATATTTCAGATGTACGATTTTAGGTCAGCAAAACGAGTGTAAAAACTATCATCTTTCAATATTCTTCATTTCTCTCAAGCCGAATCAGTTCCAGTTACGATATTAGGACAAACGTACAATTCGACGAAATGACCCCCTTGTAGAAATGGCATTCGGCAAAATGACTCTTTCAGCCAACTGGCTTTCGTCGAAACGATATTCGACGAAACGGCTTTCGGCGAATTGGTTTTCGGCGAATTGGTTTTCGGCGAATTGGCTTTCGGCGAATTGGCTTTCGGCAAATTGGCTTTCAGCGGATTGGCTTTCGGCGAATTGGCTTTCGGTGGATTGGCTTTCGGTGAATTGGCTTTCGGCGAATTGGCTTTCGGCGAATTGGCTTCCGGCGAATTGGCTTTCGGCGAATTGGTTTTTGGCGAATCGGCTTTTGGCGAATTGGCTTTCGGCGAATTGGCTTTCGGCGAATTGGCTTTCGGCGAATTGGCTTTCGGCGAATTGGCTTTCGGCGAATTGGCTTTCGGCGAATTGGCTTTCGGCGAATTGGCTTTCAGCGGATTGGCTTTCGGCGAATTGGCTTTCGGCGAATTGGCTTTCGGCGAATTGGCTTTCGGTGGATTGGCTTTCGGTGAATTGGCTTTCAGCGAATTGGTTTTCGGCGAATTGGCTTTCGACGAAACGGTTTTCGGCGAATTGGCTTTTGGCAAACTGACTTCCGGCAAACTTGTTTTCGGCGAAGTGGCTTTCGACAAACTAGTTATCGGCAAACTGACTTTCGGCGAAACGCCTCTTTGCGCAAACTGGGTTTCGAAAAACTGGCTTTCGACGAATTGGTTTTCGGCCAGCTAGCTTTCGGCGAATTGGCTTTCGGCGAATTGGCTTTCAGCGATATGGCTTTTGGCGAATTGACTTTCGGCGAATTGGCTTTCAGCGAATTGGCTTTCGGCGAATTGGCTTTCGGAAAACTGGCCTTCGACGGAACGCCTCTTTCCGCAAACTGGTTCCCGAAAAACTGGCTTTCGACCAGCTAGCTTTCAGCGAATTGGCTTTCGGCGAATTGACTTTCAGCGGATTGGCTTTCGGCGAATTGGATTTCGGTGGATTGGCTTTCGGTGAATTGGCTTTCAGCGAATTGGTTTTCGGCGGATTGGCTTTCGGCGAATTGGCTTTCGGTGGATTGGCTTTCGGCGAATTGGCTTTCGGTGGATTGGCTTTCGGTGAATTGGCTTTCGGAAAACTGGCCTTCGACGGAACACCTTTTTCCGCAAACTGGTTTTCGAAAAACTGGCTTTCGACCAGCTAGCTTTCAGCGAATTGGCTTTCGGCGAATTGACTTTCAGCGAATTGGGTTTCGGCGAATTGGCTTTCGGTGAATTGGCTTTCGGCAAACTGGCTTTCGGTGAAACGCCTCTTTTCGCAAACTGGTTTCCGAAAAACTAGCTTTCGACGAGTTGGTTTTCGGCCAACTCAGTTTGAAGATTTATATCCTATTATTGACTATTATTCAGATATGTGTACAAGATATATTGTCTGTGATGAATTCGCACTTCAGCTTCTCCTTTCAAATTTTGGACACGAATATGCACAATCTACACAGTCCATGAACCAATTAAAGTGACTATCGATATTCGGAATAAAAATATGGAAGTTAGATATCTAGTTATATCCAGTATTGTCACCATTTTTACCCACCCACCGTTTTGATTGCGTGAATGTAGAATCAACTTATGATGTTGTTTCATGTAAAAAAGTGAGAAAAATATCAAGACAGACAATCCGCGTCTTTGCTGTACATGTTTCAGAAAGCAACCCGATTAAATAGCACTGAACACGTGCATGATACTTTGTACGCACCGGTTGCAGTCGTACGTCGGGTACATGGCTTTAAGAAATTTGGTTTATTACAATTAAAAAACATATCCTTAATTAAGTAGCCAGTTTACATCGGTTTGAGTCACCAACATTTTATTAACACACGTAGGACCTGTAATTTAAATTTTTCAACTATAGATGTACGATTTCAAAGTACAGTATGCACACTAAATTATCTATTTCAGCTAGAATGTAACTATACAGCTCGCTATTAGTGACTTTTTTCGGTACTTCAGCACTGATCTAGTAGCGAAGAATAAATGTTCACAAAACTGCGATAAAAGATAACCATGTTCAGTCGACAACGCAACCGGTTTTGAGTGAAAAACAATTACTATTCGCCTGCTGTTGCTCGTATCTAGTATTTTTTACTTCCAATGGAGTTCGTTAATTTGGCACGCTTTATAAATTAATGTGATAAATTTTCTTTATATTCTACAACAAAAATGAAAATAGAAATTCGACTGAACTTTCCTACAGAAATTTTTGACGTAGAAGAACGAATAACTTTCGCATTGATACTGTTTTTGACGGAAACGAAAGACGAAAAAGCTTCGTCTTTGTTCGTTTGATTTCACGAATAAGACACTGTTGAATTGGACTCATTTGACATCGATCACCACACCGACAATGGCAACGTTATGTTTTCATTTCTCGAACAAATTCTAAAAAACCAAACCGAATACGGTGTCGACTAGCGTAAACTTGCTATCCTATGCAACACAAAGCTTTCCATGGTTACTTTCTGATATAAAAAGCTCGACAAGCTTCTGACGAACATGTTCATAAAAAAACCATTCATTCGTCACTCATCTTCCCCATCAGCAGAAGAATGTACGTTAGCGCTCCGATCACTCAACCACTCAGAGGCCTCTCCCGGAACCAGTGAAGGGAACCAGCCAAAGCGCATGTCCTGCACTCAGCCACACAGAAAGGAGAGTACCCTTCCAAAGCGAAACTCACATCCCAGAAACCGGCAACCGAAGTAAATGCTCCACGTCTAGCGTCAACGATGAAGACTCAGCAGGCGGTCGGTGGTTGGCATGAAAACCAGCCACGTGACTAGACTGACTCCACTGACTGACTGACTGACGGACTGGTTTGTCCTTTACAAGGGATTTTTTTGTGTGTGGAGGTGGGAACCCGGGCCGTCATTATGAGCACCTGTTATTTTGCCAAAGTTCGATGTTTATACTTGATCCGTTCGGTATGTACTTATTTTTATCGCTCGCTAAAAGTGTTTTGCCTCTTGACGTGTTTTGAAATAAACTTCGAATATAAACAAAACAGTATCCGCTGGTATTCCATTTCGAAGTGGAACGTAACTGTTTCTCGTTTTGACGAACTTTGCAGCGGATTCGAAAGTGTAGATACACGAAAGACAATTGCAACAAGTTATTAATATTCTTTCTCGACTTTAAAAGGTAGTGCTCAAAAATTCCTATCTCATGGCTGCCCCATATGCCTGTGGGGACATTTGGTCAAAGGAACGGTGCCAACTGGGCAGGTTCACAGTTCTAGTAGGAGAATGTGAAGGACTGACGTATATATATATATATATATATATATATATATATATATATATATATATATATATATATATATATATATATATATATATATATATATATATATATATATATATATATATATATATATATATATATATATATATATATATATATATATATATATATATATATATATATCTATATATATATATATATATATATATATATATATATATATATATATATATATATATATATATATATATATCTATATATATATATATATATATATATATATATATATATATATATATATATATATATATATATATATATATATATATATATATATATATATATATATATATAACACCATTTTTCTATTTGCTAAAGCGAATGTTTGTTGATTTTTAATTTTTTTTTGTTTGTTCAAATTTGCCTCATCATTTCGCTAAGTTTGTCGGGTTGTTGGAATTGAAAATGCACTCAAAGTTATCGGAAATGGCTAGACCAACTTAGTTTCAAGTTTGATTTCAATTGAAAGTTTCATTTTACCATAGAATTTTGTTGATACTGTTCCGATCCCACTTCCGGTTTCGGAATTACAGAAAGAATATATGTAAAAAATTGCAGTATATATGCACTCAATTTTCCTCGAGATGGCTGGACTGATTTTCACAAACTTAGATTTAAATTGTAGGTTTCATGATCCCACGAAAACGTTTTTATATCCTACTGGATTTGACTTCCGACTCCGATATTACGGGATGTGATTCAAAATACGAGGAAGATATGCATTTAATTTTTACGGATATGACTTCACCGACTTTGATAAACTTCGATTCAAGTGACAGAACGTAGAGTCTCATATCGAATTTGTGAAATGTATTTAGATCCGACTGGCGGTTCCGGGATTCCAGATGATTAGTGTTAAAAAATTCAAATTCATGAGCGTTTCGTCATGCGGAACTATGTGAAGAGTAGCGAATTCCTTAAAACTGATTGATAAATTTCTCAAGTTTTTAGAATTCGTTGAACTTCCCGACTTCCGGTTCCGGAAGTACTAAGAATGATAATCAACAAAATCTCAAATGAAACGCACTCCGATTCCTCAAAGATGATTGGGCTGATTTTCACAAACTTTGATTCGAGGTAAAAGGTCTATATTTCGGTAGATGACTGTTGAATTATAGTCTGATCCAACGTTTTTTTAGTAACGATGCAGAGAACATAAAAAATGTTAGAAACTGCGTAAAAGACTAAACATTTCAAATAGTAGGTCTTGTTATATGATGGCCAAAAGAACCGATCACACTACAGTTTCTGTTTTCGGGAGGACCGAAAATTGTAGTCAAATATTCCATGTCGGATATCGCAGTCGGATTTCTCAGAGATGGTTAGGTCGATTTTGAAAACTTTATGTTTCAAGATTTCAGGTCTTTCATTGTCATATGCGAGATTTAATTTTTATCAGGATCCAACTTCCGGTTCCGGTGTTATAAAGTCATGACATTGTGATTTTGATACAAATTAGGTCTGAGATTTTCACTGAATATGGAAATTAAAATTGAGCTAATTCTGAGACTGCTATTTGATCTAAGAATAAAGATTTAGATTTAGATTTGGAATTAGAAAAGGATTGGGATTCGCATTCGGATATCGATTGGGATTGAGAATTAGAAAGGGAATTGAATTGGCATTGGGATTGGAATTGAGATTAGAATTGGGATAGAAATTGAAAATTTTGGATTAGGAATTAGAATTAAAATGCGAATTGGAATAAAGATTGGAATTAAGATTTGAACTTAGACTGAATTGGGATTGGAATCACCCTGAATACGTGATTCGGATTCGCATTTGGATTTGAACTCGGATTCGGGTTCGCATTCGAATTCGGATTCCGATTTTGATTCGGATTGGGATTGGGAATCAAAGCAAGAATTGGAATAAAGGTTAAAATTAAGATTGGAACTAGAATAGGAATTGGGATTGGGATTAGGATTGGGATTCGGATTCGGATTCGGATTCGGATTCGGATTCGGATTCGGATTCGGATTCGGATTCGGATTCGGATTCGGATTCGGATTCGGATTCGGATTCGGATTCGGATTCGGATTCGGATTCGGATTCGGATTCGGATTCGGATTCGGATTCGGATTCGGATTCGGATTCGGATTCGGATTCGGATTCGGATTCGAATTCGGATTCGGATTCGGATTCGGATTCGGATTCGGACTCCGATTCAGATTCAAATTCGAATTCAGATTCGTATTCGAAAACGGATTCGGATTCGGATTCGGATTCGGATTCGGATTCGGATTCGGATTCGGATTCGGATTCGGATTCGGATTCGGATTCGGATTCGAATTCGGATTCGGATTCAGATTCGGATTCGGATTCGGTTTCCACTAGGAACTAAAACAAGAATTGGATTAAAGATTGTAATTAAGATTGGAATTGGCATTCGGATTCGGACTCCGACTCTGATTCTGATTCGGATTGGGATTTTGATTCTGATTCTGATTGCGATTGAGAATTAAAATGGAAATTGGAATGCAGATTGGAATGAATATTGGATTGGGATTCGGATTCGGATTCGGGTTCGGATTCTTGTTCGGATTCGGATTTGGTTTCGGATTCGGTTTCGACTAGGAATTAAAACAAGAATTGGAATAAAATTTGTAATTATGATTGGAATTGCGATTCGAATTCGAACTACGATTCTGATTCTGATTCGGGTTGCGATTGAGAATTAAAATGGAAATGCAGATTGGAATGAATATTGGATTGGGATTCGGATTCGGATTCGGATTTGGATTCGAATGCAGATTCGGACACGGATTCGGATTCGGATTCGATTTCGACTAGGAATTAAAACAAGAATGTAATTAAGATTGGAATTGGGATTCGGATTCGTACTCCGATTCTGATTCTGATTGGGATTGAGAATTAGAATTATGACTGGGACTAGAATTGAGATTGGTATCAGTCTACATTCGTAAAAACGTGATCCGGATTCGCAATTCCGATTCTGATTCGGATTGTGATTGAGAATTAGAATGGAAATTGGAATAAAGATCGGAATTAATGTTGGATTGGGATTCGGATTCGGATTCGGATTCGGATTCGGATTCGGATTCGGATTCGGATTCGGACTCGAATTCAGATTCGGATTCAGATTCAGATTCGGATTCTGATTCGGATTGGGATTGCAAATTAGAATGGAAATTAGAATAAAGATAAGAATTAAGATTGAATTCGGATTCGGATTCCGATTCTGAGTCGGGACTGGGACTGGGACTGGGACTGGGACTGGGACTGGGACTGGGACTGGGACTGGGACTGGGACTGGGACTGGGACTGGGACTGGGACTGGGACTGGGACTGGGACTGGGACTGGGACTGGGACTGGGACTGGGACTGGGACTGGGACTGGGACTGGGACTGGGACTGGGACTGGGACTGGGACTGGGACTGGGACTGGGACTGGGACTGGGACTGGGACTGGGACTGGGACTGGGACTGGGACTGGGACTGGGACTGGGACTGGGACTGGGACTGGGACTGGGACTGGGACTGGGACTGGGACTGGGACTGGGACTGGGACTGGGACTGGGACTGGGACTGGGACTGGGACTGGGACTGGGACTGGGACTGGGACTGGGACTGGGACTGGGACTGGGACTGGGACTGGGACTGGGACTGGGACTGGGACTGGGACTGGGACTGGGACTGGGACTGGGACTGGGACTGGGACTGGGACTGGGACTGGGACTGGGACTGGGACTGGGACTGGGACTGGGACTGGGACTGGGACTGGGACTGGGACTGGGACTGGGACTGGGACTGGGACTGGGACTGGGACTGGGACTGGGACTGGGACTGGGACTGGGACTGGGACTGGGACTGGGACTGGGACTGGGACTGGGACTGGGACTGGGACTGGGACTGGGACTGGGACTGGGACTGGGACTGGGACTGGGACTGGGACTGGGACTGGAACTGGGACTGGGACTAAGACTGGGACTGGGACTGGGACTGGGACAGGGTTTGGGACTGGGACTGGGACTGGGACTGGGACTGGGACTGGGACTGGGACTGGGACTGGGACTGGGACTGGGACTGGGACTGGGACTGGGACTGGGACTGGGACTGGGACTGGGACTGGGACTGGAACTGGGACTGGGACTCTGGGATGGGATACACAGAATACGAGTTTTGGCTTTAAATCTTGTTATTTATTCGTCGCATTCTTCACCGATTATTTGTATTTCGGTGAATTCGAAGCCTAAAGCTTCTAAACAATCACAACTAGTAGCCATTGTCTAATAAAAAGCTTCTACTAGCGTACTATCCAACAAAAGTTTAAATCGTTCTAAAATCTATGCGTGAAAACTATTTGCAATCTATCATTCACCATATGGTAGTTTCAAGCATCTGCCACATGCAACATGAAACCGGAACCTAACGCAGCCTGATTAAAACAATTGAAATCTGCAATGTTTTTGGGACGCAATAATTCCAGTAGGGGAAGTGGGCTAAATCTGTCACCCTTAACGTTTCACTAGACATCACTTTTTCCCTGACGAAGTACACATATTGTTTAAATATACTTATACTAGGATGTGACATGGACGAAATTTTAATGCCATCTCTTTGATGCTAAAAAAAATAGTCTAACACTTAGAGTGGCGGGCTTGCCCCCAATTGCCCTATACTGGATTATGCTTTGTGGAACAACGGGTCTGTGTTTTCGTTCCTTCGATGAATATTCAGTTTTGTGTCAAAGCACGAACATTCCAATTTTGATAACAGGATTTAATCAGCCTTGTGTCCGTAAGGCACAACTAATAGCAAAATCTAACACTTCAATAAAATAAATCTGTAACTGAAATGAAAATAACGAAATTCAATCAATTTCATCCTGACGAGATCCTGGGCGTTTTCAGAGTCTAAATATTGCATAGAAAATGCCTTCACCAAAGGTTGTGAACAATAAATTCCATCAATGTTTAATTAAATTCATTACCAACTAATTAATTTAACGGGCACACATATTTGCTTGAACTGATCCGGGGAATTTAAACGATTTCACTTCAACCGGAATCCACTCTGCGGATGAAAATTCACTACAAAACGGCTATTCCCATTTCCCCGCTAGTCCAGTCACACTAAATGGAAAACCGCGGCCTGCTTTGCAATAATAAACCATTATTTCATTGTCTACTTCACAGACCGAGCAGCCGGGTCCAGGTTTTTCCACACGGGAAAAAATGGAGTTGAAGCAGAAGGACACCCAAGGCAGCCAACCAAGCTTACCTGTTTCTGTTTCCATTTTTTTCTTTTCGCGACATTGGATCGCGGGAGGAGATTTAGTTTCCATCTTCTGTCGGTGGGGACTTACCTGGAACGAGAACAAAATGAGAAAAGCTAGGTGAGACACAGAATACAAAACGTGGAACGTGGCAGACGAGAATTTAAATTAAATTGAGCGGAATTAGATTTGTCCTTCCTGCCACCACTCGGTCCATGTGGAGGATAGTAAAAATTAAAAAAAATCAATTCATAATAATGTGACAGATGATTTACTATCAGGACAGTTTTCCCGGCTGTGAGTAAAAGTTTTACAAACACGCTGGGAAGAGAATGTTTGTATTCCGGGTAGTTATCTTTCAGTGCTTCCGAACAGCGAACATCATTCCGGATTTGTCATATCCGAGTGGATGGAAAGTCGTAATGGAATTACAGTGTTTTGTGAGTTCACAATTGATGGTGTTTGTTGAAAATAAGGCGTCCTGTTCTAATTGAAGAATTGAAAATATATCAAAATTGTATTATAACTAAAAACAGAAAACTACCGAATTTTACGAAGTTAGATGTATTGTAATGTTTTGAAGTATTTTTTCTTCCCAAAAACCACCATATAAGTCCTTTTTCGTATCCGCAAAACTTGATGGTTTTGGGCCAATCCTTGAAACGATATCATCTTTCAAAACTTCGTATGAAGTGAACCGTTGTCCAGCAGATAGAAATCCGATTGTGCTATATATGGATAGTATGGTGGGTGAAAGAGCACTTCTCATTTTTGCGTTTGCAAGTAAGTTTCGAAAGCTCGGATTGGTAGACCACTAAGCTATCTCGAGAAAACTTGTCATGACACTTTGCGCGGAATTTCGAGGTTACGCATTTCTTTACGTGAATTTTCAAAGTTCTCCTATTTTTTTGGCTTAGAAATGCATGAAACTTTGAGACCTGGTGTTATCCCGAAATTTTGTTCTGGTCTGACACTTTAAATTTTTCTATGTTTTTGAAGATATATTTTTTTAAATTACAACAGATTTTGACATTTAATTCATTCCTAAGACATTCGGCATCAAAAAAAAATCTATTTCGAAAATCCCAAAATTTTTCCCAAAGTCGATTTTTTTCAAAATTCTTTTTTAGTTTACACAATGAACAAGTTCACCAAGGCACCTTTCGCCGATGATAACGTAAATAGGTGAATAATTTGTTGTTATTTGGTTGCTAACTAGTTACGGTAATTTTGAATATGTAGCTCAATGTTTTTTATTTTTTTTAGTACTTCGCTAAGTTCATATAAAGTTAGTGAAGCACCCGTTCTAAACAAGCTTGAAAAACAAATCAAAAACCCAGTGAATTCTTATTGTTTCTAATAAGTTTATAATAAGTTACGGTAATTTTAAATTTGTTGCTCTATCTATCCTACTATCCACTAGGTTTCGATTTGTTTTCAAGCTTATTCGGGAGGGATGCTTCGTTAACTTCATGTAAACTTAGTGAAGTTCTCAAAACAGAAATATCAATAAATTGAGCAACAAAGCAAAGATACCGTAACAAATTGTTCACCTGCTTGTGTCATCATCGGTGGGAGGACCCGAGAGTTCTTGTTAATGATTACACCACATCTGGACGTGTTATGCATTTCTAAAACATTTGGCATCAAATTTTTTCTCAAAGTCGATTTATTTCAACCTATTTTTTTAGATTACACGATGAATATAAACTTAGCAAGGTACCTCTCTCCGATGATAACGCAGTAGGTGAATAATTTGTTGCTAATTAGTGTCTAATTAGGGGGGCGGCCCGTTTGGCATAAGGTCATTTGGCATAATACCGTTTGGCATAACGCTATTTGGCATAATGGTTATTTGGCATAACGGTTATTTGGCATAATGATCCTTTGGCATAATGGTCATTTGGCCTAATGCAATTTGTCATAATAATCGGATTTGTAAATTTTCGTTTGCGTTTCGATCGAGTGATGTGCAAGGAAAACTCGAACGAAATATGTGAATTTTATATTCGGTCCAACTATTTCGATAATATTAGGGAAATAGCATTATTATTTTTTATATTTAAAATTCTGATTGCTAATTGCAGTAAATTAGAACAATTTCTATTAAACAGCATGTTCATCTGTTATGCCAAATGACTGTTATGTCAAATGACCATTATGCCGAATAACCATTATGCCAAATGTCGCTATACCAAACGGTATTATGCCAAACGACTTTATGCCAAACGTGGTAGCCCCCTAATTAGTTTGTTTTGTTTGTTTGTTGCTCATTTTTTTTTATTTTAAAGTCCCTATGAAGTTAACGAAGCATCCCTCCCAAATAAATTTGAAAACATATCAAAACCCAGTGGATAGTTTGTTGCTAATAAGTTACTAACTAGTTACGGTAATTTTGAATTCGTCGCTCAATTTATTGTTATTTTTTTGAGAACTTCACTAAGTTCACATGAATTTAATGAAGCACCCCTACCGAATAAGCTTGAACACAATTCGAAACCCAGTGAATTCTAATTGTTCCTAATGGGTTGATAATAAGTTACGGTAATTTTGAATTTGTTTCTCTATCAATCTTACTATCCACCAGGTTTCGATTTGTTTTTAAGCTTATTTGGGAGGGATGCTTCATTAACTTCATGTGCACTTAGTGAAGTTCTCAAAAAAATAACAATAAATTGAGCGACAAATTCAAAATTACCGTAACTAATTAGTAACAAATTGTTGACCTGCTTGTGTCATCATCGGTGGGAGGACCCGAGAGTTCTTGTTCATGATTACACCACATCTGGACGTGTTATGCTTTTCTAAAACATTTGGCATCAACATTTTTCCCAAAGTCCATTTTTTTTAAACATTTTTTTTAGATTATAAAATGAATATAAACTTAGCAAGGTACCTCTTTCCGATGATAACGCAGTAGGTGAATAATTTTACTGCTAATTAGTTTGTTTTGTTTGTTTGTTGCTCCTTTTTTTTTATTTTGAAGTTCCTATGAAGTTAACGAAGCATCCCTCAGAAATAAATTTGAAAACATATCAAAACCCAGTGGATAGTTTGTTGCTAATAAGTCACTGATTAGTTAAGGTAATTTTGAATTTGTTACTCAATTTTTGTTAGTGCTTAGCTAAGTTTACATGAAGTTAATGAAGCACCCCTCCTTAATGAGCTAGAAAACAAATCGAAACCCAGTGAATAGTTTGTTGCTAATAGGTTACTAATTAGTTACAGTAATTTTGAATTTGTTGCTCTATCTATCCTACTATCCACTGGTTTTCAATTTGTTTTCAAGCTTATTTGGGAGGGGAGCATCTTTAATTTCACATGAACTTAGCGAAGTTCTCAAAAAAAAAACAATGAATTGAGCAACAAATTCAAATTTACCGTAACTAATTAGTAACAAATTATTCACCTATGTGTGCTATCATCGGCGAGAGGATATTGATATTGATCTTGCCAATTTGAATATTCTTCTCAGAATATGAAATATAAAATGGCGTTATAAATCCATTATTATAAACATATAGTACATTGATATCTAATGAATTTTTTTTATTCAATAATATAATATAATATTAAGGCACACTGCTTAAGCTAATGGCCACTTATTATGTGCGCTAAATCATTAGAAAGCAAAGAAAATCTATTAGTTAGACATTAGCGCTTCTACAGAACAATCTGTTCATTGGTTCAATCAAAAATTTTCTGATTTGTTAAACTCGCGCTCACGATGACCAATATAATTTATCTAAATCTAATCTAATTTACACACAATCCATCAACTGGTAAACGATATCAGAACTTTTTCTCCTGCCTACAGCATACAGTCACAGGCATTCCGTTATTGAGTCATTTGGCAAGCAATAATTGTGATATCCAATTAGGCACGTGACTCGAAATGACAAATAACATGAATCAAGTATGCATGTGAAATCTCGACACAAAACTATTCGTTGCGCGCTAAAGATTTTTTCTACGATCTAGTATTCTTTTCTTCGACGACCAAACACTTATGCAACTCGTTGCGCGCCAAACATCAATCGTAGATCTAGCAATCATTGACGACTTTTTCAGTGGAAAATTCCATTGTCCATACAAAACAACTTAACGGTGTGTGTACAAACTGATCAAACAAAAAAAGAATCATGTAAATCCGTCTATCCGTTCTTACGTGATGCGATTACAAAGAATGATCTCTGCATTTATATATATATATATATATATATATATATATATATATATATATATATATATATATATATATATATATATATATATATATATATATATATATATATATATATATATATATATATATATATATATATATATATATATATATATATATATATATATATATATATATATATATATATATATATATATATATATATATATATATATATATATATATATATATATATATATATATATATATATATATATATATATATATATATATATATATATATATATATATATATATATATATATATATATATATATATATATATATATATATATATATATATATATATATATATATATATATATATATATATATATATATATATATATATATATATATATATATATATATATATATATATATATATATATATATATATATATATATATATATATATATATATATATATATATATATATATATATATATATATATATATATACATATATATATAGATTTGGCATAAAAAAAATTTCTATTTCGGATATTTCAAAATTTTTCTCAGTTAATTTTTTTGAAAATTTTTTTTTTAGATTACACAATGAACAAGTTCACCAAGGCACCTTTCGCCGATGATAACGTGAATAGGTGAATAATTTGTTGTTATTTAGTTGCTAACTAGTTACGGTAATTTTGAATATGTAGCTCAATGTTTTTTAATTTTTTCGAGTACTTCGCTAAGTTCATATAAAGTTAGTGAAGCAGGCGTCCTAAACAAACTTGAAAACAAATCAAAACCCAGTGAATTCTTATTGTTTCTAATAAGTTGATAATAAGTTACGGTAATTTTGAATGTGTTGCTCTATCAATCGTACTATCCACTGGGGTTCGATTTGTTTTCAAGCTTTTTTTTTTTGAGGGATGCTTCGTTCGTTTTTTTTTGTCCCGGGTTGGCGGTTCAGTGCATAGGACGCTGGTCTTACGAGCCAGTTGTCGTATGTTCGAGCCCCGACCTGGAAGGGTTCTTAGTGTCAGTAGGATCCATAGTACTAGCCATGCAATGATTCTGTACACTAAGAACCGGCTGCGAAGTCTGTTGAAACAGAAAGGCCAAATTCCACAAAAGGAATGTAATGCCAAGATTTTGCTTTGCTTTCGTTCATTTCATATCAACTTAGTGAAGTTCTCAAAACAAGAATAACAATAAATTGAGCAACAAAGCAAAGATACCGTAACTAATTGGTAACAAATTGTTCACCTGCTTGTGTTATCATCGACAGGAGGGCCCGAGAGTTCTTGTTCATGATTACACCAGATCTGGACATGTTATGCTTTTCTAAAACATTTGGCATCAAAACTTTTCCCAAAGTCCATTTTTTTAAAACAATTTTTTTTCAGATTACACAATGAATATAAACTTTGCAAGGTACCTCTTTTCGATGATAACGCAGTAGGTGAATAATTTGCTGCTAATTAGTTGCTAATTAGTTTGTTTTGTTTGTTTGTTGCTCATTTTTTTATTTTTTAAGTATTTCGCTAAGTTTCTATGAAGTTAACGAAGCATCCCTCCCACATAAATTTAAAAACATATCAAAACCAGTGGATAGTTTGTTGCTAGTATGTTATTAATCAGTTACAGTAATTTTGAATTTGTTACTCAATTTGTTTTAGTGCTTCCTTGAGTTCACATAAAGTTAATGAAGCACATCTCCTTAATGAGCTTGAAAACA